>NC_137895.1:112063434-112663434 GCF_963455335.1 Martes martes
AACTGCCCTTTCTATTACTTTTGGTACATTTTTTTTAACCTTCTTTTTTTTTTCTTTTTCTTTTTTTAACTTTCTTAAGGAAGATCACCTTCACATTGTTCTAGTCTAAGACTTAGTAAATTTGGGGGTTTGTTTTGTTTTGGTTTTTTGTTTGTTTATTTTTTCCACTTCCTAAGTTAGCCAAACTCTGAGAAAATGAGGGTCATAAAACAAGATATGGTATTTCCAGGAAACACAAGCAATTTCTCAATCTATTCCTCAAACTTCCACCAATAGATTGCAATTTGGGAGATTCTTGAAGCCTTTACAGAACTGTTGTATAGCTGGTAATATGAATCCCGAGGAGATTCATCAAAAGCAATAGAGATTGATGATAAGTCTCAGAAAAAAAGATAAGCATAGTTAAGGCTATTTAAACTGGATAACAGGAGACCTCCAACAGGTAGAGAATTGTTTCCTGAAGGAAATGGTATAATGTGCTCCCAGAAATTGCATTATTTTGGGCAGAAAGTCATAGAAGACACTAACCCTGTCCACATACATATTTATACCAAATCTTAAAGTGCCTAACATCATTGGTAAAAATCACTGAATGAGCAGATATATGTCATGAGAAACAAAGTATAGATATTTACCAGGTAGCATTGACTGAACCAAGAGAAAAAAATCTTTGAAGTAACAATAACTTAATAAGTAAATAAGGATTGCCACACTGACCCTGAATTATGGCATTTAATTTTTTTTCTTCTAGTAACAATACCAGTTGTGTTCATACCTTGATTGTTTGTACTTCGATAATAATTTTTTGTGACCACCCTGAGCTCCATGACCCTCACCTGGTTTCAGAGAGATGATCTATCTTCTTTAAAGAAAATATGACATTGAATGTTTCCTGAGCAGAGACGGGAGAACAGTAACACAAATAAATCTATAAAAATAAGCTGGTCCTTGGGACAGGAAGAGTTGCTTAGAAACAGAAGTGTTGATTCTTGGTTTGCCCTTCATGCTTACACCAGGACCCCAGTGAGTCCTTTCTAAAGCACTCTGACACTCATGTCTTTAAACTCAGATTTTCTAGATCTCTAGATCACACAATGCATGCTTTAGGGCACAAGGCTAGAATGGTCCATGTTGCAGGTGGTGGGACATGCCAACAGTCCAGGATTAGGTTACTGCTCATCCTAAAATCTTCTACAACTGGATCCTGGACAATACTTTATGGAAGGTGTCTTGCAATTTCCAGGTTTTTGTTCCTATTGTGTGTGTGTGTGTGTGTGTGTGTGTGTGTGTGTTTGACCCTCCCAGCTGAAACTTCAGCAGTCATGGCACAGACAGGCCCTATCTTCATGCTGATGTAATGCTCTTTGAGAAGGGCTCTGTGTCAATTACCCTGACGGCTCCTAGAGTGGTTGCACGCTCTTTCTTTAATGAAAATATATGGGCCACTGTTTTCTCTGAATCCCGTCCTTCCCTGGGAGTCTAAGTGACACAGCTGCCTGTGACATAAGCCGAAGGATGTGACCACCTCTCCCTCTCCTGCCACCACGACTAACTTGAGTCTAACATAGAGCGGTGGACTTAGAAATGAAGAGTGTCTTCCAGTGGCTATCATTCCCACTACAATCCAAATTCTGTAGCCACTAGCCTTCAATAAACACGTCTAGAAAACCATTTTATAATAGAGGGTCTTGGGCTTGCATTGCAGCAGCAGCTAATTCTCATTCAAATTAAACAACGAGAATGAGTCTGTTGGCAGCTTTGTTAGAAGTAGAATCACTCAGGCATGGCATTAAGCTTGGGTCCAAAATGAGCTGTCTCAAATGGAGTGGCTCACTTTAGCACGGTAAACAATGACCACCTGCTATTCTCTCAAATGCATCCAGAGGATAAGGAGTACTTTATTATTTTAACTAGCATGCAGCCTCTGGAGGCTATCCTAGTAGACATCAATCACCAACTTACAGCTTGTAATGATATCTGGAAGGATATGAGTATGCAATGTCTTTAAGTGTCCCTTTCACAAAATATGAAGTCAAATTGAACTTTAATCTTTAGAGCAAAGAAAATAGATCCTTTTCCCTGGGGAATTAAAAAATGTGAGCAAATTGTATGTGACTTTTAAAGTATACAATAAGACTGCCCGCCCTATTCATGGGGAAAAAATAATTGGCACTTTATGTCAGTATTTTCCATGAATTATTTGAAAAACAGATAAAACGTGTCATTTATGTGGAACTCTGTCCCACTGTTCTTCAAAGCTCCTCTTTACTGAATAAGTAATCACCTTTCACTGGTGATTGATGCATGTGTATAACTCCAACTTGGGCAAAATATGTCAGAAGAGCCATGGGTTGGTTTTCTCTGTAATATATCCAGAGTCCTTAGGGGAAAGAAAGGAATTGGAGAAGAAGAAGAAAAAAAAGAAGGGGGAGGAGGAGGATGAGGAGGAGGATGAGGGGCTGCTCTACTCTGTCACCCCAGGGTTATGAATGGAGGTGTCTACTCTTCCTCTGGGCACTGAATCCTAGGGACTGGAGAACTCTGCGCTGATTAAAGCCCCCCCCGCCCCCGCAACCCAGAGTCATATGTATATGTCATATATGTATATGTATATGATTGGAATTTTAGTTCCTTAGTTCCTATAGAGAGAAATATTGCTCTGACATTTACCTTTAAATTAGAATTTAAAAATTTAACCTTTAAATTAGAATTAAAAAACTGTTTCTTGAAAAAACTGTTTTAAGACAAGCTCGCTTGTTGAAGAACTTAGTGTGTTCTTGGTGTTTCGCATCTTTGTGAGAAAAGCTGAAAACCAAAGCAAGAAGATCTCCAACCTCCCTGGAAGAGGATGTAATGCTTGCCAATGCAGTGTGCTGTAGACTGTGTATGGAACAGAGGTTAACTATCTTCGAGACAAATATTTTGTTACTACTTGGCAGAAGTATTAAGAGTGGGCGTTTGAAGTTAAAACCCCGAGTCCTGCTTCTAAACGTTTCCGTGTCCTTCTTCGAGCAGCCATGTGATATTAAAATCTTCAGCAAATTAGGCAAATGAGTAAAACATTCACCACATTGAGAGAAAAATATCCCAAGGTGATACATGGGGCAACTCTTGAAATTATTTCATGAGATCTTTTCTTAGAAAACTTTCATACACCCCAAGACTACATATGTCGAAATGTTAGCTTAGGAGGTGTAGACCAGTTGTGTTTGTTCATATTCAGAGAACACATATTTTCAACATATCTCCTTCAATGTTGGCTCAGGGATTACATGTTACTGGAGCTGGATAGTTCTGTCCTGTCACAGATCACTCACCTTGTTAGGAAGGGTTAAGAGAGAGCAAGAGGCCCTGGGATGTCCTCTCCCCACAAATGTTGCTCGGAGCAAAAAGCCATAATGGGAAGTTTTAATGGCCTATTCGGTTCTCTCCCAACAGAGGCCACATTCATAGAGCTCCACTAACTCCAGCAGGCTCTACTGGGTCCTCCTTCCACATTCCTCCCCTCCAACTGGGATTCAGAAAGCCATCCTGAACTGGTCAAGAGTGTCTCAAAGGTTTAGCTAGGTAGCTTATGGGACTTGCCAACTCAATAATCCTGCTGCTCCCTTCCCCGACCTTAAGCTATAGGTCTTCACTATATGGGCTTCACTCTTGTTCAAGGCCAACTTCCTGGCCCTTAGTCATTTTTGCCCAGATGATCAGGAACTCAGACTCTGAACCTCAGTGAGAAGTTAGGTCACAGTTGCCAGTGACACAACCCAAAGGATGTAACCTTATCCTCCTTCTTCTCCCTATATAACACCACCAGCATCTCATTAGAGTTGTTGGTTACCACCCAAATTAGACCAATCGTAATCTTTTTCCATGAAATTTGGAAATGTACATATGTATTTAAAGGGAACAACAGAGACAGAGATATCTGATGACCAACCATCCCATTTCTAGTCCCTCCCTCAAACTCAGCTGCACTGCTCCTCTGGGTCTATGAGATAATTCTCATCACCCTTATTATTTTGCTTGATCTCATTCTTACTCATGTTGAGTTGTTTCTTTTGAGACCAGAACAGTCCTAACTCATGCAGTTCCCCAGAGAGCTAAAGGTCTGATAAACTTCCATAGGAAAACTGCAGTGGATACAGAGAACAGGGCCTGATGGAGGGGTAGGGGCTCTTCTCCATCCCTTCTGCCTTCATCCCAAGTGGGTCTATTCTGTGTGTTTTATACTTTGGGATTCCACACATCATTTTACTTAAAACACATTCAGTTGACTTTCTATAGCTAAAAAAATGAAAACTACTCCCTGTGGACTTGGAGACTCCCTGATATCCCATGCATTTCTACAGTTGAGCCAACTAGATTCCTCAGTTTCCAGCCTTCCCTTATCTCTGACTAAGAGAATTGTCTGGCCTATGTAATTCCTTACAGCACTCCATAAGTTTAGATGCTGTGACTGACTGAACTCCAATCCAAATGTTCTCATTTTTTGTCTCTCTCTTCTGCCCCAGATTTGCAGTACACCTGTGCCGTTTCAAGAGTCTGGAACCAAGGATCAGCTCTCGGCAGTCCAGTGTCTTTTTCTAATTGTTCAGACTTCCTAAAGCAACTATTAAGTGATGGCCATTACCATTTATTTCATAATTCTGCAGTTTGACAAGCACAGTGATAAAAGGTAACACGCATGATAAATTCTCTTATAATAACCTATAAAGTCTTGTTGGTATTATTTTTGTACTGATGTTTTATTTTACCACTTGAGATTTCAAAAAAGTAGAGTCAACTGACTGTTCTAGAAAGGTTTTATATATATATTTCCTTATAATGGAAGCTCTTGCTAAAAAAAAAAAAAAAATTAGACATGTAAGAAATAGCCTCCAATGTTCTGGAAGATGAGAAAGTTTCCTGATTTTGTTTACCCGATATTATCCTTACAAAAGTCTAGGACTAAATTGACATTCACAGAGTGCTGCCCGAATCCAGCAATCTCATTTACAGCACTTGGAGCTTACCCATTAGCCTTGGAATTTGGAAAAGTTCATTATAATTGGGGTTGGAGGGTTAGTTCATGCACTTCATTAACTCCTGTGCCAAAAATCTCTTCACATTAATGATATCTCCACCCAAGTTATTACATTTTTCTCTGAAAATTATTGGGCAATAAATGTTTGAACATAACTCACGTGATACAATAATGGAATTAATGTAAGTAGAGATGTAATGGCTTCTTTGATTAATGGGTTCTTGGACAACACAGCCGACTGAGAATATAATACCTTTTAATTAGAAGTGAGGACAATTTTCTCTTTCAAATATTGGTACTGCTTACATAGTTTATACCTAAGCACAGGTGAGAATTATTTACAGTCTAACTGAAAGTGCTTATCTGGCAAACTGAAAGCTGGGTTTTGATCCATTCCCCTGATCCATGACATAATTGTTTTGCTTTTTCTTGTCTCATTTAAAGAAAAGCTTCCCCCATCACCCCTCTTCTCTCCACAAGTGCCTTGGCTGTCTGTACTAAACAGGGCAAAGTCCGTCTCTGACTTTTTAGTTGCCCCACCCCCACTCTTTTAATTTTGTGTTTACATTTTGTTATCACTAGAGCCACCACTCTTAACGCAATCAATTAAATTTTTTACAGAAACTCCTCATGGAATTTGGCTAATTTTAAACTCACTAATGTTCTTTTCTCAACTTAAAAATAGATATTTGTAAATGCTTTCAGATTTTTATCTTTCTGATTTTCCAGACCATTTCATTGAAGAAAATTGGCATTTTGATCTCAGTTTTATAGATGTGGAATCAGAGGAACATAGAAGTAATAATCTTATTCAAGGAACATAGGGCTCAATTGCAAAGAATTAATTAAAACTATCATGTCTTTTCTTTAGTCATTCAGCTGTGAATGTGTTTAATGACCTGGTGTCTGCCTTGGCCACAGTCCTGGAAACACGTTAAGAGAACAGGAATATTCTCACTTTCAGGCTCTAAGACGGTGTTTGGGGAAACCAGGAGGCAGTGCTGTGTGGCAGTAGATTGGGAATAGGCAGCACTGAGAGCTGTTCAACTCACCCTGCGTGACATTTGTTTCTGGGCAAAAAGTGTTGGTGAAGCTCAAAGTCTAACCACTCCGCACAATTAATTGAACCCTATAGTAGGAGCAACACCACTGGTTGTGAACTCAGGTATTAAAGCCGACGTGCACACACAGATGGCAGAAGACCATTTTGGCCCATTCATCCAGGTCCAGTGCTGATTTGGCATGGTTACTCCCACAGGCTCCCCATACCTCCTTTGCTGAGACCGAGGGATTGGTTTACTGTACCCAAGACCATCTGGTGAGCTCCCACGAAGATATCCTTAGACTCTGGTTTAGTGGTCTTGTTCCCTAGTTATAATTCCTGGAATTAAAATCCACAGCTCTCAGTATTAGTAGTTGCAATAGTCGTAGCAGATTCTCTATTGCTTTTATAATTTCACTGGGGGTGTTGGTACAGCATTTGGGAGGATGCCCACACACTTCAAGGCACGTGGCTCCTCTGCACTGAGGGCTTTTCAAGGACAGTGGCCTTGGACTCTCCTGGATTTTAGGGAAGTTAGGGAAATTCAGTACTCAAATCAAAGCCAGCTGAAATTTTAAAAAGCCATTTTCCATGCCAGCTGAGGTCCCTTCATGGACACATGGAAAAAATAAGGAAAGCAGGGGCTGGGATATGATCAATATTCCACTTAGATAAACTGGAATACTAGAGCTCAGTTTCATTCTGCTCTTTATTTTCCTCTGAACCAGTTCACCCCTTCCTAATTATGACTGAAAACTACTCAGGCATAGAATTATCACAGCATTTAAAGACTGCTGTGTTTAGGGACTGCCACTGTCCTATAAAAATCTGCATGTAGACTTGAGCTCTAAGCCAGGGATATTTGACCTCTGCTGTACCAAGGGCTCCATTTGTAACCTCCCAGAAGCCCAGTGGCTGTGCCTGATTTGCATGAATATTTACATAAATCTACATATGCATAGTTTGCAGGTTTGGTCCATGAGTTGATTATGTCTTGTTTGCTCTAAAAGTTTAGAACTGAAAGTAAGGGTGAAGGTTATGCCTATCTAAGAGAAAACATTCAGTTGCCCAGGAAATTTCTTTTAAGAGTCTCTTTTTTAATATGCTTTACACAAATGAAGATGTGACTAATACTCAAGTTCTTTGGGAACTGAAAGTCTTTTATTTATTTATTTATTTTTAAATTATTATTATTTTTTTAATTTAATTTTTTTTCTGTGTTCCAAGATTCATTGTTTATGCACCACACCCAGTGCTCTATGCAATATGTGCCCTCCACAATACCCACCACCAGGCTCACACATCCCCCTACCTCCCTCCCCTCCAAAACCCTCAGTTTGTTTCTCAGAGTCCACAGTCTCTCATGGTTCATCTCCCCCTCCTATTTCCCCCAATTCTCTTTTCCTTTCCTTCTCCCAATATCCTCCATGTTATTCCTTATGCTCCATAAATAAGTGAGACCATAAGATAATTGACTTTCTCTGCTTGACTTATTTCACTCAGCATGATCTCCTCCAGTCCTGTCCATGTTGATACAAAAGTAGGGTATTCATCCTTTCTGACGGAGGCATAATATTCCATTGTATATATGGACCATATCTTCTTTATCCATTCGTCCATTGAAGGGCATCTTGGCTCTTTCTACAGTTTGGCAATTGTGGCAATTGCTGCTATGAACATTGGGGTACATATGGCCCTTCTTTTCACTACATCTGTATCTTTGGGGTAAATACCCAGTAGTGCAATTGCAAATAGGGTAGCTCTATTTTTAATTTCTTAAGGAATCTCCACACTGTTTTCTATAGTGGCTGCACCAACTTGCATTCTCACAACAGTGTTAAGAAGCTTCCCCTTTCTCCACATCCTCTCCAACACTTGTTGTTTCCTGTCCTGTTAATTTGGGCCATTCTAATTGGTGTAAGGTGGTATCTCAATGTGGTTTTGATTTGGATTTCCCTGATGGCTAATGATAATGAATATTTTTTCATGTGTCTGTTAGCCATTTGTACGTCTTCTTTGAAGAAGTGTCTGCTCATGTCCTCTGCCCTTTTTTTTTTTTTTTTTTTTTTTTTTTTTTGCCGTGCTTATCTGTTTTTTGGGTGTTGACTTTGAGGAGTTCTTTATAGATCTTGGATATCAGCCCCTTGTCTATAGTGTCATTTGTGAATATCTTCTCCCATTTTGTGGGTTGCCTCTTGGTTTTGTTGACTGTTTCCTCTGCTATGTAGAAGCTTTGATCTTGATGAATCCCCAAAAGTTCATTTTCACTTTTGTTTCCTTTGTCTTTGGAGACTATGTCTGGAAAAAAGTTGCTGTAGCCGATGTCGAAGAGGCTACTGCCTATGTTCTCCTCTAGGATTTTGATAGATTTCTGTCTCATGTTGAGGTCTTTCATCCATTTCGAGTTTATCTCTGTGTATGGTGTAAGAGAATGGTCAAGTTTCATTTTTCTCTACATAGCTGTCCAATTTTCCCAGCACCATTTATTGAAGAAACTGTCTTTTTTCCACTGGATATTTTTTCCTGCTTTGTCGAAGATTATTTGACCATAGAGTTGAGGGTCCATATCTGGACTCTCTACTCTGTTCCATCGGTTTATGTGTCTGTTTTTGTGCCAGTACCATGCTGTCTTGGTGATTACAGCTTTGTAGTAAAGCGTGAAATCAGGGAATGTGTTGCCCCCAGCTTTGGTTTTCATTTTCAACATTTCCTTAGCAATTCGGGGGCTCTTCTGTTTCCATACAAATTTTAGGTTTGTTTGTTCCAGCACTTTGAAAAATGCCAGTGGAATTTTGATTGAGATGGCATTGAAAGTATAGACTGCTCTGGGAAGTATAGACATTTTAACAATGTTTATTCTTCCAATCCATGAGCATGGAATGCTTTTTCATCTTAAAGTCTTTTAAAAGTAATCGTGGTCGGTCTTCTGCCTTCCATTTCCACAGGGTCATAATGAAAACTATCATCTTAGAGAAATGAGAGTCTATCAATTAAATGTTGAGTACTCTTAAATAAATATTATTATAGACTAAGTTGTCACCCTGGAAGTGAGAATTTAAAACTAGATGCATGCCACACATTAAATGATTAGAGAAAAATATAAGAGAAAACTTGGGTTTCCAGGCCACCACTATTACTGGAACATCCAAGGCTGGGTTCCATTCTAACTGAGGTTCCCCCTCAGGATTCTTATGTCTTACAGCACCCCCACCTTGCCTCTGTTATTAGATAGCCAGTTCTAGGGCTCCTTTTATGATGTGGAGTTACATGGGTTTTGTTCTTTAATACAAGAGTATTCCTCTTCCTTTTTTACCATTGTGTAGAAGATATAGATCATGAGGATTAAGAATAGGAGCCTTTAAATTACATAATTCTGACCTCGCCACTAATATCCAGTGTGATTGTTGGTTAAGTTGCTTTAATTTTCTATGCTTCAGTTTCCTGCTCTGTAAAATGACTTAGTATGCCTACCTCAAACAACAGTTATATAAGGATTAGATGAGACAATGTGCATTGTGTTGACAATAGAAAGAACTCAATCAATGAAACATATTATCATTATTTTGTCTTTTAGCCAACTCAGTACTTTTGCAGAGGGGGTCAGTTTTCTCCCAGTTCTGAGGATCCCATCTCCCACTACTGGTCATATGACCAGTCTTGGAACGTCCACCTGAACAACAACTGCAACACTTATGTGGACTCTGAAGAGTACTCTTAGTTTGATATTGTTAGAAATCATTTTTAAAGGACTTAGGCTAAATTTTCATAGAGCTGCATAATAGAAACTTCTATCGCATGATTCCTACTTTTCCTACATCAGCTTCTCTGCCATTTCCCTGGACTGAGAGTGGAACATATTCCCACTGACTCTCTCTGGGATAAGAGCTGAAATCCTTCTTAATAGTATGGTATCAGGACACTTTCAATGCCTTCTTCATACTATAGTTTTGGTAGAATTATTGGACACACTATTGCACACAGAACTCCAAACTCTGCAAAACATTTTTCCTCAGAATTTTTTATTTGAACTAAATAGGAACTGTGAAAATGAAGCTTAAATCCACTTCTCACTGGCTGAAATGCTTTTACATGTAAACCAAAGAATAAGAGGCATGCCATCATATTCCAGAATTTCTAAGGGGGAATGTTTAAATTAGACCTTTCGTGGACCCTGGTTTACATTGTGTGATACAGATTTTAGGTACAACAGATCTTTGAGATTTGCTAGAGATATAAGCTGAGAAACTCAAAGATTCCAAATTTCATATTCAGAGGTTACTATGTGCACAAAGATATGTAGAGAACAACAAAAGATCATTAAGTTGTAATGCTCAACAGTGGACTAGTTTTCCTCATTAATCAGTGATTTCCTCCTGCACCTCATGATTCTAATCCATGCCTAATGAAAGCAATAAGAACCAAAATCTCTTTCAACAGTCAAAACTATGAATAGTATATCTATAAATTCTCAAGTTCTACTTTATTGCAGAGGTTCATAAGAAGTGAAAATCATCGCATTTCAATCTGGTCTGATTTGAACTATGACTTGAAGTATGTCAGGGCTTGGAAACCTAAAAAAAGAGAAAGAGTACATGGGATAATATATCCAATGATAGAAAGAAAGAAATGATGGGGACAGAGAATAGTGTTGAAATGGGCGACAGAGGAATAGTTTACTTGGTAAAGCTCTCATCTGGTGTAAACCATTCTAGAATTCAACAGTTGTTTTACTTCCCAGAAGTTTTAGTTATAATAAACCAGAAAGTCTCATCATGGTACTTAACCCATTCTTGTTGTGTTCATCTTGGAGCTACTTCAGAATACTTGCACCAGAGATGAGAAGATATCTGATTATATGACAATGGTAGAAATTGGTCACCAACCTCTGTATAAATTATTATGTTTGTAGATTGCTATGGAATTATCTTTCATCCTCTGTCCTTCAGAATTAAGTTTCTCAGTACATTTAAATCTTTTCCCCTGGGTTTCATTCTCTACCTCTTAACTTATTTGGCTCCTTATTGAATTACATGAGCAGTAGATTTTCACATGGCTAGAAGTAGAAAAAGTATGATAAAAATATACTGCCTCTAAGAGATGAATGATGTGTGTGTGCACGCACGTGTGTGTGTGTGTGTGTGTCTATGTGTGAGAAATATATGCTGCTTCAAACCTTCTTTCTCTTTTGGCAAATAAACTTTTTTTTTCCTTTTGTTCCACTTTCTCTGCCAAGGAAACTCATTCTCCTGCTATGTGGAACAATGTGAAAAAAAAGTATACAGTATACAATGACTTGCGGCCACTTGTTAGATGACCAGACTCTGTAGTAGCTCTCATAGGGGATGAAGAAACACATCCGGGAGTTCAAGGCTTGATCTAGTCACTATGGAATTGAGAGTAATTCTGCTCATTTCCCTGTGTTTCCCTTTCCTATAAAAGAGAGAATGAAAATCTTTTCTCTCATTTTGCTAAGATTATATCTGGTAGACTGAAATGGTATGAACATGCCTATTTTTAAGGAGGAGAACTATATGGTTCAGATGTCTGTATATACCCAATTTCCTTCATTGGTCCCAAATTAAACAACACTGTTCCTTTATCTATATAAAGCCATGAACATTTCTTGGCAATTCCAATATTTCAATGTTCAAGTTACATTTCTTGCACTGCCAAACACACACAGAAATCCTTTCTTTGGCCATACTCTAGATTTTTGGTGTTGAAAATTTAATAAATCACTATACAGTTCAATGGGATATTTCATTTTTTGTGTGTTTTTTTTGTTTTGTTTTGTTTTGCTCAAGCATCTATATCTTTACCAGGAGTGTGAGAATTGGTTCATGTGTCCAAATCCCCACATCACTGTCCTTCCTTCTAGCCCACAATTATCTTCCTCTGTTGGAACAACAATTCCCCTTGTTATAAAGTGTCTTCATTTGTGTGACATAATTTGCCTCATTTTTTTTTCATTCCAGGAGGTTACATAAACATCCTTATAGTCTAAATAATCTTAGTGATAAAGGAAAAATGACTTTCACACCCAACTGTATGAAAAATGATTACAGAATCCTTTTGTCGGGATTCTTATTTCTGAGATTGAGATAATACAGCTCTGGGACAGAATTTATGAGGGAATATCCATGCCAATCAGCTCAAATGAAGATATTCCTAATGCAATCCCTTGGTGACACTTTGCTATTTCACCACCATTTTTTCCTTGCCTGGGCTGTGGAAAAAGACTCCTTGCCAGCTCCCTGCCATCACTCTTTCCCCATAAAATAGCCAAAGTGATCTTGTAAAATAGAAATCAGACTTTACATCACTCCCTGTCAACATCTTCAATGCCTTTTCATTATACTTAGAATAAAATTCAATTTGTCTTAAAGGACCCATCTCATTGAGGTCCAGGCCTTGTCATTCCCCATCTATACCACCTAGCTTTTGAGCAACTTCAGATCTCACAGCATCATAGGACCTTCATTTCTGATGTTTCTCTTTACGTCCATCAAGTTCCTCCACTGGAATGTTGACCTCTCAGACAAATACACATACTCGTCCTCTCTTTACCCTACCCTTCTTTTTCTTCATAACATCATTTGAAATTACATTAAATTATTAGTTTATTTATTTTTAAAGTGTGTCTTTTTTTTTTAACACACATTATATCTGTTTCTTATAGCCTGGTGTTGTTATTCTTCAGAGGAGAAAATAAATGTTGTTCTCGTTTTTATGAGTAAACTCTTTTTAGAAGATAAAATAATTGAGTCATTTATTTATAGGAAAGCTGTTAATTCACTTTGTAGGAAGAGTCTCTTCATTGCTTTTTTGGTCTCCCCCAATGAGGCTGAGGATCCTTGAGCCTGAAAATGAAAGTGCTTTTCATCCATCTACCCAACCACTCTTCACTAACTTTTGACCCAATAAAGAGGAACTAAGATATAGATAATGACTGCTGAGTCCTTGGGTACACAGGGACAAGAAGGGAAAAGACAAAGGCAGTGGTAGCATATAAATAGATCACACTTGTCCCTCCTCTGTCTGGCCTTAGAAGAAATGTCAAGGTGCTGGCAGAATTACTAGTAACTGAATCCAGAATTGCCAAAGCTATGACTGGACAAACTGAGGAGGAAAAGAAGTATCTTTCCTTTGATTCCATGTTTATTTCTTGCAAAGTACATTTGGCCACAATATCTTTCACTCCACAAGAGGTTATTGAAAGGCTCTGAGAGAAGAATCTGAACTTAAACTTCCTTAGAAATGACCCTGGGGAAGGGGGTGCTGCTCTACAGTTATAATAAGTTATTCTAGGAAGAACCAAAGGGTGTTGTTCTCATTTTCAGTGAACCTAACAGAACATTTTTCTCCAGACATCGTTTTGCTGGCATTTGATGAGAATTTGTCATACCGAGAATTTACAAAGCTTCAAGTCTGCCAGGACCAATCTGAATTGGTAGAGAGGATGTTCTCAGATTTTCTATGGAGTTTATAATTATCCAGTAGGGTAATGCTAGAGAGCCAGTCTCTGAAAGGCACCCACTAACCCAAACTTAGAGCATTTTACAAAGGATCAAAATGAATCACAGACACATTTGCAAACTCCATATATTCACATGTTGTTAAGATCTACAAATTCTTGATTCTTCCATGTTTCATTAATTTAATAACTTTATTCAGTGAACATTTAGTAAGCATCTACCAGTGCCAAGGTTCATATCAGGTCAGAGGATAGAGAGATATTTTCATTTTCTCATGTCATTTAGAATATAGTTTATTTTGAGCTTTCCTATCATGTGGCAGAAAGTCTGTCTGGGAAAAAAAAATAGGAATTTTCTGCAAGGAGAGAAAGCAATAC
Source organism: Martes martes (assembly GCF_963455335.1). Taxonomy (NCBI): domain Eukaryota; kingdom Metazoa; phylum Chordata; class Mammalia; order Carnivora; family Mustelidae; genus Martes; species Martes martes. Next base: position 112,077,349 of record NC_137895.1, read on the forward strand.
ATGTAGAACTCCTGGTGGAAATTAGTAGAAAATGGCAACTAAAATATAGAGAATGAGATTTCCTAGAGTTAATTTTGATCTCGTAGCATTATGGATTTAACAAGACTAAACTATGGACCTAAACTTTAAATCAACCAGTTAGCTTTTCTTTTCTCTGAAGACTACATACTTCATTGCTGAATTTAGGCCACCATTTTTCCAAATGTATACATATGCAGGACATAGGAGATGTGCAAGTAAGAATAGTTCTACCACATACTGAATTACTATTAGAAAGCACGCAGTAAAGACACAGGAAGCTTTTCTTTTTAATTTGGTAAATTGTTAACTTCATAATACTGTGAAGTGTTGGGTATGTTTCTTAGATTTCTTGAGTCCACACCTTCCTTCAGTAGGAAACTATATTTTGTTTTTCCTATTGCAAAGTAAGAATGCCTAGATTTCTATAGTTAGATGTAAGCAGGTCTGGGATTACCACAGCAACTACCCAGGCATCCAGAGTTATAGAATTTCTGGCTTGCAAACTCTTAAGGGTAATGCTGATTCTCTCAGAGGTGACCAATATATATGGATTTTTGCTGCTTTTTAGAACAGAGTTGAGAAATTGTTACCATGCACACTTGAACTTTTTGTACAATTAGATAATTTATTAATGTAATTTTCATGAATGAGTCTATTTTTGCTTATACAATTTTTAATCACCAAGTGTCCAGAAGAAAAACTGTCTTCGTCCTTGAGAGATATGCACACACACACCCAAATCTGAGTTTTTCCTTAGTGTAGGTGTTCCATTTTGCTAACTTTTGCAACCTAGAATCTTTGAACTGGAAGGATTTTTAAAAGGAATTATTTAACCCAATCTTTCTAAATGTCCAGTGAATTAGCAGCAGAGCTGAGACTAGAACACAGAGCACTTGGGTCCCAAACCATTTCTTACTTTTGGATGAGATAAGATGGATAAGATGCTTCAAGAGCCTTCCTAAATACCCATTGAATAGCCCAATGTCATAGAACCAAGGAATTCACATACATGCAGCTCAACTGAGGCCTTGGAGATTTTCATTACCTTGAGTCATGGTGGAATCTAATACTTCAATTTGCTTAAACCCCATGAGGTTCAAGGTTATAAGTGGAAGAGAGGATGAGGAGTTAAAAAAGGCTCTTTTCTCAATGCTTTAAGTAGGTAAAGTTTCCATAGGGAAGATACACAGTGATCTTCAATGGCACCAAGTTTCTACTCACCAACTCTGACACTTTCTAAGGAATCCATGTGCCCAGGGTAAACCAAGAATGAAGAGTTCTTTTCCAAGTAAGGTGAAGCATTACATTTGCAATAGATGGAGGTAGAAGGTTCTCTTTCTCTAGGCTTCCAACAAAAATTTATGTTTTCCAAGAACAAACAAGTATTTTGCGTTTGAAAGTTTCCCTAATAATAAGACAGAGAACATGTGTCCCTCATAGGTCTCCATGAAACCAGGAGAATGGCTTTCAGTTATTTTGCATTCTGATATCTATTTTATGGCTGCTTTTTCAGTTTTTGTTGTTGTTTTTGAGAGCTAATGGCTAGGATTTCTAAGGAGAAGTCATGGGTCCTGGTACTTGATTGCATAAGGTAGACTTCATAGTTATGGAGAGGCCTTGAGTCCATTTGGATTAGGGCTCATGCTAAGTAATAAAGCAGGCTGAGTTTAAACATGTGCTTCTAGGAGAGAATGAAATTAAGAATTGTTCTCAGCACTCCTAGTTCACATGAGAAAAGACTAAGTCTGGAAGCCTTTTTTCCCCCTACACTTCCAATATATCTCCTCCTTCATCCATTTCCCTTTCATTCCTGACTCAGACAAAGAGATACCCATCTCTGTGTCCATGGTCAACTCACTCTCCTGGCAATCTTGATTTGATCCTCCTATGAAACCCAGTCATATTAATTAATCCTCTTCTCACATCAATATTCCCCCATCTCATTAATCCCTTCTTTTTTGCTTTCATTCATGTTTAAGTCTGATTTAAAATGTAGTGTGATGCTACGGTCATAAAGACTTGGGTCTGAATTCTTTCTGTCATTTGACCACTGTATGTCCTTGAACAAATTATTAACCTCTTTAAATCTTAGTTTCCCCACTGTAAAATGAGACTAATAATAGAGTCTATATTTTAGGAATTTTTTAAAAGATAAATGATAATGTATACATAGTACCTGCCACATAGTAAGGACTTAACAATAACAATTGTTACTTCTTTGCTATAATTATTTTATATGTGTAATGTAATAGAGCAGTACTGTTGCTGCTGTGTTATTAGACCTCATCTCCTGCTAGACACAAATTTCCTTCAATACAGGGGAACATTTCTCCTTCACTACTTGAGAATGTCTGTCATAGTGTTGTGATATAATATATTTTGACTAAATGTTTTTTGAGTAAATTTGGCCAATGATTTGCTGTGGTGATTTAAGAAGTATAAACGTTCTGTTTAGATCTCCAAGGCTTTAACTATTTGTCCTTTTTGAAAGGGTTTTTCGAAATTTGTTGCATAATTAAGTAAGGTTTGACCTAATAGTGATAATTTACTAGTGTTTCAAAAGTCTTAGTAACATAGGAAGTTGTGGTCCATGGGGTATGCATGAAACTTATGACTTTTGGTTTGATGGAAACTAAAAGTGTGGGAATATTAAGATATTATTAGGAAGAATAACAGGAGTTTAATGTATATATAGAATTCTGGATTTTGTCCTCAAAAGAATGAGACTCAGCTTTTCATTGTCTTGCCTTGAATTCCATAAGATAACAGAATGTGGGGTCTGGAGTATACCCTGTAGATCATTTGACCGGCACTTTTCAAAGTGTGTCCCAAGTATGTTAAAAACAGAGGAAGAGGTCCATGGACAAATCACTTTGGGAAATTTTTGACATAAACAAAAATAAGCAAATTCCTTTAAAGGGGATTCTAAATATTTGCCCCCAAAATATTTTTTTGTAGCACATAGCTCAGGATTATTTTCAGGAATGATATACTTCTAGACTCTTTATTTTATGGATGTTGGAATCAAGTTCTAGAAAATTAAAATTAGCCACTAAGGATTGCTTAGTGGAAGAGCAAAAAGAACCTAGATGTCTTTATTCTTATCTGAAGTAAGTCTTTCTGTTTATTTTTCCTTTCTTGGAGAGATCATAAAATTCACATAATTATATCATTTTGCCTGTATTTTCCAAACAAGCTTACACTAAAAAATCACAACTAACTTTTGAGAATTAAAAACATTAATAATAATGAAATGATTTCTCTATAAAATTGGGATTACGATTACCTCCAAACTTCCATTAGGAAAATTAGTAGCTTTTTTTTCTCTAACTGGAATTCCCCAAACAAATTTCTTTGATGTTTACTCATCATTTTTATAATTAGGCATACAATGATTCATACTTTATTCATAATTTAACAGATTCTTCTGGTTATTTTCAAATAAGATTAGTATTTCTGCATATTATAGATAAGCAGTCAGTCATAAATGACAAATTTCTTCTTAAAAATAATTAGGTTTGCAATATGATGTTCACAATTTCTCTGTCTACAGAAAGGAATAATCAAATTCCTAAGAAATATAAAAATATGCTGTCACTGTGATGAACTGAAGGAGTATAAAGGTGAAATTATAGTATCTCAGTCACTGAAAGACTATTTCTCTAGCTGCAAAGTTTCAAACTTTAACCAAGAATGCCAATGTCTACTACCTTCCTGTTAGGTTTAAAAAAAAAGAAGACAGTTTAGGGTCTGAGTCTAAAATTGTATTTCCTCCTTGCTTTTTTAAACATTTTAATGGACTTCATTTTTAGAGCATTTTTATGTTCACAGAAAGATTGTGAAGTCTAGAAAACCCACATATATTCCCTCCTCCCTGCACAGTTTCACCTATTAATATCTTAGTGTGCTACATTTTGCTGTAATTGGTGAACAAATACTAATATATTGTAACTAAATGCCATCATTGACATTAGCATTTCATTTTTTATGTTGTACAGTTCTATGGGTTTTTGAAAAATGCTTAATGTCATCATTGGAGTATCATACAGAACAATTTCACTGCCCTAAACATGTCTCATGCTCTACCTATCCATCCTTCCACACCCTAAACCCTGGCAACCACTGATCTTTTCACTTACTTTACAGTTTTGCTTTTCCCTGAAATGTTGTACAGTTGGAATTATATAGTGGGTTTTTTTTTTTAAGACTGGTTTCTTTCATTTAGAAAAAAAATGCATTTAAATTCCCTTCATGTCTTTTTGTGGTTCAGTAGCACATTTCTTCTTATTACTAAATAATATTCCATAATAGAGATTTACCACAATTTGTTTTTAACACAATTTGTTTATTTTCCTAGTCAGGGGCATTTTGGTTGCTTCCAATTTGGGGCAATATAAACAAAGTTGATATAAATACTCATAAATACTCATATGCAGGTTATCATGTGAAAATAGTTTCCAACTCATTTGGGTTAATACCTAGAATAATTGCTAGATTGTGTGGTAAGACTACCAGCAATGAATGAGAGTTTCTGTTACTCCACATCTTTGCCAGCATTTGGTATTCTCAGTCTTTTGGATTTTAGTCATCTTAATAGGTGTGTAATAATATCCCATTTTTGAGTAATAATTGATATTCAATATTACATTAGTTTCAAAGGTACAACATAATGATTCTATATCTGTACATATTGCAAAATGATCATGTAATAAGTCTAGTTTACCTTCATCACCATACATACTTACAGAATTTTTTTTCTTGTGATGAGAATTTTTAAGATCTACTATGTTAGCAACTTTCTCATATGTGATACAGTATGATTAACTATACTCACCACGCTGTAAATTAGAACCCATGACCTATTTATTTTATAACTGGAAGTTTGTTCCTTTTAGCTCCCTTCACCCATTTCACCAACTCCCAGCCCCACCTCAGGCAAGCACCAGTCTCTTCTCTATATCTATCAGCTTATTTCTGTTTTTGTTTCCACATGTAAGTGAGATCATACAAGTATTTGTCCTTCTCTGTATGACTCATTTCACTTAATGTAAGGCCTTCAAGGTCCACATGTGTTGCACAAATAGCACTATTTCATTCTTTTTTATGTTTGAATAGTATTCCATTATATATATAAGATTTATTTCTATAAAATATATATATAAAGTATATATACAAAATATATAATATAGGGGTGCCTGGGTGGCTCAGTGGGTTAAAGCCTCTGCCTTTGGCTCAGGTCATGATCCCAGGGTCCTGGGATCAAGCCCTGTATCAGGCCTTCTGCTCAACAGGGAGCCTGCTTCCTCCTTTCTCTCTGCTTGCCTCTCTGCCTACTTGTGATCTCTGTCTGTCAAATAAATAAATAAAACCTTTACATATATATATATATATATATATATATACACATATACATATATATACACACACACACACACACATATATATATATAAAAATTCAGCTTCTCACTACTGAGTCGGATGTTAGTTGTGGGCTTGTCATATAGTCTTTTTAATTTTGAATTATGCTACCCCATTCCTACTTTGTTGAGTCTTTATTATAAATGGATGCTGATTTCATCAAATGCTTCTTTTGCATCTATTGAAATGATCATATGATTTTTATCTTTCATTTTGTTAATTTGATGTATCATATTGATTGATTTGTGGATGTTAAGCCATCCTTGCCTCCCTTGGCTAAATTCCACTTGATCATGGTGTATGATCTTTTTAGATCATATTGCTGATATTTTGCTGAGGATTTTTCTATCTATGTTTATCAAAAGTATTTTACTATAATTTTCTTTTCTTATGTATCCTTCTTTCATGTTGGTAGTAGGATAGTACTGGCCTCATAAAATGAGTTTGGGAGTGGTCCCTCCTCTTTTATTTTTTGGAAGAGTTTGAGAAGGATTTGTATTTTTCTTTGAATGTTTGCTGGAATTCAATAGTGAAGCTCTCTGGTCCTGGACTTTTGTTTCTTGAGAGGTTTTTGATTACTTATTCAATCTCCTTACTAATAATTGGTCTGTTCAAATTTTCTATTTCTTCATGACTCAGTCTTAGAAGATTGCATATTTCTATGAATTTTTCCATTTCTTCTAGGTTTTCCAACTTGTAAGTATATAATTATTCTATAGTTTCTTATGAATCTTTGTATTTCTATAGTATCAGTTGTAGTGTTTCTTCTTTTTATTTCTGATTTCATTTATTTGGGTTTTCTCTTTTTCTCTTGGTGAGTCTAACCAAAGATTTGTCAATATTCAAGATTATCTTTTAAAAAAATCATTGTCTGTTATTATCGTTGATTATCTAAATGCATTGATCACAGGCCACTGAAGCAGATGATAAGTATTTTCACATGGGCAGGCTTCTGCACACATAACAACCAGCTAGAAAATCATAAACAGAATAGTCAAGTGATAAAAGGTACTTATGCATTCATTATTGCAACAGGAGGTGAACTTTTATTACCTTTTTCTATTTTGTTATGAGAGACAATCTTCATCCATATAGCTAGAAGAGTGTAGGTCACCTTTCCAAGGAATTTGATGCTAAGGCCATAACATAGAGGGGCATGGGGCTATCCCTTGACACTGCGTAGTTGATAGGGGCACTCATTTATTCCAGGAAGTCTTTTGTCTTCCCTAAGAAGTTGTGCCATTACTAGTATGTGAAGAATAACCAGTTAACCAAGCTAAAGAATACCTCTTAAGTTTTAAAACAAACATTTGACTAAGAAGAAAGCATTTATCTGTGTGCTACTGGCTAGAAAAAATTACTCAGACAGTGATGGGTTTCCAAGGATGCTTTGAGTTGATATTTGTTTAGAGACTTTTTGAAGTGAATGTGCCAGAAAATGAGTCTCTATAAACAGAACTTGAGATTTGAGATATGAGAAGATTATGACCTTGTAATTTAACACAAAGGCCACAGACTTGAACAATTTACTCCATCTATCTGTAAGTCATCTTCCAAATGTGCAACCAAATGGGCTATGTGGATTATTTTGGTGTAGCAGCCCTGTTTGGGGGCTGTTGCTAAATTTCCAAATGAACTAAATACAGATACCCAACCAAAGCATGGTGCCTCTCACCATCTGTACTTACTATGGTATCAGGTATCTTGTGCATTCTCAGTGAATATTTATTCATTAGTTCCTTGATAATCTTCTAACTTGGCCCTTTAGCCTCAATAGCTAAATTTCTCTCTTTATTCTCAGGGATCTCTCTAAATTCTATATATTCTTCATATTTAGCATTCATCTGGTGTCCCTTCAAGCCATTCTGTTATTTCAGATACTGCCTTAGCAGAATTTCTAAGTGCCAAAAAAAAAAAAAATTTTTTGTTTTTTTTTTTTCTTAACAACTTAGAAAGGAGCTTGAGAATCATAAGTATACTGCCAGCCCTGGAACATTTGCTTAGTGACCTAATTTCATGGGAATTTGCCAGGTCTACTCTGTGGAAGAAATCCAGTCTTATTTCTTCAGTCCCCATGGATTATTTAGCTGACACTCTACGCAGCCAGCCTCTTCACATTGTTGTGACCTTCAAGAGACTCTCCCTTAAATACTGCCCTATTCCAATTTTGCTATATAAAATAATTTATAAGAAATAAAGGTGCAATCAATTATGTGGCTTAGACAAATTTATACAAAGCAAAGATCTTAGGTCAAACACCACTTCTTATACTGAATTATGGCATGCACTTGTTTCTCATTACTCTAGGCTTCTATCACATACATTTTGAATAATTTCAGAAGTTTATTTGTATAATGTATTCAAAATGTTATGTCTAATGTCTCCATTAGAGACAAATTATTTGTTGTCTAACATGGACCTTCATGTCACTTCTTTCCCCTTTTTCCCCACTAGCTCCTCCTAAAGCCTGATCTCAAGTTATTTTAGACATCACAGTCAATTTGACATGGTAGTGTATTGATTTGACATTCTCTTCAGAAAACCAATACCAAAGTATTGTGTTTTGGTTTACTCAGAATTGTACTCTAATTCTGTCCTGTCTATAAACTTACAACCTTTTCTGAAGAACACTTTGTACCTGTTTTATCCCTCCATCTAAAAGTAGTGCAATGGCCTTTGGCCAAAAGCAATGAAATGGTGACTTTCTAACTTCTATGTAGCTCACCCAGGGCCATTAATAAGAGAAAAGTAAACCTACTCTATTATCCAGAATGGCTTTTTAAATAATTAGGAGATTTTAATAATAGCATCTGGCTGATGCTTTCAGGTTCCCCACAGGCATTCCGACATTTCCAGGGTGAGTAAGATGGTACAGATGCTTCAGGAGAGAAGACCTCATTCTCACCAGAAATGACCTTCAATTCATACAAATGCTGAAAACAGCACTGGGCATCTCATTATTGAAATGGATTGTTTGGCATCAATGCTTGCAGTTTGGGAGTTTGACATAATTTTGTGGAGCTATCTTGAAGAGAAGTGATTCAGATTTTTAAAGAGGGAGAAATTGTTTTTAAATGTTGGATTTTTGACATTTTTATTTTTTTCAAGTTCACTCCAAAATTTTTTAAGTCACCTCTGACTTTTTTTCTGTATAGAAAGTGATAAGAATATATGCCAAGACCCTAGGGATCTTCAGAGGAGTAAAGGGATGATGTTAAAGTGGACTCAAAATGAATATGTATCATAAGCCTTAAAAAGTACAAACTTTCATAACTTGAAACTCCACTCCTAAAAGGTTATCCCCAGTAAGTATAATCAATAATGCATACATATTTATACAAGGATAATCACCACAGTGTTCTTTATAATACTGAAATTTTGGAAACAAATGTTCAGCAATAGGAAAATGGTTAAACAACAGAATACATTGTAGCTACAAAACATCATGCTATCAAAGTATGTTTATTGACCTTCACAATATTTCAGTTGAAATAAAAAGAAGGTTATAAAACAGTATCTATAATGAGATTTTGTGCTTTTTTAAAAGAAATAACAACATAATTGATGTATCAATGATGGTATTTTAAAATTTTTGCCTACATTTTATAATTATTTTACAGGAAATATGTAGCATTTTATAATAAAAATGAGGTATGGGGATTCATATTAAAATATTTTCTTTTTATTTTAAAGAAGACTTTAGAGGGGAGTGGAGTACAGTTGTTGCAAAGGTGTATAAGAACACCCTGATCAGTCCCTTGTGCCCTATCATATGGGAGTAGAGAAAAAGGTGTTCCTCTGAGAAGAAAAATGAGATGAGAAGGTAGTCTCTTGAGTCCACAAGGGGAGAGCAGCACTTCTGAGTACCTTTTATGCCCCCACACAGAGGTGGAACAGTGCCTAGATGGATGTACAGTGGGAAACAGCCAACAACTTCCAAGCACCAACAGCAGAGAAAATTTTTGAGATGTTGTCTTCTAGGAGATTTTCCAGAAGGAATATCTATGTCCTATCTTCTCAAGAAGGTATGTATATGCACACACACACTCGTGTGCATGCACACATGCACATGGAAAGAACTTCAACTCCTCCTTCATAAATGGAGAATACGAGATGGGAATGTTCTCAGCTTGCTTCCTCACCTGTCCTTTTGTCCTCTTCTCTTGTACAAAGGAAGAAGAAATTCCTTTTCAGGGCTAGTCTTTCATTTCCATTCTTCACTGTGCCCCTCCAACTTCCTCAGGGACCTTGTTCTTTAGACCATTTAAGCTATTAAGCAATATAGGCAAACTGCCTGGTACTTGTGAACTATTCAAGTACTTACAGACACGTTTGCATCCAAAAACCTCCAAAATTATGGAATTCAAATTATGAATAATGCAAATCAAATGTAATAAATAACAGAATGTATATAAAATATAATGTCATGTCAGCATTGTAAAACTTGTATTTGTAAACTTTTCACTACATTTGGAAACAATTTGTGACTTAGAGGCTCTCCACTTTCCAAAATTCCCGAATAAGCACATAGATTGTTGACAAATCATACTGAATTATAAACTGAGTAATCTATAGACAACTAACTTTGAAAGCAAAATTATAAAAATCCCTGTAATTTTTCTATTGTAAAAGTGTACTTCAGTCAGGAAAGATGGCAGAATAGAAAGATCCTAAGTTCACCTTCTCCCACAGGCACACCTAGATAACAGCAATATCAGTGCCACTAACTCAGAAAAATACCTGAAGACTGGCAGAAGAGACTTATAGGGTAGGAAAGGCAGACAGTGGGTCAGGAACTAAATTCCCAGCAAGACTAACCACAAATGGGAGGTGCACCACAAACATGGAGAAGGGAGAGGAGTAGAAACCACACCAGGCACCCCTGACATAGGAAATCTGCACTAGGAAAATGAGTCCCCATAATATTTTGCTTTGAAAACCAATGAAGCTTAACTTTTTGAGTTTTTACAATCATCAGGACTTAACTTCAAGTATTTTAAAAATCAGTGGACTTAATTATGGGCAAGAGGGTAACTGAGTCACTTTACTTAAGGAGCCAGAATAACAAACCACCCCACTGAGATACAGCATAGAAGTAGCTGTAGAAAAGTACCTGATGTATATGTGAAGAAGACTTACTTATTTATTAATCTCAGAATATGTGCTGGAGGGGCAGGGGTTTTTAGAAGTTTTCTCCAAGAACAAAAAAGCTGGCTCATGGGTGCCAATTCTCTCCCCTCCACACACTAGCCTAGATAGCCAGACATTTGTGGGAACCAGAATATACAAGCTCCATATGTCTTGCTAACACCCTTCACCCTGCCCATTTGTTTTCTGATGGATCTGCTCATCCAATCTGCCCCACCAGGCATGGATACCTCCTAAGTAGCTCCCATCTGCAAGCAGTCCGGGAAGGGACCACTGCCACACCCAAGTGGAATTTCCCACTGAAGAAAGGGGAATATAACCATACAAAGCACTGTTACTGATTATAGCCCCACCAGACAGGTTGGAGGCAGGCATCTGGTCTGACTCTGGCCCCACTCATCACCAAAATTACTCAGGGAAAATTGCAGGGAGAGCACCCTGCAGTTCAGTGTTACCCAGTCCAAACAAATGGGCTGAAGGGAGGCATCTGGTCTGACTATTGATACTACCCAAGTACAAGCCCCGGTAGCCCCAAACTTCCCCTTAAAAGCACAGGGACCAAATCCTGACCAATGTGCCCACAACAGGCAAAGTAGGCCATTGTGGCCAACTGGACTGAAGTCAAACATAGTTCAGATATGACACTGGGGTGCATGCAACCTGCATAGGAGACACTATTGAAGTGCTTGGCTCTGATGAACAGGAGACATTGGGCTAAAGGATACTGCAAGATGACCTCTTCATAAAGGAACTATGTTCAAGATCAGATGTAGATGACTTTCTTAAAACAGAAACAAACACAGAGGGTTAAGTAAAATGAGGAGACAGAATAATATGTCCCAAATGAAAGACGATGGCAAAACCACAGCAAAAGAGTTAAATGAAACAGATAGGCAATATGTCTGATAAAGAAGTCAAAGTAATAATCATAAAGATACTTACTGGGCTTAGAGGTCTCAGTGAGACCTTCAACAAAGCGATTAAAAAATATAAGAAAGAACCAACAAGAGACATAGAACTCAATAACTGAAATTAAAAATTGACTAGAAGGAATCACCAGATTAGAGGAAGCAAAGGAATGAATCAGTGAGTTAAAAGACAGGATAATGGAAAGCAATCAGGCAAAACAACAAAAAGGAAAAAGAACACTAATAAATAAGAATAGATTAAGGGAAGTCAGCAGTCATCAAACATAATAATGTCCACATTATGAGGATCCCAGAAAATGAAGAAAGAAAGAAGAGGGCAGACAATTTATTTGAAGAAGTGACCTTGAAAACTTCCTTAAACGGGAAAGGAAGCAGAAATCCTGATCCAAGAGGCACAGAGAGTCCCCAACAAAATCAACCCAGGGAGGATCACAATGAGATACATAATAATTAAAATGGCAAAAAGTAGTGATAAAGAGAGAATTTTAAAACTAGCAAGAGTAAAGAAATAGTTACATACAAGGGAAACACCATAAGCCTATCAGTAGATTTTTCAGCAGAAACTTTCCAAGCAAGAAAGGAGTAGCATGATTTATCCAAAGTACTGAAAGGAAAAAGTCTGCAAGCAAGAATACTCTATCCGGCAAGGCTACCATTCAGAATAGAAGGAGAAATAAATAGTTTCCCAGACTAAAAAACAAAAACAAAAACAAAAAAACGAAGGAGTTCATTACCACTAAGCCAGCCTTATAAGAAACATTAGTGGGAATTCATTGAGTGGAAAGAAAAGACCACAATAGGGATTAAGAAAATTAGGAAAAGAAAAAACTTCATAAGTAAATGCTAATTAAAAAAAAAGTAGTAGATTAATCACCTATAGAACCAGGGTAGAGGTTAAAGCACAAATTGGTAAAATGAATTATATCTATAAAAATCAGTCAAGGCATTTACAAAATCAAAGGATGTAAAGTATAACAGCATATACATAAAACATGGCAGGGGGAGATTAAAAATTTAGTGCTTTTAGAGTGTGTTCAAACTTAAGCAACCACCAAATTAGTATAGGCTACTCTATGCATGTGGTGTTATATATGAACCTAATGGTAACCACAAATCAAAAACTTGGGATAAACACACAAAAAATAAAGAGAGAGGAATAAAAACAATCACTAAAGAAAGTCATTAAATCACAAGTTTAACAGAGCAAGAGAAGAAAGGAACGAGAAGAACTGAAAAAAACAACCATAAAACAAGTAACAAAATGGCAATTAGTACATATCTATCAATAATTACTTCAAACATAAAAGGACTAAATGCTCCAATCAAAAAATATAAGGTGACTGAATGGATAATAAAGCAAGACTCATCTATATGCTGCCTACAAGAGACTCATATCAGATCTAAAGACACATGCAGATTAAAAATGAAGGAATGGAAAAATATTTGCCATGCAAATGGTAGTGAAAAGAAAACTGGGGTAACAATGTTTATATTGGACAAAATAGACTTTAAAACATTGTTTGTAACAAGAGACAAAGAAGAACACTACATAATGATAAAGGGAACAATCCAACAAGAAGATGTAACAATTGTAAATACATATGCACCCAACATGGGAGCACCTAAATACATAAGTTAAATATTAACAAAAATAAAGAAAGAAATTGACAGTAACACAGTGATACTAGGGGACCTTAACCCCCCACTTACATCAAGGTATAGATCATTCTGGCAGAAAAATTAACAAGGAGATAGTGACTTTTAATGACACTCTGAACCAGATGGTTCAGAATATATTCTGAATACACAGATATATTCAGAACGTTCCATCCCAAAACAGTAGAATACATATTCTTTCAAGTGCACATGGAATGTTCTCCAGAACAGATCATATGTTAAGCCACAAAATAAATCTTAATAAATTAAAAAAGATTAAAATCATATCATGCATCTTTCCCAACCACAAATGCATGAACTAGAAATTAATCCCAATAAAAAATTTGGAAAGAAGACAAATACATGAAGTCTAAATAACATGCTATTAAACAACTAATGGGTCAACCAAGAAATCAGTGACGAAATAAGAAAAATGTGTGGAGACATATGAAAATGAATACACAATGGTCCAAAATCTTTGGAATGTAGCAAAAGCTGTTTTAAGATGAACGACCTTAGGTAGATAGGCAATACAGGCCTACCACACAAACAAACAAACAAACAAACAAAACACACACACACACACACACACACACACAAGAAAAATCTCAAATAAAAAAACCTAAAATAAAGGAGCTAGAGAAAGAAGAACAAACAAAGCCCAAAGCCAGTAGGAGGAAATAATAAAGATTAAAGCAAAAATAAATGAAATAGGGAAAAAAATAGAACATATCAATAACACCAGAGACTAGTTCTTTCAAAAGCCAAAAAATGGGACGCCTGGGTGGCTCAGTTGGTTGGGCGGTTGCCTTCGGCTCAGGTCATGATCCCAGCGTCCTGGGATCGAGTCCCACATCGGGCTCCTTGCTCGGCAGGGAGCCTGCTTCTCCCTCTGCCTCTGCCTGCCTCTCTGTCTGCCTGTGCTCACTCTCTCTGACAAATAAATAAATAAAATCTTTAAAAAAAAAAAAAGCCAAAAAATATTAATAGACCTTTAGCCAGACTCAGCAGAGAGAGAGAGAGAGAGAGAGAGAAGACTCAAATAAATAAAATCAGAACTGAAAAAGAAGAAATAACAACTGACACAATAAAAATATGGGGAATTATAAGAGAATACTATGCAAAACATATGCCAACAAAATGGACAAAATAAAAGAAATACATATGTTCCTAGAAACATATAACCTCCCAAAGCTGAATCAGGAAGGAATGGAAATTTTAAATAGATAAATTATCAGTAATAAAATTAAACCATTAACCAAAAAACTTCCAACAAATGAAATTCCAGGATCAGATGGCTTCACAGGTGAATTCTATCAAACATTTAAAGATTAATACCTACTCTTTTCAAACTATTCCAAGAAAAATAGAAGGGAAGGAAATCTTCCAAATTTATTCTAAAAGGTCAGCATTACCCTGACATCAAAACCATAGAAAGACACTATAAGAGGGAGAGAGGGAGAGCGAGAGTGAGAGCGAGAGAGAGAGAGAGAGAGAGAGACATAACTACAACCAATATTTCTCATGAATATAGGTGCAAAAATCCTCACCAAAATATTAGCAAGCTAAATACAACAATGTGTTAAAAAAATTGTTCACCACAATCAAGTAGGACTTACTCCAGGGATGCAAGTGTGGCTCAATATTCACAAATCAATCAACATGAAGCATCACATCAATAAGGGAAAAGATAACAAGTATATGATTATCTCAATAAATGCAGAAAAAGCATTTGGCAAAGAACAACATCCATTCATGACAAAAACTCTCAACAAGGTAGGTAACTTCTTCTCAGTAACTCAACATAATAAAGGTCATATATGAAAAATCCACAGCTGACATCATACTTAATTGTGAAAATGGAGAGCTTTTTCTCTAAGATTAGGTAGAAGACAAGGATGTCCACTATCACCACTTTTTATTATCAGCATAGTACTGGAAGTCCTACAACAACAACAAGATAAGAAAAATAAAAAGCAAGAACACTGATAAGGAATAAGTAAAACTGTCATTATTTGCAGATGACATGATACTATAAATAGAAAACCCTAAGGATTTCAGCAAAAAAGTGATGAGAATTGATAAATGAATTCAGTAAAGTTTCAGGATGCAAAATAAACATACAGAAATCTGTTGCATTTCTATATACTAGTGAAGTAGCAGAAAGAGAAATTAAGAAAACAATTCCACTTACAATTGCCCCAAACATAATTTTTATGTTTAGGGACAATTACGATTATCCCCAGAGATAAAATACCTAGGAATAAACTTAACAACAGGGGTGAGAGACTTGTAGTCTGAAAAGTAAAAAACACTGATGAAAGATATTGAAGATGACACAAACAAAAGATATTCCATGCTCATGGATTCAAAGAACAATCTTGTTAAAATGTCCATACTACCAAAGCAATCTATAGATTTATTTTTTAAATATTTATTTATTCATTTGAGAGACAGAGAGCACATAGAGGGAGAAGGAGAGGGAAAAACAGACTCCCTGCTGAGCAGAGAGCCTTACGTGGGCTCAATCCCAAGACCCTGGGATAATGACCTGAGGTGAAGGCAGACACTTAACCAATTGAGCCACCCAGGCACCCCTCGATTTAATACAATTTTGATCAAGATATCAACAAGCTTTTTTCACAAATAAGACAAATAATACTAAAATATGTATGGAACCACAAAATATCCCAAATAGCCAATGCAATCTTGAAAAAGAACAAAGCTAGGGGCGCCTGGGTGGCTCAGTGGGTTAAGGCTTCTGCTTTCGGCCTAGGTCATGATCTCAGGGTCCTGGGATCAAGCCCTACATCAGGCTCTCTGCTCAATGGGGAGCCTGCTTCCCCCTCTCTCTCTGCCTGCTGCTCTTCTTGTGATCTCTCTCTCTCTCTCTGTCAAATAAATAAATAAATAAATCTTTAAAAAAAATAAAAAAGAAAAAGAACAAAGCTAGAGGTATCACAATTCCACATTTCAAGGTGTACTACAAAGCTGTGGTAATCTAAACACTATGGTACTGACACAAAAATTACACCCATAAACCAATAGAACAGAATAGAGTCCAGTTATAAACCCACATTTACATGGTTAACTAATCTACAATGAAGGAGGCAAAAATATATAATGGAGAAGAGACAGACTTCAACAAATGATGCTGGGAAAACTGGACAGCCACATGCAAAAGAATGAAACTGGACCACTTCTTACACCATATACAAAAATTAGCTCAAAATGGATTAAAGACTTAAATATGAGCCCTGAAATCATAAAACTCCTAGAAGAAAACTTTTCCAGTAATTTCTTTGACATTGGCCACAAAAACATTTTTTTAGATATATTTCTTGAGGCAAAGAAAAAACCAAAATTATACTATTGGGACCACACCAAAATAAAAAGCATTTGCTCAGTGAGGGAAACCATCAACAAACTGACAAGACAACAAAGGAAACAGAAAGATGGTGACAGAGTAGAATGACCCTAGGCTTGACTCATTCTATAGAACACAACTAGATAACTATCAAGTCATCCTAAATACCTCAGAAATTGACCTGAAAATTGACAGAACAAAGTCCAAAACTAAAGGGAGAGAAGAGGCTACATGAAGGAAGGTAGGATGTGTGGAGATACGTTTTAGGGAAGAAATGGATCGCTGGTGCTGCAGAGGGGAGGGAGCCATGGTTGTGGAGAAGAACAAGAGAGAGAGAGTGGAGCACACAGGAGAATACACAAAGAGAAAGTTTCCCCAAAGCCAATCGCTTCAAAAATAAGAGGAGCTGAATATCATGAATTCTTGTAACCAGTGGTGCTTAAAGGTCAGTGGGTTTGGCTGAGATAGAGCCTAGAAAGCACTGCCCTACTCCTGGAGACAAGTCAGGTGAACAACACTGGGACAGATAGCCTGGAAACAGTGATCTGAAGAGTGCCTGGGACATAGAGTGTGGAGACTAGTTGCTCTTCTTAGAGGATGTCCCTGAGAGGCAACATTCACAAAGTCACCTCTCTGGGAACAAAGGAATCAGCCAGTACCAATTCCTCCTCTGTCCCTTAGCATAAACGGAGTCATCTTCAGGAAGCAGCACAATGCCAACACTGGCTGCCTAATCAGCTTACACCAAGCACCACAGCCTTGTGCCCCAGTGGAACTGCCCTTCTCAGTAATGCGTACCTTAACTGAGCACAGTGGACTCTTCCTTCAGAAAAGCAAACAAACCCCTGCCAACACAACATCTCCCAGAGTTTTGCAGGGTGTCAGTTCCAGTGGAGGTGGTAACGGGTCTCATTTCACAAGCAGACCAGAGTACATCCAGTTAAAACTCACCACATTCAGGCCAGGGACCAAATACAGTCTACAACAGGCCAGGAAAGCCTCTGCAGACAAGTGGTCTTTAGGATAGAGCAGTCAAAACATAAGAGCAGAGCTCACACAGTTCACACCAGACCTTCCCTGAACCATCAGTTCCTGGGCACTACATGGGCTGTTCTTCATAAGAGCATTACTTTAGGGCCAGGAAACATAACTGGATTTTCTAACACAGAGAAAGCAGAGACTTAGACAAAATGAGAAGATGGGGGAATTTATATCAAATGAAAGAACGATATAAGGCCATGGCCAAGGATCTAAGTACAATAGATATAAGTAACATGTGTGATGAGGAATTTAAAACAACAATCATAAGGATAGTCACTGGACTTGAGAAAAGAACTGAAGACATCTGACATCAGTGATACCCTTATCACAGAGACAAGAAGGTTAAAAATTAATTACTTGGAGATGAACAGTGCAATAAATGATATCAGAAATGTGTTTGATGCATTGAATAGCAGACTAGAAGAAGTGGAGGAACAAATTAATGACTTACCTAGAATACAAAGTAATGAAAAGTAATGGAGCTGAACAAAAGAGAGAAAGAGGAATTATGCAAAACAAGAATAGACTTAGGGAAGGGGCACCTGGGTGGCTCAGTGGGTTGGGCCTCTGCCTTCGGCTCGGGTCATGATCTCAGGGGCCTGGGATCAAGTCCCACATCAAGCTCTCTGCTCGGCAGAGAGTCTGCTTCCCCTACTCTCTCTGCCTGTCTCTGTCTATTTGTGATCTCTCTTTGTCAAATAAATTAAAAAAAAAAAAAAGAATACACTTAGGGAACTCAGTGACTCCATTAAACTGTTTTGTTGTTGTTGTTGTTGTTTTGTAATTTTATTTATTTATTTATTTATTTGGTGTTCCAAGATTCATTTTTTATGCACCACATCCAGTGCTCCATGCAATATGTGCCCTCCTTAATACCCACCAGCAGGATTACCCAACCCCCCACCCATCTCCCCTCCAAAACCTTCAGTTTGTTTCTCAGAGTCCACAGTCTTTCATAGTTTGTCTCCCCCTCCAATTTCCTCCATTAAACTTAGTAACATTAGTAATATAGCAGTCCCAGAAGAAGAAGAGAGAAAAAGGGACAGAAAATTTATTTGAAGAAATCATAGCTGAAAACTTCCTTAATTTGGGGAGGAAGAGATATCCAGATCTAAGAGGCACAGAAAACTCCCATTAAAATCAACAAAAGCGGGCCCCAAACAAGACATGTTATAATTAAATTTTCAAAAAATATAGCAATAAAGAAAAAATCTTAAAAGCAGCAAGACAAAAGAAGTCATTAACTTACAAGGGAAATTCAAAAGGTTAGCTGGAGATTTTTCCTCAGGAACTTGGAAAACCAGAAGGGAGTGGCATGATATAGTCAAAGTGCTGAATAGGGAAAATCTGAAGCCAAGAATACTGAACCCAGCAAGGCTATCATTCAAATTAGAAGGAAAGATAAAAGAGTTTCACAAACAGACAAAAACTAAAGGAGTTCATGAGCACTAAACCAGTCCTGCAAGAAATATTAAAGGGGACTCTTTGAGGGTAAAGGAGAGACCAAAAGTGACAGTATAAAGGCAGAAAGCACAAAAGCAGTAAAAATGAATAGTTCTGTAAAAATCAGTCAAGAAACTCACACAAAGATACAAAATGTAATAACATATACATAAAACATGGAGAAGAAAAAAGAATGTGATCAAATTTGAATGACCATCAACCTAATATAGATTGCTATTTGCAGAAGAAGTTATATACAAAACTATTGGTAACCATATATCAAAAACCGCTAATATACAAATATATCACTAAACAAAATCCGCAAAACATGAAAGAAAAGGAAGAATTAGAAAATTTCCAGAAACAAACACAAATTGAGTAGTAAAATGGCAATAAATATATACCTATCAATAATTACTTTGAATATAAAGGGACTAAATGTTCCAATCAAAAGGCATAGCTTTTTGGAATGGAAAAAAGAGTATTATGGTAAGTGAAATAAGTCAGTCAGAGAAAAAAAAATACCATATGATTTCTTTCATGTGTGAAACAAAACACATGATCATGGGGGAAAAAAGAGAGAGAGGCAAACAAGAAATAGATTATTAACTATAAAGAATACACTGATGGTTACTAGAGGGGGGTTCAGGGGGGAGGGATGGATTAAATAGTGATGGGCTTTAAGGAAGGCATATGTTGTGATGAGCACCAAGTGATGTATGGAAGTGTTCAGTCACTATATTGTACACCTGATACTAATATAACACTGTAAGCCAACTGGAATTTGAAAGATTTTCTTTTTTAAGTAACAAGGCAACCTACTGAATGGGAGAAGATATTTGCAACTGACATATCAAAGAAGTGGTTAATATCCAAATATATAAAAAATCTTCTACAACTCAACACAAAAATACCACAAATAATCCAATTAAAAATGTGCAGAGGACCAGATAGACATTTTTCCTAAGAAGATATACTGATGGCCACCAGACACATGAAAAGATGCTCAACATCACTAATCATCAGGGAAATGCAAAATCAAAGTACAATGAGGTATCACTTTTCACCTATCAGAGAGCTAAAATCACAAACACAAAAAATAACTAGTGTTGGTAAGGATGTAGAGAAAAAGGAACCATTGGTGGGACTGCAAATTGGTTTAGTCACTGTGAAAAACAGTATAGAGTTACCACAAAAAATTAAAAATAGAAATACCCATATAATCCAGTAATTGCACCACTAGGTATTTATCCAAATAAAACAAAAGCACTGATTTGAAAAGATACATTCACTCCTATATTTATTGCAGCATTATTTACAATAGCCAAGATATCAAAGAACCACATATCCATCCATAGATAAAGAAGTGGTGGGGTACCTAGGGGGCTCAGTTGATTAAGTGTCCTCAGGATTGTGGGATTTAGCCCTGCATCTGATTCTGCATTGAGCATAGAGCCTGCTTGAGATTCCTTCTCTCTCTCCGTCCATGCCCCATGCCCACTCACATGCTTTCTCTCTAAAAAACCAATAATTAAATAATTAAATAATTAAAAAAAGAAATCAGGTATGCATGAAATGGAATATTACTCAACCGTAAACAAGAACGAAATCTTGCCATTTGCAGCATGAAAGGATCTAGAAAGTATAATGCTAAGTGAAGTAGGTCACTCAGAGGAAGACAAATAGCGTTTGAGTCCACTCATAAGCAGAATGGAAAAAGCAAAGCAAATGAACAAAGAAAAAGAGAGAGAATAGAGTGCACCATAAATACAGAGAACAAACTGATGGTTGTCAGAGGGGAGGCAGGTGGGGAACGGGTTAAATAGGGAAAATGGATTAGAAGTATATTTATCTTCATGAACACTGAGAAATGTATAGAATTTTTGAATCACTATGTTGTACACCTGAAACTAATAAAACACTGTATGTTAATTATACTTCAATGGGGGAAAAATGTACTTAATGTGAACTGTGGGTGCATTTTTATGTTTGAGCTTAGGTGGGTAGAGGCCTTTAAAATTAAGTCCAGCTTCCTCCATAAAGTACATGCTCTCATCCTGCACCTTTCTTCTCACTTTCTTCTGGTTTCTTTCTCAAAGCAATTAAATACACATAAGCCTTTCACATTGTAAAATTACTATCTACCCATTCCTTCTCAACTTTCAGACACTACCCTATTCTTCTTCTCTTTCCAACTCCTCAAATGTGCTGTACACATATTGTCTATATTGTCTCACCTTCATCTCACAGAAAAATGGTTTCTATTATAACCATTCCACTGAAATGGAATATCCTCACCAAAGACACGAACAACTCTGTTCTCAAATCATTTCAGTTCCTTATTTACCCACGTTCTCTTCCTTCTTCTGGAAACACAGTTGCCTTAGCTTCGGTGATATTTTTCTGTCTTGGTTTCCGTTGTACTTCTCTGGCCACTTCTTGGTCTTCCTTCACGACCTCTTTGTCCTTTGGATGGCAGTGTTCTTTTTTTCTTTCTTTTCTTTTTTTAAGATTGATTGATTGATTGTTTGATTGATTTGACACAGAGATAGAGACAGAGCACAAGTAGGCAGAGAGGCAGGCAGAGCGAGAGGGAAAAACAGACTCTCCGCTGAGCAGGGGCCTGGACATGGGGCTCGATCCCAGGACCCTGGGACCATGACCCAAATTGAAGGCACCTGCTTAACACACTGAGCCATCCAGGTGCCACTGGATGACAGTGTTCTTTGGGGGTTTTTATCCAAGGCTCTCTTTTCTCCCTCTACATAATTTCCCCTGGCAATTCCCTTGGTTCATCTACCATCTTTGTAGTAACGATTTTCAAATTTATATCAGCAGTTTAGATCTCTCTCCTAGAGTTCAAACCAGTATCACCAGCCGCTACTGGTCATCTCAAATAGGGATCCTCATCCCACACTCCCATCAACTCTTACTTGCACTCCTCCTATCAACAAATGGTGCCCACATCAAGGCAGCTAGAATCTGGGAAACAGCTTGACTCCTTTGTTTCCTTTACTTGCCCTTTTCAATAATCCTGAAGTCCTAACTGTATTTTCTATAAATCCACCTATTTTTCCCCCCATCCCCAAGGCTCCTTTCCTAATCTAGGCCATGATCCTTACATATCCAGATTACTACAGCAGCCTCCTAAATGGCCTCTGCCTCTGGTCTCATCAATCATTTCTCCACTCTGCTCTCCAACTGATGTTTTTAAAAATATTAAACCAATTATGACAGGCTGTTGTTTAAATCCTTCAATGTTTCTGCCAGTACTCTCAGTAAAAAAAGTCCAAAGTCCTTAGAAGGGTTTACAAAATCAGAAGAACCTGGTTCCAACGTATCTACAGACTTGTCCCTTTCTTCCCACTCTATTTTCTTCAGGTGAAGAATCTTATATCTCCCCAAACATTCTACATTCTTGTTTGCTCCCAGGCTTTCGTGTATACTGTCCCTCCGCTGTCTCTACATCTCACTGATCCCCAACTTCCTTCTCTCAGTGTCCTATTCTTCATTCTAATGGGGCTTTTGCGTTGTTTATAATTACTTGGCTATTCTCATATTCTCACTAATCTGTAAACTCTAGGAGGCAGGGATTATGTCTGTACTACATGATATAATAATATAATAAGTACTTGATAAATATGTGCTGACTGTGTAAATGAATAAGCACCAGGCACACATCTGATTGGCTGCTAATTATTTTGACTTCAGTAAATTTGCTGAGTTAGATTTCCCATCTAACAACTTAGTTCTTAACCACTGCCCTTATGCTTTCCAAAGCCATTGCAAAAGTTCTCTAATATTTACTGAGCACTTTGAAATAGTGAGATAAATGCTCCTGATGAAGGTGGCCTATTTTAAAGAAGACCTGGGTCTAGCTTCACAGCCCAAAATGGGCTTCCTTTTTTGCAGTGATATCATTAATGGTCATTTGTTGCAAGCACTGAAATTTACTGCTAGAGGGGAAGGAAGTCACCAAATTCATTCAAGGCCAGATTCAGACAAATGTGTGCTGCTGTTTGCATGAATCAGTGATACCTCTGTTCCACATGCTTTATTCTCAATAAAGGGAACAATTATTGCCACATTTGGAAAAGTAAGCAAATTAATATGAAAAGTAACCAGATTTCCTTCCTAGTTATAAGCTCATGATTGCACTGGTTAGAAAATACTCTTTGCTGAGAGTTAAACAGCATTTTTAATGGGATTTTACACAAAGATAGCAACTAGCTTTTCACTTGTGAATGTCAGGTTTATTCATAAAGGAGGCAGCAAAAGCAAAAAAAATTCCAGGTTGTTAGGGTGAGTTAATTTGAAGGCAAGGGAATATTAAATTTAGGCTTAACAAATAAAGGGACCTTTGGCAGAGTTGGATCAGACATTCAGATAACCTCCATTTCTTATTGTGCAATGGTTTGAGTCCAAAGGGAAGGGAAAGGCTTGTACAAGCTAGGCAAGCAGGCACCGTAATTTAATGCACTTCTTCCCACTGACACAATAGTGACTGTGCATATATATTCTTGTTTTGGCATAAGCACCAGGAGAAGCCACCTTAAAATACAAGGTTAACACCACATAAGTGTGACTCAAGATCTGGAGGATAGTTCTTTAGGTAGAGGGCATATTCAGTGCACGAAAAGAAATCCTATCACTTTAAAGCAACAGCATTTATAACGTACATTCCTTGCAAAAACACTTAGGTTCATGATTTCTGTGAAGTCCTCTGGGGAAGGGATGTCACCCCAACCCACACGACTGGAACGGGTTTTAGGTTTAATTCCCCCAGACTCTTGCTTCAGACTAATAAGCTTTAAACTTCATTTTCCCCCATTACTTCTCATTTTTGAAGAGGCAGTAATATTTTTCTTGAGGACCAGAAGCCTAATTAGCCGGTGTTTGCCAAGCACCGTGAAGATGAAGGGGCCTATGTTAAGTCCAGAATTATAACTATTATTGTCACGAAATTTAAATTAGCTCGGAAACTTAGGAGTGATGACTCAGGAGCCCACATGCAGGATTCTCGTTAGATTATATCTGAAAACAGTCAAACCAATTCCTACAACGATTCAGATTCTAAGGATTTATGGGTTCAACATGAGTGTATCCCAAATCATGCATGACCATAAAAATTAAACTGCATTCTGGCTGATAATTCAGAAAATAATTGATAAAAGGAATCCCAAAAAGCTTTGTCTCTGTTGCCTCAGAGGCCAAATCCCGGCACAGTCAGCCGGAGGAGAGCGAGCCTCGGCCAAGCCAGCCAAGGAGAGGGTGGTGTGGACTGTAGGCTCTAGAAGCAGACTGGAAGCTTCCAGTGCCAATTACACCAGATAAACCAGCTCATAAATCACAGTGCTAGACGCTGAAAAATTTAGTAGGGACAAAACCAAGTCAGGCACATTTCTTCAGCCCTACTTCCTCAAAGACCCTTTCTTGTGCACTATTGTTCACACTGATCTCTCATTAATTTTTTACATATTTATAGAAGAAAGATATTAAACATAGGTTTCTCATAAATACCTTTTATTGGGTTGAGGAAGTTTCTTTCTGGTCTTAGTTTACTGAGAGTTAGTGGGGTTTTTGTGTTTGTTTGTTTGTTTGTTTTAATCAAGACTGGATGCTGGATTTTTGTCATGTGCTTTTTTTGTGTCCATTGAGATGATCAATTGTTCTTGTTTCTTTTTTTTCTCACTTTATTAATATGATGAATCACACTGATTTTTTTAATGTTAAGTCAGCATTCCTGAGATAAACCCCTCTTGGTCATTATATTTTTATGTGTTCTATATATTACATATAAACACTTTTTATGTAATTTTATTTAAAATTACTTCTCTATATGGTTGGATCTGATTTGCTAAAATTCTGTTGAGAATTTCACATGTATCTTCTTTAGGTGTAATTATACAGTTTTTTTTGGAATCTCTTTCTTTGCTTTTGGTGTCAGGGCAATGCTGGCCACATAAGTTGGAAATTATTCTCTCCCCTTCTGAAAGACTTTGTGTAGAATTAGTATTATTTCTTACTTGAACATTGGTAGAATTCATTAATAAAACCCTCTGAACCTGGAACTTTCTTTGTAAAAAGGTTTTAAGCAACACTTTCAATTTATTTAATAGACATATTTAGTTTCCAATGATCTGACTACTTTCCAATCATCCTTTTATTATTGGTTTATATGTTTTAAAACATTAGAGAGCATACTTTATGTTACTTGGATCCTTCTAAATATTTTGAGCCCCTTTTATGAGAGAATACAGTTTATCATAGTAAAAACACCATGGGCACTTGAAGAGATTGTTTAGTTGTTGGCCGACTTCTATAGATGTCAGTTAGATCAAGAGATAGTAGTGTTTTTCAAATCGTCTACATCCTAACTAATTTTCTGTCTTCTTGTTCTATCAATTATTAAGAGAAGATTATAACAATCTCTGATTATAAATGTAGGCTTATCTATTTCTCCTGTATCTCTGTCAGTTTTTGCTTCATGAATATTGAAGCTCTTCTATTATATGCATAAATATTTAGGATTATTATGTCTTCTGGATTAAATAACCCCTTTATTATTACAAAAGGATCTTTTTCTATCCCTGTTAATGTCCTTTGCCTGGAAATATACTTTGTCTAATATTAGTATAGCTACTCTAACTCTTTGAAAATTCATTTTTAAGCAATATACTTTCGTGGGTTTTTTTGCTTTTAAACTATTTGTGCCTTTATATTTATTTACTTTCTTCTTTTCTAAAATTTAAACTCAATTAATTAACATAGAGTTTATTATTAGTTTCAGAGATGGAGTTCAGTGATTCATCAGTCTTATATAACACCCAGTGCTCATTACATCATGTGCCCTCCTTAATACCCATCACCCAGTTTCCCCATCCCCCCTACCCCCTTCCCTCCAGCAACCCTTAGTTTGTTTCCTATGATTAAGAGTCTCTTATGGTTTGTCTTGTTTTATTTTTTCCTTCCCTCCCCCTATGATCCTCGTTTTGTTTCTTAAGTTTCACATATATGTGAGATATTATAATTGTCTTTCTCTGATTGACTTATTTCACTTAGCATAATACCCTCTAGTTTCATCCACATAGTTGCAAATGTCAAAATAACACTTTTCTGATGGCTGAGTAGTAGTCATATATATGACACATCTTCTTTATCCATTCATCTGTTGATGGACATCTAGGCTCTTTCCATAGTTTGGCTATTGTGGACATTGCTACTATAAACATTGGGGTGCAGGTACCCCTTCGGATGACAATGTTTGTGTCCTTTGGGTAAATACCTAGTAATACAATTGCTGGGTCATAGGGTAGCTCTATTTTCAACTTTTCAAGGAACCTCTGTACTGTTTTCCAGTATTGCCTTCCCACCAACAGTGTAGGAAGGTTCTACTTTCCCCACATCCTCGCCAGCATCTGTCGTTTTTCCTGACTTGTTAATTTTAGCCATTCTGACTGGTGTGACATGGTATCTCATTATAGATTTGATTTATATTTCCCTGATGCTAAGTATTGTTGAGCATTTTCTCATGTATCTGTTGGCCATTTGTATGCCTTCTTTGGAGAAATATCTGTTCATGTCTTCTGCCCATTTCTTGATTGGATTATTTGTTCTTTGGGTGCTGAGTTTAATAAGTTGTTTATGGATTTTGGATACTAGCTCTTTATATGATAAGACATTTGCAAATATCTTCTCCCATTCTGTGGGTTGTCTTTTGGTTTTGCCCTTTGTTCCCTTTGCTATACAAGACCTTTTTATTTTCATATTTAAAATGCGTTCCTTATAAGCAACATTTAGTTGAGTCTTACTCTTTTAGTAACCTAATGGTCTCTGCCTCTAAGTAGGATATTTAAACTATTTACCTTTGGTGTAAATATCAATATGGATAAATGTAGATCTTTTATCTTGCTATTTTTTTTCTATTTGTCTCATCTATTCTTTGTTCCCCCCTTCTTTTTTTTTTTTTTTTTTTTTGGTCTCATCTGTTCTTCATTCCCTTTTTCCTCTTTTTATACTATGCTTTGGATGAACTGCATGTTTTTTTATAATTCCATTGCATATCTTCTAATCATTTTAGGTGTTGTCCCCCCCCCCCCCCGCCCGCTTTAGGCAATTTCCTTATATGCATAATCCAGTCAAAACTCAGATACGAGAAGGAGATCTTCTGCATGTCTCTAGAATTTTCTCTCTGTCTCTTTCTCTCAGTCTCCTGCTCTCTCCTAACAGTATGGTGTCCTTTGAATTCTAACTGCCTTGATCTCCCTGGACTCTTAGCTGCAGAGACTACCAGACCCTGCCTGAGTTCCCCCTTCCCCACACAGTGATTTGTAAGTAATCTGGGGCAGTAGCTGGGGCAATCCCAGCGCTTACCTCATTTATCTGTCATCCCTCAGGGATCACTCTCCTTTGTTGTCTGATGTCCAATGTATTGAAAACTTTAATTTCATACATTTTCTCTATTTTTTTAAGGTTTTATTTATTTATTTGACAGACAGAGATCACAAGTAGGCAGAGAGGCAGACAGAGAGAGAAGGGGAAGCAGGCTCCCCATTGAGCAGAGAGCCCGATGTGGGGCTTGATCCCAGGACCCTGAGATCATGACCTGAGGCAAAGGCAGAGGCTTAACCCACTGAGCCACCCAGGTGCCCCATTTTCTCTATTTTTATTTTCATTTTTGTCTTTGGTTGTTTCAGGTAAGAGAGTAAATTCAGTTCCTTTTACGCTATCTTGGCCAGAAGTAATTCTGGGTAGAAGGTGATAAAGTTGACAATCATGAGTTATTCTGATGTAAATTGGATATGTTTTAAAACATTAATCTGAAGATTTTCTGAAACTTTTCATAAAATATCCTAATATATTTAAGGAAACTGGTTGGAACATATTCTTATGTTAATTAGCTCCAAAATTTATAGCATCATTAAAATATTAAAGTAAAATAACCCAGAAACAAATAGCTAATTCTTGCTCCAGTTTAACAATCCCTGCAAACACTAATGTAACCTTTCTCTCAAGGGCTTAGTTAAAAGGAATGCCTGTTAGATTTATTTCATTTTCAGGAAAGAGAGAGGTCATTATGGCCTAACAATTACCCAAGTTCCTCCTTGATTTAATCTTCGTCTATAAACACAGGTCTGTGTTTTGAAGACTATTATACTGAATGAAACAAAGTTATTATTGATATTGGTGGCTAAATGTATACCCCAACTGCTTGGAAGACACATCCACAAAGGTAATTTACCACCATGAGTTATCATCTGAAAATAGATGTCTTCCACATAGTATAGTCTAAAAATATTCCTTTAATACTCAGACTAATGGTTTTTAAAGAAAAGGTGAAAAAGAAGAAAAAAAAAAAAACATGTGAATTCTTGTGCGTTTTCCATATACCAGTTTTTAAAGGGCAGTTTTTTCCGCTTCGTTGTACTTCTTTCTGATTCTATGAGATTTTTATCACATACCAGTTAATTTTCCTTACTTTTTCCAAACCCTTCAGTTTTCAAAATTCTCTGATATGGACAATGCCTGTGCCCTAGATTTCTGTTAATGGCCATGTCTGAACATTCTCAGGAGCAATTGCT
This sequence comes from Martes martes, assembly GCF_963455335.1. NCBI lineage: Eukaryota > Metazoa > Chordata > Mammalia > Carnivora > Mustelidae > Martes > Martes martes. The sequence continues at coordinate 112,105,953 of NC_137895.1, forward strand.
TAATGACCATCTAGCTTGTTCTTTCTGGACAATCAGTCCTTGCTTTTGAATCATCACATTTTCCTTTATTAATCCTCCAAATTCTTTGAATCTATATTCACATGTGTACACATTAGATTTTAAGAATATATATGTACATATACATATGCATGTATATGTAAGTGTGTATATATGTACATACATATATATATATGTACTTTTTTGTCTGGAAGTAATTTCCTTGATTTTAGAAGATATTAAAAATAAATAAGTAATAAGTAATAAATTATTAATAAATAATCGTTTGGAAAAACCACTGTTCTTACTTCCCGGGAGGAAGGGAAACACAGATTTATCAGAGGTGGAATTCTTTCTGTGCCCTATCTCTTTGAAGCCAAAGAGAAACCCTCAAAGTGATAATCAGGAGAGACTTTATAAGACACTGGCTCTCTACACACTCCTCTTTCTGGAAACCTGAACAGAATGCAGCCCCCCAGTTTAGTCCTTCAAGAATTAGACAGTGCCTCTATGGTTCTGGAACATGTGCAGGTTTGGCCACCCCTGTTCTCTGGACTGGCCCCTCTCGAGCTGTGTATCCTTTGTGTCCTTCAACCTGCACTTGGCATGACTCACTTCATCTAGTTTCTGCTTCCAAACACCTACATTATCTGCTGCCTTGATTTTCATTTTAACCTTCCTGTGTGTTGACACTGAAAGGGTTAACCACCATCACGACAGTTTGTCCCTCAATTTCTGGAATTTCTTCACCAAAACTGTTGTCAACTTCTCATTGCTTAATCTGACTGTGCAGCATTGGTCCACGGAGGGTGCCCATTTTTCCTCTTTGGGAGACGTATAGCCGAACGGCCGTGAGCAAGCAGCCAAGGAGGTAGAGAAAACTGAAAGAAGAAAAAACACCAGAATACATCCAGGTAGAAGCCACCATCGTGCCTTGACTGTGACCTTTTGCCACTAAATGGGATGAGAGAGGGATGTGAGCACAGAGAAAACGGTGTGGAAATTGAACTGGGATAGAAATTATGGGAAGCAAAAGAGTAGATTCTAAACATCTTACAAGAAACGACAGAAAATTGAAAGTTGAGTCAATTGAAGGGGAGGAGATTGAGGAATTGGTGGGAAAAAAAACGGAAGAAGATACATCATCAAGGGAGTTAGAGAGCTAGATGTGACAGGATTTTTCTCACGGAAGAAAATCATGTTTTGCTGGGACCAGATTTTGTCCATGTTAGGTATATCTCAGCACTTAGTTCTGTGAAACGTCTGGTGGTACTTTCTTGTTTCCTCTTCCATGCAAGTGTTTCAGTAGATGTGTAGGTTTGCCATAAGCTGCTTTCGTCACACACAGGATTTTTCCTACGAAACCTCCCAAGGTATCGCGTTTCAAAACTCTATGGGCAAAAAAAAATGGTAAACATGAGGACATTGTTAGAAGATATTTTAACTGGGCAGAGAAAAGAAAGCTGAGGCAGGTGCTGGAAGTTAGGCATAGACAGTGCACACATTTTATGTAAGGCAGAGTCTAAATGTAACATTTTTCACAGAGTGCTGCATGCCAACCAAAGGAAGATTCATGTACTGATTATTGTAAGAAATCACACATATCAAGTTTGATCTTGCAGTCCATATGTATGCAAAACACCGATCAAAATGATGGGAGACTGCTTTTGTAGACATGGCAATATTGTACACAATTGATATTTATTTACCTCTGTCGCTGCTTCATGAACAGGATGCATTATAAAGTCAGTTGTGGCTTCTGGTAGCATTCTCCCTGACTTTCTAGTTTTAAATCTTCTCCTACTGTCTCCTCTGCTTTGCCAACCCACTTATGAGAAAATGGTTGGACTTTGCTTATGTCACTAATGATAATTATTTATGTGCCTTCTTTAGGGATCAGTCAGCTAAATTACCACAGTATTTAGAAGTTCATGCCACCTATCTATATTAATTCCAAACTCCTTTTTAAGGAAGAAGATACATCTTCTCTTTCTCTATCTCTACCAGGACAACAATGGAGCTACTTACCTGTTTATTTTCTCAAAAATAACGAACAGGGCCTTGTCTGCCAGGATAAAGGGGGTAAACCAGGAAGGAAAGCATTTGTTGGCCATTAGCAAGGTCATATGTCAGTTAGTTAAATCCTAAAGAAAACTCTATTGACCTGTGATTGCCTATTTCTATGTTGTAGATACAACAGGAACAAAGTTAAATAGAGTCAGTACAAGTTCTGCCACTTAGCGTCTTAAATATTTTCTCCTTTCTCATCATGCAACATTGTTGACCCAGAGCTGACCTCATACATGTAGAGACCACCAGGGTCAGAGACAAGAGGACTGGGTGGGAAGGAGAATCAGAAAAAACAAGTCTTTCTGGGTTTACAAGGCCAGGTGGAGGATGGGGAAATGTACATGTGGTTAGCTATGATAACTGATGGCAGTTTTTGAGAATACTTTAAATGAGGGTCTCTTGAGTTTTGTTTCTTTCTCCCATTTTCTCTCTCTCTCTGTAGATAGACACATTCACAAGTACGTTAAAGGAAAGATGACAACTTTCAGTGTCTTTCTCAACAGTGTTTTACAATGATTTCCAAAACTCTTTTCAAGAGCTAGTCAGAATGTTTTCTCAAGTTGGTTCAGTTAGTTAGGGCAGGCAATTAGACACTTAGCTCCCAATTTCAGAGTGCGGCTGAAATGTCCTAGATATCCTCCTGGTGGTGTGTAGGTCACCACAAGCACACACACACATTTCCCATTGGCAGAAGAGTGAATTAAAATAACATTTGTATAAGTATCAGGAAACATGAACACAAGGCCTGACTTTGACATCAGCATGTGGCCTGGGGCCACTCACTTAACTTCTAGACCTTGGCGTGCTGAACTGCAAAATGGTGACAGAGAGAATAACTCCAGCCAAGGAGGGAAGTTAGTCAGGTTGGACCAAAAAAGACCCTTCCCTTCAAGGTCCTTTGTGGGAAATTTGCTTTTCAATTGTTCCCATCACCTCTCACACTGCAAGCATTCCATGAGAAGAGAAGGAACTCTCGGAAGTCTCCAGGAAAATTACTTGGTTTTTATTTTTGCTTGTCTTCCCATGAAATGCTTGTCCAGTTCCCAAACATAACCTGTCTCCAATCAGAATTAAAATAATGCATATCTAGCTACAATATATATCTCCTGAAAAAGAAGGGCCTGCAGAAAAAAAAAAAAAAACAAACTTCTGAATTTCATAAAATATTGTTTTCTTAGACATTATCTCTCAAATGGGAGATAAATATTTTTGAAAATTGACAGGGAGAATTCGAGTGTATTTACTTTTACTTTGTCTTGATCTTGCTGCCTCTGTCTTGAATCTGAATGCAAATTAATGTGCAAACAAATTCAGAATATTAAAAGTGTCCATACTTTTGGAAAAAAAAAAATCTAGAGAACATTGACTCTTACCTGGAATATTGGTGTTGAGATATTGTCTCTCATTTTTCTCTTTCTATAGTGGTAGTGTCTTTAGTAGAGTTTGTACTTATCTTTGTATGAAGCTGGATTTCACTTTACTTTCTCTTTATGGTCTTATCACATCGTTTACAAACACTTTATCTCTGTTACAGAAAATAAATGAAATTCCAGCCTTTCGATGAAATGTCATGCTAAAATGGATGGTCCAAAAATCTATATTTAGATGACTGACTCCTGTTTGAGGAAGACATGATAAATGTTTCATGCATATAAACTGAGGGATGATGGATTTAATGATCATACCCTAACTGGGGAATGCTATTTTGGAATAATTAAATGTTCCATCATTTGCAAGTCTAAATAGTCCATTGTTAGTTCCTGTTTTTGTCTGTCAACAGATCCTTCCATTTTCTAAAGGAAATTTATCATTAAAACAATTGAACTGATAGCAACATCCCACCAGTGTGTTAGCAATAGCACATTTCATGGGACTTTAATTCATAGCTACAGTTTAGGAAAACTTAATTTATGTATGAGTCTGCTTCATAAATGACAAACATGACAAGCATTGTTTAAAGGCTAGTGGTAGATATTTATCTTCAGGTATTGCGAGAAGAGGTGGCTAAGCCTTTTGTCGGATGAAAGCTCTCATAGAATATAAAATCATCCAAAAACTATTTTATAATAAAATAATAATAATTTCACAATTTTATTGCTGATCCTTATATTTTATAGGCTTTTATATGCCATATTTCTTTTTAAATCTTAGTTACTGTCAAGTATTTCAAAATAAAAATTTATCTAATTGTCTAATTACATGTATGTACATGTACTTTGATGCAAATTTTATTATTTGAGTTCTCTAGGTCTTGGTCTGTTGGACTGTAAAATGGTGGTGGGGAGGAGTGGGACTGCAGAGTATATAATATTTTTGAGATATAAATATATTTACAGCTGAATAATATGATTTTTATATATATATATGAATAAACATTGCTTCTTTTCATGAAAACTCCTACTTATAAAGCAAAAACATTTTCCCTGAACTCTATCAAAATCTTCAACCCATGTTAAAGATTTTTTTTATACTTTTCCCTCTATCCCTCTTTAGATAGATAGATGATATAGATAGATGATAGATAATAGGTAGATAGATGTACATAGATATAAAAATCTTAATTGGGAATGGCATGATCAATGCATTAGCGATACATATGAATAACAAATCACTTAATTGTTGGTTTATTGGCTCCTAACCCTATCACTGGCACAGTTAGGTTTGTATGGATTATTTCCATATAGCTGTGACATATAAATATTTTTGAGAACCTCATCAAAATCTTACTATTTCTGTGACAGAGTCCTAGAAATCAAAATACTTAGACCAATTATCAGGAAAGGCTGGTTACATTATTGACCAAATTGAATCATTGCATTATTGATTCAGATGCTAACCAATTAATTATTAAGATGGCTGAAAATACCAGACGGATCATCCCACGACTAACAGATTTTGATTACTTTGTCTGTGCTGTGCGGTCCATATGTGGAAGCCTGAACATTTGTAGATAGGTAGGACTGACTGGGCATGGCCAGATGGGCTTTGCCCAAGTTAGGAAAATCATTGCAGACCATCCAGAACTCTCTGTGTATCAATGCAGTGGCACAGATGTGTTGGTGAAGCAATGACCAAATTGCTTCCAACTTGATTCAAGCATTATTAGTCATGGAGCGAGTTGTTTGTTGGAAGGATAGTCTGCTTTTTAGAACTCTGTATTAAAGATTTTCAAACTCGACTTGGGGTTTCTTGCAATACTTGCTGATTATTTTTACTCGATTCACGTAGAACCAGTCATCTTACTGATTTTGAATGGCGTAAGACAGTTCCCCACATCTGAGCAAGGCCATTTGAAGATGTGTGAGTTTCTGCACATAGGCTGTAATGACCCAATGATCCCAACCCATCCACTCTGACAGAGTCAATTTGATATTTTCAGATCCTTCAATGTCCAAATGTACTACAATCTTCGAAACCGTTCTTGGAAATTTTAAACCTAATGTATATGTGATTTCTAACATTAAAGATGTACTGAAGCTAAATCATCTTTGATTTAGATTTTATGAAAAGAAATATTAACAATTCAGCAGCCCCCCCCCCCAAAAAAGGTAAGGTGTCAGACTGAAAACACCTTTATCAGTGGACATAAGGGATTTTTTAAAAGAGTTTCCTTGAAGGAAAAAAAGCCTGAAGAAATGTTTCAGTAAATATTTTAAAAAGTAATTTGAAGAAGAGAAAAGCTAGGACTCAATCATTAGGAGATGAGAAAGATAAAGCATTGTATAAATCATAAAAAAGTGGAATGTGGATTTGTTATGAGCTATACTTCAAATGTTTTTCAACATATTTTATTAATCAGGGTGGTACTATAAGCCTTAAAACATTAGAGTGTATATGAATATCAAAATCATGTCCTGACTTGGAATACTATAAAGAAAAGTAAATCTAATTTTAACATCAATGAGTGACATGGATTTATTGCAATACTTGTTTGATTAACCGGAAGTTAGTTATTAAAGAAGTAATAAAAGTAAAATGTACCCTCAAAATGTTTGATTTAGTGAATCAGCATAGATACAGTTTTATCAGAGACTAACTGCACTTTAATCATAATCCTAACAATAAATGAACATTAACCCATAATTTAAAATTATGGGATGCTCACAGAGAAAGTTGATTTAAGGGCAACCAGAAAGGCCTGGCTGCCTTCACGCAACAGGGCTTTGTTTGGATTGCAGGAAATATCATGCAGGGTCACGTATACTCCAAGAGAAGAGAAAATATGTCTTACTCATCTTTTGATTCTCTTACGACACACTCCTCAACATCTTCACAGTATTTTAACTGTTGAAATATTTCACGGGAAAAACAGAAAAGAAAGGAAAGGCCACTCACCAATTGTACAATAATGGGTCTTATTGAGAAGCAAAGATCTTCTCTGCCTGCTTCCCAAATTCATTGAACCGATCAAACAGAAGATACACATGCAGCACTTTGAATATGGCAAGATCCTAAAAGAATGATCTTCTTAAAAGAAAAGAAGATCTCGTTGTCTGTATGTATAATTCAAAGTGGACAAGTTTGATGGGATATCAGAAAGGTATGTTAGCAGGCTAAAGGCTGACATTGACCAGCCAGGAGCCTGTGGTTGGAATCACCATTTAAGCTGTCTTTTATGGGTATTAAAGAGGTGTGATGAGCACAGGGGAGTGTTGAACCTCCACATTGTATACCTGATGCTAATATTATGCTGTATGTTAACCAGAATTTCCATAAAAATGCACAAAAAAGAAAACAAATAAAATAGAGGTCTCTTGCTGTAGGATGGTATAGATGGAGAGAGGATCAACTGAGTAAAAACTATAAGGTGACAAAATAAGGTCTTTGTCACTAGTACCCATTCGAGAATCTTACTTTTTTTTTTTTTAATAGAAAATGAAGGATTTTAAAAATTAACCGAGTGTCTGGGAATGTTAGTTTAAAAAGGAAACAAACATAACTTGTAAAAAGTGGGGGGATTGCTGTGGACTAAATTTTGTCCCCTCACAAAATTCCTGTGTTGAGGCCCTAATCCCTACTATGACTGTATAGGTCCCTTCCAGAAGGAATCTAGGTTAAAGAGGGTCATAGGGGTAGAGCCCTTATCAGAGAAGACTAGTGTCCTTGTAAAGAAGAGAGAAACCTGATCTCTTGCTCTCCCCTTGTGCATGCATTTGAGGAAAGACCATGTGAAAGGGCCACGTGAGCACACCTGGAGAGGGCAGCTGTCTACAGGCCAAGAAGAGGGATCTCATTAGAAACCAACCATACCCGCACCTGGATTCCAGACTTCCAGCCTCCAGAACTATAAGAAAGTAAATTTCTGTTGTCTAAGCCAATCAACCAATGATGTTTTGTCATGGCCACCTGACCAGACTTATACAGGAGTTATAAAAACACAAAACCTGGATAATGAGTTTTGAAAGCTTAACCAGAACTTGTAAGGATCACAATAAGAAAGTGTTTTTTTTGTTTTGTTTTGTTTTTAAAGAACACATATTTTCAAGCATTGTGATTTTTAAAAATTAAGTACTCTGGCTTACCCTTGCCTTTTGTTTTTTTGTTTTGTTTTGTTTTGTTTTGTTTTCCTCTCCTTTCCAAAAACTTAAGGAATAACATATCTGCTCATTTCTGTCCCTTCCCCACCCTCCCTGAACAACACAGCTCCATTAGTAGGTGACCAAAAACATTGTCCAAGGATTCTTTGGAGTCTATGGCAAAAAAATTGGAGGAGGCAGCAGATGGTTCTCTCCTTGGAAGTCCAGGAAATAATAATCCTGGCAACCATTGTAACCTTCCATTAAGCACCTTCTAAGTGAAAGACACTGTCCTAAAAATTGACATGTAAATGTCATTTTTACTGAGAAAATAGTATAAACTAGATATTTTTATTTCTAGTCTTTTTTCCGTCCTTCTTTTCATTTACTCTAATTTTTAGAATAGTGACATCTTTTTTTATGGAGTGAAAAAAATTGCTAATTTGAGAAATTATAGGTAAGGAATAAGCAAAGAGAAAAAAACATGCCCAATCTATTACCCAGAACCACCCTCATTAATGCCATTCTAAACACGTGTGTTTACAGATAGACCGATGATAGATATACACGCATATGCCCATGTGTGCATCTTTACATATATGCGAACAGAAAATGGGTAATTATACAAATAATGAAGCCAACTTGACTAAAGTTTAATAAAGAAAAACGAGTTGAAATAAAACTGAAGTAATTTGTGAACTTCAGATAATATTTCTTCACCAAAAAGGATCCTAGTTCTTAAATATTCCACATAAAGTTACATTAAAGTAAAAATAATTTTTAGAGAAAGAATAACAAGACAAAGTCACAGTTATTATTATTGATTTCTTACTTTAAACATGGAGAAATTAGCATACTCATCCCTTTCTTCCCTCCTTTTTCTCCTCGGTCTTGAGATACTACTATAAAATTTACATTCTGGCCTACGTCCATAATTCTCATAGTTGCCCAGATACAGTTTTATTTTTAAGTAGAGTATTTTGGTTTTTGTTTTGTTTTGGTTTGGTTATTTTTTCCATAGTTTCTCTATTCCCTAATTCCCTGTTTGGCATATCTCTTTCTTGGCTAGATTCCATCTCTTCATAGATTTTTCAAGAAGGGTTCATAAGAGGTATGTTCCCTTAATCTTCTATTTTTGAAGATGTATCTCTCTTGCCTTTAAACTTGAAGGACAATTTTTCTGGGTATAATTGTTTTTTTTTTTACTTTCTTTGGTCACGTTTTCTTTTCTTCACATCTCTTGTTTTACAGTATTCCACCAGCTTAGTTTAAACCAAGTATCGCTGTGGTCACATGAAACCCACATGTTTTGTCCTCCTCAAATATGGCCTATTTTCTTTTTTACTGCATCCTTTTTTTTTTTTAAGATTTTATTTATTTATTTCAGATTTATATGTATAGAGAGAGAGCACAAGCAGGGGCAGAGGAAGAAGGAGAAGCAGGCTCCCCACTGAGCAGGGCGCCTGAAAGGGGACTCGATCCCAGGACCCTGAGATCATGACCTGAGCCGAAGGCAGAGGCTTAACCCACTGAGCCACCCAGGCACCCTTGATTCCACCACTCTTTATCAATTTCTCAAACCCCCATTTTTCATTCCACTACCCACCCTGACCTGCTTTTCTGTTTTTTATGCCTCAACGTACCTATCTGTTCCTGTCTTGGCATCTTAACCATCTGCCAGTTCCTAAGGTCACTGTTGGCTCATCACCAGGTTCCAGCATGCACGTCATCTGAAAGTGGACTTCCTGATAGCTTGCTCATATTGTCCCATTACCTTGTTCCCTTTGCTTTACTTTCTACCCTGAACTGCCTGCCAATGCCCAATTCAGGACCAAACACACACAATTAATCATGAGTTCGTGATCATCTATCATCGTTCATGCATAGTCTATCTTTTATTGTACTTTTTGCCTTCTTTCTTATCCCTGATTCATTCAAAGGCATCCATCCATGTGATATATTATGCTACATATTCTGTGCCTTTCCTTCTTTTTTTTTTTTTTTGTTTAACATATGCTTTTGGGATTTTACATGGAGATACACAAGGATCTACTTCATTCATTTTAACTGTTCCATAGTATTTCATCATTTGCTTGTCTCACATATTTATCCATTCAATTATTCATAACCATTGACATTTTATTCCATAACTGTTATCCAAACCAGCATTGTGACCATCCACATATATGGCTTTTTTTGTGAATCTCTTTGAGGGCTTTATGGAGATCTATGCTTAAGAGTAGAATCACTGAGCTGGTGGAGGGTCCACCTTCAAATTTGTAAAACTCTTTGAAATTGCTCTCCAAAACACTACACCAGTTTGTGTTCCTACCAGCAAGTGAGTCAAAGTTCATCTCTGTCTTAATTCTCATTGTCTTCTGTTGACAATGGGTCTTATCCACCTTACACATTTTTACTAATCTAATGCTTATTGGGTAGATCTTATTGTTGCTTTTATTTGCATTTCACTGCCTCATAGTGAGATTTAGTTATTCATAAGCCATTTGGCTTTTTACTTTTATTGGGTTATGTATTTTTTTGACTTAAAGAGTTTCATGTATATCTTATATACTAATCCTTTAGTAATAATGTAAATTGGAAACGACTTTACTCAGTCCATCTCCTATCACATTTGTTGAGTAGAAATCTTTTATATTTATTCAACAAATTCCTTTAATGTTCCTTTACGATTTTGCTTTTTTTTTTTAAGATTTTATTTGAGAGAGAGCACAAGGGGGAGGGGCAGAGAGAAAGGGCCAAGCAGACTCCCGACTGAACATGGAGCCCAACACTAGGTTCAATCCTAGGACCCTGAGATCATGAAATGAGTTGAAGGCAGACACTTAACTGACTGAGCCACACTGGTGCTCCAATTTTTGCATGTTTTTTTAAGAAACAATTCCTCAAAACAATGTCACAAAAATAGCCTCCTACTTTGTTTTCTAATATATGTGTGTTTTGCTTTTCATGTTTAAAACCTAAAACCTTTGGGGATGTATTTTGGTATATGGTATGAGATAGGGTTATATTTTGACTTTTGTAGATATGATGAACTAATTTCCTCAGAACAATTTATTTAATTATTATTTCCCAATGGTTTTAAATTTTTCTACTGTCATATATTAGGTTTCCATATATATGAGTCTATTTCTTTTTAAGAATATTCTTAGCTACTTGTTGACCTTTATTTATCTAAATAAATTTTAAATAGTTGGTCTAATTCTACTAAAGCTCCTGCTGGGATACTAATGGGAATAATATTGAGCATATATCTTAATTTAGGGAAAATTAACATCTGTAAAATGTTGTCTTCCCACCTTAAAACACATGACATTTTTCCATTTGTTTAGATATTGTTTAATATTCTTCAATAGAGTTTAAAATTTTTTCTATAAATATCTTGTGTATTTTTTTATTGTTGTTAGTAATAGAGCTCTACTCTTCCATTGCCAGTCATTTTGGTCTCCTTAATGCTTTGGGTTCATGCTCACAGGATATACATTTTTCTTTACAGTTGTTATTCACTCAATCAAATTTTGCACTTACATAGTTTCCAATATTTCATTGCTTTCTCCTTGATTAACTTCTCTACTTCCTCATTTAATTCCTTCAAAGTTCTTCCAGAATATGATTAAGCAGTTAGTGTTGTAAAATGTCTAAAAATTTTCTTATTTTACTGTGGCATTTAAATAACAGCTTAGGTAGACTAAAAAAAATAAATCTAGATTCAAATTCCTTTTCTTTATACTGTGAAACTGTTACTCCATTACCTTTTTCCTTTTCATGTGGTTATTGAAATATCTGGTGTCTTATCATTCTTGCTTATTTCTTGGTAACCCTCTTTTTATTTTGAAGGCTTAGGTATTCTGTTTGATTTGAGTGTTCTTAGGTTATGCTGTGCTGTGTCTTAAGTACGTGATTTTTTTCTCTCATTTGTCTTATACAGCACATTATCCAATTTTTAAAATATTAGTTCTGATCTTGTTCTTTAAATTTAAGAAATATTTTACCATTATTCTTTTTTAATTGCTAAACTGTGTTCATTAATTCTATTTATCATCTTTACTTTAAAGAATTTGAACTCCATAGTTGTCTTGGATACATTTTGTGGGCCATCTTTCTTAGCTTGGGGTTGTTTATGATATCTGCTCATGGGAACCTGGTTTGTAATCCTCAGGTTGAGTTTGAAGAAAGATTGGGAAATGTCTTGAGCGTTTTCATTGTGCAAAGTTATCTTATTTATTTCTTTGCTTATTTATTTTGTCCATCCTCATTAGGCTATAAACCTCCTGGGAACAGGGGTTTTGCTTATCCCTGCTATATTCATTGTTCTAAAGATAATATCCCACATATACTATATAATCAAGAAATATGTATTTTAAGAATGAGTATGGAAATGATTTCCTATACCAGCTAAAACAAGGCAGGCTATTCTATAGAAATAAACATCCTCACAATCTTGGTGGATTATAACATGTTTATCATGGAGCGTCTGGGGGCTCTGATCCCCTCCATTCTCACTCACATACACAGGCTGATAGAGCCCCCTCCACCAGGAGTTTTGACACAGAGTAGAGAAAAGTGGTGCAGGAGGAGCTCAGAAAGGTGAACATGGACCTGATCAGATGACCTTTGAAAGCCAAGTTGCAGATTTTGGATTTTATTTTTAGTATGAGTGAATCAAATGGAGACTTTTTTTCCAGTGGAGAATTTTATAAAGAGGAATGACATTGTATGATTTACCAGGTTTCTCTGGCTGTTGTGTAGGGAATGGATTGAAGACAGGAGCAAGAGTAGAATCAAGATATCCACTACAGAGGCTCCAGCAGCATTTTAGGTGAGGGATGATGATGGCTTAGAGAGAAGTGTGGCACTGGGTGGTAAACAGAAGTAGATGGGTTTGGCATATGTTTTGTAAGTAGAATTGACAGAGTTCTCATAAAGGATTGAAAATGGGGGAATAAAAGAAGTCAAGGATGACACCAAGGTTCTTGGCTTGAGCAACTGGTAGATGCTGGGGTATTTTGCTGGCAAAGGCAGGCTCAGAATACGTTTGTGATAAGAAATCAAGAATTCTGTTTTGAATACCAAGTGGAGGACCTATGAGTCATTTAGAAATCAAATAGCCAGAGATCAGGATAGAAGTAATAGATTTGAGTTCATTATCATATAGATGATAGCTATAGCAATGGGGCTTGCTAAGATTACCTTGGGAAGAGAAGGAGCCTGGAATTATGACTTAGATATTAAAGAGAAGAAGAGGAGATGGGGAGGAAGACTAATCAGAAGTAACTATTGAAGTGGGGGCAGAGTATGGTGTCAAGGAAACCAATTTTGGACACTGCTTTACAAAGTTGGGAATATTCATGTGTTTTGAGAGATAGTAAATAGTCAAATAACAAAAGGAAAAAGAAATGATCACTGGTGACCAAAAAGAGCAATTTCAGAGGATGATGGGAATAGAAGCTTGACTAGAAAGGGCTGAGTCCTTAAAGGAGATGGACAGTGGAGTTTTAGTATAGAAAATTCTTTCAAGAAGTACTGCTATGAAGAGGAAATGAGGAATTAAACAAATTATGCAAAATGTCCTATTTGTTTTCTCCTTTTGTCGAGGAGGAAATTAAGAGTTTGGCTCAAGTGAAAGAATGAGGAAAGGAAAAAAAATTAATACACAGTGAGATTTTCACAAAATCAAACAGAAGTAATAAAGTAGTTGGTTATCTAGAAATTTTTAGGTATAAATTAGTGGTTCATTAGGGAAAGAGTTTCTATTTGTTTTGCAAAACAACCTAAGAAGCTATGTGACCAATCAAATTTGAGCATTTGTTCATTATTTTATATTACTACTAAAATGCTGTAGGTAATTTTCAGCTATATATAAAAAACTAGTGAGATAACTATATTCTTATAATTTAAGAATTATCACATGCCAATAAAACTATTAAATTACAATTTTAGGCCATGAAAATGAATAATTTAAGGCTATGAGGAGAACTTTCACTTTAATAAGTTCATAAGGTGTCAAAGTTTGCAATTTATTACAGATTCTCCAGCTAATTTGCCATAATTAATATGAATGAAAAATATTTCATTGCCTAAATATTCTGTTTATATATTCCTTTCTAATGATGAAACAAAAGGACTAATTTGTTAAAGATGTTCTCTAATTGATTCCAAAGGGAATACTTAGAATATAATTTGCTGACTGGTTTCGTGCAATTCCTGATTTCCTGCTACTCAATGACGTACATAATTTTACAATGACAAAACAGGATAATCATGTAGTAATGTGATTCCCAAGCACCAGAGTTCCCAGTGGATTTTCACTACCAACTGTGTAATTTAATAAAAAGAACACTGGAGTTAAGATTTCTAAAGGTGGCAATAAAAACAGGTCCTTCTGGCAAAGTAGAACCTTGCCACCAAGCATACAGACCTGGGAGAAGGTAGGCAGATGAGATAGCTAGATGATAGATAGATGGAAAGATAGATAGGTGGAAAGATAGATGATAGATAGATAGATAGATAGATAGATAGATAGATAGATGATAGATAGACTGATTGATTTACAGAAAGATGCACTAACATTTATTGCCAAATATTTATCTAGTTGGGGAAAAGGAAGTTCCCCTACTTTGAGAGAGACTAGTCTTACAGATCTCTTCACCCAATACCAAGTACAATACACATTGTTAGGTATTAAGGGGAAAGGATTCCACCACCTATGAGGGGTTGATGACTTTATCTGCTTAGGAAAAAGACGACAATTCTGCTCAGCACCTTCTTTTAGGATGCTCCCTGAGTGTCCTTATGGCCCTCATTGATAACAACCAGGCACTTGTTGGCTGTGTTATATATATGTGCAAGATAACAACTCATCAATCCCTTTGGTCATAACTCATAATTCAATATAGGTAAATTGGGCTTAAATTTTAGTTACTATCCTACAGTTATATTGCATTCTCTTATTACTGGTTTAGGACTTGTATGTTTTAACAATGGAGGAGGGAATTTGGAGGCAAAGCATTTGTTTGAAGAGGCAAATCCCATAAGGGTTTGTTTGGTTTAGGTTGGATTCTTAGGAGTTCCCCACTCACAATTTACTTACAGAAATAAATTACCATGTCTAAACTTTAATCTGTCAGTGGAAAAACAGTGATAGAGTTAGGAACCTTGTTCGACATCCCCAGCAGGATGTTTGTGAGAACTTCAATGACAATGTCTATGAAGGTTCTTAGCTAAATTCATACCACTTCACCAACAGGAAGCCGCTTTAAGCCTGCTTCATTTCCAGTATTCAAACATTAAAATTCTAATCGCATTGGATATTTGGTACATTATAACCCATTTGAAGGGTAATAACTCCTACATTTTATGACCCCAAAGAAAACTTTAGTGAGCTGTTCATAGAGCCAAAACTTCTCTTAGCTCTGAAATCATGATGGGCAGAACAAATGTGGGCCCATGACATGGCCCTGACATTAGGAAGTAAACATCACATGATGTCATATGCGTGGAAAATGAAATGTGAAAGCCAAGCCATTCTTTAACCCTACCTGTCATATGTTAGGCCCTGTATTAATGTCCTCTGCCAAGATGGGGTCTTTGCTACTAAAGAGACATGAGAAGTTTGGACTAGATCCAGAAGAGAATGTGACAATTATTAATGACTTGGAAAAAAGACCTATGAGGAAAGGTCAAAGAAACTCAGAACTTTGCAGAGAAGACTTGAGTAGCTTCACAGTTTCAAAGTGGGCAATTAACCAGTAGGAAACACAATATCAAGAAGAATAGTCTGGTTGTTAATGTTGTCAGACAGAAGAAGTTTCCAAGGGGCAATGTGGAATCTTATCTGGAGATGACTTGGGGTTTGATGGTCCTTGGATTGGATAGTTTCAATTTCATGTTATCTCATCTCCTAGGCTTAAGCTTGTGAACCTCTTAAGGTCATTTACAAAAGGGGTGCTCAGGCTTATCTGTTTATTCCCCATGTCAGTGTAGAGTTGGAACCAAAAGGATCGAAACTGAGACTGCTCTTTCATTCTGGTAACTAAATTGTCATTCCCTCAATATAATTTGTTGAAAGAAAAATCCACCCAGTACATACAAAAATCATATGAATGTTCAATTTTGGTTTTAGTTCTTTCTTTGAGGTACCCTATTTAATGTCCCACACATACTTATTGAACACACCCTGAATTCACCCCATACTTCCTTATAGCTCAGCCTTTTCTTATGTTCTCTTCTCCCCCAGGAATGTCTTTGTTCACCCTTTCCATCTGTTAAAATACTACTATTTTATTTCCTATTCCTCAAGGCCAATTCAATTGGCATTTCCTGCAAGTAAACTTCCTTAGTTTTCTCCTTCCACTCTGTTGGAACTAATCTCTCCCATATGCACATATGGAAGGATAGCTTCTATAGCACTTTGTATTTTATTTTACTTCTGCTTTTAAAATAGATGCTCAATTATTTATTTGCTTATCTTCTAGAGATAAAGTTCCTTGAGGACAAGAAAAATAAATTCCTTATTCTACTCCCCATAGTGCTATACATATAATAAATAAGAATTGGGGCACCTGGATGGCTCACTGGGTTAAGCCTCTGCCTTCAGCTCAGGTCATGATCTCAGGGTCCTGGGATCGAGCCCTGCATTGGGCTCTCTGCTCAGCAGGGAGCCTGCTTCCTCCCCACCCCTCTCTGCCTACTTGTGATCTCTCTCTCTCCCTCTGTCAAATAAATAAATAAAATCTTTTAAAAAAAAGGAAAAAGAATATTTCTCAGGGACGCCTGGGTGGCTCAGTTGGTTAAATGTCTGCCTTTGGCCCAGGTCATGATCGCTGGGTCCTGGGATCCAGCCCTGAATTGGGCTTCCTGCTCAGTGGGGAGTCTGCTTCTCTTTCTCTCTCTCTCTCTCTCTCCCTCTTCCCCTCCCCACTACTAGTTCCCTCTCTCTCTCTCTCAAATAAATAAATAAAATCTTAAAAATAAAAAAAAAAAAGAAAGATTACTTCTCAGGAAAGATTCTCTGCAGTGATGGACAATATATGCCCTTAAACATTCTTTTCTATGTCACTGGAATGTGCTCTCAGCCTAAGGAAAGTAATCTGTTTTTCTCCTTCAAAAAATCCATAGAATTTATATCTTCTATTATAATTTTTTAAACTAAGTCCACTGAGATATTGATTCACGTTATCATAAACTCCAGACCAATATCCATATTAGTTACCTATAGCTGCACAATAAAGTACTTTATTGTGGCTCAAAATTCTTAATACATCATAGTTTTTGTGGGTCAGGAATTGAGGTACGGTTTAGCTGGTCCTTTGCTTTGTGTTCTCTCACAGATTTCAGCCAGTGTCCATCCAGGGTCTGCAGCTGCATCTGAAGCATCAGCTGGGGAAAGGATTCCCCATAAGGCTGTTGGCGAGATTCAGTCTGTGGTGTGGTTGGCTTGAGGTTCTTTGCTGGCTACTGGGAGAAGCATCTCTCAGCACCTTGCTACATTGCCCTCTCCAAAATGGCAGCTTACTTCATCAAAGCTAGTATAAGAGAACATCTCTACAATGTAAAGCTTCTACCCATCTCATTCCCACTTATTTATTGGGTCTCAAGCTACCTTAGATTACTGGGAAGGGAAAAAAAAAAAAAGTCAATTCTTCTCCCTCTGTAAGTCCTAGTGGTGCACCATAGTGCACAAAGCATGTTTGGCTAAAGATGGTCCTTGACGAAATTCAAGTAAGTTTGAGAAATGTAGCAAACTTTGTAACTCTAGAGGAAAGTCACAAGATAAATAATATATCAAAAGATATGTCATATATTGCATTTCTTAATTGCTTTTTTCCCAGGGTTTCCCAAATTTGCTTGGCAAGGGGCCCTCATAACAACCTACGAAACCACTGCTCTGCAGAATGTGCTTCTATAAATATGGTATTAATATAACAAGAAGTCATCACTTCTGAGAATGCACCCAAAACACAGAGAAAGTGAAAGTACTTGAGGCATTTTATTTCATGGAAGCTACCCAGCAGAGTGGGAGAGAAAGCTGAGTGGTAGGTAGAAGCAGGCATCATTGCTCAAATGCAATGAAGGAGTTTGGTAAGCAGTGGTTGGGTGAGCTAAGCATCCAGGTGCCTGCAAGGGCTGCGTAGCCATCTAAGAAGCCAAATTATGGGTCTTGCTTGTGCAATCTACTTCAAATAGGTAAATTATTAGCTTACCTCTTGCGAAACTGGGGCAGGGCCCCATCACTCTTTCTCGCTTTCTGCCCCCGTTCCCCCAGAGGGCTGTGCTTCTCTGATGTAAACAATGCGGAGTTAGGATGGGGGTTGAGTACGGGGAGCAGTGCCGTAAGGCACTTCGAGCAGAGGACCAGCAGGTGTTTCAGACGGCTCTGAAATGTGCTGAGCCATGACCAACTGCCCACCAGCCGCCGATTTTATCCTCCAGTGAGACTTCTTCCCTTCTTCCTCCAAAGCACCGGCTTAATAAATTGTTCTGGAAAACATCAAAGTTATTTGAAAAGGTCCATTATGGCATATTATTCCTTTATGCAAAATGGCTGTTTAACAAGATTGCCTCCTTGAACTTTTCACATGAATAAGAAAGCCAATCTCATTTGCTAATGGAGGCTTTACAGCAGATCCTTTCGCTGCCCTTGTCTCTCTTTACCATTATTTTATGGATAATAATTTACAATTTGTGTAAGCTATGGGGGAAAATACCCTAGAGCATAGGGTGACATTCTCGGTGTTGCCATATGGTGTGAACATCCCTGAGGCACATTTCAAAGAAGCCAACCCTTGGCTGGTTGGCAGCTTGACGGGAAGTGGAGAAGGGCAGGTGATCTTCACCCCCGAGGTGAGGCAGTGGCTAACTTATCAGCTCCCAGCCTTTGCTCAGAAACTCCATTGATAAGATGCCGTTTGCATCAGTTATCATTAAGAAGGCAGTGGATTCATAAGGAAGGAACCGTGCTGTTCTCACCCCAGATCTGAGCACAGAGTGGATGATGTAGATAATTAGGCTGCTGCTGCTGCTAGTGATTATTCAAGAGAATGAGGGGACAGACAAGAGTGAGCAGTAGAAATGTCTTCATAAGAAACAATGGACAGAACGGGGTCCTTGCACAGCACTCAGATCCTAAGTAGACAGCACCTGAGTATAGGCACCATCTATAGAAACGAATTCCTTGCCATCATGGGAGATGTTTTATATTCTCTATTTGGGGAATTCCTATGTAATTTTGTGTTCAATGAATGAATTCCCTTTAAGCAGTAAGCAAAGATGTTTTCAATTGCTTTTGAGAAGGGGAAAAAGAGGAGGTTGTAACAGACAGCCCTGGTTCCCTGGATAGGAAGAGAATAAAAAGAGAGAGAATTGAATTAACTACTCAGGATATAATAAGACAGAAAGGAAAGGAAAAGGAAGTTAAGGAGTTAGGGAATTTAATTTTTTCAAAAATGATGTGAGTATTTGAATGATCTCTGGGATGTAATTTTGGGGCAAGTGTACAAGACAAAAGTTAAGTAACTTCGCTTTTATTTTGGTTTGGTTCTTCTAGCCACAAGTGCGAGTAACTGAAAATAATATTTTGGGAGAAAGGGAAGGGTTGCAAAATTACTAATGCACCAAGATTTTCATTAGGGTGAGAATGATTATTTCTGTTGTAAAACTTACCTTTATTCACGGATAAGTAGAAAGACACTGGAAAAAAAATTCTGTTGACTCTGACTTTGAGTACTTTATAACAATTGTTATTTAATCTCTTTGGTTGTCAGTTTCTTTGACTCTGTGAAATGTACCATCTTGTTCATCAGAGGCCACCTTAATCATGGAAAGAATTGATGAAATCAGAAACTATGAGCCTTGGGTAGGAGCCAGAGGGCAGGGATATATTTCTTTCCTGCAACTTCTTTTGGAGAATTTGATACTTCTTCAAGATTAGCATGATAGGGCACCTGGGTGGCTCAGTGGGTTAAGCCTCTGCCCTTGGCTCAGGTCATGATCTCAGGGTCCTGGGATTGAGGCCCACATCGGGCTCTCTACTCAGCGGGGAGCCTGCTTCCCCTCTCTATCTTTGTCTGCCTACTTGTGACCTCTCTCTCTGTCAAATAAATAAACAAAATCTTAAAAAAAAAAAAAAAGATATACGATAACAAATCAAAACATCAGAAAACAAAATATGCCTTTCGTTCTTCAATCAACCTTCATCCTGTGTAGAACCACTTCAATTAAGAGTCATAACTGTTTCGATAAAATAGTAATTATAAAAAGAAAACATACCAATTAAAAATAGTTAAAATAGAAAATGGACAGCCTTGAGAAATTTTCAGTGGTATGTGTCTGTGTGTACATGGCCAAAAGACTTTCTCTAGTTGACAGAAAAAATGGGATCAGGAGATGTACCCTTAGAAGACTAGAGATAAAGAAACCCAGTACCTAATGGTGATGCCAAAAGCCCTATTAATATGCCTGTGGATTGGGGGTGCCATCAGGCAAGGATCAAGTTGATTGTCTATCAACATGAAAAAAGGCTGTCCACCCTGTAACAAATCAGGTAGATGAATATTGCTGTGATTTACTCAGCAAAACAATGACACCACTTAGCAAAAAGGTCATCATTTAATGTTTTGCATTTTGCTTACCTATGATTATAATCAAAAGGTACAAATTACCCCTCATATTGGTTAATATGGTGGCCCAAGTTAATTCAAATATTCATTGAGTACCTCTTACCTGGAAGACTTAATACTAACCACTGTGGAATACACACACTCACACTCACACACACGCACACACACACATACACAAACAAACTGAATGAAACATAAATCCTGCTTCTGGTCTCTTAAAATGTATGGATACTTTTCTCAGATGACAACTTGAAAGGATTATTCCCATGGTGGAGTACTTTGTATTACATAATTTATGTAATCCTGAAGAGTCTGTATGTAAATATTCACAAACGGGATTATATTTTAAATGCTCAAGAAGAGTTTTCTAATTTAAAAATAGTAAATTGTTTTTACAAAAGGCAAAGAAAAGAAAGGGCAGAGAAAGAAAGAGAAAGAAAAGAAAAACTTCCGGTAGTTCCAGCAGTCCACATTATTTGTAATTTCTGAATTTTATTCTTATTTAAAAGAGAGCACACCTGTTACCTTGTAGTGAAATTCTGGTTTTTAAACAAACAGCAAAATATATCCAACCTTTTTTTTTTTAAAGTGTAACATGAACATCATCTTTTCACAAATGCCAAAAATGTTCCTCTAACAGTATTTACCACAAAGGAACCTCATAAAAAGCAAAAAAGGTTCCTTTCACATGAGGGATAATTTCTAGTACATGGTATGACAAAGAAAATGTTTACTACTTGCCCATTTAAAGAAAATGTCTTTTGTTCACTATGTAGGACAGTACCTTTATTTTGTACTATTAAAAAGATAAAAGCAACAGAATACGTTTACACTTCTCTTTTAAGAAAGAATGTTTATTTAAAAAATATTTTTTTCTCTCTTTGATGAATGTGGAAATATGAAAAATGTAATTTAAATGAACTTTCTTTGCAGTCGCCAAGTGTATGTATTTCCTGACACAATGTTAATTTATACTACTATAGAGTTTTTTTTTATTTTAAAACACAAAGAACAAGCAAACATTGCTGGTTGCTGTTGATATATATACATAGGATACAGATATGAAGGCTTGTGTTAAAGTTTTAATGTGAAAAAATATTAGAATGCTTTCTTTTCATTTATTCTGATGGCTATGAAGGTCAAAGAAAGATCAATCCACAGAGACCAGTAAAGTTAGATGTAATTTAATTAGGCTTGTCTAGATCTGAAATATCATCTAATCCACTTATTGCTGGTGGGGAGATATGTGTATCTGTATTTGTCAAAAGTGATTATGTACTTTTATAACCTGCAAAAAATTATACCACAAACCCTATGAAGAAGACAGCCCTACAGAAAAAAAAAAAAAATGAAACTGGCAATATTTAATGTCATGCTCCATATTGTTTTAAAGTGTGACAGCATTTCTTTTCTTCCTATAAAAAAACTGCATCACAAGAACCACAAGGGGTCAGTTAAGAAGTGTTAGGCACACACAGCCCCCTGTGTGTGGAAGGAAGCTGACTTGTCCAACGGACAAGGATGACGTCACATGGTCTTTGGGTCCCTCCCAGCAGGTTACATTTCAATGTCGTGTTAGTTGCTGGTGTCAAAGAACCTACTGTGCTGGAGAGAGGCCAACATGATTCATCGTCACCAGTCACCCTGAGCAGGGGTGTTCAAGAGGTGGGACTTGCAAGTGAAATGGGGTATAGAGGCTCTGAGGCGGGCTACAGAGCTTGGGACTCCAGAGAAGGTTTTTGGGCGTGCTAAAGCTCTCCTTCACCATTTCCACAGGATGACACGTGAGTGGTCACTCCAAAAGTCTGTGTCGTTCATCTGGGTGGCCCGCCCCGGAGGTTGTGTGCATGCCCGATGGGCACAGTGCATCTGTCCCGTTATTCCCTCTGTAATTCCTAAATGCTCCTGCCTACAGGGCCCTGTTAACCGGGAGAACATCTGTGTTACGGAAACCTTGTCATTTTCTCGACTCCGTCTTTCTTTTCAGGCACCAAATCCACCGAGAAGCTGATAAGAGAAATTATAATTAACAATAAATAAGTCTCCTCAGCAGGAAAGTCCCTTATTCTCAAGGCTTCTACATGCATTTAGTGACTAATTGCATAAGCAACTCTGTCACCTGTGACCTTGCATGAGACCTCTCATTATAAAGAAGGCTTCACAAAGTTAGTGACTGTGTTCCAGGAAATGGAGTTGCTGGAGAATTTCAGTCCTGCCTTTAAGAGTTTTCAAAGTGCGGACGTACGTTGCCTAGAGCTCAGCTCCAATGAGGTTTGAGGCTTTTATTAAATTATCCCCATTTCATCGAGCATTTTCCTGAGTCCTGCAAACCTCTAAGTGAATATAATGTTAGCCTTACCTTTTCTCTCGGGCCTGTGTGGGGCGGAGGGAGAGAGGGGGACGAGAGAATGAGCTTCGAGTTTATTGGACCACAACCTTCTGAATGGGCCTCGCTGTGGACAGGGACTTTTCATCCCTGAAAGGAGGGTAAAATGGTCTAACTTTTTCAGATCTGCATTTCTTTTGCAGTCCTGTATCTAAAGAGACAAGGTTTGTAAAAGTTTAGAACTTTTTTTTTCTTTTAATTAAACAAAAAGACTGTACTTAAATGGCAACAGAGAAGGGAAGCTGTTACGCCATTCCTATGATTGGCTTCCAATGGAGCAACCGAAGTGGAACAGAACTTAAGGGTTTCGATTTGAGTTCCAGATTGCCATATGGGTTCAGATGAAAGTTAAAGTCAACGAGTTGGCTACTTTTCAAATCAGATACATGAAGATTTGGTAGGAACACAGGGGTGGGCTTAAAAAATATACTTTAATTAAAGATCACAACATGTTTTCCACAGCTTTTCTGTGTGTAGGATTGGCAAGCCCCTGATGAGTCCACGCTAATGACCACAGACAGAAAGAAAACTACTTGTGTCTCGTGTTTTTATAACGGTGTTTATAGGCTTCTCTTATGGTGCTTATAAATTTATGGTAAAAAGATCTTGATATGTAGCCCCAGACCAGGTTTTTAATCCCAGGCGTGCTACTCACTGTGTAACATTGGACAAGTTACTTAACTTCTTCTACTTCTTCTTCTTTTTTCTCTTTTTTAAGACTTATTTATTTATTTGAAAGAGAAAGAGAGTGTGTGAGTTGGGGGAGGAACAGAGGGAGAGAGAGAAACCCTCAAGCAGACTCCCCAGTAAGCACAGAGCCCAGGGTCAGGCTCAATCTCATGACCCAAAGATCATGACCTGAGCTGAAATCAAGAGTCGGACACTTAACTGACTGAGCCATCCAGACGCCCCAACTTGCTTAACTTCTACAACTCCCTAGCGTTCTAGCTATCTGATGCAATATGGCAAGCACCCCAGAACTTGGGGATAAGGCAACAACCACTTTATCATGCTCATGGATTCTGTGGATTAGGAATTCAGTCAAGCCACCGCAGGGATGGAAGATGGAGGATACAGGCAAAGGAATCACCTGGAAGTTTTATTCAGTATCTGGTTGGGATAAATCTTAGGCTGGCTCAGTGAGGACTGGCACCCAGAGCACCCGGCCATATGCCCTGGGCTTCCTCGAAGCATGGCGGCCTCTTGGTGTACTTCCAAAGTGATGGTTCTGGACCCCACGAGCAGATGTTCCAGAGGCCAAAGCAGAAGATGCATGGCCTTTTAAGGCATTTTGTCACTTAGGCTGCGCTCTATTCTTCAAAGCAGTCACAAGCCTGCCTGGATTCAAGGGGAGAGGATATAGACCCCACCTCTCAAAGAGGGTATCAAAGAATGTGTGGCCATGTTTAAAACCCACCAATACAAATGTACAGGAACTGTGAGAATTAAATGAGAAAATAGAAAATATTATCATAGTACCAGGGAATTAACAGCAGCTTCGTAGATGGAGTTCTGTTTAGTATCCTATTGTGGTTACCACAGAACAAATCTTCCCCGCACAGCTAGAAGCTCCCACAAGACAAGGTCAGGTGGGATTTCATGAGGTTGCCCTATACTCATGCCGTGCCCAGACACATGCTCCGTACACCTAGCTAAACATTTACTGCTCTGTTTTTGGTTACAGGACTGAGACTGTGAATGGATTGTTATTTTTGGAATCTTGTAGGAAGCAATGATACCCAAGATAGTTTATTAAGAAATATTGTTCATACCCCAAAGCACTTAAAGTGGTACTTTAGAATTACTGACAAATTACCATTTGGACATTGATATCAATAAATGTGCCAAGGCAATGATGTAATTTTATGAATATATAACTGCATAATTCTTTTCAAAAGTATTGGGATCCTGTATTGTCACTTACCAATGCCATTTAGTTTGCCTTAAGAACATAACTTTTCCTTAAGTTGTTGTTGTTGTTGTTGTTTTAATCCATACTGTCTGAGATTGTGCAAACCAATGAAAGGAGAGGTTAGACGGGAGAATTTTCTGGCCAAAATGAGTTTGCACAGCTGTGAGCAATAAAATACAGCAGCCATGGCAACCCTCTCCAGTGTCCCGATAACACATCTGAAATGAGGTTATTAGAATTATTAATTCACATTAGTGGCTATTAAAATTACTACCTGCAGATTTGCTGCCTGAAAATCCTTTTTGTGTGTGTCAGAAGAAGGCCTTGTTTCCAAAGGGATCTAGATACTTAAATAGATGCAATCTATTGTGTGTGAGGCATTAGAGGAAGACCAGTGGATAATAAAGCTCGCAGTGACATTGGGATAGCCGCCTTGCGAGGCAAGGAAAGCAGATGTAACGCTTTGTTCTTCTGATGATGGCAAAGGACCAACAGGGCTCTGATGGCAGGAACGATAACTGAAAGCTCCTGAATTCCCAAGAAGGTATTACTTAAAATCCAACCCAGTGTGGGCTGTTTCATGAAATTCTGAGTGGCATATAAAATATTCTACCTTGGCGAGGCAAAAACAAAATCAAGAGAAATCAGCTGAAAAGTAAGCCATTTGTAAGGGGGTTATGGGGATTCTCGGAGAGCCTATGGAGACTTGGCTAACTCCCTTCCATCCCCCATTAACTCAACTCAGAAAGCAGATGCCTGCTGTTTTAAGCAAAAGAAGAAACACCATTACAGAGAGGCCTCGGTAGGAATTAATCAGGGGAAGCAGCTATATGGCTGAGAAAGAACGTTTTATTTATGGAAATGAGCAGGAAAACACACACACAAGGGAAAGAAAATATACAGGTACAGGGCAGAGCCTACTGCGGTGAGAGAAGAGCTGCCGCTCTGTAGCTCACAGCCGCCATTTAAGTAGTGTGTGTAGAACCAGACATCTGCAGGAGTGCCTTCCTGGTGACCACGATGCCCCCTAGTCCCTGGAGGAAGAAGGAACCCCTTTCAGTCATGCAGAGTGTCAAAGAAATGAGATGCACAGATAAGAGGTCCTATGTCCCTTCCGAATTCTGTTCTCGTCAGTAAAAGAAGTACTGCATACTTCCGCCTTTTTCATTCAGCTCTGCTGGGTTCTTCACCCGTGCCGAAGCAGTCTGCTCTTGGCTCCAGGATAGTGGTCGGCCAGAAGCCACACTGCCAAAAGAGGGGGGTCTTTCTTTTTTCTTTTAACTGAGGTATAATTGGAGCACCTGGGTAGCTCAGTTGGCTAAGCGTCTGCCTTCAGCTCAGATCGTGATCCCAGGTTCCTGGGATGGAGCCCATGCCAGACTCGCTGCTCCGTGGGGAGCCTGCTTCTCCCTCTGCCTCTCTTGTGAATAAGTACATAAAATGTTTTGAAAAGGACAAGAAAAAGAAAAAATTCTATTAATTGAAGTATAATTAACTTATAGTATTTTAGTTTCAGGTGTACAGTATAATGATTCAACAATTCTATACATTTCTCAGTGTTCATCGACGTAAGTCTTCACCTATCTCACCCAACCCCCACCCGCTGACCTCCCCTCTGGCAGACACCAGCTTTTTCTCTGTATTTAAGAATCTGTTTTGTTGTGGCCATTGTTGTTGTTGTTTGTCTCTTTTCTCTTTCTTTGTTTATCTGTTTTGTTTCTTAAATTCCACATATGAGTGACATCATATGGTATTTTTCTTTCTCTGTCTGACTTACTGCATTCAACATTATACCTGCTAGGTCCGTCCATGCTGGTGCTGTAGCAAGATGTCATTCCGAAAGAGGGAGCCTTTCAGAGCCACTGCATAAAGCACCAGTAGAAATTACAAGGGTTCTATCTCACCCTGCTCTGAGGCAGAAGCAGTGGTTACCGGAGCCAGGAGACCGGGGTCACATGCCATTCGTAACTCCAGCTGCCACATTGTCCAACCAGAGCTTCCGACACGTGATCCGCAGAGGACTTGGGTGTCGCTCCCAGATTCTCAGAGCAGTCTGAGTCATAGACATTTCGGAAGTCAGAATGCTGAAATTTCTGGGACATTCCTATGGTTTGTGGGATGATTTGATAATATGTTTGAAATTGAGTCCTGCCTGGAAAACCAGAAGGTATGTTTGCTCAAAGAGGTCACAAACAGAGACCTTTCCAAATAGGAATTTGTCATAGAGACTGACCTCAAAGAACCATTAACTTGCACCCAAGGAGAAGAGCTTCCATGAGATTTTCTCATAGCAGAGACCAGATCTTACCTGTCTAGAGTACGTACCTGCAAAACTCAACTTTTCATAATTCCACTCCAACTAACAAGTAACTATTGAGTACTTTAAAAATAAATGGTGATTGTTCTTAGTATTTTGAAATCACATAGCCATAAAGTTCTTTACCTACTGGCAAAAATGCCACACCTCTTTGGTGGCACTATATGAAAAAAGATTTTTTTAAAGGATTAACTGCTTTACAAACTTGCGCATGAAGATGGCTCGGTCTTCCATTTGGCTTGATTTTCAGTTAGCTGGCTTTCTTAATCACAAAAAACACATATCTGTTTTTTTCTGATTATAATTCAAATGTCACATCATGCAAAAGCACAAAAGTAGAATATGAATACTATTCAAGAAATCACCACCTACAGGTGACCACCTTCTAATTGTTTTCCTGGTGTGTGTGTGTGTTTGTGTGTGCGTGCGCACGTGTGCATTTGTGTGTGTGTCTTGGCGTCTTTAAAACTTGCCTCTTTGTCTCTTTGTCTTCTGCATCCACTTAGATTCCGGATCCCCCAGGCCCTCAGCATGAGTCCCATGGGGTTCTTTTCTTCAATCTCAAAAATTTTGATACAGCTTCACCAACAGATTTGTGCATCTCGGGCTGCCGAAAGTCATGCATTGTGTTTACTTTTGGGTCATCAGTCACTTGATTTATCAGTTCCCTGCTCGTCTTATCCTTGAGCCTTGAGCATCAGAAACTTCTCATCTTGTGGAATCTTCACCCACTAATTCTGCCTTGAACTGCTGAGAATAAAGCAATGGGTGGGGGTACTTTTGTTTCTTGAGGAAAAGGACAGGTGGCCTTGGCCATCTGGGTGTCATTTATCCCAGATATTTGCCTCTGATTTCCCAGACGTTTTCCCCAATATCTTCCAGAACACGTGTCCCTTTTCTCTGTCCCTTACCACCCACTCTCCTGTTCCTTCACAGCCTGTCCTCTGTCACTGTTTTTGCCACTTCCTCTGTACTTTCAAAATCAGTCTTGCGTTTGTCTTGTCAAAATCTTATCCGCCTTCCTTCCAGCTATTTATAAAGTTTTATTCATGTTGCTACATATTTCTCTTTCCCTTTATCCAAGAGTTTTCCCATCCCCTCTCTGTCCTCTCTTTATTGGCACCAAAAGATCACCAAAGATCATTCCGACAAATGCACTGGAAGGCACACAGGTGTAGGTGCACAAAAACAATAATGACCTGGACCGTGAAGCCATCTAATAAACTCTCCGCCAATCGTGCTCATGTTCTTCGTGTTTTCACCTCTTGCTAAATTTGACCCTGAAGACATTTCTTCTGTGTTTGCGGAGTGAGTCATGCCCTGGGTGTTGCAATTCCCTCTGCCCTCTATTTCCTAGACACGTCCTCTCTCTGCTCTTGACTCTTCAGTGTTTCGCCTCATACATCAAGTAACCAACCTAAAAATGAACCCTGTTTGTTTCCTTTTTAAGACACCTTCTTTCCCTTCTTGACTGTCAATAACACTTCCCCGCTTCCCAAACTCGGGGGCTTATAGTCATGTATTATTCCTCCATTTCCTGCTCCGGCCACATTTCATTCCCATGGGGCCATCGCTCCACTTCCTGAACAGAAATCTTACAAAGGGAACTCTTTCGTTCTCACTTCCACTCGGACTCCAGTTTAGGCTGAAATAATTTCCTGCTCAACCTGTAGGCAACCCCGACTTCCTACCTTCCTAACTCTCTTGCTTCTCTCTTTTCATTCCTAGGAATCTAACCTCGTACCACCAAAATATTTTGTCAGCCCGCTTCCATAGTTGTACTCCTTTCATGGATCTGTTCTCTTAGATTTCCTGATTGATTTTTTTTCATTTTTCATATACAATTCAGTATTTCACGGTATTTGTGGGGTCCTCCTTTTTATCTTACCCTGGACCACCTTTCATTCCTTCCCTGCATCAGCAGATGGCTCTCACAAGCACCCTGGTACAGCATCTTTTAGCTTGTAGATTTATTTCATTTTAACTCATTTGACTGAAGGCTTGAGCACCACCTTATACCTATTTTACATACTGTATTCCCTTCTAGAACAGTTTGATTGCAAATAATAAGGATGCCCTAGATTTTGTCCCTATATGACAAATGATTTCTAAGCACTTCTTTTTTTAATTGAACTTCAAGTTAGATAACATATGGTGTAGTATGGGTTTCAGGAGTAGAATTTAGTGATTTTTCACTTACATATAACACCCAGTGCTCATCCCAACAAGGGCCCTCCTTAATGTCCGTCACCCATTTAGCCCATTCCCCCTCCAGCAACCTCATTTATTCCCTTAACTGTAGAGCCTCTTATGGTTTGCCGGCCTCTCTGTTTTTATCTTATTTTATTTTTTTCTTCCCTTCTAAACCCTTCTTGTTTTGAATCACAACAAGCAATGTCACAAGGCGTCATTGTTATTACTTTAAGAAGGTTCTGAGACCTTGTACGGGAAGGAGGAAGTGGGACAGCCCCGGAATAGCCTTGAGGAAATGTTGTGTCGTGGAAATTGCTATGGGGATTGCATGGGACGCTTCCTAAGACCCAGGTAAAAGCAGAAGCTGGAGAATGATCGTCTCAGCAGCTTCCCAGGGAGTTTTCATGCACTGAAAATCACAAGGGTGTCTCCATGCCTCACTTAATGGAGAAGGTACTCGAGACCTTGGGACTGATGTGTCTAACTTGTGTGGAGTTGGACTGGTGCTTGAGGACGGTGGAACCAACAGCCTGCTTTCTGAAATCTTTCCCTTGGTTCCAGGGAACGAAGGTCTTTACACTAACTATTCAGCTGGAAAATCCTTTTGAGTGCTATAGCCGTGAAGACCTATGTTTCCTCCAGTCCATCTTAAAGCTATTCATCCATCACATAATAATCAATGCAACGCATTCACTTTCTCCCTTTGACTTTGGACTCTCAGGTATCACCTGCAGCACAAAGATGCGTTGAAATGGCTGATGCTGTTCACCTGTCACGACCCAACGCTCAGTGTAAATGTTACTTCCTGGTAGAATCAGTGATTGTCTTTGCGTTGCCCCAAGCTGGGTCCCTCAGACCACTCCCGGGGACTCCGTCACAGTTGCCTGCGCTGTTTCACCTCTTAGATTTTAATACATATTAGCAAAATCTAAATGAGATTTTTCATTGGGGTAATTTCAGTTTCTTCCCCACGACAGGCAGGAAAAGCAGCAGGACGCTTTGCCAGCTGCAATTTTAGCGCTTTGATGGAAGGATGCAAACTCACTCTTTATCTCTTTATGGATCACAAAGGCCTGAACTAATTAGTACTTATTAGAAAGCCAATTAGAAATACATTTTATTTCTCCATGTGGTGTAAATGGAATATAGCAAGGTTGACTGTGGACTGAGATGAGCTCTAGAGTACTAATGCAGGAACACACGCGCAGGGTCTGGAGAGCACTGTGCGGAGAGTCGGGGAGTTCACTCAGTAGGTCGAGGAGCACGAGCTTCTCCTGCTCACACACGAACCAGACCCAAGGCTGTGTTGGCTCTAGAGCTAGTACCCATATGCTTTGGGTAATCAATATCCTTTCCCAACTTCGATCCAGCATTCCAACAGGTCCCTCTTCCACAGTATTTCTTTTCATTCACATGTTCTTCACTCTCAAACCGACACAGCCAGGATTTTATAAACTGACTTTAGACACCAAGGGCTACACATATGCAATTGTCTGTTTTTGAGAACCTTCCATCTTCTTCCCTGACAACCGTCTCATTGGGTTCTCCAAAGGTGCACAGTCAAGGTTGATCTATCCCGCCCTCTCCCTTTAACCACTCCATCATGTAGTGACCTCAAATGTGCTCCTGATTTTCCTCCTAGGGATGCCTGGCAAATTAGCTAGGTGATGAATTCAAAGGATTCAGATCCATAGTCCTCTATACATTTCCCATTTATTCCATTGCTATTAAATGCTAATGACCTCTTATCAAACATAAAATTCATTATATGTCTATGTACATGCATCTCTCTCCATTTGTCCATCCATCTGTCCATCCATATCTGTATCTATACAACTATGTCTCTTTTCCTCTTTCTGTCTCTCTCTCTCTCTCTCTCTCTTTCTCATAGATACACGCTTTAATCGCAACCAATATGGCTTGGGAAGTTGGGAAGGAGATGCCTTTCCCTGTCTTAGGCCTCCTTTTGATTCAGACTCAGTAAGGAAACCGTTTCCAGCCCTCCACTCACAACCTTGATCTGTATGTGTTTATGTTAGGTGTCCCCTCTTCCCTCATTAGACGCAGTGTTTCTTACTAGCCAGCACTGTGCCGGGATGGCAGTGCATATCGTAAACTCAGCAACCTCCATGCGGACAAAAATTATTTGCTAATTATCAGAAGTACTTGCTCAGGAACTTGGTTGTGCCCCACTGCTACTGCCGAGCTGACTAAGCCATCTGCTAGCCTGCTTTCTTTTATTGTACAGTTTGGGGCCTCCCGTGTGTCATTCTGAAAGCTGCCACTGCTACTCCCTAAATTACTTTCCACCGTGCGTATTCTTTATTGCCTTTGTCTTATTTTAGAATCTTAGATTGTCCCCATTCTTTACCTGCCTTTGAGCTTAAACAAAATTGGCCCAGTTGTATGGGTCACCCTTTATGGTTATTCACAATTAAATGAAAGCCTTAGAACAGAAAGGTCTAATAAAGATGGTTGCTTATTTTATCCTGTAATAGCAATGCTTTTGAGGGGGGGTGGGTACGGACAGATTTTCAGGGTTTGTAACTCTAAACTAAAATGCCCAAGAAATTCCATTACCTTTAAAGTACAGAATAAACAGACATCCACAGAAAGAGCACATTCCTTATGCCCCTAATATTGCCTTCCACGCGCTGGCTACCTGGCTGACATTTACACTGGCATTTTCTTCTAGTTTTTCCATGAGATTTGCTTCCTCCCCTCTTCTAGGCATCTCCCTGGTATCCGTTTGTTGTAATTCGAAACCTGTCACATGTTTCTTCTTATCCAGGTGCCAAGTAACACATGGAACCTCATCGGTCCCTCAGATCAACTCCTCCTTTTCACGCCAGGACGTTATCCTCTGCTTTTGTATCCGCGCTCATAGATCTTCATTTTAGACAACCCAGGGTTTGCGCCCACCTGGTGCTGATGAATGAGCCTTTGATTCTTGGAAGAAAAACCTGAGACTAGAGTTTTGAGTCATTCCGGTCCCTGAGATGTTTCTAGCATCTCCCTGTCCTCAAAGCCCTGTCTAATACAAAGAATGTTCCAACAGAATCTGAGTTCAATGGCCATGAATTAAAAGTGTAGTTCTTTCTTTTTTCAAAGACTCCGGGGCATTGGAATGCTGTCACAATGAGCTTCCCAACTGTACAACATACTTCACATCATCCTTCTGTGTTACCTATTTTTCATTCTTTTTTATGTCATCCCCAGCCAAGGTCTTAGTCACTATACAGTTTGCTGATGCTGCATTTTTTTATATGCTTCTCGGGGACCATCTAGGTTTCTCGCTGATGAGTGAAGCTCCTGCCTGTCTCTTTGAGCCTGTTCTAAAGCTTCAGTGTGTCATGACTGACTGTTTTTCCTACATTTTGGGCTTTAAGAAAGATCTCTAAGGCCAATGTCAGTTCTCTTCCCACTTTTCCCTGCTGGGCGATTGGATGGTTATTCCAAAACTTGTTGCCTAGGTCCCCACCGGTCCTGTTGGGGCCACCCAGATCCAAGCGGCTTCTGCTCTAGGGATCAGAGTGAGCTCCCAAGGTAAATGTGGCTCTTGGCTTTGCAATTTTTCTAATGCAGGGTGGGTCATCAGAGCCTTGTATGGTCCCCAGGGAACTAGAACTGTTTGTCAACACTTTCAACGCTATCTGAGTAACTAAAAGTGCATTTTTGTTATTTATCAGATGTGTTGGATATGATTTAAACTTCCCTAGTGATGGTTTTCATATCTGGAAATTATACGTACATTTTTATTATCTTTGATGGATGTACAGTTTTTTGAATGTGGCAATCCCAAGGAAGTGAGATTATGCCTCAGGAAAATGACTTCTAGCTGCTTCTTCTGTCTTTAGTTTCTTTTCTTTGAGACCTGGTCTTCTTGGACTCCGGGCAACAGAAGGAAATACGGCTTTTCCTGCCGCCTGAGGTCATCAAGCACCACTTCAGCCGGGGTACCGCCCGGCCAGGTGCTCACGCTTGGACTAGGCAAGTCTGAGCAAATCATGAATAATAAAGTGCTCTCTGAATACACACAACAAGTGTGTGCATCTATGCAACCTGCCTGTAGCTATCCCCCCCTCCCCTTCCGAGAAAGTGCTTTCAGAACATTTATTTCAGCTTCCCTTGGTCATTCATACCCTACATCAGTTTGGGCGTCTATGACCATGTCTTCCTTCTATCCATCCAACTCTGTCGCCACTAGTAACTGATCCCTCGATGACAGGCTGACGGCTTTTCTCCTCGACCTCAGCAACACTGCCAAACCAGGACTCATCTTACCCTCCAGAAGAAGTCAGAAACTGCTCCATGGCTAAAGCTGCCCCTGTACTCTCAACTCTGGAATCTGAATCCCAACGAAACCGCGTGTGAGTCACGGCCAGAGTTTTAATAATGAAAGTTCCCAGGACTGGTGTGCCAGTGTGGGCAGACACAGACTTCTTCAGCCCTCGTCCTGATGATGACTCAGCTTTTCAGCACTCGTGATTTGCCGGCTCTTCCCTTGGTCGGCCCAGTTCTCCCTCTGAAACTTGAGAGGAATTAACTGATTAATTCTACCCATGCCAGAAAATTCAACTTCTTCAGCCAAATGTTTCCCCATCCTTGCTCTTTTGCCTTCTTCCTTCTTCTTCCTTCAAGCAGCAATGACCCTCAGGAGGTCACATGTATATATCTCTTTCCTGGCTTTGGCTAGCTGCTGTGGCTGGAAGAAGCACCTCGAATGCTGGGGGGGGGGGGGGGAGCCTGCATTCTTCCATGACACCCTACACAAGCCCTGATTTTCTCTGTGGCTCTCGCCCCGTCTCTTTCTCTTCCCTCCCACCCCGTCACTCTCCGTGGAACTTGTAGGAGCTGTCTCGCTCCCTCCCTCCTCCTTACAGAGCGGCCTTCAGGGTTTAGTTTACGCATGGATCAGATTTTCGGGAACTTGCCCGGCGTATAAAACCTCAATCGCATGACTGGACTTTTAGGGAGACGGTATTTCCCATCCATCCCAAACTGTCACTTCTAGAATGGACGGGGAAACTAAAAAATGGTCAATTTGGTGACAGAACTATTCAGAACAAAACAAAAGTCCTATAATCAAGACGTTGAATTACAGTAGCAGACAGAGTAGCAGTGAACAGAAAGCTACAAATGATCTTTCTTCAGGCGGACGGGCCCAAAGCACGTGGTCATCTTTCTTTCTTCACCCTCACAGGTACCAGAATTTTCTCAATAAAAAGCTATCAGCTATTGGGATTTTTTTTTTCTTCCTAACCGCCTTTCTTTCCTAAGCACTCTTGGTGCCACTAATGCTGTAAATGCGGGTAGGTGAGAATCCCTGCCTGGACAGAGCGTTAGGGGCTCGCTAGGAGGAGGAGAAGGCAGCAGCTGAAAAGCCAGACTGGCTTTCTGTGTGTCCCCATCACAGCTAGTCAGTTTCCTTGTCAGATAAACAATAATCTCATGGATATTGCTCAAAACTCAGTCAACCAAAAACTAGATCGACTTTCCCCCAAAGCTGGCTCACTTTCTCACTATCTCATTCCCCTCCCCACCCCCTCCATGGACTGTAGTGTAGCCATTGTTGAGTACTAAGAACTTCCAGGTCTCCCTTCCTTCGCCTAGACATCCAGTTTGTCACTGCTTTTTAGACCCTCCCTCTCCTCCTCCTCCTTCTTCTTCCCCTTCTTTTCCTTCTTCTTCTTCTTCTTCTTTGGCTCTTTAATGATTTTACCTCTTGCCACCTTAGATCGGCGTGTCACCAGCTTACTCCTAGCTTACCACACCTATCTGGCGGATAGGAACCCCGGCACCTTGTGTTTCCTGGCTCCTGCCTCTATTTCGGGGCCACCCACATCACATTAACTTCCCCGAACCCTGCTGTCAGGACATCCTCTCTTGCTCAAGGGTTCGCCAGGGCTTCATTTTACCTAGATGCCAAAGCAACCGCATTTCCTAAATTGAAAGGTGAACCACGATTTTGTATTCCCTACCTGATTTTTGTCAATCTTTGCTTTCTATTGTTCAACGTTTTTCATTAGATGTATGCGTGCACGATTGACCTGCTGTCCTTGTTCTTTTAAGCATTATATAATGTCCTATTTTTGCCCCCTTTAATGTTTCAGCCTTAAATTCTGATTTGTCTTATTAGTATTACCAAGTTAAATCTCTTTTGGTAAATATTTGTATGGTGGTTGTTTTGTTTTGTTTACTCCTCTTCATCTGTTAATCTTTCTGTGTGGTTTTAAATTCTCTTTTAAGCAATATACACCTAGATGTTTATGATATTATCCAATTGAATGATTGCTCTCTTTTAATAGATATTTAATTCATATATCTTTATTAAGAATAACTGTATATTTGGACTAATTTTCACCATCTTAGTTACAGTTTTTTTCCTTGACTTTATTTCACCTTTGCCTTTCCCTGTGATAAAATGTTTCTATATTTTTGTTTATGTGCTTGTTTTCCTCCACTGTTCTGGTGATTGTAGCTTGTGTTTTCAGTCTTTTAGTGCCAACCTTTCATTTTTTTTAACATATATATTGTGTCCTTTGATCCCTATGTCCTTCCCCCTGACAGCCATATGATGTGATTTAATACCCACAAAAAGTGACCTCCTCTCCTATCTTATGGTTATTGGTTAGATTGTGTTTTACACTTTGTAGTTATTTTATGGTAAAAATAAATAAATAAATGTAATGCCTTTTAATCAAATTCTGTGTTATAATTGCTTTTAACTTACCCGTGCATTTAGTTTTTAATACGCTTTTAAATGTTTTCATTTCGATCTCACTCTTGGGATAGTTTAACTCGTTTTTAAATCATGCTGACAATTATTTTTCTCCAGCTATTTGTTTATCTGCCATTTTGTCCCAGATAATCTATCTTTTTGGTGTTGTGGTCTTTAAAATTTGCTCTTTATCTCTGATATCTACAAGTTTATTATGAAGTGAATAGGTATAGATTTGTCTTTGTATCATTTTCTGGATACATAGAATGTACTTTCAATATGAATACTCATGACAGTCCCTGCTTCCCACCTTTCTCCTCCATTCTCCTTTCCTGGAATTCCTACTAGATGCATATTTGAGCTCTTCAACTGATCTCCCCGTCTCTCAAAGGCTGCTCATGCATATTTTCAAGTTAATTTCTCTCTCCACCCTCTCTTTTGCTGCATGCTGAGTATGTTATATCTTAGCGTTGTCTTCCAAATCTGCGGCATGCTCTTCCACAGTATTGAGTTTATCCTGCCTTTTGAATTTTTATTTTTGTTTAATTACTATATTCCTCAATCCCAAAATTTTAGAATTGGTTCTTTTCCATATCTACCCATTCTAGTTTTATTTCTGCATTTTGCTGCCTAATTATATTTTATGTCCGTATGGTTTCATTTATCTCTTCAAGCACCCTAAATGTAGGTCTTGGTCCAGACTTCACCTACGCTGATTTCTTATCCAGATTTTTTTTTTTTCTTGTTTACTGCCTTTCTTACTATTAGGTTTCTCCACAGAGTTTAGAATTTTGTTTTCCTGGTTCACCCTGTTTGGTTGGTTTCTTTCCCTCTTGCTCCCCCTAACATCCTCACCCTTTCTAGTCCAAATATTTTGTATCTGCTTCCACCTGGTCCCTGGGTCCCACGTGCATATCCGGACTTTAAAATGGTCATTTGGGGCCGTGGCACTTTGGGGAAAGAAGGGATGTCACAGATGGAATTCCTACTCCTGAGACTGTGCCTCTACCTCCTACCTCCTGGATTTCCCATCGTCATCATCTCTAGCCCCAAGGCAGCAGCTGATAACACTTTTTCCATATCCTTTTGAGAGCACGGAAAGCCCCATCTCAGCCCCTGGCTCTGGTCCGCATCTCCTGAATTTTTTTTTTTTTTTTTTAATCTCCTTTACCCTGTAAGAACTTAACTCCCATTGCCTGCCACCTGACCTGGACTCCATCCCACCCACGGCTTTGACCCTGCTTACCACTTTGTACTTTTGTTTCACTTTTGGTCCATGGAAATGCTTAATGGTACTTCAGCTTAGCTATTGTAATTTTCCCATTTAATAATCATTTCTTGCTATTTGAAACTGATGGGAGGTTTGCCAAAGGTCTGCCTACCTACTCTAGCTTGTCCAGAGTCCAACATTATTTCCAACTAGTCACCAAAATAAGACCTTTGGTTCACTTAGGAAGCCAAACGCCTCTGCCCATTCTGTAACCAATAGACTTTGTAAGTCCTTTGAGCCTTATCCCAACTGCCTGGTTCTTGGCAGAGAATTCACCAACACTCCCAGCCCTTTCACCTTCACTTTTCCTTTGAATTTCCCAAGCACTGTAGATCTCAGGCAAATGGAAGTGTCACATCCATAGCTTAAGTGATTTTATGAACTATTTAGAAGGCCCAAACTTTACAATAACTTGTGATTTGCTATTATGCATCTATTTCTATATACATAATATAGTCAAAAGTTCATTTTAGTCATAAGATTAATTTTAATAGTGTAGTATAGTGTTTAGTTCTACACCTAAACAGTTTTAAGCTTTGAATGGGACCACTGTATTTTTTAATTATATTTTATTGAAGTTCAGAAAGGAGAGGAAATGCATTTATAAAGAGTATTTCCAAATCTGGAGGATTTACAAACATCTAGACGTCTTTCATCAATGTTAAGAGTCTACTCATAAAACATTCCATTTGGTACCCAGAGCTTATCCTCTAATTTTATTTAAGAATTTCACTACTATTTTTAGTCCTTCCAGCAGATTATAATCCCCTTGGTGGTAGAGAATGTCCTACAGAGCCTTAAAGAGGGGGACTCAGCTGTTTGTTCCCGCAAACCCAGAGCTTGGCACAAGGTTTTGCACACAGATAAAGCTCACCAAACGGTTTATTCTTTGGTTGTTTGTTTTGCTCCAGTGTACAATCAGCTCATTTTTATCTTCTTCAATCTTATCTGTAGTAGATAAATGAAAATTGGCCAACGAATGCTTGTTATTTGTGCATGGCTTTGTTTAATGTGATGCATAAACTACAATAGGGAGTAAATTCTTACGACAGGACTCACAGACCACAATGATATTATGAACCACTATTCGGGTTATTTGCAGGAGCTTTTTGTGTATCTTAAAGCTCCTCAGGGACAAGGTTTTGTCTTCTACTTATTTTTACATCTCCCTTAATGTCTAACAAAGGAACGCATATCTACTGAGTACTCAACAAGCTCCTGTTGCGTGAATGCCACTTTTAGAGACTCCTATGTGGTGAATTTGAGAGCTTGAACAACTCCCTGGAGAAGACAACCTATAACGATGGGATTGGGAAGACTGGCATCGGCAGTAAGGTAATACTTTATTATCAGGTGTTGGACTCCGAGACATACTCCTTTGCCAGTTGGATCAGCATGTGACAAGCCCATCTCCAGTGTAAGTATTAAATTCTCTATCTCTGTGTGTACCCTTTCCCAAGTCCCCTAAGTCCGATGGCTTGACACTTTTAGATAATGCAAAACAATGGAAATGCTTGGTCTTTGTCTGATGTGTGATTAGTTTTTCTTGGTTATTTTCGTGCTTTAGCATTTCATCTGCCTCTCGAGACTTTGATGCTAGGAACATATTTTATTTATCTGAATTTTAAAACGCTACCATCCTTTGTGAGAAAAGATAAGTAAAAGTGCTTTTTGGTCCCCCTGTGGAGCTGTTCTTTGTTTTATCAGTAATGCATGTGCTAGAGAACAACTTTAATGGGATCTGTTCTCAGAGTCTGAAGGACATATGCAGATTGGAATTCATTCCTCAGTGAATTTTCCTCAGTCTGAGAAGACTGCACTATCCTAGCTCTACCCATGCTTTTGCCTCTGTGTGCTGTGGTAGGCTGAGTAACAGCCTCTGCCCCCACCCCCAAGATGTTCATGTCCTGACTCCCAGAACCCGTGAAGATTACTTGACGTGACAAAAGGGTCTTTGCAGGTATAATCAAGCTAAGGATCCTGAGATGAGGAGATTATCTTGGATTGTCCACGTGGGCCCAATGTAATCACAAGAGTCCTTAGAAGAGGGTAAGTGGAGGGATATTCGATAATGGAAGAGGATGAGGTGATGTGACAATAAAAGTAGAGAGTGGGGAGCACCTGGGTGGCTCAGTGGGTTCAGCATCTGACTCTTGATTTTGGCTCAGGTCATGATCTCAGGGTTGTTAGATCAAGCCCCGTTGGGCTCTGTGCTCAGCAGGGAGTCAGCTTGGGATTCTCTTTCTCCCTCTTTCTTTGTCTCTCCCCCACTCAAGTAATTTTTTTTTTTTTCTTACATCAGAGAGTGGAGTGATACTCTTTAAAGATGGAAGAAGCTACAAGCCAGAGAATATAGGCAGCCACCAAAGAAAAAATGGCAAGGAAACAGATTCTCCCCTCAGAGCCACCAGAAGGAGCCAGCCCTGCTGACACCTTGACTTTAGCCCTGTGAAAGTGCACTCTGACCCCCAGAACCATAAGAGAAAAACATCGTGTTGTTTTAAGCCACTGAGTCTATGGCAATTAGTTACAGCAGCAACAGGAAACTCATACACACTCCATATAGCGTCAGCATCCAGCTTGCTTGCAAAATGATGCAGAGCCCTAGAAGCTCTCATTTAAATGGATCTAACAGCCACATAGTCCAACAGCCCAAGTGCTGTTTGAATCCTTGATGTGTTATCCATGGCAATGATCACTGGAAGGAGAGGGAACCGTCCACCTGGCATGTAGTCCAGTTTACCTCTGACAGCTCCATTCAGGGGTCATAATACATGGTGCAATAATTTTTCCCAAGAGAACCTTAATGCAATGGACAGAGAGAGTCAGAGATAGGTTTAAGGCTCAAATGCACCTGAGACTCCTCATCTGCCCAATGAGGATAAAATCATACCTTATATGGTTGTTGCAAGGATTAGAGATCCCAGCAGAATTTCTGGAATGTATGAGTCACTTGCCAAATGATAGGCATCATAATTTTTATTGTGCACCAAATCAATTTCTCCTATAGCTTCACCCAATTGGACAATCCATACTTTGCCACTGTACAGGAAAAGTCTAATCCTTCCTCTTACATGGAAAACCTTTCCAATACTAAATATAGCAATGTCTCTTGTGAGACTTTATATACCCCAGTGAAACCTTTCCAGATGCTTCAGCTACAGCTACCAATGTCCTGGTTTAAGTTTCCTTAATTATTTTCCAATCTCAAACTCCATTCCACACTTAGTATAAAATAAGGCATGTGGTTGAGGATCCATCTGAGAGGTTCACA
Organism: Martes martes; assembly: GCF_963455335.1. Lineage (NCBI taxonomy): Eukaryota > Metazoa > Chordata > Mammalia > Carnivora > Mustelidae > Martes > Martes martes. The sequence goes on from NC_137895.1 coordinate 112,146,244, forward strand.
GCCCCTTTGCTCAAGGAAGACAAGATACAAACCACTAAGTCTACCACCCAGCTGCTATAGGTCAGTGTGGAGGATGGACCTATAGGTGATAACCTGCCAGATGATAATCTCTGTCATTAAACTGACATTGGAGGGAAGGTCTGTTTGGTGCCCAGTGTCCAGAGCATAGGCTAGACTTGAGAAGCATACTTGATGGTTTTATACACACACACAAACACACACACACACACACACACACACACACACACATATATAAAATAAATATATAATAAATGTTGCATATATATGTATGTATATATGAATATATATAATAAATGTTGCATATATATGTATGTATATATATAAATAATCTCTAAAACACAGTGTAGTGGCCTCCATGATTTGACTTTCTTGGAATAGCAAGCAAATGGTCTCAACATGCAACAAAATATTCCCCTAGTTCTGTCTTTCTTATCATGTCATTGGCTTGCATCAATTGATTAAGACATAGATAGCTATCTTAGCTGTCTAAGAAAAGACATTGATAACTGTCTTACTTGGTTCTTGCCTCCTGCTATAGCCTTCACCTCCCACTGCCTAGAACATATCCTCTATATCCCCACCATAGGAAACTTCTGGCAGCTTGTGAAGTGTCACTTGCCCTCTCCTATGAGTCACCCTGCCTGGCACAATCCTCTCCCCCACCTCTATTTCACCTGCTATTCTACCTTTAAAACCCATCTCAGTCTTCACCTCATTCAGGACTTCCTTCTTTACCCATCCTACCCCATCACCATCATGGGGATGAATCAGAGCTCCTCTGTACATGGGCAATACCGTGTACTTGCTGCCATTATAACACTTATTTATATCTTATTATATGTGATGATCATGTGCCTCTTTCCCATGTGAGTTTTTGAACTTTTTGAAGGCTGGGATTTTCCATTTTTATATAGCAGGTACTTAGCACAGAGCTAGACTATGGAAAAGGTTCAATGAATACATGCTGAATGCAAAGGTAAGTTCTCCTGGGTTCTCTGGTATGCCTTGGCTCTCTTTGTCTGATTTTCTGTCATTATGTCACCAACGGGGGTTGTCATGCATCCATCCCACATGGTAGTCTAGATGCCAGATCTATTCCTGTGCAACTTCTTCAGGGAGCAAATGCTCAGAAAGACCCAGCAAGCCCAGAACTTTAACAACTGGAAATGATTTATCCAGGAAAAACAACATGGACCAATCCTTTGAGCTCTCTAAACCAGTTGGCATCTCGCAAGCTAGAATGTGGTTTCTGATTGATGTTGGGTGCTTGAATTACTTAACCCTGCCTCTCCTTTATTCAATTCATCATTTATAAAAAAGGCAAAATAATATAAATGATTATTTATTTATTGCTTTGATTCCCTTCTTTAAGCACTCTCTAGACTAGTCCATATTTCAGTGCATGTCAGCTCTCTTCAATCATTGTTTGTTGACACATGCTGATTTCAGAATTTGGCATTTATTGCAACCCATTTAATGTATTGCAATGTGGGGTATTTTTTTCCGATAGCACTTAAAATATGTGTTTATACTTCCATAGGAATTGTTACTAATTTTTCAGTGCATATTTATTTGTTAATTTTTGTCAAAAAGAAATGGCAAGGTCTTATATAATTCCTTTGGTCATATCCAATGCTGTGCAGAAAATCTGTACAAAAGGCTATCAGTGTAAGTTCAGATGGAGAAAATGGAGAACTCTTCTCTTGCCCTTTCTAGCATGTCTTTAGTAATTTGTGTTCCCCTAAATTCGCTTATCACTGAGGCTTGATCTTCTTTTTGTTTAACAAGTTGTATCAATGCTGATTCAGCAGTTATGATTTATTTAAGAAAGGCAAAATTTATGTCTGTCTCTTGAACCCATTGGATAAAAAACCACAAATAGTAAATCTAGGACACATTTCACACAAGACCCCGGAGGAGGTGAAGAGTATCAGATGCTGAACGACAGTCTCTTCTGAGTGAGAAAATTCTGTCAGTTTCTAATCAAACACAGGCAACTATAATGGTTCTTCTCTGCTCCCTACCTGCCAGGCACCTAAATGCTTAGTCAACAGTTTCCTTTAGAGATGCACAAATAATAAGCTTTCGTTGGGCCTAAAAGCAGACTTTTTTTTTTTTTCCTGCTTAAGCATGAGCCCCATAGAATGAGCCTAAGTAATTAGTTGCTACTCGGCACTTGTGTGTAACACAAGAGACTGGGAAACAGCCAGTGGCTTTGAGGGAAAACTAGCAGGCAGGACAAGTCCTATTTGTTTTTACAATAAAATGGCTCATGCATAGTAAAAGTAAGCCATCTAAATGGAATGTGTGGAAGTTTACTGAGATTTTTGATTCTCTTCCATGGAAAAATCTCCTTAGTGAAAACACAAGATAAAATTTAGACCATTTTCTGATTAGATGAATGCACAAGAGGCTGGGAATAAAAACATGCTAGAATATAACAATCAAATTAGAAAATGGGCAAAAGACATAAACAGACACTTCACTGAAGAGGATATACAGATGGCAAATAAGCACATGAAAAGATATTCCACATCAGTAGCCATTAGGGAAATGCAAATTAAAACAACAATAAGATATCACTGCACACCTATTGGAATGGCTAAAATAAAAAATAACAAATGCTTGCAAGGATGTTGAGAAATTGGATCTCTCAGGCATTGCTAATGGGAATATAAAATGGTACAGGCACTCTAGGAAAGAGTATGGTTGCTTCTTATGAAACTAAACACATGCTTACTAGAAGACCCAAAAATTGTATCACTAGGTATCTGCAACAGAGAAATCAAAACTCACGTTTGCACGAGAACCTGTACCTGAATGTTTGTGGCAGCTTTATTCCTAATAGCTAAAGCCTGGAAACAACCCAGAAGTCCTTCTATGGGTAACTAGTTAAATGAACTGTGGTCCATTGGTACCGTGGAATACTATCTCACAAGAAAAAGGAACTTTGAACTACTGATACATAGAACAATTTGGATGGATCTCAAGGGAATTATTAAAATTTAAAAGGTTATATGTCAACAGACAAATGGATAAAGAAGATGTGGTCCATATGTACAATGGAGTATTATGCCTCCATCAGAAAGGATGAATACCCAACTTTTGTATCAACATGGACGGGACTGGAGGAGATTATGCTGAGTGAAATAAGTCAAGCAAAGAAAGTCAATTATCATATGGTCTCACTTACTTGTGGAGCATAAGGAATAATATGGAGGACATTGGGAGATGGAGAGGAGAAGTGAGTTGGGAGAAATTGGAGGGAGAGAAAAACCATGAGAGACTATGGACTCTGAGAAACAAACTGAGGGTTTTGGAAGGGAGGGTGGTGGGGGGTTGGGTGAGCCTGGTGGTGGGTATTATGGAGGGCACGTACTGCATAAAGCACTGAGTGTGGTGCATAAACAATGAATTTTGGAACACTGAAAAAATAAAATTAAATTAAAAATTAAAAAAAAGTAAATTTTTAAAAAGGTTATATACCATGTGCCTCTATTTATGTAACGGTCTTGAAATAACCAAATTATAGAAATGAAGAACATATTGGTAGTTGCCAGGGGCCAGAAAGCCTTTATTACCCACCTCCTGCTTCCTTCCTCCCAGTACTTGATACTTCAAGGATTTTAAAATACTTGGAATTTCTAGTCCCCACCACAAGTACTTACGCTTCCATACTTTTGTCCAACTCTTCCTTCTTCTTTGAGTGATCCATTCCAACCTCTTGTCTTCCAGGCAATTTTTGGGTCTCCTGCAAAGACCCAACTTAGATACCATCTTCTCTATCCTATCTCCCTTGAAACTCTCAGTAGAATTTATCACTTCTTTTTCTATCTTAAACATACTGTTGAATTTGTAATATCAGCTCATGATTGTTGTTTTACATGTCTATTTCCCTTCATAGACTATGAACTCCTTGAAGACAGGCTTTATGTCCTTTCATCTTTATCTTCTTAGGATCACATACAGCATTTATTGAACAATAGGCACTTGATAAATGTTTGCTGAACTGAATTAGGGAAAAACTAGGGAACTCCAGCAGTCTGACTGAATTAACTGTGGCCATTTGGTGTCAGTAATGGGAATTATAGCCGTGATTAATTGCAGTGATGGCCACAATTAATAGCTCCCAATTACAACGTGCCTTTGCAGTTTCTCCTTTGAGGAAGAGTAGTCTATTTCCTCACACCTTGATTCTGAGCTCACCTTGAGATTTGCTTTTGCAAACCGAACATGACAGAAGCATCAGTCTGCCATTTCTGAGCCTGGGCCTTGAGAGACCATAAGTGACGTTGCTCTCTCTTGGAACCCTGCCCAGCCACTATGTGAAGGAGCCAGGCTGGCCTGCTGGAGAACAGGAGATCACATGAAGGAGACTCCAGTTGTCCTAACCAGGCCACACAAGACAAGTCTAAAGTGAGCCAGCCTCTAAGACAGGCCAACAAACCCTATCCATATGACCTGAAGCTGACGGATATATATAAGTGAGCCAGTCAAGACTAAGAGGACCATCCAAATAACCTGTAGATTCATGAACAAAACTAAATGATTATTATTGCATGCCACTGATGTTTGCTTGTTTCTGATATAACATTAGTTTGGCAATAAATAACAACATAGAAATTCATACCAGAACTGGAATGTTGATGTCACCAACATCTAAAGTGTGTAACATTGATCGTGGAACCAATGAGTGAGTGGAGGATGGGAAAGCAGTAAGCACACTGTTAGCAGAGGCTGGAGAGATGGTGTAAAAAGTGTTTGCAAAGTTAGAAAAATGGTGATCTGTGTTACGAAGCAGCAAAACTACTTGTAAAAAGATCACCCCTGCAGGTTACATGAAGTGAAAGAAGCCAGTCACCAAAAAAGCCACATATTATACAACTCCACTTGCATAAATGACCAGAATAAGCCAATCAATAGAAATAGGTACAGATTAATTAATGTTTTCCAGGGGCTGAGGGAAGGGAGTAATAGGGAGTGACTTCTACTGAATGGAAGTTTCTTTTGGGTATGACAACAGTGTTCAACAATCAGGTAGTAATGATGGTGGTATAACCACTGAACTGTACAATTTAAAAGGATGAATTTTAGAGTATATTAATTATTTCTTAGTAATGCTGTTATTGAAAAAGCTATCACCTTCAGCAAAATTGAATATACTTTATCAATTGATAGACTGATTAATCGGTAGATGAAGTAGCATATATAATACTTCATATCTATATCTATATAGGTATATATATATATGATAAAAACTTAACAAATGCTTGGTTTTGGCTAAGTGGATTCCCCAGGCAGAATGTTAAAAGTGTTAACTGGTTGCCTCTAGGTGCATATGCCAAGGTACATAAGAAGGAGATGATGTGAAGAAAGAACTGGACAATTTATAAGCAGGATGACTTGATGGGTTGAAAAATAAAACAGTTACTTGTTTCTAATCTCTTCAGATAGCAAAAGATTCTTAATGTAAAATACTGCCTGAGGACACAGATCAAATCAAGGATATCACTGTGTGACCACTCGTTAAAACCTCTAAAATAATTAAGGGACATATTGCGACAAATGACTCAATTGCCACTGAACCAAAGGATTTCTAAAATATTAATGGCATAATCTCAAAAACCAAATCCCAAAGTAGCAGTTAGCAAATCTAGAGAGACTTATCAACAGAACAATCTTAGGTATTAGCTTTGTCCTCTGAAGTGAATAAAATAATCAGATTATGCCCAGTACATTTTTAAGGAAGTTAAAGAGGCAAAAGTGATGCTCTTCTAGACTAAAATGAGTCTAAATCTAGATGGAGATTGTCCAAAATGTTCAAAAGACTCTCAGCATCCTACCTTCTATAGGCAGAAGCAGGCTAAGAAAGCCATTCATCTGCCAACATGGGCTATTTCTTCAGATGTAGCCAAGAACAATGATGGTGAGAAAAACAACTCAGAGTCTAGGAGAAGGAGCTCGGAGGATGGAGCAAGAAGTTAAAACAAACAAACAAACAAACAAAAAAATCAATCAAAGAACCAGTCACAAGAATAAGAACCAAGGTCTAATCAGGAAACACTCCCCACCCCAGAGTTGGGGGACCGGGCAGCATTGACCCACTGAGATTTCAGAATTGCTATGGATCAGTTACTGCTAGTGTCTCCCATCCTTTCTCTTTTTCAAAAGGAGTAATTACTGCAATTGCCTTGGCCCTCTGCCATCATTGTATGTTGGGTCTCTGGGCAAGTAACTTGTCTCTGCATTTCACAGACCTTCAGATCAAGAGGTGCCACATTCAAAGAGCCACCTACAGAACTGATATCGAGTTTAACACCATGTTCGGATGAAATTTTGTCAGTCTTAGAAGAGTGTTGACTACATTTTGCCCGTAGGAGAAATGTAAATTATTGAGACAAGAGGCAGACTGCTGTGAATTGATTACACAGATGGCCCCAACTAACAGCAGCCCTGTATCCACACTCTGCAATGTGACTTCTCTGATGTTCCCATCAAGAAACAGAGGTTAGCTCCCTAACCCTGGGATCTGCTAAACTTTCTATTCGTTTTGACTAGTAGAATATGGTGAGACCAATGTGATGCCAGTTCTGTGCCTAGGTCTTGTTACCTTTCACACTTACACTTTTAGAATCTTGCTTCCGCCATGAGAACAAACGCAACTGCCACCATTACTTCCTACCCAGCAACTATAGAAATTAACCAGCTTCCAGATGCATAAAGAAGCATGCCAACAACTACAACAACAACAATTAAAAAAAAAAAAGGCATGCCAAGATGAACCACACACTGAACCCAGTCTAAATCTCTAGCCCAAAGAATTGCAAACTAGGGGTGCCTGGGTGGCTCAGTGGGTTAAGCGTCTTTCTTCAGCTCAGGTCATGATCTCAGGGTCCTGGGATCCAGCCCCACATTGGGCTCTCTGCTCAGCGGTGAGCCTGCTTCCCCCACTTCCCCTTGCCTCTCTGCCTACTTGTGATCTCTCTGTGTCAAATAAATAAATACACTTGATCTTAGCCAAAAGGCCGAGAAGCGATGTCAAATAAATAAATAAAATCTTAAAAAAAAAAAAAGAATTGCAAACTAAATTAGTGTCCATGGTTTTAAGCTACCAAGCTTGGGGTGATTTGTTATATAGCAGTAAGTGAGACACAATAACTAACATAAACTGAGCACTTACTCAATGTTAGGCATTGTTTTATGTACTTTGTAGGTATTAGTTCATGTATTCCTTATGAGAACTCTGAAGTAGGTGCTTTTATTATCCCTGTTTTATAGAGAATGAAACTGAATTAAAGAGAGGTGAAATAATTTGCCAAGGTTACCAGCCTGGAAGGTAGTAGAACTGGATTCACACTCAGAAAATCTGGAGCTAGAGTCCAAGCTTTTAAGCAGTATATTCTATGATGACTCATTGAGCAAGCAACTTAGGATAAAGACCTTGATTTATTTACTTTTGCTTTCCCAATGCCTGGCATCAAGTAAGGGCTCTATAAATAATGAATTTTTCATTTATATCAAAATGTATGAGTCCATTCTTAATTTCTACATGTTACTAAACATAAGGAGCTTTTACCTGAAGAACAAAGTTCCCCTTTGTCTATATGCTATTCCTTGGAAGTTCTCCATGAATACTATTTAGGCATCCACAAGTGTTCAGTAAACATTGACTGAGTATATACGTTACGGTAGGGACTGGTGCTCTGGCTTTTATGCATTAGGGAGGACTCAATTCTCACAACTCTATGAAGTATTTTATTCTAATTTATAAATGTGTGCAGGTATATTATTTTTAGGATACAAGTACAGTTATAATAATAGAGTCAAAATATCACTGATTTAAGTGATAAAGAAATTTATTTCTCTCTTGTTTAATAATCCAAAACTAAACTGTCCAGGAAAGGTTGGAAACCCCACAAAGTCACAGATTCAGACACTTCTATCTTGTTGCTACATTATTCTCAACCCACAATTTTTGCTATATGACCCAAGATAGGTGGATCAGTTCCAGCCATCACATCTGGATTCCCATTATCAAAGAGAGAAAGAAAGGCAAATAAGAATGCATGTTCCTTCCTTTCAAGAAAATGATCCAGAACATACCTACATTTTTTTCCATGTTCCATAGGATAGAACTTTATTATTAATCTTCACATCTAGTAACAGGGGAGTCTGAGAACTATAATGTTTAGCAGGGTAGCCATGTACCTAGTTTAAAAAAGAAAAAATTGTGTGTCATGTGAAAATGAGAAAATAGGTATTAGGGGCAACCCGCCACTGGTGTCACATCCACTGTGTCCCATCCAGGGCACAGAGCTAGAGAGAGATGGAACTGGGATTCAAAAATTGCTGGTCCACCTCCGACGCCTGTACTGGGTGTGCTGGGCTGCAACTCGGCCCTCCTCTCTCTTGCTTCCTTAGCGAGTCGTTCGTGCTTTTATTGGAGCATTCGTACTGCCTGTGTTATGGTTGTTTCTGTGCCTGTCTGTCTCAACCATGAGACTTCAGGACTCCCTGAGGTTACAGAGCTATTTTAGTCTTCATTCTTGCTCCTAAGCCTTCGATATAATCCCAAGGATAATCGTGTGCCAGGCAGTGTGCCAGACCCTTTGCATTCATTCATTCCTCACATGAAGAATATGGGATTGATATACTCATTTCAGAGACCAGGGAACTGACACTTCAAGAGATTAGGTAACTTGCCCAAGATCACGCAACCAGAAAGTGTCCAAACGGGGCTTTGAATCTGCACTGCCTGCTTCCAAATCTCCTTTTACGCTAACCCTCCCAGGCCAAGCTCAGTCACAGAAAGTCATGATTTGCATGCAGCCCTCCCATTCACGCAGTAAGCCAATTAAGGATACCGCTGAAACTATTCCCTGGGGAATTTTAAAGAATTATTTTTGTCCTCATTCTCCAAGATTTGCTCGGTTGACTCCATTGGTTTTCTTCTGAGAATTTACTCCCTTCTTACGTAGCCTTATACTGGGGTTTCCTGTCTGCTGGTCTTACTCCTTCCCGGGAGCTTCTTTCTCTCTTTCCTTTAAAGGCAGGTATCCCACAAGTACCTCCTCTGAGGTCTGCTTGCCCTTCCTCATCCTCTCCCTGGAAGATATCATCGGGAGCACTCCCTGGGAAGCTCTGCTTGGAAAGTTCCTGCTGAGTCTCCATCTCCGCCCCTCCCTGTCTCCCCACCTCTCCTGGCTCAGGCCCACCTGCCTACGGACACCTCCTCCTACTATGGATGCCTGCCCCCCACACTTGCCATGTCCAAAATGAAACAGCCAGCCTTTGCTCCTCCTCCAACCATAGCCCCAAACTAAGATTAAAGCATAAATAAACTGGCTCTTGCTTATTTTCCTTCCTGTTATCAGGGTGTCATTCTTTTCTGCATTACCCAAGCTTTCAATGCCATAGTTGCCTCTGACTTATTTTTCTCCTTCTCCAGTCCCCCCCCCCAACCCCATAAAAGTATGGTTCTTTTTTTTTCTCACTTTTCTTACTCTATCATTACCCAACCCCTGTGACCAGGCATTGACATCTCACAGGCCTCCTTGCTGCCCCCATGTCATGCCTCAGAGTGTGCAACCAGTGTGCATTGGGACTTGAGGCCTATCTCCCTATGGCTTTCTGTCTCCCTCCTGGGCTCCCAGAGAACCACACCTGGGCTCCCTGGGTCCAGACGGCCTCCTCTCCCTGACTTTTGCCCAGTGAACACAGCTACTACCCTCCGTTCCCAGAAGGGGGCCAGCAAAGGCTCAGTGAAGGTCACAGTTGGACCCATGTGCCTTACAGGATCCCAGGACGGAGTGTGGCTGTGGCCCTCCCTGACCCAGGCTGGCAGGACCACCCACTATTGAATGGAAACTTGGCAGAGGGGAGCTTCTCACCCATCCTGATCCAGGAACCTCGCACATCTAGGTCCAATGCCCTGAGGTCCCCCATCTGCCGGGGATTGGGCCAGCAGGCTGTGGAAGGGAAGATGCATGGTGTGACTTCCTCCCCAAGAGCCAGGGCAAAGCTCACCGGTACAGAGACTGCTGGGACAGCCCAGAGTTTCAAGATGGGCTCTTGCCAAGTTGCAGAATGGGGCCCCCAGTCACCATGGAGTGCCATGGATACTTCCCCTGAGAGTATCCTGTGCCTAAGGATATGCTGGGCCCCCGTATATTATCCCTAAAACAGCCCTTTCCTCTATTATCTCCTTGCTTGCTGGACAGCCTAGCAGACAGTCAATCTGCAAGTGCTTCAGCCCAGCGTGTAAGTTGCTCCTTGCTCTGGGCACGTGAGCATCGCCAGCGTCATCTCTGCCTATCTCTTTCCTCCTCCTGCTTGCTTCCCTTTGCTGGGGCTGAGCTCCTGTGGGAAATGCCAGACCATGCTTCAGCCCCATGGGAGGCTACCTAACCCAAATCCTACTTGTTGTTCAGGGCTAGGTAAACACCCCTTCCGTGAAGGCTCCACGGTTCCCAAGGGATGATCTCTGGCCTCTGAATTCCTGGGTCACTTCTGTACGTCTGGCTATTTTATTGCCTTATGTTTTTATCTGTTACATATGTATTTCTTTTCGTTCTAAGGGCATTTTATTTTATTTATTTATTTGACAGAGAAATCACAAGTAGGCAGAGAGAGAAGGGGAAGCAGGCTCCCTGCTGAGCAGAGAGCCTGATACAGGGCTCGATCCCACGACCCTGAGATCATACATGAGCCGAAGGCAGAGGCTTAACCCACTGAGCCACCCAGGTGCCCCTCTAAGGGCATTTTAAACCCTTTGAGGGAAGGGCCTGGGTCTTAAAGATCTTTGACTACCACCAATCTCTAGCGTTGTTCTTGCAGACAGGTGAGTAGCTATTGATTGTTTGAACCTGGACAAGGCGTGTGGCTCAGGCAGTCCCGGAGGGGCAAACGGTATCTGGGAGGTATTTACGCCTACAGGAGAGAAGGAGGGTGCAGGGAAGGGGGTGGAAGCTCAGGGAGGAGCCTCCTTGACGAGGGCTGGGGGCTCTGGAGGGGAAGTGGAGCGTTTTAAGGAGTCCCATGTCGCCGTACCTAATGACCATGTCGGAACGGTTCTCGAAACCTCAGAACAATTTTGAGTTCCCACTCCAGTAGCCCTCAGGTGCTGTTTTCATACACTGATCTCCCTAATTGCATCTCACTGTTGGTTTGAAATGTGACTTGCAAATCCAGCCCACCGCTTCAGAGCCCGGTCCTGGCAACCGCCTGTGACGGATTCACGCGGAGCTGTGTGAGGACACCCTCCTCCCCCTACCTTGCACATGCTTGCCCAAGTCCTGTCTCTCAGAAAGGGCCTCGGTGCCACCATTTTACAATAATATTTTGGGTAAAATGTTCAGTTTTTTCTTTGTGATTCCAGTCAGATGGAGAAGATCTGAGCTCAGTGTGCAGGAAAGGGCACAAGCTCTGTAATTTTCCTTAAAACGGTTCTTGGCCAGAGCCCTTGTCTAATTTGTATGATGCATTGCTTGACAATGTTACGCAACACCATGCTGGCCTACGAGGCTAATTTATGGAAATTACAAACATGCACGGATTGGGTTCTTTTTTATATCATAAAATGGTTTGACGTTTTGAATTTTTGTTGGCTTTTTAGTCGCCGAGGGATGAGGGAGCCCAGAAACTTCCTGACGCTCCTGTACATCAGAATCTTGCTAATCTTTTGGTGGTCTGTGAGTCCAAAGGCAGCAAAGCCTTTGAAAATGCCTCCTGCACTCTGTTCCACATTGCATTTCAAAGTTCCTTTTTGATGATTTTATTTTTGGAGGACCTTCAGAGACCTGTTTGTGAGTTGCCTGTTTTGTTCACCTTGCTTGATATTTCACGAACATCTCAATAGACAGTACTTTCAGCCAAAAGTACCCTGGACTCATACATCAAAGAAATCCTTAATGAAAGGACATTAAAATCAGCCTTCAGGGTCTGACTTAAATCACTGGAAACACATTTACACTGTAAAAAACTTAATTGAAAGGATTTTCTTTTTTTTTTTTTTTTCAAAAATATATGTAGCTGTCTGATCCTAAGTATATTCCAAATCCAAGGTCATCTTTATAATAAAGCTAATAGCTACTGATTTGCCAAGCTTTGATGATAAATTCCATTTTTTTTCTAGGTACAGTATAAACCACTGAGGATTTGTCTATTAGGAAATAAGGATGACATACTGGGTTTTGTCTCGATTTAATATGTAAGTAATTGCTACCTGAGATAATGTTTAAATAGGTCCTAGATATTTCTTTCATGCCAAGAAAGGTAACCTATTACCTGTTTTTTTGTAAGTGAGAATACATTTTTTGCCTCTTTAATCAACCCCTTCTTCCATCTTAGAGACCATAAAAAGAAAAGCAAAAACGTTTCTTAAAGTCTTATATTACTTTCTCATCTTCTCCTTAAAAACTTTAATCAATTTATTCCTGAAATCTTCCTTATAATTAAAGTATGGAATATCTTATTTTTTATTCATTCATTCATGCCTCAGACATTTTCCCTAAGAATTCTCATTTCTCCATTCCAATTTTGGCTTTGCAAGCAAGCCTGCTATTTATTTCTGGTACTGCTCGATGTCTCTCAATTCAATCCCCAAATAATTATATTCAAACACCCAAAGAGCACAAATGTAGCAGCCTAACTATTTAACTCAAATTCTAAATCACTAGTTATTCATGTTAATGGTTATAATGAGTTTTTAAAGCATATATTATCGTTATTTAACATGCCAGAAAAGGAGTTCAGTGTTTCTTTTCCTCATGAAATTTCAAAAATCACTAGGATTAAAATCGCACCAGACACTTTTGGCTGACCTGTGGGTGTCACAGAGCTGTGGTCTTTGTGTCGCATGACTTATCACCCTCTTTCTCATTCAGTGTTCTCTTAGGTAGAGAAGAAACAGCGGCAGAAGATCATATAATCATGTTTTTTTCCATTTTTTCCATATTTTGTCCACACATTCACACAGGTTTAATTGGGAAGGTATTAAACATGATGATCATTTTCTGAAAAGAGAACTTGCGACATCCTGGACATTCACCATGCCTTCATGGACACATACACACACACACACACACACACACACACATCCAGGCACTGTTACTGCTCCCTGGCCTCACACCCTTGTGAACTTGCCCCAACTGTCTATGCTGGGAAAACTGGGGACACTTCTGTCCTCACTCCGCAGCATGTCAGCTCAATCAGACAATGAAAGCCTGGAAGTTAGGACTTGGTATTTGGCTTTGTTCTTCTCCCTAGAAGAATGCAAATACCAGTGCAGTGACCGGGCTCTGTACCCTCCTCAACACTTCCTCCCACTTACCCTGCCTCATCGAGGTCACTGCCAAACTCAAGCCTGAACAGAGGAGAAGAGCCAAGAACACTGGGGGCCCAGACCATAGTGGAGCAATGGTGCAGAGGACTCAGTCATGATCCCACAAGAGTTTCACGTCCTAACACTGCTTTTGTTATTGAACTGGATTGGGGTCCTTGGACCCAGCTACAGTAGAAACAAGACTGGACCCAGAATTTAAAGGTACAGGCCAAGCTTTGCTGGGGACAACAGCTGCCACCAAAGGGAGACACAGTCACAACAAAGGTCAGTTTGGTTCCCTGAATAGTAGCCAGGGAAAGGTGTAAATTAGGGGCTGAGATGGGAAAGGGATGATGCGTAAGGGTGTAGGAGAGGGGAGTCCCAGGAAAGTGGGTGCGCAGGTGCAGTTGACAAAGCATGCTATGGGTGTGTTTTTTAGCATTAAAATGAGAAGGAAGGGGTGCCTGGGTGGCTCAGTAGGTTAAGCCTCTGCCTTCAGCTCGGGTCATGATCCCAGGGTCCTGGGATCGAGCCCCACATCGGGCTCTCTGCTCAGAAGGAGCCTGCTTCCTCCTCTCTCTCACTCTGCCTGCCTTTCCACCTACTTGTGATCTCTGTCTGTCAAAGAAATAAATAAAATCTTTAAAAAATAAAATAAAATAAAATGAGAAGGAAGATCAGCGAAAGGTCAAGTTCAGTGACCATCCTGTTTTGGATCAGTTTGAACCACTCTGGGCTGGCTCCTTGGTCCTGCTCCACTCTGGAAGGAAAGCAGTAAGAGCCAGCATGGGGTGCCCTGGGTGCATAGGGGCTGGTTGTCAAGGTCATTTCCTTTGTTTCTCCCGTTTCAGCCAGTGTTCCCGTGTACTGGCCTCTGGGGCCAAACTTCTGATTTTCTTTAACCTCTCTTAAGCCTTCTTCTCCCTGCCATCTATCCCCATGCACTGTTTCTAGAATTTCTCTCGCTTCTTTTCCAGAAGGGAGTCCATTCTGTGGATTCGCCACAACTCATCATCCTATCCTAAATTGCTGATCTGCAGGGTGATAACTATACCTGTGATTCTGGAAAGAATCTCCTTGTTGGATGTACCATCACTTCTCAGTTGTAAGCAACAGTTAGCGGAAGGCTGTTTGGTATATGGGCCTTTGTGATGATCATCTAGCTATGGTGCCTTGCGATCCTATCTGGCCACTTCTGAAACATATTATTTAAGCCAAACACGATAACTAAAATTTCTACTCATTAAGAATTAGCTGCCCCACCTGCCTCTCTCAACACCAGTGACTCAGTGGGAACTTCTTTCTATCAAGGTCAGAAGGTCTTTGAGATGTTCTTTTGGCTGTTTTCAATGTCATCCCAAAAAACGTTCCTTCAGTGCTGTAATAGAGGCCAGATTTGGTATTCTACAGCACAAACACTTCTCTTTCCTTCCTGCCAACTTGAGACATCCTTATAGCTGTAAAGGACAAGAATATTCAGTAACTGCCAAGACTGAATGAATCAGGCCCAAAAGCCATAGTGAAAATTATGTAGGCAATAGCTGGCCAAGAAAACCCAGTACAAAACAATGGTCATTTTAAGTGTAAATTTCATGGCCTTTATGTTACAAAAGAAACAAACAAATTAGTAGAGACCTTAGCCTCAAGGAAATTAGCCCAGAATTTAGAAAATGTGACAAATAAATTTAAAGATTTTAACAAGAATTGGCATTTTTTTTTAGCCAAAGCACAAGTCTTGTATTTCATCAAACTTCTCCTTAGATTATAAAGTGCTCCATTATGAATGTAGTGGAAACATGATGAACTATTGTTTTTGGCTTGTTTGCAAGAAAGCAATAAAGTTGCCTTTTTCTTGGCTGTCATCTAGATTGTTGTCATTATCCATGACATTGTGTGAACCTGTATTATCTTTAATTTTGTTTTTGCAAACTAATAGTCATAAGAAAAATCTCCTTTTTTTCCACTTAGTGAGTTAGTTTATTTTCAGTCCCTTTTCTGGTATGATCTCAGCTCCCAGGGAAAAGAAGTTGAGGAACTATAGGAGACTGACAAGGGCAAGCAGGTAGAGATATGACAAAGCCTTGGTAAATCTATAAAATTTTGGCTTAAATATCTTAAATACCATTGTTGTTCAAAATCTGCCCCAGTGTAATGGTGGTAAGGACAGACTTCCAAAATGGTGGCCAGCTGAGAGGGCATCCCCCTTCCCGTGATGACCCAGCCCTGTAGGATGATGATGCTCAGGAAGCAGAATAATGGTGTCTGACAGGTGTGTGAATGGAAGGTCTGGCATATGAGGAGAAGGGTTTGGGCCAAAGTGGCTAGATGGGTTCTCATTAAGACAGCAACTTAAGTTCTGAGACAAACTCTTTAGTGTCTTCTTATTCACCGTCGATTCCCAAGACCAGCCACTCTGGAGTCCCGTCTTGTCTTGTCTCATTGCCTGTGGTTCGGGGGAAATTATTCACAGAACATGGTGGGGGCTTACGATCGCAGCAGAAAGAGAAAATGATTATTAAAGACATTTCAAGGACCCCTAATCCCTTGCAAGTTTAGAATATGATGCAAGCAAAAGGAAAAAGCTTCGTGTTTGTCAAACAAAAAAGCATCCTAATGGAGAAGAAACATGGAAAGCTTTATACTAAGTTAAGGCAAAAAACAACCAGGGCTAGTAATGTTGCCAGTCAAGGAAGGAGATGGGGGAGATGTGGGCAGAGGCAGCTAGCATGTAGGGAGTGAGCTGGCTAATCCAGGACGTTCCAGGTGGAGGAGCGGAGTGCTTTCCCAGGCCCTGACTTTCCTCTGTCTACTGGGAGCCACTTTATTTTAAAAGCTCAGTTAGTTAAAACTTTCACTACAGTAAAACTGAGCACCTTACAGGGAAAAAAGGTACATCTATAAACAAGACCCCTGGCCTTTCAAGGTCCTGGAGGATGACAGGGGAGTAGCATAAAAGCCTAGAAATAGGGACTAGTATGAGTACTGTGAGGGGGGTCATTGAAACAGACCTTGGGATGAAGGAGGGAAGATCCCAGAAATCATGCAACTGGCTCTAATCTTACAAATGAAGAAGGAAAAAGATTTGTTCGGGATCACACAGTTACCAGGAGAACCCGAGTCTTCTACTTCCTCTATTATGTAGCACTACCTATCCAGCACACAAATTTCTGAGGGATAATGAGGCTAATGGAATTAGATAACTCATAACCCAATTTCTTGTTTCTCAGTGAGATCAGGAAGGGAAATATGAAGTCAGGATGTGTGTGACAACAAGATAGGGCAGTTCAAAGAAGACCAAGTGTAGGTGGGGGTTGCGCTGATATCTATCAGGGAGGTGACTCCTGTCCAGGCTCTGGGAAACCTGCAGAGGTGTGCAGAAAGGGCTGAGAATTACAGCAGGTGTGCAGGGAACAGCCACAAAAGTCAGCAAAGCAGGCCAGACCAACCTGTTCAGATACGGTGCTGAGAAATGAAATATTTACTCAACCCAGGTCAAAGGCTCTTTGTCTCCCAGCTTTATGCTGTTAGAAGCACAAAAGACTGTCCTGGAGAGAGGCATACTTTACAGGTCCTGATAAATGCTACTCACAGAAAGTACTGGGTATAGGCTTCTAAGAATGAGGATTTAAAGAAGCAAGCAGTCTTCGCCGAATAACCAATTAAATGAGAATTAATTAATGAGAAGAGTATATGTATATGTTTATCTGGGTATCTGGAAATAAATAACAAAACTAATTAGAGCTACATTTCATCCAAAAAAAAGAGGGGGATGAAAAGAAATTTACTGGCAGTATACAAGCCACCTATGGAACTCAAGGTCAAGAAAGCCTCAGGCTTCTGTGAGGGACTGGGAGTTGCCAGAACTCTCCATTTGCCCTGCCTGCTTTGCTCTCTGGATTGCTTCGTTCTTCCCTCTCTGCATTCTGACTGCCACTGCTGGCTATCCACACTGGGCAGGAGGCGGTCATCCCCAAAGCTTCCAAATCCACAGGTCACAGCCCAGCCACAAGCAGATTCTGATTGGCAGGCTGCAGGTCTAATGCCAGATCCCTGGGAAAGAGAATATGTTCATTCTAGCTCCATTCCAGAGTCCATCCCTGGCCTAAATGGCTATATCCTGGAAAAGTGGTCCTGCAGAGTGAGATGGAGTTGGGGGCTGAACAGATGGTTTCCAGAAAAAGAAGTGGTGGTTGGGCTCTGAGGCATCTACCATGTGTGCATTTCTGGAATTTAAATCTGGGGACCTCCAAGAGCTTCCGGGCCAAACCAGCCATTTTGTAAATGAACAATATGATGCTCCAAGAAGGGAAATGCTTGCCCAAATTTGTAAGACGCATATATTGCAAAGCCAGAATTAATCTGAAGTCCTTCTAGTCTCTCATTCATTCATTCAACTTATGTTGATCTACAGCTTGTCAGCCTACTACATGTCAGGCCCTCGGCCACAGACTGAAAATAAGGCTGTGTCGCACACCAGACAAGATCTTCTTCTCCTTCCTGGAGTGTATAGACATGTGCAGACAATCACACAAATAAATAAAAGTATAACTCTAATCAGTGTTAAAAAACAAAAACAAAAAAAAAACAGTACCAGTTCTCATCTTGCTGTTAGATGTCACCAGCCAGGTCAAAAGAGCAGGTGCCCGCATCAGCACTCAGAAGAGGATTCCATCTAAAGTAAACTGTGACAGGCGTGACATCACCAAGATGGCAGCCTAGAAAGTCTCTGACTGGACTTCCTCCTATGGACACAGTGAGTATGTAGCTACCCACAGATAAGTTGCCTCTGAGAGATGTCTAGAAGTTGAGTGACTCCTGCACATTGGATGACACAGAAAATACCCACATCGAAACAGGTTGTAAAGTCTGAGACCTACTCTTACCAAAAGTGCACCCAGGGCACAGTGACAAGCCAATGGGAGGGAACCCCCAACTCTCACTTATCCTTGAGAACCAAAGAGTCTGGACCATACATATAGTATCTTAACTTTTAAGGTTTCCACTCAAGCTTCCCACCCAAGGGAGAGACTCCCAAATCACCTAGCATTCAGAGTCAGTGAGGCTGGCATTTACGAATCCCACAGCACTAGAACAAACAAAGAAGCGGTTGTTAAATGGACATGTGTGCTCTCCCTTTTGGCTATATCCCCAGCTCAGTGCAAAGGGAGCAGGCAAAAACACCCATCCGTCAGTCATTTCTTCCTGCAAGGGATTTGACTGCGTACTTTCCAAGCTGCTGCCTATGGGTCCAGCTTCTAATCAGCGTGTTTCTAGGTGCTGTCTGGGATCTTCCCCAGAGCCCAAAAGAGCTAGTGGGCACTTTCCTGCTTTCTTCCTCCGGCTCACTCCAACAATAAAACCGAGTCTCAACTTCCCAACATTTGTGGTGGCCGCCCAAAGGGGCGAGCCATCAAATTACCTAGCTATGATAGCCAACAGGGCTCAGCATTTACAGGACCGGATCAAACAAAAGAACTAATTTCAATGGATGTGCAAGTACTTCCTGCAGCTATCGCCCACGCTGGGCTTAGCCCAAATACCAAATGGAAATAAAGAAAACAATCCCATTTACAATAGCATCAGAAGTATTCCTAAAATACTTAGGAATAAATTTAACCAAGGAAATGAAAGATCCGTACACTGAAATCTATAAGACATTGTTGATAGAAATTGAGGAAGGCACAAAATAAAAAGATACTTTGTGCTCATGGGCTGGAAGAATTCACATTGTTAAAATATCCATACTACCCAAAGTGATCTACAGATTTCAATGTAATTCCTATCAAAATTCCAATGGCATTTTTCACAGAAATAGAAAAAGTAACATTAAGATTCTTCTGGAACTACAAAAGACCCTGAATAGCCAAAGCAACCTTGAGAAAGAACAAAGCTAGAGGCATCACACTTCCTGATTTCAAACTACACAAGGCTATTATAATCAAAACGAAGTGTAGTATTGGCATAAAAACAGACACATAGGTCAGTGGAACAGAATAGAGAGCTCAGAAATAAACCCATTCATGTTAGTTTCTTATTAATTTTTGACAGGGATGCCAAGAACACACAGTGGGGAAAGGACAGCCTCTTCCATAAATGGTGCTGGGAAAACTGGATAGTCACACGCAAAAGAATGAAACTGGTCCCCTAGTTTTTTCTTATACCATAAATAAAAATTAACTCAAAATGCATCAAAGACTTGACTATAAGGCCTGAAACTGTAAAACTTCTAGAAGAAAACACGGGTGGTAAGCTCCATGACATTGATATTGGCAATGATTTTCTTTGGCTTTGCACTAAAAGCAAAGGCAACAAAAACAAAAATACTTCAACCTTACATCAAGATTAAAAGCTTCTACACAGGCGTCTGCCTTCAGCTCAGGTCAGGATCCCAGGGTCCTGGGATAGAGACCCACATCAGATTCCCTGCTCAGCGGGGAGTCTGATTATCCTTCTCCCACTCCCCCTGCTTGTGCTCTCTCTTTCTGCCAAATAAATAAATAAAGTCTTTTTTTTTTTTTTTTTTAATTTTTTATTTATTTTCAGCGTAACAGTATTCATTGTTTTTTCACCACACCCAGTGCTCCATGCAATCTGTGCCCTCCCTAATACCCACCACCTGGTTCCCCCACCCTCCCACCCCGCCCCTTCAAAACCCTCAGGTTGTTTTTCAGAGTCCATAGTCTCTACACAACAAAAGAAACCATTGGCAAAATGAAAAGACAACCTATGGAATGTGAGAAAATATTTGCAAACCACATATCCAATAAGGGATTAATATCCAAAATATATTAAAAAAACAGATACAACTCAACAGCAAAATAAATAAATAAATAAAAATTTAAAAGTAAAAAAAAAAAAACAAAACATTAAAAATGGACAAAGGACCTGAATAGACATTTTTCTGTTTTTCCAAAGAAGACATATATGACCAACAGGTACATGAAAAGATGCTCAGTATCACTAATCATCAGGAAAATGTGAATCAAAACCATAATTCGATATCATCTCTCACCTGTTAGGATGTCTATTATCAATAAGACAAGAGATAATGGTGAGGATGTGGAGAAGAGGGAACCCTTGTCCACCATTGGTGGGAACGGATACTGGTACAGCCAATAAGGAAAACGGTATGAAGCTTCCTCAATAAATTAAAAACAGAACTACCATACGATCCAGCGATCTCCCTTCTGGGTAAATAGCCAAAGGAAACAAAATCATTATCTTGAAAAGATATTTGGATTCCCATGTTCATTACAGCATTATTCACAATACCCAAGGTACAGAACCCACCTAAGTTCCTGTCAATGGGTGAATAAATCAATAAAATGTGATAGATGCACAAATATACATGATGAAATATTATTCAGCCTTAAAAAAGAAGGAAATCCTGCCTTCTGTGAGAATATGAATGGACCTAGAGATCATTATGCTAAGTGAAATAAGTCAGACAGAGAAAGACAAACAATGCATGCTTCTCTTATAGATGGAATTTTTCTTTAAGAAAAATAGCTTTACTCACACAAAAAGAGAGGGAGAGACACAGAGAGAGAGAGAGTAGAAAAGTGGTT
This sequence comes from Martes martes, assembly GCF_963455335.1. Lineage (NCBI taxonomy): Eukaryota > Metazoa > Chordata > Mammalia > Carnivora > Mustelidae > Martes > Martes martes. The sequence goes on from NC_137895.1 coordinate 112,167,154, forward strand.
GCCAGAAATTGCGGAGTAGGAGAAATGGAGAGAGGTTGGTAAAGGAGTACAAACTTTCAGTCATAAGATGAATAAAGTCTGAGGATCTAATACATAATGCGGTGACTATAGTTGATAATACTGTATTGCGTGGCTGCAACTGTCTGGAGAAGTAGAACTTCGGAGTTGTCTCCCACGCACACATGGAACGTAAATACGTGGGGTGACGGATGTGTTAATTAACTCAATGGTTGGCATCCTTTAACAATGGATACATGTATCAAATCACCACATTGTATACTTCATACCACAATTGTATTTATAATAAAATAAACTTGGCCACTTTATATCTTTGTCAGTCAATACATCACATGTAGATACATTATGCTATTATAAAATCTTGAGAAGGGCTTAAAAGCCCGTCACTATGGCGCAGTCCTCAAACTGCGACTGTTTACCGGCAGACAGCATTGTATCAATAGACAATTATTTTGCTTCATTGGCATTGGCTGAACATTCGGAAGCAATGAAAATATTCTGTCAAGTCAAAATATAGTCCTTTTCAAAGATTCTTATAGTACAAGCATCCTAGCTATTTCTTTTTCAGATGCTGGTGACTCTTTAACTGAGACGTTGTCATCAAAAATGTAAAAATTAAAATGACTTTGGTTTGGCTGAGGCCCTGAGCTGGAAGGGTGTATCACCACATGTCTTCGCTTCTCTTGTATGTATGGGATTATACTTGGGCAATTTTTCTTTTCTTCTCTTCTTTTTGACTGGAACCAAGTCAGTTACAATGTAGCCAGCTGCCGTCCTTCTTAGGAAAGTACTGTTGATTTTTGTATGTATTGTTCTCTCCTATTACAATGCAGCGGGTTCCTTCTCTAAACAAGTGGCGTTCCCCATCTTTCCTTCTATTCCGTGTGACACAAACCAAGTTGGAAAAAAATAACTCCAAAATAGCATCCTTCTATTTTTGCAGTTTTATATGATTATAACACGCTAGAAATGTCACTATAATTATAGCAACAAATTATTTCAACAATCCTCACAAGTGATGCTATTTATAGACAATTGGAGAAGTGTATGGAGGATGAATCCATCCTGGAAGAAAACCTGCCGAGTGTGGCAGAGCTGGAGCCTCGGGCTGGGACCACCTGACCCCGGGTGATCAGATGTGTCCTGTGGAAACAAGAGGTTCGTTCGTCTTCATTCAAACACAGAGCGTAAGACATGGAATAAATAAAAGAGGACGTTCGACTGTTTCTAGCTTGGCATTCACTCAGCATTCCTTGTGTGTTAGGTACTGTTTAAAAAATCACAATTGCTGCTTCACTCTCTTTCAAGACTTCAACCCAATCGTCCTATCAGAGAGACCTTGGGTTCCAAAGAGGTAAATGGCAAGAGAGAAACGTTTAGGTCAGGAGAATTAATGGGATAGCCATGCGTCTCTTATCTGTGATCACTTACAGATTATGAAAGCTGGAAAGAAGACAGACGGTTTTTATGGGTCTTGCTTACTTCCTTCATGTCAGCTTAACCAGGGGAAAAGAGTTGGCTGGAAGTGCTTGTTTGTTACCGGGTTTTCCCTTTTTAGTCTTTAGCGTTTTTCCTTTTATGGCTTTTATATACTTGTACTTAACAAAGCTATAAATTCAGGGATGAGGTAAATTGTGAAAGCCATTGTGAAAATGGCTCTTGATCCTCTACTAGTAGGATGCTTTTGCAGAAACTTCATTTTAGCTCAGGGATCCCGCTTCGGACGAGGTTTAGAGAGGAGGGGAAATCATTTAACCGAAAGCCATCCCTCCGTAAATCACAACTGGCTCCAAATTACCTGCGTTTTTGCATATTGGTTTATGAAGCTCTCTCCCCAGGTCACTGAGTAGAGTTGACAGTGCTGTCATTTGGACGGTGATGGGTGAGTAACTTCCCTTCCCTTCCCAAAAACCCAACCGTGCCTCTCCGGGATGCCTCCCAGGGAAGCATGGGCACGAGCTGAAGTAGCTCATAATGGGAACCCTATGTTTGATTTTCTTTTTCTAGCAGACAAAAAAGATGTCCCTAATTTTCCTAATCTCATTGTGAATGTCCACCTCTGTGCCATTAAATGTTCATCTGGACTATTTCAGACTCCATCAAAGATTGCCTCTTTCCTATCTGTGTTTCTCTAGTGTGCATTATTTTCTGAGTACGCAAAGGTAAATTTGCCATTAGTTGACTGTCATTATGTGGTGGGAGCGTACATACAGAGTGAAGCTTAACGCAGGGCACAAAGCTGAATTTCAATGATTATAGCATGGTGCCGAGAAAGTGATCTGGGGATACACCTTATGGGTAAATGACAAGTGCGGAAAGGCGCCTCCAAGGTGGAAGACAAAGATTTCGGGAATGAATTGCTAGTAGCTTCTTCTGATCCATGTCAGGGGCCAATCTGGATAGGAAAAGTAATAACAATAACAACAACAACAACAAAACCCGAAAGCAATAACATGTGTACAGCAGGGACCGCAGCCGCAGCTCCATTTGGAACGAATAAACATGTGTTAATCATTAGAGCTTGAAACTGATCCCAGAGTACGTTGCATTATAGCTACAGACGTGAAAAATGGATCTTTGCACAGACAATAACTACGCATGTTTAGATGGCGACAAAGCCATGGCTAATAACGCGGACCTCAGGATGAGCTGGAGAGGACAATGTGATGTCACAGGTCACGTTTAAGGAAGAAGGAGATGAATTTTCTTCAGAAGCTGCAGGATGTTCCATGGCACAAAACCCACCGGCTTTGTAAGAGAGCTCCAGATGGATGCTGAGAATAAGATACTAAACACAGCAACACCATGCTCGTTGGACAGCTACCTGACAGCAATTGGAAGGAGCCTGCCGAAAAGGGTCCCTTCATTAAGCTAATAATACACCGGCTTATGTGGTTAACTGAAGCCAAGGGCTGGGGATAATTTTACAAAAAGGAAAAAATTTAGCTGCCATGGTAACCTAGACAGCGACAGATCTTCTGGATGTGACAAGATTCCAGTCTGAATTACACAAAGTCACCATAAGCCCAGAAAGCAAAATGGATTTAATTAGTTGGTTAAGTCTGCAGCACAGGAAAAATGGCAACATTTGTCCTTTATTCTCTTTCCAAACTAACAGTGTTTCACTAGTATGAGAGTGTTCCTAGAAAAGGAGCATTTTTAACTAAGCACGTGATGGCAAAATGATGCTTCGCATGGGAAATCCCCAAATTTAAATTCCCTCAAAACTCCAGATCCAAATTAGCCATGACTACTCAAAGGATGCCCAGAGAACAGGCTTCATTACATGTCATTTCTGAACACTGAACCTTCAAATGTCCCTCCCCATAGCCACAGATGCCAAGATTACCACTTCCTAATTTTAAGTTTATTAAGATAACTATAGCACAAGAACCTTCTTCATCTTATTAATCAAAATATATTTGATAAGTACATATGGCATTGTATTGAATATTAAACAAAGCAACTCTCAAGAAAGCAGATTCCCATAAACTAAGATTTACTATCAAAATATCAGCCATGTTCTCGTAACCAGATTGAGGTGGGGGGGAGTATTAAAGGGCACTGAAAACTTTTCTAAAACAGGAGAACTTATGGGGCTGCTGCACATGTATTTTGCCTTCCTATAATCCTCATTTCCTTGCTGTCTTAGCTGTGTTTTATAGATATTACCATTGCATTATTATTATTGTTATTAATAGTAATTACTATTATTACTATTACTATTACATCTGCTTTTTAAACTCTTCTTTGGTTGTCATAACCCCCATCCTTGAGTACTCTTGGTCCCATTCACAGCTCTTCATGGAATCCCGTTCTCACCTGCTCTAATGTCAGGCTGGACCCCTCATCTCCCCTTTCTCCAACTGACAATTCAATAGTTACGTGTCTCCCAAAGCATCCTCACATATCTAAAGGTGAATTCTTCTCCCCTTTCCCTTTATTTCCCCAGCCTTCTCAAAGCTGCCATCACTCTTCCGAGGCTTCCAGTCCGAACTTCAGAATGGGTCATCTTCACTTCTCATATCTAATCTGTCGACAAGTCCTGTAGGTTCTTCCTTCAGAGTTCCCTGCAAACCTGCCTGAATATTTCACACTTGGCTATGTCAAAGGAACTACAGTTCTGTACACAGACCATGGTCACTCCAGTCTGCATTCCTCAGAGTATGTGCTTTCCTCAAGTATCATTAGGTAATTAGCAACAGAAACTCAACATAGTTCTCAATAAAGGGATCTGATTGTAAAGCTTCAGAGAAATCTCATGGAACTTGAGGTGGGAAGCCAAGACCAGCTGGCAAGCCTGGAGCTGAGAATGGGAAAAGTGCCAGGACCCAAGGGGGTGTTTCTCTTTACTCAAGAGGTGCTTCATTCCCTCAGTTTGCTGGAAGGCCAACTCTGTTTATTCATCAACATGCAAATGACCCCCAGGCATCAAGACCTACCAGCTCTACTTTCTGTCACCGCTTGGCAACATGCCTGGGTCTCTTAGTTCAAAGTTCAAGGGAAAGAATAGATAGGACCAACTTACCTGTTTAACCAAGACCACACACGTGCTTGGTTGCTGGACCATCAGTAGGCTCCCCTTGTCTCAGGTAGCATGTACCCCTTAAGCAATCAGCCCCAACTCAAGAAATGGGAGCTGTAAACACCACTGCTGTTTTGAGAGACTGTGGGTGGAGGATGGTCTTTAGAAAGGGCCACGGGACAGGCAATGAAACAATTCTTGTCAAAAATGCTGTTTCCTAGAATACTCTTTCCCCACCCATCCACTCAGAACACTCCTCCTACTCATTCTTTGAAACCCAGAAAGGGTCATTCTTTTGTCCCTCCATTTCACTCATTTTGTTTGGAACCCCAAGCAGAAACAATCACACCAGCTCTGTGCTGTTGCTTTTTCTTGAGCTCATATCCGTTACTGCATATAAATCACTAAACTGTAATTATTTTTGCATGATTGGGTTCCCCACTGGACCAGACATCTCTTAAGGACAGTTTTGAATTTTATTCATTGCAGTATTCCCAACATTGGGCACAGTGTCTGGTAGTAAGTACTCAACAAATGTTTTGTTGACTGAGTTTGCTTTTAATATGCTAATTAATTAATTAATATTTATGAATGTTGTCTCCAAGTCTGCCCCTCACTTTAGGGAATTAATTGTATGTAATTGAAAGGGCAGGAGTTGCAGTTAGAAGCAATGAATTAGAAGCATCTATAGAAATATGGACAAATCTTAAAAATCCTTAGTGAAAAACAGAAAGGAAAAGAAGACATATAATTAATATCATTTGCATAATTTAAAAATAAATGCACACAAAATGTAATAATACTTAAGAACACATACCAAAAAAATACACAACAAACCCACTGAAATTTTTAATTATGGAAAGAGAGTAATGGAAACAAGGCATAAGAATTTTTAAAAGGGAGAAAAAAATTTTTTAAAAAGGGAGAAAAATAAATAAAGTAAGAAAGGGTCTTGCACAGATCGAAGATGGTAATGTGCCTTGATCTGAGGAGAATGATTGACTAAACCATCTGTTTTGACTTCAAAATAAAGAATAAGAAATGGAGTGAATTTAACATTATAGAAGTTTAGGTTCCTATCTTAGCTCACGTTTGTTGGTGCATTGATACTGAGAAAGTTACTTACATCTCCTTTCACCTTAGTTTCCCTATTTATAAAATTGGGATATTATTACCAACTTCATAGGGCTGCCTTAAAATTAAGTTAGGAAATGTATATAGAACACATGTCACAGAGTGACTCAAGAAATGTTCATATAAATGGATTCCTACGCAGTCTACCTGCCTGCATTTGCCTTTGGGCTCCTCCAGTTCAAATTTATCCACTACCATATCGATCTTTTGAAGACAAAGACATCAAAATATTTCTATTATTTCCTGCTTCCAAATTACCTATATCCCAATTTATTGGAAATTGGGTGGTTAGTGGTAGCAAGGAAGAGTTGTTAGAAATGATATCTTAAATCTTAACTGTGAGTGTGATACAGTGGGGGAAGAAGTGACTGAAGGAGATAATGGAGAGGACAGGGAAGGATTGCCCCTGTACCACAGAGTCAGACCATGGAGTTGGCTACTGGAACACAAATCCCGCACCTGTAATAGGAGTGAAGTGTCACCCGGTGATCCACTAAGCAATGTTAGTAATTCAAGGCCATTCTTACCAACTTCCTTTAATAAGCCTTGAGGTCCAGGTAAACTGATTTTGTTGTCATTCTCTCTGTAGGAGCATTGACATTTCCTGGTCTGTGACTTTACTGAAGATATTCCACACTTGGAATGTCTTGTCTTTTGTCCCCCTGTTTCAATATTATCCATTCTTCGGGGACCAGCTAAAACCCCAGCTTCTGTACAAAACTTCCACAAAACACTTCAATTTTTGAATAAGCTCCTTTTCAAGGTGGTCACACTTATTTGGCATTATATGTCACCTCCTCATAAATTTGAGTCCTCTGTTCAATCTGAATTATATTTATATTGGTTGTATAGACCTTTATTCATATGGTATCTTTGTACCTAAACAGATATGTCTGTAGTCAACCCTCAAAAATATTGTTTTACAAAGAAATCACTTCAATAGCTTAAAATTACATTATTTTTCAGGTGGATTACTTGAAGACTAAAATATCAACTTACATCAGTGAGGAAGTAATCCCATCTATGAGTCAATGAATACATTTGTTCTTTTACATTTCAAGTTTCCCTGTCTTTTTCCTAATCCATAGAAGTTTATGGGGATATCATCTTGGGAAAAGACACAAGCACAATGAGCCTTAGTTCCACCATTTGTAAAATGAAAGTGTGTGGATAAGACTTTCTCCAAGCAAAATCTTACAGAGAAACCCAATCAACAACACACACACACACACACACACACACACACACACACACAAAAGCATAGTTGCTGTGATTGACGTTGGGGAGGAGCTGAGATGCCCATATTCTTGTCCTTGCTCCATTCACTGACTTCTTGGAAGTAGAGTTTGAAAGCCCCAGAATGGATCTAACACAGTCTCTCAGACACTTATTAGTTGCTGACTCCATAACTGCAGGAAAATGAACACCCTCTTCCTTCTTTCATAACACCATTCCATTTGGCTGGCTTTCAGGATGGTACAAATTACTTAATAGGCCATTCAAAGTAGTAGGAGCTTCACTGCCTTCCCAAGGTTCTAGGAAGATCAAGTGAAATAACATAGGTTGAAGTGTTTGCCAATAATAAATCTTAACTTAAAGGCATAGTGGTATTAAACATATTTAGGTGGTGATTGTTGTTTTACTATTTTTATTACTAATTTGCAGCACTATTTTGAGATACTAGTTTCACTTAAAGATGAGAAAATGGGGGCTTAAAGAGGTTAAGTAACCTCAAATAAGGCAAATTATAAATAATAGAACCTTGATTCTAATCACAGGCTTTTCTTATCCAAAATCCATATTTTCACAACAGCATGCTGCTTCAAGCTGAATTTAAAAGGGCTGCCTGAAAGGGAAGATAGTTTTTGAAAAATATGTTTAAAAGAACACAACTTATAATGTCCTTCATGGCAAAACCATAACTAATATATCTGAAGAGTTGGAGTCAGTCTTGTTTGATTCTTAGAGCCACCCTGAGACACAGGACATGTTGGGGGTGTTGGTGTAACAGCTTTCCATGGGCTTGGGCTGCAAAAAAAAGATGGCAGAGGGAAAACAAACGCTGGGTGATAGAATTTACCAGGAGCCAGATACGAGTGTTTCTGTCGTGAGTAAAACTCTAGTCTTTGGGCTAGTTCCCTGGTTCCTGTTTGTCATCTCCTGCTCTTGGTAATGGCTGGACACATTTCCATGTCCAGTTTCTAGGCATTCCCGAGCACATCCTCATAAACTTAATCTTGGCTTCCCATAGATCTAATACCTCTCATAGGTAAGACCTGCCTACATACACATACGTACCTAACTGGCTTGTAATGTCAAAGGTACGTACTTGTTTTTCACTCTTGCCAACTCAAGACCTATCAAGCATGACAGGCGACACATTGATATTTCCTACATTACTCAGATGAAGTGACTTGGTCAGGACCATGGGAACAAAGAGACAGATTCAGTGTCCAGACCTCAAATCCAGCTGTCTCTCTGCCACATAGGTTTTGGATGAAACACTAAAAACTGGCCTGCATATTACTACATTGCCGTCTGATGCCATTAGCGACCCATGGCTATGGGAAATACAGTGTTTTCTTCCTTGGGAAGCCATGTGATTCTCATACAATCAAACACCAAAACTGTTTTATTTCATGTCCCTGCAATTGACATGGACGATGGTGGAAGTGTGGCTTGTTTGGTTTTAAGAAATCTCTACATGAGGGATGAAAGGGAGCAGTTATTGGTGTATATCCATTTGTGTGACTTCAGTTTATTTTCTTTTGCAAATCCTTTTTTAAATAATTAGCTGGGCCCAATGAATGGGCCTTTCTTTTCTCCTTCCAACTGTTCTCCTTCCATAGCCCCCTCTGGGATCCCAAAGACATCCAATCAGAGAAGGGGACCTGAGAAGCATAGAGTGGGCCATGCTCTGGAGAAAGCATGAGATACCTGCCTTTTCATAGGGCTCCAGGTGTTTCAATGACTTTACTTCCAGGTAGTGCTGACATGAACAACAGACCCAAGACTGAGAGTCTAAAACCTCTACTTACAACCTCTACCCTACTATTTCTAGAGAATCTAACTCCTCCCTCTAAGATTTCATTTTTGGCCACAATAACTCAAAAAAATGGCATAGTTTGAATACAATTCACAGAGGCTGTTTACATTTCATAAATTATTAGTAAAAACTAAATAACTGACATTTAGTTCGACAAAATATAAACCTAATGTCATTAGATGACTTCTGTATAGAATTTCCATCAACTATGTTGAGTCTAAAACTAATACAAAGCTCTTTCAATTCATCAAATTTTAAATTTTGCATTTCAATTTAGGAGGAGAAACAGGAAATGAAGAAAGAAAGAAAATTATTACAGTTCCAAATATCTAAAAATGTTCAACTTTTTTTTTAACTTGGTTTTCATTTTATTCAGATTAGTGTAGGCACTGCAAATAAAATTTTAGAATGCAGACAGAAGGCCTGTGAAGCATAAATTATAGGTGTTTTCCCAACTGGTTTGTATAAAAGATTTGCTAGATCATAAAAGTTTAATTCACTAAAACTCAATTCTTCTGAAAAATAAACTAACTTGGTTTAAAGAATCACATTCATTCATTTTAAGGAATTTATATGGGGTGACTAGAATGTGCCAAGCATTGCGCTTAGTACCCTGGGAGACACAGATACGTATTTCTGACATTAAGAGGTACACAATCTAGAAGTTCGGCTGGAGTTACTTGAAAAAGAGAAGGAGAGGAGCAGAAAGATGTATCTATAATACTGGAAATGTTGGAAAATCTAGTTTTTGGAAACATGATATATGTTGAATTTCCTCTGCTGCAATTTGGTGGTGTATGTCTTATTTATAAAACAAATGCTTGTCTATTTTTAAGCACTTGTGAAGACACAATAATCCGTCCTCAAGAAGTTTACAATCTTGTAATCAATTTGATAATGAGGTGATTTTCAAGAAAAAGGGGAGAGCTCTCTGTTCTCCCAAAGTAAGGGCGGAGAGCTCTGAATAGAGGAATTAGGGAAACAGAAGAACCAGGCAGTATCTGGGTTGGATTTTGTCAAAGGGGGATGGCGTTCAAAAGACTAACAATTAACTTATGAGAGACAAGCTCAACATAGAAGAAAACTAGACTGGGGGGGAGCCAATTTCAACTCCTAGGCCAAGAACTGACTATGGTTTGGATGGATGATCCAATCTGAGAGGAATCTGTGAGAATGGCCTCTTTTTCTTCACAAAGCTAGATACTTGATCCTCAGTGCCTACATGTTCTTATCAATAATGAACTGGTACCCATTTCTGGTTACAGTGATGATTCCTGTCCTGTCCCCTGAAAAGAGGTTCAAAGATCCAAGGCTGAAGCTCAGAAGCGAGAATTGCAGAATACACACTCATCTTGCTTCTCCACTTCAAGCAGAGTGCACAGGGCCAGTCCCCCTTCTCAGCATCAAGAGACAACTCTAAGCCACTGAAGGGACTACATCATGTCCACAGTAATAGCAACAACCAATTTAGATTCTTACTGACCATTGGCCGGCGCTTTCTCCCTGTGCAGAATATAGATGAAATAACAACCACATCGGAGATGAAGAGAGTAAGAAATTAAAATCATAAACTTGGGGGCGCCTGGGTGGCTCAGTGAGTTAAGCCTCTGCCTTCGGCTTGGGTCAGATCTCAGGGTCCTGGGATCGAGCCCCGCATCAGGCTCACTGCTCAACAGGGAGCCTGCTTCCCCCTCTCTCTCTGTCTGCCTCTCTCTTCCTACTTGTGATCTCTGTCTGTCAAATAAATAAATAAAATCTTTTAAAAAAATCATAAACTCGGACTTTTAAGACTATATCTTAGTGTAACATTTAAATTTTAGTGTTAGAGATTGTCTGTCTACTCATGATATAAAAATAAGACCCAGTAAGACTTTTAAAAATCTGGGTCAAAAATTTTTTCCTGAATTGACAGATCTGAAATAGAATCTACGACAATGTGCTTTCCTGAAAACTTACGGATCAATTAGAATAGAATTCCAGAGAACCACAGAAACTTAAGGCACAGATATTACCTTAGGAGAAAATATTAGTAATTGATTATGAGATTCTCCTGGCAATTCTCTACTGGGAGTACCCATTCTGTTCTGGAGGCTAAGCGTTACCAATCTTTCGATAGTCCCCCAGCATCGTCCTTGACAACAACTGCCTGGGTCAGAATCTGTGTTACTCAACATTCCTTAAAGTGATTTGCAAATGGAATTCTCTGTTTGCCTCCAAGAGTTGGAACAGGGCAATTTTAACAACCACAAAATTTAATTTGATCTAGGAAACACATGAGGGAATTTAGCCATTAAAAGCAGGGAAAAAAAGATGATAAGAAAGGAAGCTTTTCTTTTCCCTCACTTTCCTCAAAAACTTGAACTTCTGGTGTGACGTTGTTCATTCTTTCACTTCTCAAACCCCCCATTCTCTGTTATGAGTTTGTATCTTTTTCTTTAATACCACATCCTCCTTATTTGAAGCTGAATGTGGAATTATTTAAAAGTCATGCTTTTAAAAGAAAGAAAATTTGTAGAATACATACCAAAAAAACCTACATTTTATAAATTATAAATCTGAGGCATAAGGAATTTAGTGATTTGTTTGAAGTCATACGGGAAACACATCAAAAAACCAGGAACCCAACTTCTAGGAAGATTATAGTCAGATAGACATTGGCTCTGGAGACAGAATAATAATGAGATAATGCTTGGAGATTAGCTCCAAACCTGGCATAGAGTAAATACCTAATAAAAATTATTGTCATAAGTTTCTGTCCTCAAAGATGTCAGGATGATAAGTCCTACAGAGAAAATAAAAAAAGGTGGGGGGTGGAGAGTGGGGAGTAAGGAGGGTTGCTAACTTCATGGAGGGGGATCCTGTATCAGTTCATGATAACCCTGCCTCCTGCCCCTGACATAGCCCTCTTTTATCCTGATTCTTGGCTTTAACACCATTTTTGCTTTACATCTCTTGCATCATCTACTTCTTTGAATACTAAATGTTGAATACCCACTAAGATCAAAAATGCCAGCTCTGCGCTCAATAGAGGTAAGTGACATGGATATAAAAACTACTCCAACAGACCGTGTAGAACTTAGCTTAATGTTTGTCAAATATAAAGGAATGATTTCAAGCTTTAAAAAGAAAATCCAAAATATAAAAAAAAAACCAGTAAATTTTGTTGAAGGCCCATTAGGCTTTGCTCACTTGTCTCAGGATAGTTGCAGAAAGCTGAGATCCATTCAAATAAGCAGTGGTCCTTAACACAATATTTTCAAAGAATCATCTCCTCCCCCAAACTCCTCTGCCAGTGTCTCATTGACCTACTCTCATTTTTTTGAGTATCCATCAAATATAATCCCCCACACACTGAATTGAAAAAAGAGAGTCAGAGCATTCAAGTAACTTAGAATTTCTACAGCAGTTGACATCTATTATTAAACTAATTTTTACCTGTGGAATAAAACTGAAGTGTTTTATGGGTATCTACCATCTTAAAACCTTTACTTTCTTTTTAAAATAACTGAATACATGCTTTGATAATCTCTCTCAGACCACTCTTCTATGAGGAGAGTAGATTCACACCAACTTTGGACTCTCAAGCAGGAGAGTACATTGAGGGACACAAATTTTAAGAGTAGCTTTAATGCCATTCAGAAGTGATCTCATCAAACCTAAGATGGCGGCATGAAGTTGTGACAAAATCTTTGCCCTGAGATTCCGGTAGGGTTGGGAGGGGAGACAAACCAAGGTGCCAAGTGTGCTGGAACTTCCTATATTGTATTTGAAAAGACACTCCTTCATTTTTCTAGGTCCCAATTTCCTCACCTATAAAATGATGGGGTTATGCCAGCTGCCTCTAAGTTCATTCAGCCTTGGGATTTTTGAGACTTTGGGAGTTGGTTTCACTACCAAAATATCTTCTTTGTCTTGCCTTCTACCCCAATCTGACCAATGCCATCTACCTCATAAGTGAAAACACCACTCACTCACACCTGTCACCTAGAAGATGTCTTTCATGCCTTTCTCTCACAACCCAAATTCAACCCATGAGAAATGATTTCTGAACATACACTGAATGTGGATCTTTCTCTCTGCTATAATTGCATTCCAAGCCACCTCCCTTTCACTTCTCTCCAAAAGTATTTTCCTGTTCCTGCCATTTCCTGACGGTGCACGGGAGAAGAATGAGGCACCAACAAGTCAGCCGCAAGAGAAAGGGAACAGGGGACAGCAGTAGAGAAGACTGCTGCCCCGAACAACGCCTCAGTCCCGCTTTTATTAGATAGAAACAGGAACCCACAGAGGAGCCCACGAAGGCCAAACATTGGTCATAGGCCTTGTAGATAAACAACAAGGAGGGCAAAATATGTCTGGTCAAGCAGTATGAACTTTATAGTCAAGGGCGCCTGGGTGGCTCAGTGGGTTAAAGCCTCTGCCTTTGGCTCGGGTCATGATCCCAGGGTCCTGGATCGAGCCCCCCATTGGGCTCTTTGCTCAGCAGGGAGCCTGCTTCCCTTAGTCTCTCTCTCTGCCTGCCTCTCTGCCTACTTGTGATCTCTGTCAAATAAATAAATAAAAATTTTTAAAAAGTTTATAGTTGAACTAGCACATTCAAAGGACTTATCTAACTAGCCACAGGCGTTCTCGGGGCAGGGGTGGGTGGGGGGGGCCAGATAACGGGAAAATGAAGCAGGTGGCGTTCTGCCCTGAGCGGGCCGGGCATCCCCCGCTGCTCAGCTTCAAGGCCGTATATTGTCGTCTCCCCCAGAGGCCTGTTGCCAGTATGTGTTTTTCTTAAGGCTATGTCTAAACGTGCTTGGTAACTAGTAGAATTTCCCATGGCTTATATTTTAAGTAATACATTGTTCTGAGGGACAGTTGCATTTCCCCCTTTTTGTTTGTGCAGAAGTAGGAAAGTCGATTTTGCAACTTCTTGATCCATCAGTCGTTGGAGGGATTTTCGAGTACATCTGAGGACTAAGCATAAAAAGATTATAGCAATAGAAAGAATAATCATTCCACCTGTAACACTAAGACCCGTTTGTTTGATCTAAGTAAAAGGGTTTAAACTAGACAGAATATTGTTCATCCTTTGAGCAAAACTCACTCTTGGAACTGATTGTAGTGATGAGTGAGTAATGCCTTGAATAGTATCTTGAAGTTATTTAATATCTAAAGTTAGATTAACACTTTTGTACAAATTGGGTGGTTTGAGCAGTTTGATGCAAGGTTATGCCTGCAGTGGTAGCTGTAGCAGTAATGGCTATAATTCCTAAAATAGTTGTTATAAGCAACCCAAGAAATCTTTTTGTTCTATGGACCCAGTCCTTTAAAACTGTTACAAGCACATGCATATCTGGAGAGCTTTCCCAAACACAGTGGTGTTTCACCGGTAACCAGATGCCTGTTCTTCTTCTACCTATGAGAATGACAGAATTGTCTGTACAAACATTCTCATCTACACAGGTGAACACTTTACATCTGGGACAGTTTACATCTATTCTTATGATCAAAATTCATTTTTCCAATGACAAAAACATAGGGATCGCTAACACAAGCTTTCACCCATTCTTCATCCATTAGGGAAAAAGAGAATGCAGAGTCATTAGCCTGATGAATGTAAGAGCCGTTTCAAACTCTTATGTGATTTAAAGCGGTGGTGACCTTCCATAAATTCTTTTGTCTTTTATGAGAATTAACAAAAGGGGATGGCACCGAAAGTTCTTGCCCAAGCCAGGCCGGAGGTGCATCTCCTGAGGTTAAGGTTTGTGGTAAAATGAGATCATCAAAAACTTGCCATTTTAAATTTCAATGAGAGAAGCAGGGTCCCCCAGTGCAACTGGTGACTGCCATCCTCTTAGGGGACCAGTCCCATACCATTCCATAGGAATCATTAATAACAATTCTGGGGTGAGAAGCTCGACAATCCTCCCATAGAGGGCGAATTCCCTCATCAGACCACATTTGTGTCAGTTTGCATTTGGGAGTAGGGATGCTGCTGTGCTACAGCTAGGACCCCCATATTCATTGGTTAGGAATCCTTTAGTGGAGAGTAAATGTAACTGAACTTTAGTCAGATAATTATTAGTAGGAAAGTCCACCAACCATCTTTGATCATCGGGGATAATGGAATGATTGCCGATACATAGTGGTCTATTTTGATATCCTAAGGTAAGATAAATATTTGTGCCCTCCTCTAGGGGCAATAGTGGCAATCTAGGATCCAAAATTCCAGGTACCCATTTTGACGCATTCACATAAATTGGTATTATATTTTCTCCCCACTCTACGGAACAGAGCAGGGGGGGGGTTGGGTATATAAGCCCAATAAATAAAATTACTTATTTGTGCATAACATCCAGGAAGACTTAGGCTACTGTGATGAGTGCCTTCATAGTACATCATATGTA
Source organism: Martes martes (assembly GCF_963455335.1). Classification (NCBI taxonomy): domain Eukaryota; kingdom Metazoa; phylum Chordata; class Mammalia; order Carnivora; family Mustelidae; genus Martes; species Martes martes. Next base: position 112,182,272 of record NC_137895.1, read on the forward strand.
GAAATAGTAGTAGTTTCAATATGCTGTAAAATATACACTGTATATAAAGAATCAGATAACAGATTAAATGCAGAAGAAACATCTTGAAACAAAATGTGATAATCTCCATTAATTCTGATTTCTGTGCTGAGAGACCGGTAGTAGATATGACCTTTGAGGTAGGACCATAAGAACAGGTTTGCCTTTGACAGAGCGATCAGAAAAGTAAATAGGGGCAACTGTTATTGGATTTTTAGAAGTAATTTTAGGAAGGACAAAAGCAGTATGTTTTAAAAAGGAAACAACAGGTAAAGAGGGATAATGAGAAGAAGTGTTTCCAGTAAAGCCACTAAGGGCAATTTGCAAATTTAAATTATTTTGGAATGCTCTTTCAATTTGTGTCTTATTTAAAGGCAGAACAATAACTTGTGGATCATATCCTTGTATTTGGAGATTTCTTTTTCTTCCTAATTGAATAACACTGCCAATATGGTCTATACAGGTAGTGAGTGTCTTAACAGTATTATTTGGAAGAAAAATCCATTCTATGATTAGTTTTTCCTGAATAATTAATCCAGTGGCTGTATGTGGGGTATGAAAAATAAGAAGATCTCATGGTATCTCAGGTTGGACTCTATCTGTTTGCATTGATTGAATCTGGCTTTCAACAAATTGTAATTCTTTTAAGGCCTCTTTTGATAGGGTCCTAGGGCTGTTTAAATTAGGATCTCCCTTTAAATAGGCAAATAGATGCTGTAAAGCATAAGTGGGAATTCCAATTTCAGATCTTATCCAATTAATGTCTCCCAATAATTTTTGCAAATCATTCAAGGTTGTAATTTTATCTCTATTGATTTGAACTTTCTGTGGTTAAACTGAGGTCCTATCCATAACGAACCACAAATATGAGAAAGGTGTGGTGACTTGTATTTTTTCCAGAGCTATAATTGGTTTGTATTTTTCAAATTGTAATTAAAGCATTTTAAATGCATCCTGCAATTGCATGTTATCAGAGGCTGCACATAATAATATATCACCCATATAGTTGATAAGATAAATTTGTGGAAGTTGATTTCTAACTGGCTGTATAACTTTTGCCACATACTCCTGACAATAGCAGGGCTATTTAACATTCCTTGTGGTAAAACCCTCCATTGATATCATTTGGCTGGTTCTTTTAAATTTACACTGGGAATAGTGAAAGCAAAACGGGGACAGTCTTCCTTAGCAAGGGGTATAGTATAAAGCAATCCTGCAAATCTATGACAATTATTGGCCATTCACATGGGACTAGATTAGGTGAAGGCAATCCAGGTTGGAGAGAGCCCATGGGTTGGATAACACAATTAACCATATGCAGGTCTGTTAAAAGTCTCCATTTTCCTGATTTTTTCTTAATAACAAAGACCAGTGAATTCCAAGGACTGTGAGATTCTTCAATATGCCCTTTTCTTATCTGTTCCTCTACTAGGGCTTGCAAAGTAAGTAATTTCTCTTGTGTTAAGGGCCACTGCTCCACCCAAATAGGTTTGTCATTCTTCCAAATAACTTAGTGGGTTCAGGAGCAGTGCCCCTCAGTGAAAAATCTGGGAATCCTCCTTAGGGGAAGGTATAACCAGAGAGGCTTCCCATTGACTTAGTAAATCTCACCCCCAAAGGTTAATGGGTAAGTCTATAATATATGGCTGCAGATAACCCTTTTGACCCTCAGGTCCTTTACAGAAAAGAATATTGGAGCTCTGACACACATTGCCAGCCTCTCCTAGTCCCATAATAGTAACAGAAGAAGAATTCTACGGCCATTTTTCAGGCCAATGTAATGAGCTTATGATAGAGACATCAGCTACAGTATCAATTAAACCTGAAAATTCCTTTCCTTGTATTTTAAGAAGACGAATTGGTCTATCTTGATAAATTTTCTCAGTCAAATATGCTCCAGTTTTTCCAGTACTTCCAAACCCATTGGAGTTTCTTTGTTTGTTTTTAGATTGACCCTGGAGATAGGGTAAAAGTAGCAACTGGGCAATGCAGTCTCCTTTTTGAAAACGGTATGGAGCCGCAGTAGTTAACATCACTGAAATTTCACCAGTATACTCTGAATCAATAATGCCAGTGTGAACTAGTACTCCCTTTGAAGTAAGGCTAGATCTCTCCAAAAGTAACCCAGTGGTTCCCTTCAGTAAGGGGCCATAAATATTAGTTGGAATTTAAGTGGGAAGCTTGGCAGGCATTAAGAGATAATCTTTGGGAATGGGACTATCTAATCCAGCACTACCAGGCTCTCAAACAACAATGTCGGAGCTGCTCAACAGCTTGATTATTCATTAGTACTTGGTCTTGTACTCGGGCCCATGGCCTAACACCCATGAGCTGCTCCATGGAAACAGGAACACTATTAGCTCTGTTATGGGGAGCTACTGTTTCTGCATGATCTTGCCACCATGTTTTAAATTGCAAGAACTCACTTGAAGATAGAACTGTTTTTGCTAACAAGGACCAACCAGTCGGAATAAGTCGATTGCCTTCTGCGATGCCTTGAATGATTCCCGTTGTAAATGGAGAATTAACTCCATAGTTTCGTACTGTTTGTTTTAGTTCCTTCAATAATTTGGAGGGAAATGGCTCATGCTTGGCCTCATAGATACCATTAGGGTTGGTAGGCTCATGTCCCAGAGTGACATGTTCTCTAATAATAACTGGGAAATTAAAATGTAAGGCATCTAGGTCTCCCGCTCGCAGTGCTTCAAGGAGGCCTTTTTGAATGGCTGATAGCATGGATTTTTCACCTTTTTCACTAAATGGTGCCTTCTTATAGAATGATGGAGCCGATGGCAGCAGTGCCATTTGCACCTTTTTTTCTGTTTTTGGAGGAGGAGGAGGAGATTCCTCCTTTATATATTCCTTTACGATGGCCTTAGCAATTTCTTTCTCCTCCTGGATGGCATGTTCAGGTTCCTCTTTTTTAGTTTCTCCAGAACATTCATTATTGCTCTCCGAATCAGGGGTTTGTAAAGGCTCCAAATGGAGGAAATGAGGGTCCAAGTAGGCCATATAGCAACTGGAATGGGTTTTCCTTTAGCATGCAAAAGTTTTAACTCATGACCTACTTTTCCCCATGTTTATAAATCTAAAGTCCCTAATATGGGGAACCAGGAGCAATGTTCTTTAATCACTTTTAAAAGCTCCTTAGTTGGCCCTCGCGGACTTTTGCTCCTCCCGCCTTCGGGAGCCGTCTCAGTAAGCAGACGGAAGGGCGATAATCATTCGTGCTCTCTAGATTCCCCACACCCTGCGATAAGTACCCACAACTCACCAGCGGGAAGAAGGCACGGCCGTGCAAACACTCATGTTGGGGCTTCTTCTCCTGTTTCGTTTCTGGTGCCTGTTCCGGCGCCACTTGCCGTTTCCTGACGGCGCACGGGAGAAGAATGAGGCACCAACAAGTCAGCCGCAAGAGAAAGGGAACAGGGGACAGCAGTAGAGAAGACTGCTGCCCCGAACAACGCCTCAGTCCCGCTTTTATTAGACAGAAACAGGAACCCACAGAGGAGCCCAAGAAGGCCAAACATTGGTCATAGGCCTTGGAGATAAACAACAAGGAGGGCAAAATATGTCTGGTCAAGCAGCATAAAGTTTGTAGTTGAGCAAGCACATTCAAAGGACTTATCTAACTAGCCACAGGCGTTTGGGGGGGGCGGGGTGGGGGGAGATAAGGGAAAAATGAAGCAGGTGGCGTTCTGCCCTGAGCGGGCCGGGCATCCCCCGCTGCTCAGCTTCAAGGCCGTATATTGTCGTCTCCCCCAGAGGCCTGTTGCCAGTATGTGTTTTTCTTAAGGCTATGTCTAAACGTGCTTGGTAACTAGTAGAATTTCCCATGGGTTATATTTTAAGTAATATGTTGTTCTGAGGGACAGTTGCATGTTCCCACTTTTCCTCCGGTAAGGTTTGTTCTCTACAGAGACGCCAGAGTGATCCTTTTAAAACATAAATCAAACCCTGCCCCTTCCCAGAAAAAAACCTCATCTACAGGCCTCCCTTCAATCTCAGAATAGCTTGGGAGAAATCCTTACCATCCTTTGCAAAGGCCTCTATGGGTCAGTCCTGGCTATCCCACCAACTATGTCTATACTCTCCCTCTGCCTACCAGCCTCCAACCACTCTGACCCCCTTGTTGTTCCCACTCATGGCCTTTGCACATGCATCTCCTCTGGCTAGAACCATCTCCCCCACACCCTCACGGCCCCCTTTCTATGGCACAGGTCTCTGTCTTATTGTCACCTCCTCAGAGAGATTTGTGCTGACCTCCGCATCTGAAATAACTGCCCTATCACTCTTTATGAATCCCTTCCCCATTGCTTTATTTTCCTTAGAACCCCTTATCATCCATGTGTTAAAGTTTTTCCATAGTGGTCCACAATAAATCATGGTTCCTGTGTCCCTGTCCATATGCAGCTCCCTCTGAGCCTGTGAGACATGAGCAAATATGAGGCACTTGACAAATGCTTGTTCTTTGGTGCCTGTTCCCATGGAACCAGAGGACCACCCAGGGACAAAAGACCACATGGACATAAGAGTCCAGCCAGCCCAGCTCTGCCAGCTGACCAGCTCACCTTCCAGTTCAAAGCAGTCATATGAGTGAGCCCAGGTGAGGCCAGCAGGAGAACCGGAACTCACCCACAGAATTGTGGGAAGTAATAAACTATTGTTTAAGCCACTTAGTTTGGGGTGGTTTTTTATATACTGAAATATAATCAATAGAGCTCCAATGGCATATTATTTTTCTTTATTAATCTTCCCATTGGACTACACAGTCCATATACATGTAAGGACTTGGTGACAGAGAAAGTGATGGCAAAGTGCCAGTGAGGTTAAGAAAGGTATTTGAGAAGGTAATGCCAGCCAGAATGAGTGCAGGGCAATCAGAAATGTCTTCACAACATTTCAGTTCATTCACCCAGTCAGTGCCCAGGACCATTCTGTCTTCCTGCTGAATTAGAGTTCCCTTGAGCTGAAACCTTAGCTCACTGTATTATTGATTTCTAGAGATATCCATCACTGAGCTTCTAGATCCATGGACAAAGAACAATGTACCTTTTAAGTAACAGTTATTTCCTTCAGGGTATAACTATAGTTATAAACCTGCCATTCCTCCCACCACATACTCTCAGCTTCTGGCCCTGATGAGTAAAGAAAACCATGTTCATGGAAGGGCTGTAATGATAGTGTGGAATATGGATTCAGAGGCCAGACACAACACCCTGTCCCCTGCACAGTGGCCTGGTAGAGCAAGACTGGGAGAACCAACCAGAGAAACGGGCACCGATGCTTTAAACAGAGCCTTAAGTTGAGCCCATAAGTGAGCTGAATCAGAGGACAGTAGACAGCAGATACCACTTGCTTTCCGTGGCCACTGCCTTTGGGTACAGCCTGGTGTCAGAAAAGCATATCTGTGAACTAGGGACTTGCTTGCTTGGGAGATGTTCTCAAATCCTCCCACAGGCTGCGTGGCCTGGGGCAAGTTCATTCAGCTCTCTGGCTTCCAGTTTTCTTATCTGCAAGATGAGGAAATTGTCCTAGATGAGAACTAAGGTCCTTTTATGCTTAGAATGTTTGAGCCCCAAATCAGTAATATTAGAAAGAAACCATTTACCTCCCACCCGAGAGATGAACAACGAAGTCACTATTTTTAACAATCGTTAAGCACAAAGAGTCCTACGGAGCAAGCAGTTTGTATGAATCGGCTTCCTAGGTATTGTATTTGCATCCAAAGCAAACATCACGAATTGACTCATCTGGCATGCGAACACTGACCCCCACTGCATGTCTCCATCTGTGCTAGCACCGGGGCCAGGCGAGAGGCGTGGAACACAGCCCCCCACCGTGGAAGGCTGCAGTCAGTTAATAAAGGATCTTGAGTCCCTAAGAGCTTTAAAGGAAGGATTTACTGGTTTAGAGGATGCTCATTCTGGTGTCAGGGCTGCCGGAGGGGGAAAGAAGGAGATGTTGAGGAAGCCAGTAAGAAGGCTGCTGCACTAGTGTGAGTGAAAGATGAAACATAAAGGTCCTCATCTGTTTTGTAGGCAAACTGTTGTAATGAAGAGAGCCTAGCATCCCACAGCTCAACACAAGAGGCATTTCCTGGGCAGTAGGTCAGCACCAGGGGCAGTTCCTCCACATGGGTTCTGCCCTCTGCAGCTGCCCCAGCCCACGGGGCCTCATCATGAGCAGTGCTCAGTGGGCAGAAGACGAAAGAGCATGGAAGCCCTCTTCCAGCAGGTTCTTAATGACCACACCTGGAAGGAACACATGCCATTTCCGTTCTGCGTCCATTGGCATGGGCTGGATGACACAGAAGACCCTGGGAAGAGCATGTAGTCTCTGACATGCCCAAGAAGAAAAAAGAGAATGGATTCTGGAGAACTGTTGGAAGTTTCTGCTTAAAGACATGAGCTGAAAAATTAGCAAAGAGGGTAAGATGGAAGAAGGATGGAATTAGGAGACATTTCTGAGGTTTAATCATAGAATGTAATAACACTTTGGTAGGAGACTAGGGAATGAAAAGGAGACATTTGGTGATGACCCTGAAATTTCTAGCTTGGAAAACTGAAATTAAAAATATTGCCCTCAAGATCGGATTTTTGGAGGACAACTTAGTGTTATCCATCAAAATTTCAAATGGAGCATACTTTTCACATACACGTTCTACTCTAGGAATTTATCCTACAGAAAAACTGACTCCCTCTCTCTCTCACACACACACATGCAAAGACATTTACTGCAGCATAGCTTGCATTAATCAAAAAAAGGAAAACTAACTAAATGTCCATCAAGAGGATACAATATAATGAATTATAGCCACATAAGTGACAACCATTAAAAATTGCAAGGGTAATCTATATGTATCGACAAGAAAAGATGTCTAAATTTTACTGTCATATTTAAGAAGTAAATGAGATATATATATATATATATATATATATATATATCAGGATGATATATACAACTTCATTTTGGAATAAAAATATATGTATGCATATTCATTGAAAAAAAAAAACTCTAAAAGAATATACCGAAAACCATTAAGTCACTACTTTGAGAGTACATATTATTTAAGCGTACTTTTATAACATTTCTGTCTTCACTTGGATAATCAGGAAAATATATGATTAGGGGTTTATCTATCTATCTATCTCTCTCTCTCTCTTTTTTATTTCTTAGACTCTGTAAGGCTGTGCCTGTTCAGATTTAGGGGAAAGGTCAGAATGTGAGCATATCTGTGTGCGTGTGTGGATATATGTGTTATTTTTGCTGTTCCTCCAAAACACTTTGTGACATCAGCAACTTACCCGTTTTAGAAAAGAGAAAAGAGGCTCAAAGAAGCTAATGTGCTGCCCCAAAATCGCAGGCATCTATCTGAAAGATCTTTCCTCGGGCTCCATGGGAAATATGAAAGCCTTCCTTTTCCACCCTTCTCTGCACAAGCCCTCCACAGGCAGACATTAGTGGCCTGGTGGGACAGGAGGGTGGGTGGAGTGGGCAGGGAGAGAAAGGCAGTGATCAAAATAGAGACAGCTGTGTCTTCTTTCTGAAGAACATGTGGAATGTCAGCTAAAACCACCCTCTATTTTCACTTTGCCTCGTTCTTATTTCCCTTTCCTCTTCTTGCGCCTTCTGACTCTCCCCATTTTTTTTTCCCTCTGCCTCTCAACAAAAGAAATAAGAAGATGATAAAGAAAAGAGATGTAAAAGCCAACAAACCTTTCAGTGGTTTTCTCTATTTTGTAAACGTTGCCTTAGGATTTTTGTTTGTTTGGTTGGTTTTTGTTTGTGTTTCTAATCACAAGCCCTGGAGAGATACAGGTCATGCAATTTTGAAATTCTGTAGCGTGTCTCCTATAGGGACAGAGTCATGCCCATAAAATTCTATTACTAAGCTCTTGATCATCAGTACCATCTGAGAAATAAATGGCAATTGTTGATTCTTTTAGTTATATATTGATTTAATGTTTGTTTTTCTCTCCTTTCTTCTCAATCCAGTCATCTTTCTCAAAGGCATTGAGTGAAATAAATAATAAGGGTGTACATTTTGTCTTCTTGTCTTAATTTTGATGAATCATAAAAGGAACCATATGAAAAATATAAAAGGCATTTCATATGCAAAAGATTTCACAAAGAATGAACCTCAGACATAAAATACCATATATATTTGTATCAGCTCACAGAAACCTATTATCTCCATGTAGTAAGACATTCTATAAGCTACATGAGAAATCTGTTTCTTAGCTTTATAGTCACTACACACACCACATACACACAGAGGGGTAGGGAGACTGATTTGGCTTAACAAATATCACTAATAGCCAGTATTATTGCAAATTCATCCTTATTGCTTTACTTACAAAAATGAATTTAAGTATATATTTAAGTAAGAGGATGCTTTCACATGTAATGTAACAATAAGTTTGTTACAAAAATAACCATTAGAATGCAGATGGTGAGACTTTGTTTCTAAATAAAGTTAGCAACAGTTACTGAAAATGCTTAATTAGGTTATTTTTTTAAGTCAATGAAAATGATAGACTCAGTGTGTGTAGGGTAAGTCTGTATCATGCAGGTTTACGTGGAGCATGAGAATGTATGCTTGCTTCAAAGTTATTGCATTGTATTCAAATGAGAAGAAAGAAGGTACAATATTTTAATTTGTAATGAAATTCCATGTAATACGCTTTTGAAAAAATATTATTGTGTGAATATCTTAAATGGCTATCATTTCTAGGAATCTTCTTTAGCTTTCTCTGCCCTCAAGAAAATCAAATAAATTACACTAGACCAAGCATTAATTGGTTGCCAAGACTCATTTTTGTAAAAATCATTTTGGAGTTATAGACGTTCAGAAAAAGACTAATTGCAAAGTGGCTTAAATTATTGTTATTATGATTTAATTGTTCAAAACAATTTTCCCTTAGGAGTATTTTTTCCAAGTCATTTATTTCACTTTGCCAAATGACCTTTTAAGAAGTTCTATAATCAGCACACTTTGTCAAGCCAAAATAGGAAATATGCAGAAATACTCTGGAAATGTTTGCTCTCTTTTCTTCTCTGTTTCTCTCTTTCTTTCTCTGGGAAAGCCATACTTCTTATTATTAAAGTAATTCAAAAAGGTAGCCACCTATAAAATTAAAAATAAAAGTTCCACCTTAATTCTGTTAGGCTCATTTGGCTTTATATGAAAAATGAAAACAGTATTTTATAGCAGGTTACAGAGTATTTAATAAGGAAACCATTTCATATGGTTTAAACATATTATATATAATGTTAATATATAATCTAAAATATAAAATGCAATACACTATATTGAATGTGAATAGATTTATCTATATGTTTCTTTCATACAAATCTTAATTGTCAGTGGAGTGTAGCATTTTGTATTTAAAGTCTTCCTTATTGGGGAATCTTTGAAAGGCCCAAAAGATTTTCCTTTCCACAGAGTACGATTTAGTAACATTCTCTTTCCGTGCACTGACTTGTACCCAACCGTTTCAATATTCAAAATATGTACAGAAAAAGAAATTCAATTCATTATATTTGCATCTGCCTACTGTGAAAAAGTTGTATTATTTGTCATCTGAGTTCCCAAAGCAGAGGTGAGGATTGGAACCTGACAGTCTAGCTCGTGGCTCTTTCTCTCCATACATTGAACACAGGGTCCACAGGGTAAGTATGGAAAATGTGGGCCACCTGAGAACTTCCAATTTTATGAAGAACCTGAGGAAAGTAATAAAGGTGGGAAACAGAACAGAATGGGGTTTGTCTACAGATGATCAAACTCAACAACGTTTCACAGCTAAAAGCTGGGTGCATTTAAAATAGAATTTATTCTTGATAATAGTTTGAGAGTTCCATCTGTATAATATTAAATAAGAAAAACAGATTTATCAGATTCTCTTTTAAATCGAGTCTTGATCTCTGGTCTTCAGGTGGTATAAGAGAGTGGTGACCAGTGTCGCGTAGCCGCAAAAGGCATCTTCTACCAAAGAAATAGAAATAAATGAAATAACTGCTCTTTAGAATTAGGTGGCCACGGCAGGAATAGGGAAGAGAAACAGAAGGTACAAATGTATGCGGATACAAGGATTTTGTTATGGACTGAATTGTGCTCCCTCCCCCAAATTCATATGTTGATGTCTTACTTCCAATGTGACTACATTTGAATTACAAGACATTTAGGGAATAATGAAGGTCAAAAGGGCCATATGGGTGGGGTCTTATTCCAACTGTGATGATGTCCTCATAAGAACAGAAAGAGACAGGGGACATTGCTCCCTCCACTCATGCAAAGAGGAATTCCACTCGAAGACACCATGAGAAAGTGGCTAAGTGCAAGCCGGGAAAGGAGGTCTCGTTGGAAACCAACCCTAACAGCTCCTTCGTCTTGGACTTCCAGCCTTTTGTTGTTTAAGCTGCCCGGCCTGTGATGTTCTGTTACGGCAGCCCAGAAAGACTAGTGCAGGTTTGAAACATGTTTCCATTCATCAGCTAATGGAAGGTGAATGAAAAGTAAGACAGGAGCAACAACAGATTGTGCAAGTCCCAGAAGAGACCTGAGAAGATGGAGCCCTGAACACAGATCACGGAGTGCGGAACACAGGTGGCTTTCGTTGAATAAAGGTTCCAGAACCTTTTAAACAGAAGATAGAGAATTTAATGAGCATTCTGACTTTGGGTAGGTACAGTATTTTCGAAAATGCTTCAAAGTTACACCCTTTCCCCTTTATCTCTGAAGAAGGAGCTCCTGTTCCCAAACTAAACTTTCTGCTTATGCTTAGGATTGCAAAACTTGCCACACCCTGAAGACCTCTTAGACTTTCTTTTCATTACATTCCTCGCCAGGCTTCTCTTTGAGTCTCTCCGACCAGCACCCAGACCCACATACCATGTGCCCTAGTCCTGAATTTTCCAGCCTCTTGTGACTTGTGAACCCTTTTATAATGATCTACCAAATCATCTCCTTTAAAATTTCTTCATGGCATAAAATGAAGAAATTTTAAGTAAAATAAATTTTACATCTTCCATCAGTGTGTTATTAAAAACCATATTACAAAATACATTTAATATACTATTCTATGATATTAATTCTATGTATAAAAATTTTAGCTTTTTCCATTTGCTATATGACATATTGTTTGATTTACTTTTTTATGTAGTTAAAAAAAAGGAATGGTTTAGTAACAAATCTAAAAACGACACTGTATACAATTTGGAGACTGATATATATGAAAATGTAGATTAAAATTTAATTACATGTTACATCATCAGGATTTGACTACTTTAGTAGCTGATATTTAGAACCCTATATTTTGCAGTTTAAAAATCAACTGGTTCATTTATATAATTGTTAAGTTTTAATGATGATATGAAAGGAGTTTTCAGGCTGTTACTTACAAACACTTTCCAAATAACATATTTTTATTAGATGAAAAGCCAGACTCATGATATCTTAATATATCATATCTTATGATAACTGCTGTATTTTTATCTCCTTTTCTGTTTATTTTTTTATGCAGTTGAGACATCCTGATGAGTTTTAAAGAATTTTGATACATAAATTGTGGATCTGGTGAAGATCATGTTGAGGCAAATTTGCAAAATATTATCATGTGTGCGTCAATAACTTCTAACTTCAACATTCAACATTTACTTTATGCCTTAAACCAGAGGCCCCTTTGTCAGCCCCAGTATAAAATTGAAAAAAATCAATTAAAACCTATATGATGGTTGAATAATAAAATAAAACTGTGCTTATTCCAATCTCCACTTACCACCATGCTTGGGTACCGGGTGTGTATATGGACTCTGGCATCGCGCAGCCATTGCTACCACGCTGATCCTATGGAACACCTTTGTGAATCTCTGGGTGTCTGCAGATCACAAGTCAGAACACATTGCTGTAGCCCCCTTTCTCTCAAACTTTGAAGATCTCAAACTTGAGCGAGCATCAGAATCAAATGAACAAATTGTTAAAACACAGACTGCCAGGCCTCGGAAAATGCGACCTTTCTGATTCAGTAAATCTGGGGGCACCCCAAAATATGCATTTCTTAACAAGGTCTCCGATGATGCTGATGCTGCCAGTTTCAGAGGCCTGCTGGAAGAAGCACTGGTTCACCATTCCAGACTCTTCGTGTTTTCCATCTGCATTCCCAGCTCCATGCCTGGCAATTTCCCCCCTGGAATGCCTCCCCCAACTCTTGTCACTCCCCAGTCCATCCTCTGAGCTCTCCCTGATGACAACTCAACTGTCCTTCAAGGCAAAATTACTGCTGCTTCCTCAAGTCAGCTTTCTATTCTTCCCAGAGTTCCCCATGTTGTCCTCTGTGAGACAGCTAGATGGATGCTTGCCCAGATGCACACGCTGAGGACAAACTATGGGTTGGGCTTCAAGGAAAATGTCCAGAACACAAAGAGGTGTGAACTGCAGATCTTCCTTCTGAGGAGACCCCCATTTAAAGATTTCACTCTCATTGGCTGTGTTGAAAACTCCTGGATTGTGAAAACTATGTCTTATTAATCTTTATGTCCCCTAAAGAGCTTCACGAACATTTAGGCATTTAATAAGGTCACTTCTAATTTTAATTGGCTCATGAAAAATATTATTTATTTATTCAACAAATACGTGTTGGATGTGCCATGATGAATGGGGCAGACCTAATCCCAGCCCTTATAATAATAAAGACAGTCATGATGATTTATTGAGTGCTTATTATCTGCAAGACACTATACTAAGTGCTTTATATTTATTAACTCATTTAAACCTCAAAACAAGTCTATATGATGGGTACTGTAATTACTTTAATTTTACATTGAGAAAGCCTAGGTAATATGTTCAAGGTCACACAGCTGGGAAGAAAAAAAAAACAGGCTTTAGAGCCCAGGCAGTCTGGCCCCAGAGCTCATGCCATTTACCATGATATTACAGCTGAAGAAACCTACTTTAACAAGGGAGGTGGACAGTAATAATGAATGAATTAAATACAATCCTAATATAAACTATGAATAAGAAATACAAGATGCTATAATAGCATATGATGGGGGGGAGGGGCAAACCCAGAGTTTGGAGTTGGTCAGGAAAGGCTTTCTTGAGAAAATAATTTCTAAGCTAAAACATAAAGCACAAACAGGAATGAAGAAAGCAAAAGGAGAGAGAGTCAAGTGGTGTTACACATCAAAGAAAGGCCATGTGCTTAGTTCGAAAGGAACTGAATGTTTATATATGAAAAGATGCTGCTGAAGAGAACACAGGGGGCAGATCATTCAGACACTTACATCCTGTTGAGGATTCTGAAATTCACCCTAGGAACAATGGGAAGCCACTGAAATTGTCTATATAAGGCAGTTGTATGATGGGACAGAAAGCAACAAATACAAATATGGATAATGGCTGGTAGGTTACTGCTATAGACCAGCCAAGAGAGGAAAATGGCTTATATTATGGTGTTGGCAGTGAAAAAAGTGAGAAAGGAATGGACTTTAGGAAGATAGAAGAGGGAAGGTAAAAATCATTGCGTAAGTGAATTTGAGGGCTGAGGCAGAAGTGCCAACAAGGACTCTGATTTCTATCACACAGAGGGAGGTACAGGGAGTGACTGACTGAAGGGTGACTTTTTTTTAAAGATTTTGTTTATTTATTTGACACACAGAGATCACAAGTAGGCAGAGAGGCAGGCAGAGAGAGAGGGAAGCAGGCTCCCTGCTGAGCAGAGATCCCGATGCGGGGCTCGATCCCCAGGACCCTGGGATCATGAACTGAGGCGAAGGCAAAGGCTTAAACTCACTGAGCCACCCAGGCGCCCCTGAAGGGTAACTTTTAAACTGAAACCTGAATGATAAAGAAGAACTAGAAATGTAGAGATCTAGGCAGGGAAATTGTAGGGCGAGGTGAACGCAAGTTCCAAAGCCTGATGTGGGAATGAGTTTGATGTGTGTGGGGAAGAGAAAGATGGCCATATGGAAGGGGGACAGTGGGCTAGATATTGTGTGGAGGAAAGTAAAAAGGGAGATTGGTCCTGGATCATCTCAGCCTTGAGAGCCAAGGCAGAGAGTTCAGAATTATTTGAAATGAAATGGGAGCCACGGAGGAGTTTTAGACAGGACAGAGACATAGACACACACGTTGAAAAATTGTTTTAGCTTCTTTATAGAGAATTGTTTGTAGAGAAGCCAACGTATACACAGGAGGACTTGCAAGAATCTCTGATAATAGATCTACTGAGAGATACCAGTGGCTTAAGCTAGGAAAATGGAGAGAGGACAATGGGATCCAGATATATGTTAGATGTGAACACGGTCGAAGTGGCTGATGGATTGTACTTAGCAGGTAAAAGAACACGGGTTTGGGATTTGGGCCTGAACCACCTGAAGATGGTGGTATTTGCTATTTACTAATTTGTGGTAGGCTGGGGAAGACCCACTCTGGTGGGGAGATATCCAGGGTTGTGTATCCGATGTGTTGTTTAAGGCACCTGGGAGACTTTCCAGTGGAGTTACACTGACAAGTAGATATGTGGGGCCAGGACTCCAGACCAGAGCTACGAAGAGTACATTTGGAGTTTTATCTAAAGCCATGGGATTGAATGGGATCACTGAGAGGGAAGGGGTACAACACTTCGCTCTGGGTCACCTCAATTTGTCAATGTTGGGCAGACATCCAGGAGTAAGCCATAACCAGGAAGGTCAAGAGAAAATCGGCAGACTGTGCTGTCACAGAAGCCAAGAAAAGGAGAGAAAGGTCCAACATGGGACCACTGAATGGTTAGGATGAGACTGGAGAAGTGCCATGTATAGGGCCACCCGTATGTCATTGTGACCTTGACCAGACTGATGCCAGTAGTATGGTGGCAGTGACAGCACCATGGAATCGCAGTGTGGAGAAAAAGCATTGGGAGTGATACCAATTACTTCTGTCCTAAATTGTATTGTGATGAAACCCAAGGGAGTGGCATGGTAGCTGGAGGGGGTACCAAAAATAGTAGAGGATATTTGGGTGCCAGTGAGCAAGGGTCAGGGAATAAACTGATGATGTGACAGGGGTTGGGTAGAAAGACAGAGAGAGTGAGAGAAAGAATAACTGTAGGACTAAGTCCTTGAGAAGGCCAAAGGAGGTGACAGATGTAGAGGGGATGGCTTTAGACAGAAACATGGATAGCTCATCAATTGAAACGAGAGAAGGAATCCTCTGTGGGTACGGACAGTTAGGTTTGTACAGAGACAGAGAGCGGTTGGGTGGGTAGATAAGGTGGAGGGAAGATGAATTAATTTGTTTTCACTCTCTGCTTATATTTTTTCAATGAAGTATGAGTTGAGGTCATCAGCGGAGCGGGAAGGATAATTGAATATGGATACTTAAAGCAGATTAAAAGGTGTGACATCCTCATAGAAATAAGTGGAAAAAGAAACTACAAGGGGAAATAAAGCAAGGACATACAATGATGTCCAGTACAGACTTTGTTATGAATTTAAGCGAGACCAGTCAGCACAGTTATGTGATTTTTTTACCTGCAAGATTCCTCATCCGCTTTGAACATGGACAGATGGCGAATTGGTTGAAACCAGGGTAGAGATAGGCCAGGCAGGTGAGATGAAGGAAGAGAGGGGCAATGAAATGAAGGAAGTGGTTGTCATGATGGGTTGTGGAAATTAAGGTGGGTGAGGAGGGAAGGAAGAGAGGTCACTAGATTTGAGATCTTAAGAACATCTGGTGGGAGGTACTAGAGCATGTGAGTTAGAAGGACAGGTTGTGGTGTCTCAAGTGGGTGATGTTTAAAACCGAGATAGCTTCTCTGGCCAGATGTATTCACTATTCATAATTTTCAAATTTCTCAAAACATATGTGCATGTGTGTCATATCCCAATGGGATACAGGGACACCCTCCAATCAAACACATTAATATTTCTGTAGCAAAACCATGAATTTTCACACAAAGTAGGATAAAGACAGACTATTAATAGCCTAGGAACAAATCAGATCAGGACATCTTGCCAAGTGAGTTGTCAGATCTGGTCAGATTTGGCCGCCAAATGAGTAGCAAATAAATAAATGAATAATAAACAAACGAACGTGTCAGAGCTATTTGATTTGAGGATTTCAGATAAGGGATTATGAATACAACAGCTCTCTCTGTCCCCAAGTCACTTGATTTTTAATTTTCTCTTGTTTTCTTTTTCTCCAAGGAACTTCATGTACTCTGTAAGACAGCCGTAACACTCAAAACAATAGGCATAATTTTAAATGTGCAACTTCTCTGAATGTCACACATATGTACCATGGCTCATCCAGAGAAATAAAGCCTTACACACAACCCATGAGAAACTTAACCTCCCATAAAAATATGTGAACAAAAGTAGACTTGCTTCCATTGGGGAGGGTGGGGTGGTAATTATCCCAGAGTGCACCAGCTCTGGAGATGTTCTGGGGTCACCTCAACCCTCTGGTTTATATTCGTGAGGAGGATCCACCCAACAGCTGTGCTTCCATCGTCTATAGAGACGCTGTCTCCCATCCCCTACCCCAAGTTAGTGAATTGTAATAAAAAACAGAGTTGAATGTGCTGGTAAATATACATTATGTTCCATTGTGTAACTGTGTAATTACTGTACTATATACATGCTGTACCAGAAAATGACTGAAAACTGAAGAATTAAACAAAGTTATGGCTAAGCCTGGACCAAATCCAGCAGGCAGATGAACAGGACAGTCCTGATATTTTGCCAAGGCCACGGCTATAGATATCTAGGACGATAGAGCCAGGCATGTGGTAAGTGAAAGAATTAGTTGAGTGCGAGTTTAGATTGAGAGGTTGATGAATGTGACAAGTCTGCCCAGAATGATCTCTTAGGATGGGTTGTTAATACAAACAACAAAGAAAACTACATGAGATATGAATACTATTTTACCAATCAATAGAAGTTATATAACCTTAAGTTTTAATAATCTATATATCAAGCAATGTTTCTATTCCAACATTTAGCAGTGTTTCTTTGTGTTGTTGAAAGTACCAACCTTCTTCTTTTTTTCTTTTGTTATTTACTGAGGTAAATCTATTTTCTTTTAGGATAATCTTCCTAGCTCAACGTTACTGACCTGCCAGAGTTTGCAAGAGTGATCCATTAAAAATTTCATTTTTCCAAAAGCTTAAGAAAACCATATATTTAATTATGATAAGGCTAAGAAGCTAATTAACCTTGCAAGTATATTCCAGAGAAAGAGGGAGTGAAAGCAGAAAGGTAGAAAGACGTACATGTCCAGGGAGTTCATTCCAGAAGGACAGAGTGTGTAGGTTGAATTAGTGAAAGTGGAGAGCAGAAATGAATGTCACCAGCCACTTCTGACGCTCTTAAATGTTAGCCTGACAAATTGGAATTTAGTTTGTTTGTTTGCAAAGGTAACACAAAGGTTTTTGAATAAGACAATGGCACTATCATGTTTATATAGCTTTTTCCATAGAATTCAAACCACTTCACATTCTTCTGAGTCATTAAATATGTCTGTGGCTTTAGGGTAACATCAAGTTAATTTGAGTCCTTGTCCTAGTTTTTACTGACTTCCAAGACCTGGAATCTATAAATTAAGTCTGCCAGTGACTCAAACTCTCTGAACTTCATTTTACTTCTCTGTAAGTGGGGATAATAATACTAATTTTATAAAGGCCCTGTGAGGATCAAATGAGAGAATATGTAAACCACATTGTGTAGTATATGGTACAAAGCCAATGTTCATTATAAGTCAGTTCTCCTCCCAGGCCTTCGATGTCTTCTAATAATTAGAATGATAACATCAGAAAGAAAATATCCCCCATGTAAGCCTTTTCATTATTTCTTTATTCAATTTGAGAGACTTTTATATGACAACTTCCTGGACCCTAGGACACAAAGATGAATAAAATAAGACTCTTTCTCTCAAGAATTCCATAGCCTACTGAAGGAGGCAGAAACCACATCAATAAGCAGAACACCATGTAAGGAGAATTAACCAAATACAGGGGGCTTCGAGGGTGGGAGCTAATCCTAGCCAGTGGATCTGAGATTTCCCAGGAAAGCTGATAGTTTAGCTAGGCTTTGAAGAATGAGGAGGTAGACGCGTGAGCAAATCACAGAGGCATCAAAGGGGAGTTCCTAAAGCAAGAAGGCCAATAGGCTGCACTAATTCAATATGACTCCAAAAGGAATATGAGGCCAGGTAATTAAGGAATATATTCATCCTACTATACGTGTGAGTTTTATCCTGTACACAAGGAGAAACCACAAAAGGTGTTCAAGTAGATTTGGTATTTTAGACAGCAGTGCAGTAGCATAGACTAGAACAGGAACGCCTCCAAAATCCATAGAGACCTTCCCGTTTCCAGCATTGATGTCATGACAGAAATTGTAACCAAGATGAAGGGTTCAAGAAGAAAAGTAGGGGGAAGTGGGTTGAGGAGTGAGGTGAAATTATTTCAGATCCCTTAGACTTGAACTGGCTGTGGCCCAACAAGACAAAAATCTGAGTTTGAAGTTTAGGAAAAAGCTCACTTATGGGTTCAAGGAATCACAGATTATAGGTGAGGGCTGAAGCCAAGCATGTGACCGGGTCCAACCATGAAAACTTGGAGTGTGAAGGAAAGAGGGCTAAGAGTAGAATGATGGGACTTTCAGTGTAAACATCACGTGGGAAAAAAAAAAAAAAGATTGATATCGATAATACAGGGAAACCTGACTGACTCAGTCTGTAGAGCATACAACTCTTAATCTCAGGGTCGGGAGTTCAAGCCCTATGTTGGGTGTAGAGATCACTTAAAAAAATAACAAGTAAAAAGAAAATAAAATAAATAATACAAATGGAAAGGAACCAGGAAAAAGAATGTCTAGGAAATCAATGGAGAAAACCAGTAAAGACCAACTACATTTTAAGCAGAAAGAAGGTCAAACATACTTAGAGGCAGAATACATATGTATGTCTTTTTCTTTTATTTATTTACATATATATAAAATATAATATAATATATGATAACTATATAAAAATAAATAAGAATATAAAATAAATGTATATCATGTGCATGTATTACATAAAAAAAATATTTTTACTAGCCATTTAAAAAACAAGGTGAGGGGCACCTGGGTGGCTCAGTGGGTTAGGCCTCTGCCTTCAGCTCAGGTCTGGGATCTGGGATCTGGGATCTCAGGTTCCTGGGATCAAGCCCTGCATCGGCTCTCTGCTCAGCAGGGAGCCTGCTCCCCCCCCACCCCCCGCCCTCGCTGCCTGCCTCTCTGCCTACTTGTGATCTCTCTCTGTCAAATAAATAAATAAATAAATAAAGTCTTTTAAAAAAATAAATAAAAAAAATAAAAAACAAGGTGAAATGCTTATCTGATTTTTTCCATGTCTTATGTAATGGCTCCAAATAGAAACATTTCCTGAGGAGAATATTAATTTTTCTCATTCTTAGATGATCTCGATGGCACCATTCAGTCTTCCTGTATCCACTCTCTTTATAATATAATCAATCTCACATAGTGACACAAGATACATTTTCTTTTTTTTTTTTCTTTTTTTTTTTAAATTTTATTTATTTGACAGAGAGAAATCAGAGCTAGGCAGAGAGGCAGACAGAGAGAGGGGGAAGCAGGCTCCCGCCGAGCAGAGAGCCCAATGCGGGGCTCGATCCCAGGACCCCGAGACCATGACCCGAGCCGAAGGCAGAGGCCCAAACCACTGAGCCACCCAGGCGCCCCACAAGATACATTTTCTTGAGACTACCAGACTGCTACTTTCTTATTCAAAGAACTTTGAGCTCCTCCTAATTGCTTACAGGATAAAGAATAAATCCTGAAGCCCCCTCTGCTTTCTAGACCTTCCATCATTTTTATTTGGTATTTATCAAGCCAGAGACCTGAGAATCTGAGCTGGGCCCCTAAATAACTCTGTAACCTTTGGAAATATTTCGAACTCTCAGTTTACTCATCTGTAAAATGCAGTAATTTTCAAGATTCTCAAGTTCCAAAATCATTTTGTGAAAGTAGGCATTAGCTTCTAACAGGGTACCTGGAGACCAATAAAGAGGCAGTCGTGGCCACTATCAGTCAGAGGCCCTTCCTGGAAGAAGTCCACAAGAAGTCAAACAGATCCAAGATGGCAAGTGCGGTAACAGGAAACTTCTGACCAAATTAGGAAGAAAAAGCATGAAACCCTGCTTCCCACCCCAAGTAATGAATATTCCATCTCCTAGTTAACAACTATCAATACAAGATAGAAACCCAACCCCCAGGCCATGCAGCTGTCTCTCTCCCTCCCTCTCTCTGTCACCAACTCTCATATCTCTAGAGTGTACTTTTTGCTTTCATAAACTTTCCTGCTTTTGTTGCTCATCTGCTGTGTTTTATGTCTCTCCTTGAATTCTTTCTTGAGACAGGACCAAGAACCTTCAGTTCTGCCTTCAGGATGGGCTGGATCTAGGCCCCAGGTCCCGGGGACTCTGCAATTCACCCAGCAACAATTTGACCCTACATGCTGTATGTTTAGCTAAAGAGATAGGAACAAAACAAAACCAAACCCTGTTACTGGGTGTGTGCACACATCCAATATTCCAGCAAGGAATGAAATTGAGTATCTTCTAAAGAAATGAATGTGCTGATACTAGGATTTTGCCAATGAACTTGGGTTTGGGAAAGAACATAAATACAAAAGAGAATGACAGTAACAGTCATGAATCAATGTGAGCATATCACAAAACTGGAAACTGAAGGCCTTGAACAAACTTAAGCTTTCAAAACCATTATCAGTAAAATGAATTTAGAGTCCCTATTGCCTGAATTTGATGACCTCTTGAGACTCATCTCATATTCCCCTCTCATGCACACTGCCCCATTTTGAGACAGAATATCCTCCCAAGTCTCTCTGAGTATACTAGTCATAGTTTCCATATATATATATATATATATATATATATATATATATATATATTCTTTTTTTCTCCCTCAATTCTCTCTCTTTCCTATGTGTCTATTTTTCTTTTCCAGTGTTTTGCTTTCATCTTGCAGGATTTTCTCAAATGACTGGTGATCTGCAGTTGGCCCTTCAGACTTAAGATGAGGGAACAAAAACGTGGTTTCTGTATCTGCTTTTCTTCCTGAGCGGTAAGGTCGTTGAGGGAAAGGATTATGCTTTGCTATTACCTTTTTTCCCCTAAAATGCTTGTGCAAAATTGGTATGCAGTATTTGAATGGCATATTTAGAACACAAGAACTGACCACGCTTCTCTATTCACATCATATTTGGAGTAAGGGTAACATGAAAAACCAATAAAGAAGACTGAATCAGTTATGAAATCTCTTCTGCCATCAAAAGTTGAATAAATTGAGAGGTTTCACTTGGAAAAGAGGAGGCAGAAGGAAATAAGGGGAATGGGATATGAAAGGAAAGTATCTGAATGAGTGTGCATGACTGTTGTACCAACACCATGTACCATGATGGGCACTTCCCCTGTATAAGGCAATATCCTGAAAATTAAATGTGGAACTCTTTCAATCCTATGAGGTAGGTATTATTTTTTGCCCCATTTTACAGATGTGAGATCAAAAGGCAAAAATATTGAGTACTTTGCCCAAAGCCACACTGTTCTTAATTGGCAGAGCTAAAATTTGTACCCAGGCTATTCCTAGAATAGTCATTTAATCTCTGGAGACCTAATTATCATACATTAAGGGCTTTAGAATTTAGAAGTGAGTGAAATTTATTAGAATTTAGAATTTCAATTAGAAATTCAATTCAATTAGAATTTCCCAGTGATGAAGTAATAGAATCAAATGGGAGGGATGTCAAAAGGGCACATTTGCAGTGGTCGAGAAGTTAAGACTGCAAGATCCACTAACAATCCAAGAGTCTGATGGCAGCTATATGCACATATATGTAATTATCATCTCCAAATACAATGTAAGATTTGGGGGGGCATGGATAATTTCTTACCCTTTTCCATGTTCAATGTTCTTCTCTCCATATGTTCTCTACGCATAGTAAGCACAAATATTTGTTGTTTAATTTTGAAACACTTTCCACTGACTAGCCTTTTAGAATGGGGTCGATTATCTCTTCTCTGTGATGTTTAGCATGAAGGCAACAGAACAGATTGATGACTTCTAAAGCTCCCTTCCAGTGCTGTGATTTGGTAGGGGACAAAAATAGACAGGAAAAGGCACCAACATCCTTATGTCCTTCTGTGGCACAGTGGGAGAGTGCTATGCCAGGGTTTCTGATTTTAAAGTTGTTTTAAAAGAGAGAAAGGGAGAGATAAAATGGAGTTCTGAGCAAGTCTCAAAGTGGCTTATTGATCATGTCATGCAGGTCTTCTAAACTCCATCCTGGATATATACAAGATATCAAATACATGTTGGGAAAAGGAGCTAAGCTTTCTGATGGCCTCAAGGATGTGTCAAACAGGAGAGCAAGCTATCTAAATATTTCTAGACTACAACATTCAAGACAAGACAAGAGAAGCAATCACAAAAATTTTACAAAACAATTGTCAGCAATAAGAACGTTATCTGACAACCTATAGCAAGATTGGGGGTAATATTTCTCAAATGTCTCTCTGGGTTGTTTAAATCCATTTGAAATCACCATTTTGCCTCTAAACAATGACAATTTGATATTACAAGGAGCGCATTATAGTGGTTTTAAAGCAGAAGTTCCTGGGGTCACCTTGAAACTGAACCTGTACTTGAATACATTATGTTACGTTTTTAAAGACTAAATGAAAGTGCAAGAGATATTACTGAGTCAAGAAAGGGAGAGTATAGGATAATAATAACCCTTTAAACCTGGTCTTGAAAATTTTAAAATAGTACATTATATATAACTATTTTCACCCAATAGCAAAAGCATAAAGACATGATTTGAGCAAAGAGAACCAGATGTTCTCGCGTTGAGAGGAAAGTGGAAGAACGCACGTCACAAGTGTTTGAAAGCATCAAACGATCCTATAATAGTGAGGTATGGTTGCTTGTGAAGTTATAATTATACCCGCCTCGATGAAAAGAACTCCTAACCTCCAAATAAGTTGTTTACAAATAAGAAACAATTTCTGCTTACCTGTGCCATCCCACCCACCCCCCGCTCCCCACCGTTCCCCAAACCACAAAGCTGTCCCTGGCCTCACTGATGACAGCTGTTCCCTCTGACCCTCTTCTTCAAGGGGATGTCTCCAGCTTTTAGGGCTCTTCCTTCCAGGAATATGAGTACTGTTAGGACCCCATTCAAGCCACTACTTTGGAGCCCCACTATCTAGAAAATTCCCCCCTCTCAATCCCAGGAGAGGAACCCAGCTGCCAAAACCTGGCTGTTGTGCGATTTCCCCTATTATTACACTATTGACTTAGTGTCCTCATCCTTCTTAAAAATAACCAGGTCTCTCTTAAAAATAACTGGGTTTAGGATCATAAGGGGCCTCACAGCTCAAGGCTACCAATAATAAAAGTTCAGCTGTGGGTGAGTTTAAAATGTCTTAGTGAACGGTCCTGTGGCCTATCTTTTATAACCTTGTCTCTGTGGGGAACCATGTACAACTCTAATCAACTAATTTTGAAACAGATATCTAGAGTGTAACCCATTCCTAGGCTAGGGACCACCATAATAATAATCACCCAAAATAAGCAGCAGGAGCAAAATTACAGAATTGAAAATATTCCACCAGGGAAAGAAGAGGAACTAAGATATTGGGGGTGTATATTTAATAGTTGTAGCTATAGAAAGAGAAAATAAATTGGTAAAAAAAAAAAAAGAAGAAGAAGAAGAAGAAGAAAAGCAAATTAAGAAGACTTTTTAGGTGAAACTACTAGCTAATAATACTGTCATGGGAACCTTGATAAAATGCTTACATTACAGTCTAACAGATTCCGGAATCCTCTGATGGTCTAGGAAATCAAGTTATTGAAAACAGTGTCTTAGAATGTCTTCTTTGCTGTAGGCTGAAAAAAAAATGTGTCAACGCTAGATGTTAACAATAACCAAAAGGAAAAGAAAGCAAACAAACAAACACAAAAATCAGTCTCTTTCTTCTTCTTTTCAAATGGAAGCACCAGAGAAAACAGAAGCATAAACAAGGCCACGGTACTAATCTAGTCGGAATTGAAAGGGACGTAATAAAGGTCACAATTGTGCGGAGTGCATGAACTCAACACCAAGAGGATTTGGAAGTCATTTGGCTTTGACTTAATACTGTAAAAGTGTTTGTGCTTAATTATGGAAGCCCTTGGGGGCTCTTCCTTTTCCCCTTCAAATGTGGGGAGTCATCAGTAATGGAAATTACCTGGTTGTGAGATTAAGGAAGACAACGTACTGTTCACCAACGAGGGGCCAACATGGTTCTGACAAATTACAGCCAAGCCTCTCTTTTAGGGCAGCAGGATATCACTCTGGGGGATTTTTCCATCAGCCAAAGTACACCTACCTGGATCTTTGTAGATGTGACCTTCAATTAAGGCAACGATTTCCTCATTACCCATTTTCCACAGGCTTATTTTACAGAGAAGCTCCCAGGGAGCATGAAATAGGAAAACTCAGAGGGAACAAGAAAGGGGATTTTAAAATCAGGATAGTCATTTCAGCCTCAGGGGAAAAGGAGGAATATTTGGGGAGCCTTTATAAAACTTTATTTTATTTATATTGTTTTCCAAGGACAACTTTTACTAAGGGATGTGCTTGTTAAAATCACAGCAAAGGTGTGCTCTGTCAGACGGATGAAGCAACTGTACTCGGATCCCCTCATGGTTTGGACCAGGATGACACTGAGGAACATTTTTATGTTAGCAACAAACCCTACCTCCTGGATTTAATAATATGGGAATATCTGTGGGAGCCAACCACAGTTTAGTCAGTATGAGCCCTTCTAGTATCATTATGAAGAACCAACAATTGCCCCAGAAAATGCTCCTCTGTCAAACGCATGGTGCTGCAGAGGTAGACCTTTCAACCTCATGAGCAAGATGGTAATTAAGCTCAGGATTGGTCTGAAAAATAATGTACCCTTGATATAGAAGCTACAGGTAACATAAAAGGAAACCCACAAACCAAATGTGTTCTCATTTGTCTTCCACTTGACCTGGAACGGGCAAGGCTCCATTATTGCTCTCCTGAAGGGAAGTGGGAACAAAGGAGCAGAAACCCAGTCTGGCGCACATTCTGCTTCCACTGATAAGGGTATCCAGAAAGGCGGAGCATTTCCAGGAGCCCAGGATCACAGAAATGGAAAGGCAAACAGCCGTGCTTTAACCTGTATTTTCTCAATAAACTTTCGCTCAAATGTTTAACCGAGTTGACTCACAAGGATCCTTCATGAAGTCAGCACTCCTTTCCCCAGCTGAATAGGAATCCTGACTAGCTCTATACTTACAAGAAATAAGGGAGAGAAGAGTTTTGGTGAGGGGTGTGTTGTGGTTTCTTTATTTTGCTTTCTGCTGTGGTTTTGGTCATTCCCTGCCATTCCTCTAATAGTACTATTTTATTTTATTTTAAATTTAATTTAATTTAATTTTATTCTTACTGAGAGCTGACAGTATATACAGATAGACACAGGACACGGTCTCCAAGTCCATTTCAGAGCTTCATGGTCCATGTTAGAAACACAATTCAGAAAGAAAATACACTGAGAAAGTTTTAAGTATCAGATAAGCAAAGGAGCCATTTCATGTGAGCTACTCCATGAGATGTCCTGGTGCAGCACCCCTACATTCAAGGTCTCACAGAATATTGGATGGTGACACGCCCACTCTAACTTTAAAAAAATAAAAATAAACCAAAAAACCCTGCTCTCAAAAGAGCAGAATTATCCAATGTTGCAACAGATAGGCCCTGAAAGATTACTGAACCTAATGACTCTCTTTTACAGGTGAAAACACTGGTCACCCAACAGGACGAGGCGATGTGCTCAGAACCGTACATAGTTGTCGTAAAATGGTAGCTGGACCATCTGGGTCTGGACTCTCAGCACAGTGCTCTGAAATTAAGTTGAGCTTTCTGTTACCTGCTTTCATAGGTGAGAGTCTCCACTGTTCCCATCTCTACTTAAGCATGTGTTTCTTAAAAATTTGAAAGGGTCACATTTTATAAAAACAAAAAACAAAAAAATAATCTGGCTCTATAAATGTGTGTGGGCCTGTTCCAAATATATCTCAATATAGTCAAGTAATTCTTCTGTTCCATGAGGCTTAACACACCTCAAGCAAACTTACCACACAAGATTGGCAGAAGAACACACTGTTCCAAGTTCTTTTTACGATGTGATTGCTGTTTATTGCAAACTTCATACCTGAGTCTACCAATCATGTCACCCTAAAAACCTTTCATTTGTTGAAGAAAACAAGTTGTTTTATAAGTGATTCTTAGGCCCTGTCTTCACAGCCATCTCTCCAAAGTAAATATGTCCCCATTTCCCCCTCCAAGGCAGCTTAACATTTTGGAACCCCAGTGATGTGTTCTGACACTAGTGTGCACAGATTCTTTATTCATATCCTTATAAGGGTATCCTGGAATGTTCCTTGCCTCTTAAGCCTTCCCCACTTGGATGCCATGGTCCCGAAATCTCACCATTCTATGGGTTAAGTCTTGTGTTCTTGCAGTGATCTATTTCTCTAAAGGCCTTTATGAAGAAGCAGGAAGAAGAAAAATAAAATGCAGGGAATTCACTGAAAAGAAGGTGGAGTTAAAAATGAACTCCTTCGCTTTATCATTTTATTGACACTAACCCCAAATGAAGCTTGAAATAAGAACTATGGACACATGCTATCTGCCACAGATGGATATTTGGGTAAAAATCTAAAAACAGGGGCACCTGGGTGGCTCAGTGGGTTACAACCTCTGCTTTGGGCTCAGGTCATGATCCCAGGATCCTGGGATCAAGCCCCGCATCAGGCTCTGTGCTTAGCGGGGAACCTGCTTCTCTCTCTCTCTCTCTGCCTACTTGTGATCTCTGTCAAATAAATAAATAAAATCTTTTTTTAAAAAAATCTAAAAACAAAGGGAAACAAAACAAACACAATACACTGCTGTCAACCTGGATAAAAGAGAAGAACTGAAAGTCGCATACACTGTCACTCGAAAACAACAAACAATAACAGAAAGAATGATGTGCCCAAGAGTGGACGCCTGTGGTTTCTGGTAACCTGGGACTCCTTTGGATTTCTTCACAGAAACCAGAGACCCTCTTTTTTTTCTCTTGGAGAATTCTGTCTGTCATGCGCCCTCACACTCTCATTCCCACAGCCTTGGTGGGCAAACGACACAGGCTAACAAGATGAACCCATCCCCCCTGACAACTGACCACTCCAGGGATGGGAACATAATCCAAGTGGAGCCATCTGGATTTTATGGAAGAGAATTACATACCTTGGAAGAGAAACTACCCTATCTCTGAACACTTTCTCCAGAATCACAATCTAGAAGGAAGGAAGCGTTAAGCATGGAGCCTCCATTAGCCTTGCACTGCCTGTAGAGTGCCTGCTGGAGAATGAAGCCAGCTCAGGTGAAAACACAAGTATCCTACTGACGGGCATCAACTGAACCTTTGGCCCCGCTATGCCTGTGCACCTTGACTTCCCAATTATGACCATTAAATCACCTGTTTGTTTAAGCTAATCTGGTCTGACAATTGACACTCCTGATTACCCCTCATCATGTATCCTGGAATTTATGAGATGTTTCCTTTTATACATGATAGAAAAGTTGCTATTGTCTATCTACATAATAAAAGATAGTCACCTGACATGATTAGGACCAATATCAACTGTAGAGATATCAGAGTTGATCTGTCTCAGATAGGTTCCTGCATAAAAGCCCAAGGCAGACAATCTCAAACCAAGGCCCAAAGAATCTTAAGAATCAATGAAACAGGAGTTTGTTTGGCAGACAACATTAAATTTGAATATGTTGGAGTAAATCTGAGTACAAGTTAAATCTGAGTATGTTTGACTACCTCCAGTCCTTGTTTCAACATAATTCCCAAGTCTGAGATATCACATTAAAAAATCCAGAAAATGAGCTATAATGGAGAAATATGCCTTTGCATACAAAACTAGAGACAATAGCACAGTATGAATTTAAGATGCCATTTGACTGTATAAAACACAACCTAATGGATATTACTGTAAATTTTTAAAAGAATAAACTAATTGTGTTAAACCTATTTTATAGCTTTACTTCTATCTTCTTTGAAACACAAATATAAATTCAAAACATGAGTTTCCTACAGATTATTCCATCACAGAATTGCTGAATAATCTTGCCAAATTTGAACTTTCAATGTATCTTGGTTCTTTTACCCAGCGTAACAGCAAGAAATGACACGTTTAGAGGCTAGTGAGACCCAGGTCCACTTTGAAACTCTGAATGCAAATTGTAAGTAGAAAGTTCTGATGGACACTTTTTTTTTTTTAACTTTATATTTCCAAATGCAAACCCATATATTTTTTCTACTCACCCATCACTTAACAACTTTGCAGCCTCAACTTTTAACATTTCTGTTATTTTCAATTTCTACAACTAAAAGTTAACACTGAAAAAATTGAGAGGAGAAAATGCAGGAGGGTTTCTTACCAAATATTTTTCCTTCCTGTCTACATGCTATTCCGTCCCTGCTGAGATGTTTACAACAGTTGTGCAGGAGGAGAATGTGCCTGCAAAAGGTAATAGTCTAAAGACTTTTTAACAATACAAACGTTCCAAAAAGTCCTGCCTAGTTCTGCATGACTTCCTCAGATCATGCAAACATTGGTGTGGCATGAAGACAAGGCCATCAAAGCAATGACTTTTGTAGCTGAAAATCAACCAGCAAGTATTAATTTTATCACTTCTTACATAGGAGGCAAGGCACTTTGACAATCTGATAGTTTAGCATAATAAACCGAAGGAGGAAGGCTTTGTTGAAAATGATGTCTGCTTACAAGTACTCACAAGTAGTCAACTCAATACACTGGACTGAACTTGATAGGTGGGAAATTGTAGAACAACTCAAAGCAGGCAAAACAATCCCATATGTATCTATCAAAAGTGTGTGCAATATTGTTGTTGAATCTTGACTTTACAAAATTGAAGAAACGTTTTAGTTTATTTAATATGGAATATCCAAGCAAGCAAGTCTGGGGGTGTCTGGTATAGGGGGAGAAGGAACATTTAAAATTCTTCTTGAGTCATCTCTGGAAGGATAAAGGACAAAGAAGAGATCGGGTGGGAGTGGACAACACTATTACAAAGAGTTATGTGGAGGGACACTTTCCTGTACATTAATAGACACATTCATTAATTTGTTATAAATAATAGTTAGAAAATTCTTTTTTCTTCAGTCACTGTTGAGCACCTACATAAGCAAACTTTGTTCCAGGAAATACTAGCCCATTTTTCTGGGAAAATGTGTCCCTAGCCCAAACTTGCAGCCTACAAAATTATCAAAACAATAGCAACAGCTTCTCTGGTCAGTCTGCTCTTCATTTCAATTACATTCCTCTCCAGGGACTTTCAGTATCTCTCCCTGTCCCTCTTATCACATGAGACAGGAGAAAATGGACCACAGTAGGAAAAAACTCCTAGAAGGCAAACTTCCTTGCGATTACACTCATCAGCTCCTCTTTCCCTACACAGTTATCACAGAGGAGCTGTCCCTCTTCCAATCAAGGGTAAGTCTGCCCATCTGGCCTCTATAGGGTAGAGTACCCCTTCCTGCCTGCTCAAGCAATTTATATCTTAATTATCTTTTCTGTGACTTATTTTCAGTATCTTTCCCAGTACTAGATTCTACCCATTAGCATTCAAGAATGTTCAAGGGCACCCATCTTAAAAGCAAACAAAGGAGAGAAAGAACCAACCTCCCTCCACATCTCTTCCTTCCAGATCTATTGTCTGTCTCCCCCACCTTCAGTAGAAACTTTCAGAGAGAATTATCTTTGCTCATTGTTCCTATTCCCTTACCTTCCCCTCACTCACTGGTCCACTCTACTCCAGCCTCTGGCCCTGTCCCTCCTTCACTCAACTGAAAAGGCTCTTGCTAAAGTCCCTCTCAGTAACCATCTGGCACTATACCCGATGGCATTTCAGTCCTTGTCCATCTAGGGCTCTCAACAGTATTTAACTCATTTGTCTAGCACTTCCTTTTAGAAATCTCCCTTCTACTTGACTTTTATGACAATATACTCTCTTGGTTTTCCTCCTACCTCTCCAGCTGCTCATTCTTAAGATCTTTTGTTGAGTCATCCTGACAACTCAGCCTTTATATGTTCTTCATGGTTCTGTCTTGGCCTTCTTTTCCAATTTCGTCCATTCCTTCCACTGTGACTACTAAATTATTATAGTTGTATATTGTGATATCATGATATATTATGACATATCAGCAATTCACAAATTTATATCTCCAATCCAAACCACTCCTCTGTATTCCTACCTCATTTGATTGTCTCAAAGACATGAAACACTAAATCTAGATCAGATCAGACTCATGATCTTCCTTCCACACTAGCCTTCTAGAGTCCTTTGCCTATTTAAGGCTACTACCACCACCCACCAGGTTATGAAAGCCAGAACCATAGGGGTTGTCCTTGGCCACACCCTCTCCTCCATAGGCACATCCATCTCACCATCTGCCCTGTTGATTATCACTTATAAATACACCAGAAATACATCATTTCCAACCTCCACTGCTACGATCCTTGTTCATGTTCATATTTACATTTGCCATAGTTATTTCCTAACTGGTCTCTTCACTTCTTGCCTTATTCTACTCGTAACCCATTCTCCATGTAGCAGCTGAAGTCATCTGATCAGAATACAAAATAAAACTGAATTTTGTTAAGATAAATTTGACAGTTCTTTTATTCTTTTTCAAGATTGTTATTTATTCATTTGCCAGAGAGAGAGAGGGAGAGAGCACAAGCGTGGTAGCAGGAGGCAGAATGAGAAGGAGAAGCAGGCTCCCCACTGAGCAGGGAGCTCAATGCAATATTCCATTCCAGAACCCTGGGATCATGACCTGAGCTGAAGGCAGCAGCTTAACCAACTGAGCCATCTAGGTGTCCCTAAATTTGACAATTCTTAACTGTAGGTGTGTGTTATTTCATTGGTTGTTTTGCTGTTTTGGTCTTTGTGTTAAATTTTACAATTATTTTTTACTCATCTTTTTCAAAATCCCTTAAAATTTTAGTTCTTTTTATAAAACTACAATCAAATGTTAACAGAGAGCTACTTCTCTGTTTGATTACTCAAATTATACTTTGTAGATCCTCCTATTTAAAATAGTCCTTTGGAAATATTGAATATGTTCTCTCTAATGATGTTTTTATTGGTCTGATGGGTGTTTCTATTGGTTATTATCATCTTAATTTTCCTAATTAAAAAGTAATTAAACAAAGGCAGAATAACCTAAGAGGGTTCTTTCACACAAATAAAAATATGCATTTTCAAATTCTAGCCCTGACCTCTAACACCAAAAAATGTTTGGAATCCACTAACACTATCTAAATTTTAGCATTGTTTTCCTGCATCTTATTATTATTGTGCATGTTTTAATACAAAAACGCCATATGATAACTTTGTTTTAAATGTTAGATGGTAGTATTTTCTCCAATATTCGAAGAATTTTGTGAGATTTATTTATTTATTTTGGAGAGAGAGGAGAGAGAATGTGGGGAGAAGGAGAGAGAGTCTCAAGCTGACTCATGTTGAACAGGGATCCCCAAGTGGGGCTCAGTCTCCTAATCCTAAAATCAGGACTTTAGCCCAAACCAAGAGTGGGAGGCTTAACCGACTGTGCCCCCAGATATCCCAGCAGATGTGTCATTTTTTTTTAATATTTTATTTATTTATTTGACAGAGATCACAAGTAGGCAGAGAGGCAGGCAGAGAGAGATGGAGGGAGAGGAGGAAGCAGACTCCCTGCTGAGCAGAGAGCCTGATGCGGGGCTTGATCCCAGGACCCTGAGATCATGACCTTGAGCTGAAGGCAGAGGCTTAACCCACTGAGCCACCCAGGTGCCCCAGACGTGTCATTTTTAATAGAAATTTTAAAAAATAATAATAGGGGCTCCTGGCTGGCTAAAGAAGAGCCTGCGACTCTTGATCTGGGGGTTATGACACCAAGCCCCACATTGGGTCTAGAGATTACTAAGAATAGATAACCTTAAAAAAATAAAATAATAGTAAATTAATTTAAATTCTGATTTTTAATCTTTTCCCAGTTTCACTTCTCCCATTCTTCTATTTCAAATGTAGGTTAGCTCCTACTAAAAATATGTTGTTTTATTGCTTTTCTGAAATATGTGGGTTTGATGCTTTAAAAAACTTGACTAGACTTGATATAGTTTTGAAATACCAACCTCAATCACCATATTGCATCAACCTGAAATACTTTGAGGAAGTTAGTGGCTCAAATGGCCCTCTGGGAGCAATGGATCTCATCTCATTTCTGACAAATTGATGAGAGCTTGATAAAAAGAACCTAACATTTACCATCCAGTCTATTCTTAATGATGGGCAACGATTTCAGTCCTTCTCCGAAGGTCTGACCACCTTATTCCTGCCGCAGCTCTGCGTGCACGTCTATGGGGCTGGGGCTTGCCCACTCAAGGCCAGGACTGGCATTCTGGAAGTGCGCTCCATGAATCTTCCCTTCAGTGGAACTGGGTCCTATCTAGTCTGGGCATTTGTGATGTCAGGAAGAGTGATGTGTTCGTAAGATCAAAATAAAATCAACCTAGGAACACTGCCAAATTCTTCCTCTGTCTATCACTTATTCTCATATAAAGGTCGGTCTGTCTCCCGTGCTGGAGAATTGCAGAAATCTAAGACTGACCCTTTTCAGCACTTAGCGGAATCTAAGGCAGAGGAAAGAGGTTGTTAGCAAGGACAATTTGCTTTGTACCAACCCACTAGCTGGCAATTATCAATCAGTGTGGTAGGGCTCCATTACCCAGTACCGTGGAGAAACTAAGAAGCCTAGAAAAGCCTCAGATCAGGTAAGACCAGAAAAATCAGAGGCAGAACTTAAATTCGGTATTTCCCTCACAGTACATAGTGCATGTCTTATTAGTTGGTCAGAGAAAGCCTGGCAAAAGTGCTCAGACGGTGAGCAAGAAGGCAGGGGTTTCCTGCGTGTTGACAAACTGGAGGAGCCCTTCCCGGGAAGGGCGGAAAGGGAGCCAGAGGGACAGAGGTTGCGGAGTGGGGGGCAGTCCCTCTCTGAGTGCCTGATCCGGTGGCTTTATTTGTTAGCGTGGTGGGTCCAGGCTGGGAAATGCACACTCAGCAGGGAAAGGGGAAGGGAGATTGGCGGCAGTTTTATAAAAACAATACAGCTCAAGTCTCCCGCGTGTGCCCCCTCGCTCACCCCGCCGAGGCACAGTCGGGTCAAAAACGGCTCCCTGGAGCGAGTGCGGCCCCCTAGCTCCCAGTAGGAAGAAGGCGGGTATTTGTGACTCGAGGACGCCCTGACCGCTGCACACACCCCCCATTCCCCTTCTCTGTCAACCCGCCAGTTCTAAGAGGCGCCTCTCTCTCTGAGCCTTGGACTGAGGTCGCTCGGGGTCATCCCAAATCTGATGATGCGGCTCAGCCCCCCGCAGCTGAGGACTGGGGGGGGGGGGGAGGGTGCGCTGGAGGCAGAGAGGACGCGGGAAGGAGGCGACTTGCGCCCGTCGGAGCCCAGAGCTGGGGTTTTCCTCGCAGCGCTTGCTCCCCCGGGTCTGCGCTGGGCGCGGCTGGCGCCCGGGTCTTGCCTCCCGCCCGCCCGCACGCCGCCGCCGGGGCCAGGACTCTGGGCTGCCAGCGGCCCCGCCACCGTCCCTTCCGCTCGCCCCAAGCATTTGATTGCCAGCCTCGAAGTACCACCTCCCCACCCAGCGCCTCCCGGGGATCCGAGAGCCGAGACCCGGGAAACTGGCGAGGGAAAAGAGGAGCCCGTGGGCAGGGCCAGCACTGGGCGCCGGGGGGCCGGGTCTCCAGCTTGGAGGCGGGGGCTCCCCGCGAGCGGGGAACCGG
Organism: Martes martes; assembly: GCF_963455335.1. Lineage (NCBI taxonomy): Eukaryota > Metazoa > Chordata > Mammalia > Carnivora > Mustelidae > Martes > Martes martes. The sequence continues at coordinate 112,216,287 of NC_137895.1, forward strand.
AGAGAGAGCGCGGTGAGCGCGGGCGCCGCGGGTGCACCTCCGCCCCGCGCAGGGCCCGCCCGCACTCCCCAGGGGCGCGTCATCGCGCCTAGCCGGGCCCGCGCGCCTCGGGCTGCCCTTCTCCCGTCCCGCCCCTAGTTCTTCCGCCAAAACCCTTGACCAGAGTCTCCTTGCCAACATTCTTAAATGTCTTTTGCCAGCTCTTTGCGCCAGGTAGGAATAAGGCTCCGCTTTCAGGGTGTGTACATAAACGCCAATTCCCAGAAGGTGTAGCGACCTTTTCACCTTCCCCACGAACTCCCTGGGAGGGGGTCCACGGGCATTTACCCTCTCGAGCGCCAGACTGTTTCTGGCCGAAACCTGTTTGTTCCCTGAAATGTGTTTGCTATTCATATCCTCAGAGGCTCCTGCAGCAGTTCCCGGAAAGCCCCTGGGGGTGGAACTGGGGGGCATCCAACCCACAGTGAGGACGCGCCGCCGTGGGAGGAGGGGGAGGACAGGGGACAGGAGCTAGAGGACTGGCGTGACAACTGCCTATGGCCTGGGGTGGGCACTGTGAGACCCCTGCCAAGAGCCCTCCTCCCCCGCCGCTGTTCTCCCTCCCCCGAGAGGCACCGAAACAGAGGGCACTGGACCCCTAATTGCCACCCCCCCAACACCTGGGCTCCAGAGAGACGTGAGGCTGGGCGGGGTCGGGCGACGGCTGCCCCCTAGCTGGAAGGCGCATCACCTCCCACCCTCCTGCTTTCCCTCTGTCCCAAAGGAGAGGGCCCCAAATCTCGGTTAACAATGGAGTCCCCGGTGTGCGGCGGGCACCCGGGCACGACCGGCGCCCGCCAGCGGGCCCCGCTACCGGGCAGAGAGGCGGAGTGCAGCTGCAGCCCAGCCTCGCCCGACCGAGTGGTCTGACTCTGCTTCATGCGGCAGCGACACTGTCGACCCTCGCCCGGCTCTGTGGTGCGCCCACCACTCCAGCCTAGCTTTCCCGGGTCTCCCCCGTCCCGGCCCCGAGCGTCAGGGGAGCTCCGCTGCTTTCTGCCCCGGGTCTCGGACCGGCACCGCTGGAGTGACGCGGCTGGCTCCGCGCTCCTCGCCGCCGCGGGCCGGGGATTTGGAGTTGTGGGAAGCCCCAGCCATCTCCCCGGCGCGCCGCCTCTTCGCTGGCGGCTGGATCGCGGAGATCCTCCGCGGAGCTGCGGGTCTCTCCCCACTCCCCGGGTCCTGAGCGAGCACGCAGAGGTAGGCTAGCCCGACCCAGTCGCTGGCACCGACCTCGCAGCCTCCTCTCCAAACACACACCCACACCCACACGCCCTGGGCGCAGACCCCCTACGCCTCCCTTCCCGCGGAGATCCTGCAGGGCCTTCGGGGGAGACGGACAGACGGACGGGGAAAGCACACGGAGGCAAACTTGTTCCTCCCAGTCTCCTGTCAGGCAATTACTGGCGAGCCTGTGCCGGCAGAGGGGAGGGAGGAAGCGAGGGAAGGGCTCCAGAAGGGGAGGGGGAGGACGGAGGAGGTGGGGGAGGCGGGGGTGCAGTTGGTGAAACTCCTCTGTCTCTCGCTCATCTTTTCATTGCTTGCTCCTCTCCTTCGCGCAGACACCCCGGACCTCCCCTGGGCGCCAGCTCCTCGGCTCCAACGGGTCCAGAAAAAAGCCGGATTTTTTTTTTTTTTTTTCTTTCTGGAAATTGGCTTTGCTGTGTTTCCCTCCCTCCCTCCCTCCTCCCCCGGCTACCCCCCCCCCATCCTTTTTTTTTTTTTTTTTTTTTTTTTTGAGACATGGCCCGGGCAGTGGCTCCTGGAAGAGGAACAAGTGTGGGAAAAGAGAGAGGAAACCGGAGCTAAATGACAGGATGCAGGCGACTTGAGACACAAAAAGAGAAGCATTTCTCTCGGATCAAGGCATTGCCTGGCTGCTCTCTTTTCTCCAAGACGGACTGAGGATTTTACAGCCCTAGGCGGAGTTGAAGCTCTGCAGATTGTTTAGATTCCCCCTTTGCTCTATTTTCCGCCGCACGTTCTCGTTCTCCCGCGTCCGCCTGGGGATCCGGCGAAGGGAGAATGGAGAGGGGGCTGCCGCTCCTCTGCGCCGCGCTCGCCGTCGCCCTCGCCCTGGCCAGCGCTTTTCGCAACGGTAAGTGACAGGCGGAGGCGCGTGTGACAGCGCGGCGGCCGGGCTCCCCGGTTGCCCGCGACCGGCCGGGGTTCGGCTTCCCGCCCCAGCCGCGGGAGTCACGCAGAGCAGCCGGGGTGAGCCCGCAAGAGCCACCTCCCAGGCGAATGAAACTTTTGTCCAGGAGGAGAAATAAAGAAATAAGATCAGTGGGCTTAGGGCAGGAAGATTTCAAGTCCACTGCCTCCCTTCTGAAGTTGGTTGTTTGGTTATGGGGGTTTTCCTAGCTCTGTTACACGGCAGAGCTGCCTACCTTCTATGATCAGCACACCAATTATCTTAATAATGTTTCCTCCCAAAGGCAATTAGATGAGACTCCCTTTCAAAAATTTGATGGCTGTTGAAAGTTAATGAACACTTTACCAAGAGAACTTCCTGGTTCTTTTGCAGCTCTTCGAAACCATTTCCTCTGGTGGGTGCCTGCAAGGGATAGCGGTTTGTTTTTTGGTTTTTTGGTTTTTTGGTTTTTCTTTTCTTTTTTTTTTTTTTTTTTTTTGGTGGATGGAACTCCCTCCTCCGCCTTTGCAAATCGCCTCTGTGTCAGAAGTATGAATGAAAGTTACATAGTGTCAATGAAGGAATCTGATATATACAGTATAAAACACCAGGATATCTGAAAATCCCTAATCTAGTTGCAGCTTCCACTTAGCTTTTAAAACCACTCACTGTTAAGTAAATGAAAGACTGCTGGGTTATAAACAGTATCCCCTAACCTAAATAATGTATTTTAAATGTGATCTGGTTGTAGGCATGTTTAACTTACACTTTAAAGTAGGTGAAGGCAAGGGTATGAAATTATCTTTACAGTAAGTCTTCAGCAATTATTATTAACTAATTATCAAATATTTACTTTTGTCTGGCTTAGATTTCAATCAAAGTAATTAGAAGAAAAGAACACCCACTACTAACTGTGGTATATTGTTTTAATAAGAGACCACAAGTGGAGGGGTTCATACCAAGAGGAATTTAAATCACATCTTTATGATGGAAGTTAATCTCTCTAATATGCTTTTTGGAGGTTTTGTGATTGAGCAATAGATATCCCCCCAACAGCTACCAAGCGGTGTTCTAAAAGATATGCTCAGAGGCAACACACGCACTTACAGACACACACACACACACACACACACACAACTGTGAATGTGGAGTTCAATTTATTAATGAACCTGAGTTGGTGGCATCTTTCTCTAATCTGGCAAAGGATGAAATAACATTCTCCTCCAATTGGAAGAGGTCAAGTGGTTAGACTTTAGAAATTACAGGAACCCAACCTCTGCCCTCTACAAGTCCTGAGATTAAATCCGTAGTCTGGATGGTCACAGGATGGATTTGAAACCTAATGCAAATAGCTTCCAGACTTTAGGTTGTGAACTGCATGTATATGTGTGTGTGTATGAACATACACACACACACACACACACACACACACACACACTCACACACACATATATATGAAATATATTTTTAAATTTTCTTAGCGGAAGTCTGGGGAATGTTGAGAACCTGAGCCTCCGTCTGTAAGCTTGTCTAGTTAAAGCCATGTTGCTCTGATTGCAGTGACCAGAGCCAGTAAAATGCTTCTGTGACACAGCAGACCTCTTAAAGCCATGTCCACCTCCTCGGAGTACCAGTGTCTGCTAAATTAATTCATTAACCTTATTTAGGTCTAATGGTCCAGAGTCATTAGAAATTGCTCTTTCTTAATCAACTGTTAGAGAGATGTAACAGAGCCAGAGAGTCTAGCAGTCCACATTATCTTATTACACTGTCACTTTCTCAGAAGTCACAGATTAAAGAGCTCTGGTGTGGTACCGAGTCCACCTAAATGTCTTCTGAAGTGGCTCGTGGAGTGACTAGAAGCAGTGCTGTTTTATTTCACTCCTCTAACGGATGCCAGACTCTGCCATGATGTTTGTACAGAGCTGGAGGAGACTTAATGAGATGGGGTCACTCTCCAAGTTTTCTGCACATTTAGAATAATGGAAGAGCCTCAGTAGAATCACGTAACAGAGGCCAATATGATCATTAGTTGAGATTCCGAACTCCAGTTGCAACATTTCTTCTTGGCAAATCTTAAGCTTTTAAAAGCCAAGGCAAAGGAAACCAGCATAAGGGGACCCCCAGGTCTAAGAAACATGGTCAGAAACATCTAGCAATTGAGAAAAACAATATGATTTATACTGTCTTCTTTTTAATTTATGGCAAATGATTTCTGTAATGCATGTAGCTTTATGCATTTTTGATGGGCACTTCATCTTTCATTTCCATTTGACCTGGTTTTCCTGTAATAAAATTCTGTAGATTTATAAATTCATGCTGAGAGCAAAGAATGCCATTCTCTTTCCACAGGGAATCTATTAGATGCAATATTAAAATCTATATATACCATTACTGAAAATTTGTGATTGATAGGCTTATATATTTCACTGCTTTCATACCTATTCCTCTTACATAGTTTATGCACCAAATTTTTATTGCTTAAAATTAAGCGTCAATAAATGTGGCAGCATTTCAGGCTGAGACTCTCCAGCATGAAATCCATCATAAAAAGTGACAATGAGAATCTACACTGAACAATAAAGCAGCCCAGTGACTGGTTTATTTGGCACTCAGTGAATCACTTCAGCATTTGGGTTTTTGGAAATGAAGGCTCAAAACCAGTCAGCTCACCTTTCCCAGAACGTGAGACCATGGCTTACCATATATGATACCCAGACCTCAGTGTGGTGGGTTTTGGTCCCCCCACCCCAACATTTAGGTAATTAGAATTAATGCTGTGTGGCTATTTTTCTTTCTACCCAGTTGCTTTGATCTGGTCTCTAAGACTGAACAACTTTACTTGGAGCAGTAGAGCAGAATTATTTCTGCTTCACCAAATACACTTTGTTCTCTGTTGATCTGGATCTCCAGAGCAGAGATAACTCAAAATCACTTAGATTTATGGGCAGATAAAACAACAGCACAAAAGGTTTGGCTTTAAGCCAATCGAAGTCTTGGATGACAATCCCCACTGATCAATGACATAGACCAGGCTTATCATCAAAAAGCCACACAAGGGGTCGAATAGCTTCTTTTAGTCACCTTCCACTCAGAACTTGCTACTTAATGCGATTACACTTCTTGGGGGATAATTAAGTCTAGCAGAAGCTCCCTGGAGACCATGTTAACATCCATTGAGAGGATTTAATGTTTTTAACGCTAGAAGACCTTTTTCTTGGGAAGGAACTTTGGCGGAGGGTGGGAGGGTGGAGTCCTGTCACCTGTCAGGTCTCAGTCTCCTTTTTTACCCCCCAAGCTAAACTTCCTGGGATCAAAGAGTGTTCCTGGGCGGTGGGGTTGTATCAATGCCACCTAAAGGACCCACGGGGAGTTCCCCCTAAAAAGTTATGGAATAATAACCAGTAATTTATATATAAGGCTAGAGCACCGAAGTGGTTGTCAGGGAAAGATTTACCAAAATGTTGTTTTTATTTCAGATAAGTGTGGCGATACGATAAAAATTGAAAGTCCTGGGTACCTTACATCTCCTGGTTATCCTCATTCTTATCACCCAAGTGAAAAATGTGAATGGCTGATTCAGGCTCCCGACCCATACCAGAGAATTATGATCAACTTCAACCCTCACTTTGATTTGGAGGACAGAGACTGCAAGTAAGTGAGCAAGTATTTGAACAGGGCCCCACACCACCATCTAGTGGTCATGGATGTCTAAGGGGAGGAAAGTCTGTGCCTACAGTATGGAATATAAATGGATCCAGGAGGGATTCTAATCTAGGCCAGATCATATGTCAATGGTATGGAAATTAAATTATGTTAAGCGATTTCTGAGTTCCCCAAACTAGGAATATTATGTTGAAATGTATAATCCCTCATATTCTTTTTCCTGTTAACACTTTTGTTTTCGGAACTCTTTTGTTAAGAAGCGTGTCTATGTGCTTCTTTTTTTTTCTTTTTTTTTTCCCCTGAAAAGGGGAAGAACCAGAAACCCAAACTTTCACTTGAGTTTTTATTAAATATTGCAGGTCACTAGCATATATATCATCAACAGATGGTGAGGTTGGCTATTTTTTAACAAATCTCTGACACATTTTGTGATTTAAGGACTGTGTCTTACTGAGTTTGACATGACAAAAGCAAATTGTCATTGAATAAAAATGAGGCATAGAATATAAGTCAGATGAGGGTTTTTTTTTTAGTAGACTAATGATTGCAAGTCTTATGGAAAATGCAAAAAAATGGTTAATGCACGGTGAATACAATGGGACTCAAATATAAATTTGTATTTCATCTACCTGCTTTAACCTTGTTAACTCCTTCTAGTGTTAAGTAATTAAGCATCAACTTATGCCAGATTTCATTATTATGAAAACATTCTCACTATAGAGACAGCCTAAATTATACTTCCTCACTTTATTGGAAAGAATTAGTTGCGCAGGTTTGGCTTTGCACAGCATGGAAAATGTATTTTAACTTTGCGGGCGCAAGCAGTCCACTCAGATCCAGGTTTGCCCTTCTCTCTGGACACCCAGCTGACCACCGGTCTCTGTCTTGTCTACCTTATCCCATTCTGCCAATCTGCACAGGGTATATTCTCCAGACACTTGAACCTGAATATCTACCTTTAATGAAGTTTGGATATAGAAATAGTTTTAGCAAAGGAAAACAATCTTACTTAAATCTCAATTCCGAAGTGTTTCTCTGGAACTGATATGTTTTCCAAAGTTTTAAAATGGGTCAGTTCGATATAATTGTATACAGTGTAAATAGGTTCTGAGTTCTATTGGATATAAACATTATTGTGCTGGGACATTCATTATTAGAAGTGTTCTATTTGCAAATACATAGCCCTTTTAGGGAAGAACAGAATGATATGAAAATGTTCCCACTTGTAAGAGGTCCTTAACAACCTGTTGAGTTGGTATGGTAAAACGAGTGTTTCGTGGGCAGGGAAATGAGGTCATCTGGTTAATTCAACATTCTGGTGCTAGAGAATTAGCATACATTCATTGATCAATTTCCAGATAATCAGCATACACTACAGTGTAATAGAATTATGCCGATTCCAATTTAATCCTTGTTCTGTGCTTCAGGGCGTTATATTGACTTCTTAATCTTGTACAAAAGTTGCCATTAATAGTGTTCCAGCGACTGCTAGGAAACAGGGAATTTGTTGCTGTTGTTGACGATATTCTGTATGGTGATTTTACAATGTCAATGACCTAGACAACCTAGAGATTTGTTTTTTCTTTCATTTTATTTTAGTTTGTTTTATTTTATTTTTTTGCTTTTTGACAATACTTTTTTTTTTTGCTTTTTGACAATACTTAAACGGCTCTAAAAGATATTTTTAAGAAACTCAACATAAAACATACTCAAGTAATATAACATTATTCCAAAGATAAGGCGCCATTACAGTTTAGCAAACTCATGCCTGCTAAGTCCTGATCTGAGAGTGGTGCCCATGTCTGTGTATAAGATAATAGTTAATAAATTCAGAATAATCAGGAGTCACTAGCAGGGATGCGCTGATCAATGTTGAATGACCAGATCTTGGAAGGGTCCTCATCTGTAATATTTACCAATTTCTATAGTGTAAATATTCCCACCATGACCAGTTTCAAACTATCCATGTGATGTCACTGTACACAGACTTGTGTACTCATGTACTCCTAAAGAGACATGTGGGTTGGGTTCTTATGTGCAAGCCAGTTCCAGCACAATAACCCAGGAGGCCAGTATGAAGGGGAAGCCAGTCAAGAGAGTTAATCCATGTTAAGTGCTTGTAATAGTGCCTAGTGCACAGTAAGTCTTCAATAACTATTTGTCGTATCGTGATGTGAGGTGGATTACGGAATTAGAATCTTCTTAGTTTTCTTTCCTCCTTTCTTTCTTTCTTTCCCTCACTTTCTTTCTTTTTTTCTTTCACTTTTTGAGGCCTTCTTTTTCTCTTTAAATTTATTTATTTATTTTGAAATACAGAAGGAGCATGCACACATGAGTGGGGGCAGGGATGGAGGGAGGGAGCAGAGGCAGAGGGAGAGAATCCCAGGCTGACTCCATGCTGAGCATGGCACCTGGTGTGGGGCTCAGACCCAGGACCCTGAGATCAGAACCTGAGCTGAAATCAAGAATCAGATGATTAACCGGCTGAACTACCCAGGGACCCCTCAGATTTCCTTTTGAAAAATGACAAGAAAAAGGATAATCATCCTTTATAGGAAGGGACAATTTTAGTGATATCAGCATGATATTCAAGAAACTGACATGGGCAGAAAGATTGTTTCTGTCTTCTGCTAGTGAGACTTTTGTAAGGCTACCCAGTGAAGTGGTTTCTTAACTGTATCAACTGAGGGTTTGTTCTCTCTGAAGGTTCCATCTCCTGGCCAACCTTGAAAGGCTGATATATTTAGCCTGATGAAGTCAATGGAGATGATGGCATAGAAAATACCTTTCTGCCATGTTGCTACCTGATTGTTTTATCAATGAAAATTCCAAAAATGGTAGAGGAAGAGCAACTGAAGACATTGCTGTCACTATCTTTCCAGGCTGGTCCACTTGACTCCTGGTCACTGTCGAAGGTTACACTGGAGATTCTACAAATGGGGCACAATTCTTAAGGCTTTTGTGAAAGTCGCAAGAATAATCCACAGCTTTAATTTAAAGTTAAAATTCCCTACAAAAATAGAAAATACCAATAACCCTTGGAAAAACAAATTCATAGACTTCAAAATTTTATATTGAATGTGCAAAAGGATGGTTTGTTTTTTTTTTTGTAATTTATATTAGGCTACCTCAATAAAAGGAATTTGAGATAATACAAAATTAGGTACAACAAACCACATTCAACGAGCTAGCAAGCTCGTAGTTATCATTCCTGTTGAGATCAAGCTGATAGTCTTATTTGAGATATTTAATATCTCTCCTTGTTTCAGCTATATTATATGTCTAATAGCAATAAAAAGTACTTGCTTTACCAATGTCAACAGGTTATTGGTAAGATAAAATGGGGTAGTGGATAGGAAAGCCTTTTGAAAAGTTGAAAGCTTCCCTCAAAAGAAGTTATCATTGCTATTATGATATCTTGGTGATGGTTAGAACATATCAAGCTAAATATATAGGTCCAGTAATGGGATGATCCGCATAAAATACACCTGGCAATTTCTCTCAAAACTGTCCAGTCTTTGTATAATCAACTTCCACCATGTGAAAGCTTAAGAAATTGATTCCTTAGTACATCTGTTTGTTGAGAAACATCCTTAAAAGCCAAGTAAACAATTTTTTTTTTCTTTTTGTAGAGTGTAGGGATGGATAAGTAATTAAATAGATGACTTCTGGGAGGAAAAATATTTTTATTTACATTTGTATTGTTTTATTTATAATTGAATTAAAAACTATTTCATAGTTTTAACAATACAATAAAAGGCACACAGTTACAACTTTTCATGTGAAGAGCATGACAACTGACCCAATACATAACCAAACTACGAACCTAAACTTACAAAAAGTTTTTAGAGTGAATATCAAGGGGCATTATTTCCATAGGGAAAATGAATGTATCAGGTTGTGCCTGATAGTTTTAAAAATGCAAAAATCTCTGTTTCAGGTCCCATTATGAGTCAGGTTTCTAGACAAATAAGCATCAAAACCATAATATTATAACTCCCTGAATTCTTTTATTGAACAAAGTGTGGTATCGATCAATCGCTCAATCAAGCAAGCAGGAGAACATCTGTCTGCGGGCTAATGTTGTGCCAAGATGTGTAGCAAAATGGTCTGGTCTGGTTTTATTGTTATGTTGATAAAAGGTGGCTAGAGAATGTTCTGAAGGAGAAGGTGTGGAGGGAATTCACCAGCACAGTCCTCCACGCTTGTGAAGTCAAAGCACAGTTATGAGCAGAAAAGAAAGAAAAAAGCAACCTGCCAAGTGTTTTTCGAGAAAGCAATGTTCATTGGGCACTGTACATGGTTTTCCGCATTTACATTGAGCTAGTTAGATCTTACCCAACGATAGTTTTCTTCGGGGGTAACGCAGACATCTTGAATCTCATAAAACTTTATATCTGCATAATAAACAAGAATGTCATTGATACAGTAGTTAGAATTTATGGAACCTTTCCGGTTTCCCAGCAATGCAAACTATCAGCATGATAATTTATAATAGGTTGTGACAAATACTGCTGAGCAAAGAGGTGTGTGATTACATTCAGATCAGATGTCCTCATCTGGGGAGCAATAAAAATTTCACAGACATTGGGTTAAAAACATTAAGAAAATGAATGTGGAGCTCCAGAAAGAGTCTAAAAAGGTGGTAGTGTTGGAGGGAGAAAGCTCAGTAGTGGTCTTCTTACTCACTGGTTCCTGATTTCAGTGCCTGATTTGTCAGTGCTGTTTTGTAGGATTTCACCTAGACACAGGCTAACGTGGCGCAGATGCTTTTCTGTCTATAACTTAGGTGTGTATTCCCTTCTTAGTGGAACCAAAAATAAGTGTTGTTTTTTTTTTCTAATTCAATGCAGTCAAGGGAGATTTCACTTTTATAACTTAGTATGAAGTTTAATTACAAGAAAATTTTAACTAAATAGAGATGCTACTCAAGTTTTGGAATCTTGTTAGAACAAATCACACATCGTTTCTTTAATGCTACTTTTATAATTACCTAAGTTATTACAAACTTTGAAACACCAGTCATTTCATTTATTGTTGTAGACCATAAACTCACTGAATGAAATTAATCTTTCATTAGTTTCTCAGATCTGATAATTTTCACACATTTAATTATACAGTGGTCACTTTGTCATTTATTGGCAATACAAGTTTCCCTGAGTACTATTGGTTTCCCTGAGTACTATTTTTTGTTTTGATCCTTGCTTTTTTTACTTTGTTCAGCAGTGGGTTTTTTCATTAATTTTGATTTTTTTTATGCATTAAAATATTATTTACCTCGATTGGTGAATTTTTGGCTTTTTGTACTTGAGGCAAGTGCCCTACTCTAGTCCCAGTCTTGTTCTAGACTATCACTTAGACCAAAACAAAGCCTTTGTTTTATGGAAAACAGTGAGTATTTTAAACCAAAATATTTTGGTTTAATACAGAAGTATACGTACTTTTATTAAAGTACAAAATGTATGTAGAAAAATACAGTGTAAAATTTGATAAAATTTTATAAGGTGAGCACAACCACATAAGCAATCCAAAGTAAACATTTCCAGCGTCCTATGAAGAATTCCCCTTATGTTCAACTAGCCTTTGGCTTCAAGGAAGACTACTGTCCCAACATGTGATTCAATTTTTATAAATTTCAAAATAAGACAAAACTAAACTCTTGTCTTAGAAATCTGCAGGCACTATCTTTCAAGTGTGGTAAAACTCTTTGGAATAGAGATAGAACAGTGCATACTGTTCCCTTTCTGATAATTAAAAAAATAAAATAAAAACCAGAGTCATACTGAAGTGTATGCTAATGTTCTTCAGTGACTGCTGTAGAAATATCTTGTATTCGTTACATATACTATGGGTTTGTTAAAATACACACAAAGTTTACGAACTAGAGCTTCCTTTGATGCAAGGCAAATACAGAAAAATCTTCCCTGGCTTTATTTTTCAGCTTTTCATTGTTGGTTTTCATCTCAAGTAACTTCCCAACATGGGCGGTGTGGGAGGCACCACCACCAAGCTCAGTTTAATTAAAAAACTTTTGAGTGGTTAAGACTGAATCCTTCTAGGAACAACTGCTGGAGAGTATTGTTGCTACCACCTGCAGCGTCCTTGGTTACTACTCAGGCAGATAATTATCTACTTTTCTCCTTTTGATATTTTTCCCTATTAGCACTGATTTAATTTGAACAAAACCCTATGTGTTTAATAGAATTAATATTCCTTTATTATTTTTTACTATAAGCAATCACATTGTATCATAATGAATTCTGAGTACTACAAGGTTGTTGTGTGTTAGGCATTTCTGTAATTTGAAAGAAGCAACCTTTATGAGGAGCTAAAAGAGAAGGTTAGTTGAAATCTTATCAAATTGAATCAACATGTGCATGGCATTTCCAACCAGATTTCACTTGGGGAGCAGACACTTAAAAATTGATCCAAGTGAGACATATGCCTTCAGCCGGCATGCATATTCTCAGCTCCTTTTTTTTCCAGCATAAAACTTGATACTTGCATGCATGCTGACATACTCCGGCAGAAGCACACACACAAACACATATGTGCATGTGTGTGTGTGCTTGTAAAGGAGGCTACAAAATAAACTTAGCTAATTGCCGTTGTAGTATTCATCAAGGCTGATCATTAAGCCCAAAGAAGAACAAGAGACAAGATTAGTGTTCAGATCAGGTTCCAAATGCCTCTTAATTGGGTGTTTGTAATCAATCCTGATTGTAGGAGTCAGTGACTTGGCAGAACTTAGCACCTCAAAAAAAGATTTTTCCTGCTATCCTGTGGTTGATGGAACTGTGTCTAGTATCTAGGTCAGTTAGGGATGGCGTGAGGTCGGGATAACTCTCAGATTGGCTGTGAAGCCTGCCAAACATATCATCCTGGCTTATGGTTGAAATCACTTAGTCTTTGCAGTTAGCTTAGCATTTGAACTTCCTTCATTCAGAACTCTACGAAATTCTGCAGAAGAGCAGAGAGGAAAAATAATCTTGGCTTCTCTCTACTCAGTTGTCTTTTAACTTAGTTTTTCTCATGTTCAAGCCTAGGTCTATATTGTACATGTCTTATATCTTATTCAGTCACCATGTTTTTTTTTCTCCTTTAATTTAAATAATTAATAGAGTGTTTGGGAAAGAATGGTCACAGCTGGTGCTTCCTGTCAGGTCTTCACTCTATGTCCACCATGAAATAAGCACTGTGCACACAATTTCACGCAAGCCTCCCGCCATCCCCATTTTACAGATGGCAGCACTGAGGTTTAGAAAAGTTAAATCAACTGAGTCCAAATGCTCAGCTGCTGCACTAAGTATCTTTCCACCTTTGTGACCAATGGGGCTTGGAATGAAGTTCTTATCAAGTATTGCCAGTCTATCTGGTATTCAAACAGCCATTTTCTTCTATGAAATACCTCACAAAACTCTGAACACAAACCAACTCATTCTGAGGAAGGACTTAATTTTTAAACTCTCGGTTCAGATTAGGTAAGAACTGCTAAAAACTTTCAACCAACCGGTGATTTTCCACTCAGTTAAAAACTTGCCTGAACCTGGGGATGAAATTCTGGCGGAAAATATCTAAATTCCGGTCCCTTTGGTTGATGGAGTTTGAAAGCACAGAGCACCTACAAACACAATATTTACTTAAAGCCTGATAACCAGGCAGCACAAGGATTGGATTTATACAGTTGGTTCAAGGGACACGTGAGTTCCCAGCTGCGGGCTCCACTTCCTCCCAAACCCGGAAGTCAGAAGGCTGCCTTGTCTTCCAAGCATTGCTCATTTACTTCATCTCAGCAAATGTCGGGAAAACTTTGCTGTCCCACAGCTTCCCTATTTGTAAAGTTTCAGTACTTGTATTTGCCATGGTGACTCTGTAAGGGTTAAAAGGGAGAATGTTTGCTCAGGCACTGGATTCCTATGAGAAACAGAGGAGTGTTTTTTGAGAAGAAACAGATGCTCCAGAGTATTTTGTTTTTATCTGGTCAGATACTTGTATAATCAGCCGGCCAGGTTGGAGGTGATGGCTTGTTGCTTCTGTGAGGCACTGGCGTGTCATGGAGAGAGCAGCCAGTCCCAGGCTGAAAGAGGATGCTAAATGTCTCCTTATTCAAGTTCTGAAATTTCTTTAGAACAGCCGGAGGTGGCAAAGGCCAGTCCATATATTCCTGATTCCAACTTCTTGCCTGACTCTCTAACCAACAGATGCTACGAGCTGGAAAGCTATTGTGTGCAACAAGCAATCACTGAAATGGCAGTGAGAAAAAATAAAATGTGGTCAAAACCTTAGTCCTCCAGAGTTTTGTTTGTTTTTTTTTTTAAATTAAAAGCACTAAATTCCCAAATGTAAAGAAAAAAAAAGAACATGCTCTTGGCTTGAAGAAAATAAAGGACACAAAGCCCCCCAGGCTCGGTAGTTTGACTTCCTCTCACTCGGGGGGATGTTGTTTTGGATGGAGCGACATCTGAGGCTGCTGTTTGGCCTTTTCTCTCAGTTCAGACCAGCCCGTCCGTTCTTGAATAACTTGGGAAAGTGGGCATTTATTTGTAATGCAGTTGGTCCTAAAAAAAAAAAAAAGATGATGAAAATTTCAATTTCTAGATCAATCCACTCTTGGAAAAAATGGCAGCCACTAAAAACGGCAAATCTGCCTGAATTTGACAGCAACGCTATATTATGCATGGAGCTCTTGGACCCATCTGTCCAGGTCCTTCATTCTAACTGTACAGGTAAGGGTTCATCTCCCTCATTGGGTGGTGAACTCTTTGTAGGCAGACACCATGTCTTCCTTACATCTCTACTCTCTACAGTCCCCATGATGCTTTGTACCTAGCAGGTACTAGGCTAACGGAACGCCACAGTGGAGAGTTTTATTGAAATTAAAGTCCTGAAAGAATAGAGAGAAGGCAAACAGCATTGCCTCAAGTAGAGTCTACAGTTCACGAGAAGCAGTCTGGATGAGAGAACAGCAAATTTCAGCGAAGGGAGAGCAGAAGGGGTAATTTTGATAACTACGGCTCAGTGGTTTGAGCACCAGTCTTTCAAAAAGACATGATGACAGCCACTTCCTGGACACAGAGGTGGTAGCTTCATTTTTGCGTTCTCAAAATCTGTCCAGGTCCCTCCTCCTCCGTCCCCATCCACCCAGTCAGAGACATCAGAGCTGGGACTTTGGCACCTCGGTTCGCAGCTACACAGGCAAGGCCTGCAGATTGTCTGAGAGAGTGAGAGAGCAGGAGGGGTGGGCTCTCCCACCGGCACAACCTGCTGCGCTTCCACTGTCTATGTTTGAAACGCATTTTAGCATTGCTTTTGCTGGAGCCAAAACATCCCACAACTCCCCTAGCAGCTTCTTCACTTCTACAAGGGGTGGCCCATAATTTTATTTTTCACTGAAGGTTGTTGACCCTGGACAGAGAGAAGAGTAGGGGTTTTAGCACTAATTGGATTTCTTTCTTTCTTTCTTTCTTTTTTCTTTCTTTCTTTCTTTTAAAGATTTTATTTATTTATTGGAGAGTGAGAGAGCTCACACACATAGGAGTAGGAGGGATGGACAAAGGAAGAGGAAGAAGCAGACTCCCCACTGAGCAGGGAGCCCAATGAGGGACTTGATCCCAGGACCCTGAGACCGCTACCCAATCCAAAGGCAGATGCTTAACCAACAAGCCACCCAGGCAACCCCCCCCCCACTTTTTTTAAGGAACAAGTTTTACATTTTCCTTATCCTTTATTCCACTGCCAATTTCTTTGTCCCTGAGTAACTGTTCGGTGATCTTGGTTTAGTCCTTTAAGACCCATCCTCATTTCCTTCTTTAGCTCTTCTAGCCTCATACCTAGTGCTTGTGTTAGTTCATTAACTCGAGCTGGGGATTTCTGATTGTCAGGGGACGGTGTTAGCAGCTCCCGTGAAAGTGTTCTGGTGAGGATCAGGGGTGTGTGGATCATAATTGCATGTCTACCCTTCATCCCCATCTGGGAGGCAGTATTCAGGGCGGGAGGGCTGCCTCACCGTCCATGAATGGCTTGGCTATGGCACTATGAATACCGTGGTTTTGACCGTGTAGACGGGCACAGCTCAGGAAGGTGTAGCATCGGGCTCTGATGAACCCCCACAACCCAGACAGAGCCTCAGTTCACCTTTTTTCTTCTCTTTCTGAAGAAAAAAAAAATGTTTTCCTTTCCCTCCTATCTCAGTGACACAGTGCTGATGACATAATGAAGGTGGAAGTATCTTATGAACACAAGAGAAATAGGTTAAATAAAGCCTAGGTATTACTATAACAGGAAGTGCATCCGCGGGTTTTGTTCCTTAAAATAAGTTCAGACTGTAAACAATAACGTCTGCATCCTCAGGAGAAGGCACTTATAAATATTTCAAAAGCACTGCACATGTCCGCAACAGAGATAGTATCTCGTGCTCAGCGTGTACTCAGCAAACAAGAGTTCCTGAATATTCTTATACTAAGTTGGCTGGATAAGTGGGTTATAATTGCCATCCTCTAAAACTCCTGGTGGGTGGAGTTTCTGGAAAAATCCCACGGAAGATGCTATCCCAAGGTCCCAAACTTGCTAATAGCATTAATGGGTTTAAAAAAAAAAAATCACAATTTTCTCAAGTGTGCCTGAGGACTTAGAAATCTCTTCGGCACACCCAGATGGTAAAGCAGTCCATACTTTATGGAAGGCGGGAGCCAGGATCATGGTGGCTGTTATAGTCGGGATGCCAGTCCTTCGTAATCAGTTAACTCTGCCACTAAATTCACATGCAAGAAAGAGGAAATTAGGTGGATTTTGTATTATAAATCCATAGAGAATTTATGGGAAGATACACGTTTTTCGATTGATGGTCCTTCCCATTCTCGTTCCTGTCCCTCCACTTCTCGTGGCCCCAGGTCCTTTAACTTTCCCATCTCCTTCCCCCATTTCTGGTTGGGACAGATTTCCCAATAGTGAGGAGGGTCTCAGTGCTAATGAGGAAAAGCCACTTCATCTAGCAGAAAGGGTTTGCTTTCCTTCTTGTGGGACCATTATCAGCCTCCTCGGGTCGAACAGATTCTATAGGACTCTCCTACTCATGTGTAAAAGAAGTCCTCCTGGGAACTTGTTACCCTTCAAACAAATATTTCATCTTCTGCCTTCCCTGTTACTTGCCACGGGTCCTGAAAGGAGTGTCTACACTCTACCGCTCTACCTTCTCACTTAACTCTTTTCAGCATCATTCCTGTTCCTTCCAGTTGACTGAAACTGCTTGCTTAACTGCTCCATTCCAATCACTCTTCTAATGCCCAGGCCACTGGCTTTGCCTTGACCCTGATTTTTTTGCCCTTTGTACAACATTATATGCTATTGGCCACTCTCTGTACATCGGAGCTTTCTTCTTCTCTGTATCGTGTCATACTGTACCATCGTGGATTCCTCCCTACCTCTCTTTTTGGACTTTCTCCTTCCCCTCTAACACTAAAAGACAGGCATTGGCAAAACCTTTGCCCTGAATGTCTTCTCCCTGAATAGCTTTATTGATCTCAGCCACTCAGCTCTCCCAAATTTCTGTCCAGCCCTACATTGTCCAGCCCTAAACATTGGACTCAAACTTCCAAATCCATTCCGGACAATGTTGACTGCCTGAGTGGTAGACGATTGCCACAAATGAAACAACCTGGTTTTGTACCACCCCTGCCTTTTCATTTTTTTTTATTGACTCCTTTCTTTCCTGTGTATCCAAACTTGACACTCTAGAATCTCCCAATTCCTATTTGTCCCCCAGGTGCAGTCAGCTTAAGGCCTCAACATTGCGTATCTATAATACCCTTCCTGTCTATCTTTTCTGTTCCATTTGCACCGCTACTGCTCAAATCCTAACACTTTTTTTTTTTTAAGATTTTATTTATTTATTTGACAGACAAGAGATCGCAAGTAAGCAGAGAGGCAGGCAGAGAGAGAGGAGGAAGCAGGCTCCCCGCCGGGCAGAGAGCCCCATGCGGGACTCAATCCCAGGACCCTGGGATCATGACCTGAGCCAAAGGCAGAGGCTTTAACCCACTGAGCCACCCAGGCGCCCCTCCAATCCTAACACTTTTTAACCCACTCTCGGTGCTATTGCATTCACGACACAAAGGGACTTGTCTCAGTTCTTGCTCTTTGCTGAGAAACCTTGAGCTCCCTGCCCCCCGGCCTGCTCCTGCCGCGCTTCTCAGTCTTCCACAGCATGACTTCGCCCTGTCCCTCTGCTCTATCTCCTGCGGCGTCCCGATATATTCTTGCCAAAATATATTGTGGTTCTTTAGACTCACCCCTGGTTTATCTCCCCATGCCTATTCGTGGGGTGTTTTCTTCACATACCTTGTGTCCCTGTCAAAATGTTTCACATCATTCTAGTTCCATCGGAAGGGCTCCTTTGTAAGCCATTTCTGAGAACCAATGACCTATTAAATGTGGTCTCTCTCTCTCTGTCCTCCCACACCCCAAGAACTGTGTTTCTACGTCTTTCATGCTCTTTAAAATATTCTGTCTTGTCATAATGTCATAATCATTAATATTCTGTTACTCTTCACCCAACTAGCTCATAAGGTGCTCAAGAACAGAGCATGATACTGTTTTCCACCACTCGCAGAGCCTAGTGTAGTGTTTCGTCTGTAATAGGTGCTTAATTAACATTTCTGAATCGAATGGGCCAACGGACGTCCAACTGAGTCTTCTCCAGTGTGTTCATCTAGCACGGAAGAACCAAGTCAGCTTTTTAGGAAAAGCTCTGACTTAATCAGACTATTAAAATGCACATTTATGCTTCTCATTTACATGGTAAACCCTTCCTTTGCCTGGGTAGTGGAGTCAACCTCACATTTTTCCTCTAAAAATCCCTGTTTTTTAAAAATCACCTAAGATTTCTACATGTGAATAGCTTTAGCTAAATCTCAACAAATATGCAAAGGTAGTGCTTGACTGAAAGCTTTGCTTTCTGTCTCACATTCATCTCCACAATCTGTTTTGGAGTTAGAGACATCACATGCTTTAACAGTAGAGACATATGTCCCAATTGTTGAGTGTTTTCTAACATCCCCGCAACTCCCGGGACTTCATGTCACTACTCTAGAAACTTTGTCCATTGTATGTTCATATCTGGGCTCATGGCCAAAGCACCTTTATATAAATTTAGTGCAAATAATTTAGAGCCTTCCCGCATTCTAGCTGGCAACCCCAATACATGCACGTTAGCTTCACAGCAGGCTTGCTGGGGAAGTTGTATAAAGTGAGGCTCTCTGGGAACAGAAGTCAACACAGGATGGATCCTGAGCAGAAGGGTGTAAATACGTTAGTCGGTATTACCAGATAAATACCAAGGCCCAAGTTTTGGTGCAGCTACATGAAGATACCACTCTGGGGAGGAGCTAGACTGAGCTAGCCCAGAGGTTGCTGAAATGGACAATAAAGGGTTTCAGCGGCTTCCCTCGTTCACATCATCCCAATGTTTCCTAAGTATTTCTTAAAGCTGTGGGTCATAGTGAACTCGTGTCAACCCAAGAGGAAGAGACGAACAAATGGCATGGGCATGGCTACCCCTACAATAGTGAGTCACCCCGGCTACCACAGTTCATTTTTGTATTTCTTACCACCTTTTACTGAGTTCTCTGGGTAACCGCCAAATGTTTCTGTTCTCTGTCTAGTCTAGAAACCCATAGCACACCCCCAGCCTCCCATCTCCAGGTTGTCCGCAACCAGAGAACAGAATGACTTAGATGATAAACTCTTGCATTTCCATGGAGGTCAAAGACTAGCCGGGGCAGAGGCAGAAGTGCTGCCTGACTGTGCCTTCGTTTTATTCTCCTTCGTGCCAGTCCCATGGTGACCACCTTCATCGTTCCCTTGGGTGACCTGCTTAGCTAACAGTGTGGTCTTCATATGTGATGCCGATTGGATCCTGTCACGATCCTGAATTCTAGAAGTGACTCAGCCTTTATTTTGTAGAGCTGTGGGCTCCAGGATTTCATCTTTCTGGGCCTGCATTTCTTCATCTGGGAAATGAGAGAGAGAGTTTCTGTGCTTTCAGCCCTTTTGCCTCTAATCTAACAGGATTCTGTGTGTGCAGGGGAATCCTGTCGCCATAAAAGCATATTCCAAAGATGTTTTTTCTGGTGATTTAGCAGGGCGCTTATCCCTGGTCCTTCCTTTGTCTTTGACAAGACCCCCCACACCTTTTCTCTTTGTCTCTCTTTAGCTCTGAGCTACTCCAGCTCAGTCCAGACCCTCCCTGCCTTTTGCAAAACAGCTCCTCCCCTTTTCTTACCCTTTCTTTTCCTCTGAGACACTTTTTTATGTCAGTCTTCTACCCCTAAATTTTATCAGACATTTTAGATTCTATCTCGGCAAGATTTATTCCGGAGAATTGCCCATTTCCCCACCTTGACCCTAGTCATCTCCATTAACAGGGGATTATTTTAACTCATCGGTTATTTGGAAGAACTGCGAACGTGGTCCTCAGAAATGCTCATTTCTTGTTCTGCTGTCACTGAATATGATATTTGCAGGCAGTGGAAATTCTGTGCGGGAATAAGCTGTTTATTCTTGAAACTAGATGGGCCACAGGCCAAGTTCAAGGCGTAATTTAACTGCAATTGATAACCTAAATGTTAATCGAGACTCGGATTTGATCACTAACACAGAAATAGCTCTACCTTACCTTTCTGCTCAACATAGCTTATTAAAATTAGATTGTAAAAAATAGAAATTGCATTGGAAAAAATACAGAGGAATGACAACAGCGATTTTGTTAATGAATCCCACCTCACTCTTTATGTCTCAAAGGCAGCTAAACTATGTAATAAGCTATGCATCTATTTGTAAAACAGTCTCGAATTAAGGAGCTTATTCAGATGCCATTGTAAAAATAATTTTCTGAAATTGTGGTCTATCAACAGGAGATAAGATGGCACTTTGTTGTCGCCTGCTGAGGCCCATTATGAATATTCTATTTCAGAGGCAAATCGCACTGTAAATACAATGTTCAGATTCATTTATTTCCACAATAGCATTTTTGCAAAGGTGCAATTTCATAATTTGACTTAGCAGTGATAGCACATCATCATTTCAAAGCTCTTTATAACCACTGGTTAATTCACACATCCTTGGGAAATTGTTTATTTGTACCAGATCCATTTTAAAGCGAAATCACCACAACGTACAAAGATAAAGAAACTTGCCAAAGGCTAAACGGGGACAGAGATTGTGGTTAACTGTCCTTCTACCCATTTCCTTTCCTTAGCACATGTGACTAGGCACTTCTGAACATGCATGTGTTCCCAATAAAAATCAAGGACTCTATTAATGATTCTATTACGGGCAGGAAGCTTGGTTTAAAACAGCAAATCCAAGTCATTCGAGATACAAATGCCAGCAGGACCTGAAAGGTAGGAACATATTAATTGTACTTTTCTCCTCTGTTGGGGTCCCCCTGAGCCATATTTTTATTAAAGCAAATGATCAATGGTGGACGAAGAATAAAGTTATTTAGCTAATTCCCAGCATTAATTGGAAAAGCTCTACTATTTCTAAACATCTCAGTACAAAAAAGAACTTCAACTGCCAACCTCCATTATTTTTGTCACCACATCTTTCCTAGGACTGTCCTTGAGATTTAAGCTCTTCATATTTCTTATCTGTGTTGTTTTAGTGTTTGGTGTAGATACCGATTATACAGGCCCTGAGATGGATGACGAGCATGAGTTCACTGTTTAACACCCATCACAATGTATGCTTAAAAAAATATATATGTGGTAATAAGTTCAGAACTTACAAACTTGTAAGTTGAGGTAAATTCAGGCACTTTCCAAAACATTGCTTATTTGGACACCAAACTCTTCCTCTGAATGTTGCCTGCTACTTCAACTGTTGCCTGCTACTTCATTCATTCATTCATTCATTCATTCAGCAAGTGTTTATTGATCACAGAGTATTTGCTGATTACTGTTCAGTGACAGGGCAGTGAACATAACAGACATCATCCCCTGCCTTCATGGTACTTACATTCCAGAAAGATGGCGAAAAACAAAGGAGAGCTGTTTATGAGGAGCCGTCCTTTGTGTTCACCCTGTGCCCTTCCAACTTGTTCCTCATTATCTTCATCCGCAGTTCCAAGATAAGCCCGGTCTCTCTGGGACCTGACTCTCACTCTAAACAAGACGTATATTAAAACACCTGTCTGGGGCAATTGTGGGTTGGCGTCACATTTGCTCCTGGTGGCTGATGCTCTCTGCTTGTAACCTCTGCTGGGGTTCCTCTACGATTCAACTCTCAGCCTCTACTCTTGCTTCCCAAATTCACTCAGTCTCCAGCCCTAAGTACTTGACCGTGCATGCCCACTCTCCACACCCGGCTAGCCAGGTCTCACTTCACACCTTGGTTCCTTTGCCTGTAGTTATGGATCCCAGTCCGTCCTCTTTTACTCTCCAGCAGGCCCTGAGTGACAGGCCTCAGGAAGCAGTGGACATGGACAGAGGGAACATGTGGCTTGCAAAGCTTCAGGGCAAACAATGCCAGAGCTGGCTCAGCAGGGCTGCTGGGGAGATGGCCTCTGGGTGAT
The DNA here is from genome assembly GCF_963455335.1 of Martes martes. NCBI lineage: Eukaryota > Metazoa > Chordata > Mammalia > Carnivora > Mustelidae > Martes > Martes martes. The sequence continues at coordinate 112,238,696 of NC_137895.1, forward strand.
TCGTATATAGGAATCTCTCAGTGGGGACCGAGCACCGTCAGCTCTCATGTTTTGGAGCTGGTTTACCGTCTCGGCAACCATTCTACCAGCTCTTCAAGTGACACAGACTAAGTAGAGGACAGAAGGAAACCATAGGAAATCTTTTCTTCCTCATATCCCTAGTATAACAATAGTAACTCTTTAATAAAAATAAATAAATAAATGAGCAGAATGCTTTATCTTACCATTCCATCTTCGGCTCTTTTCACAAGGGTCCCCCATCCACTTCCTGAATGTAGCTAGTGGAGATAGAAACAGAAAGGAAGAGATATCTTTAAGGAGACATGGACAGAACTTGACCATGATTGGATTTGAGGGGAGACGGAGGCTGGGCGTTAGTGACTCTCCGTGTCCTTATCTTGACAATAGTCAACAATAGCACCAGCAACATAAATAGTAAAAAAGCAAGACGGTAGGCCCCGCTGTGGACATTTTGAGATGCTTTTGAAATAAACACACAACATTCTATTGCTTTCAAAGTAAGGTGATCAAGTTCAATGGTGGTAAAATTGGTGACCACTTCGTCTTAAGGGAAGAAGGAAAACTAGGATTAATTTACCAAGTCTGTTACGTAGCCCTGTGTAGGATGGCAAATGTGTTTAGTATGGATTAGCAGTGGCCTTTGGTAGTACATTTGAGAAAACTGCTTGGCAAGGAGGCACAGTTCACTGCAGTGCCTCCCATGGGCTTGAAAAGACATGGTAGTAATCTCCATCTTTAATCTGTACACAGAAGGACCTCTTCCGGAACCAGGCTAACCACAGAATGTTAGAGAAGAGTTTTATTTAGAACAGACATTTTTGTTATTAAATTAAAAGTCATGCAACTTATTTTTCTTGAGCACAGAATTATCAGAAATAAATTCTTATTTAATTGTTATCTGACAAATTTGGATTGATCCCTTTGCTTTAAAAAAGTCTAATGTATGTATTCTATAGAATCAATTTTAAAAACTCAAGAATTGCAGATACCGTAAAAATATATATTATCATTCTTATAGTTCTAAATAAAGATTTGCTCTGTGGTTTGGCAAACCCTATGTTCTGTTTTGCACAATAGGCCTTTTACGGAGACATGTACACCACACTGAGGTTGCCTATGTCTGATGGAATTGTGCCGCATATTTTTCCTCTGAATAAATATTTGAAAAAAAAAAAAAACGAGAAAATAAGTCACCCACAATCTTACCACTCAAAAATAACACTATCTTGATTTTGTATATCTTTTTTTAGCTTTTCTCTTTGCATCTAGAAATACGCATATGTTAAAAAAATTGAGATGATTCTCTACAGTTTTTATTCTACCATTTTCTCTTAAAATTACATTTTAAGTATTATATTAGACCCTTAAATAGTTTTAAAACATGCCTTTTAGAGATCATATTAACTTCGCAAAATAATAATTTTTATCAAACTGCTTAGGACATTTATTTTCAATGACTTAAAATTATAAGTAATAACGATAATGGTGAAATGATTTCTCTATGCATATCTTTATGTACTTTGAGGATTTCTTTAGAAGATATTTCTGGAAGTACGATTTTTGAACTGAACAATAAGGACAGTATTAAGACTCTTGATACAAATTACCAGCTTATGTAAGAGGGTAATTCTCGGGGATAAGGGAAGTTAGTGACATTTACTTTAAAACTACATCTGCATTTCAAAGAAGTTGATATTTGTGTGACATAAATTGATATTTTAAATCAAGAATTGGCACACTTGCTGAAAAGGATCAGATAGTAAATATTTTAGGCTTTGCTGACCAGATGATCTCCATCTTAACTTCTCAACTCCTCCATTATAGTATGAAAGCCCTAAACAAGTAAATGAATGAGCATGGCTGTGTTTCAATAAAACTTTATTTATAAAAACAGGCAGTCAGACAGATTCGGTGTGCAAGTCATAGTTTTCCAACCCCTGTGTCTTAATTGAAAATTCTGCCATGCTGTGAAAACATCCAGATTTGTCACCAGCAAGATTTTGGAGCCAGTGTTCCCTTTGTAAAAATTTGAGCTTGTAGGGTTGTGAATCTCAACTATAGTCTAGGGAAGGGAGTAAATTTGCTTTTGTTGCAAGTCAATTTGGAAACCAAGCAAGGAAGCTATAAATCAGCCTGTTGTTTTAACATATGTAGAGTATGGAGAAATCTATACAGTTAGGCTTCTGTTTGCCTCTGTTAGGCAGCTGAGCTCTGCCCTGTATCTTTTCTCAGTGTGCTTTCTTAGGAATTCACTCTAACTCCCACAAAAGTAGTTACATCTATGTGTACAAGCTAATTTCACTCACTGATGATTCAATCAAGGGCTCCGTCACTCATTAATACAATCATTACTGCACAATTCCTTGGAAAACAAAGTTGATGCTAGAAGAGAAAGAAAATCTTATGAGAAATAACTTTATTCTCATGAAACCTACCAACAGGAGATATTTTTCCCAGATGTTAAGCATGCCATTGCTTTTCCTTGGGTGACCCTTTATGGAGCAGCTAAAAGACTACCCTTAACAAAGGTGTAATACAAAGGAAATAAACCAAGTGTAATCTAAATAATGCTATTGTGTCATAGATAATTGGCAATTATCTGTCAAGGAAATTAGTAAACTGGCCAAGGGGATAATATATGTTTTATTAGTCTCCATGGCAAAATAGAGGATGAAGGAAATTGCTTTCAGGGACTATCGGATCTTACGTAGATGTGCGCACGTGTGTGCACACACACATACCCTTCTGACCTCGAGAATGCAAAAGCAGCTGCTTTGGTAAACACCACATCTGAGTCCAGCAGTAGTTTTATGCTCATTGTTTCTGTCTCTTTTATTTATGCTAGAGAAACAATGCGAGCTAGATGCAAACAGCTCTCTGCCAATAATAGAAGTGTGTTTGCCCGCGAGCCCAAGCAAATAACAAAGAATCGGAAAAAAATGGATTTGACCTTAGCAAATTAATATAAACAATAACTTCCCTGCATACATGCACACACACTCATACACACACACACCGTATGACAGCTATAGTTACAATTTCGACTAGAAATACTTTTTTTTTTTTTTTTACCAGAAGACCCCAAATTGTGTGCCCATCCTAAGCTTTTAGGCCTAACACACAGTATTTAGGTAGATGTTATAAATACGTATACTGCCTGCCAGAGAGCTAAGAAGGTAACCCCAGACTTATATTCCGCCCCCTCTGTTTGATGGATGAAGAAACTGGCGTTTTGACAGTGAAGGACTTGCCCAGGGAGTGGGGCTGTGGTACAAACTTGTTCCTCCTTGATTCCTGGAACAACGATCTCTTTACCCATTCCCTCTCCCTCCTTAGCGATGTTGCTTTTCCTATTTGCTGTTTGGCCCAGGCAGCGTATAGTCATCATTTGCTGTTTGGGCATACGTGCCTCCTTTTCAGCTAGTCCTTCAAGGACTGAGAACTTCCTCTATGTCATCCTGAAGGGTAGAAACTCTAGCCCTAATACACCATAACAAACCTTCTAACTTTCATAAAATATGACTTTCTAGGAACGTAGGTTCAATCTTGAGCTCGTTTAACTTGAAAAGTTTACACATTAAAAAAAAATGATTGTAGTACATTATATATTTTGTACAAATGCAACTCAGTACCTTATCATAGTTGTTACATGACAGCAGATCTTCAGGCAGAGTTATCAGCGAGGCCGCCCTAAATCACTGATTTTGCTACCACTGGGAGCTGTGAATGGGCCACGGTAATACCACAAAGAGCCCATTTGTAGCCTGGAGAACCCACCATTATGATGTACATTTCTACAGCAAATCACTCTTCATTGACAAAGAATTGATTCGAGGGGCGCCTGGGTGGCTCAGTGGGTTAAAGCCTCTGCCTTCGGCTCAGGTCATGATCCCAGGGTCCTGGGATGGAGCCCCGCATCGGGCTCTCTGCTCAGCAGGGAGCCTGCTTCCTCCTCTCTCTCTGCCTACTTGTGATCTCTGTCTGTAAATAAATAAATAAAATCTTTAAGGGAAAAAAAAAGAATTGATTCGATTCTTCACAATACTTTAAATCAATCTGGTTAGATGGATGCTCTTGCTTTTGTTTATTTATTTGTTTGTTTAGGTTTTGGGTTTTTTGTGGGGGGCTTTCATTGTTTAGACTCAAAGTATATGCTTTTTTATTCCATTTCTACTCCAGTGAGGGACTGTCTCATAGAGCGGTGCGCTCCCCTTCCCCCAGAAGCTTCCAAGCTATGGCTCGCTGCCATCCTTGAGGAGTGTTGTGCATTTCTGTAAAGATTCAGACCTAGACTGTAATGGGTCCACCCATAAACGGAGATGAGTAGATTGAGTGCCAACTCCACGGCCACTGGTTTAGGAGTCATTTTCATTTCATTCCCCAGAGCACATAATGAAATACACAGCTTATCTCAGAGCTGAGTCTGAATTGGATAATGGCATCACAACGGCTGCAAGGGGACAATCATCATCACGTTCTAGAGTCCTGTGCCCCTGGGTACCGAGGAGCAAAGGAACTAGTGAGGCAGTATTGGTTAAAAATAAGTAAAAAAAGGGGTGCCTGGGTGGCTCAGTGGGTTAAGCCTCTGCCTTCGGCTCAAGTCGTGATCCCAGGGTCCTGGGATCGAGCCCCGCATCGGGCTCTCTGCTCAGCAGGGAGCCTGCTTCTCCCTCTCTCTCTGCCTGCCTCTCTGCTTACTTGTGATCTCTCTCTGTCAAATAAATAAATAAAGTATTAAAAAAAATAAGTAAAAAAAAATAAAAGGCATCCCGGCCAGGAGGGATCTTGTAGAGCAGGACAGACACAGCTGACAGAGGACCTCATGGAAGACAAATGCTACCAAGTTTCTCTTATGCTGGCATTTGTTTTCTCCCCCATTCTTCTCTTAGCTTGCTCAGTTTTTCCCGGGGATGATTTAGTACTTCTGAGGGTAGAGGTTCAAGTCAAATAAAGAAAAGTAAATCAGTGAAAGAAGAGGAAACGGAAGCCAAAAATAGAAAGTATTGTGGTGAAAACATGTCTCGGGGCAACTCCTAAACTAATTATTATAATGGATTTCAGTTATTTTCAACTGTTGGGCCTTTGTTCATGTGTCGACCAAATTACCTTTCGTTATTTCCCAAGAACCACTAAGCATCACGCAGACAATACTTGTTCCATCATATGATTTGGTCTATTATATCTTTTTTTTTTAAAGATTTTATTTATTTATTTGACAGACAGAGATCACAAGTAGGCAGAGAGGCAGGCAGAGGGAGAGGAGGAAGCAGGCTCCCTGCTGAGCAGAGAGCCCGATGTGGGGCTTGATCTCAGGACGCTGGGATCATGACCCAAGCTGAAGGCAGAGGCTTTAACCCACTGAGCCACCCAGGCGCCCCTGGTCTATTATATGTTGATGGAAAAACAGACCCTCAAAATTTGAAAGAAATCAGGATCTTCATTTCTTCTTTCTCATCACCATGCCAATGTTGTTTAATCATATTCAGTAACAACAACAAAAAAAGACAAGGGGTGTGCATCGTATGTCAGTCTCCTAAGTCAGTCCTGGGCGCGGGAAGGCGAAGAATGTCTCGTTCACTGTCCCAGAAGGGGTTACAGCAGATGGGGGACACGGGAACTGGTAAACGGATATTCTGTAGTTTCAGATGGCAAATGCTGTAACGGGTATGTAAACGAGATGGTTTCCAAGTTGCTACCCAGTTTGGTTGTTTGGGCAAAGCTTCCCTTTTTTCTCCTGCCACTTCCGCCACATTTCACATGACCAACCCCTCATTTAGAGAGGAAACTGAATATCCCTCCCCAGGCCCACAAGGGTTGGCCCCGTCGCTTCATTACCCTATTATCATCAAAGGAGGCCCCAATCATTGTCAACTGGAAATGAAACGAGGCAGCATTTAAACGTGAAATTGTTACTGATCTGTAGTACTTGTGACGCCTGGAAGGGAGAGACAAAGAACCGTACCCTGGGATTCATCCCTTGGGATTTACAAGTTTATCTTCTCTTTGGGAAGAGGGAGTTTATCCCAGTAATGAGATAGCGAAGGAAACAAGGCGGTCTGTAAGTAAGTGCCAGCCGAGTGTTACACGGGAATGTGCGATAAGCATTCAAAGCGCTTGTTTTTCTTGTCAGGTAATTAAAAAGAAGAATGAGTTCTATAGATAAGACCAATACAAGAAGGACGGTCTCCTAAAAATGTTTGTTTGTTTGGGTACACTTTGATCTATTTGCCCAATTTAGGAAGAAGATAACTGATAGCGTTGATTGCTTTCTCTCTCCTTCACTCTTACATAATGAGGTTCTCATACAGGTGTGATTAACTAGAAAGGAATGCAAAATATCACCACCTTGGAGGGACCCATTTTACCTGAAACTGGTAGATTGTAATGAAATCACAACTTTGGAAATGGGAGCTTTGACTATAAAGTAATAAAGTGTCCTCGACAAACAAAACAACCTGGAATTTTTGCACGGAATGAGGCCTCCAACCTTTAAGTCATTGACTGTGCTCCCGTGTCTCAAAAACACTTTTGAAGTGGATTCAACCAGGAGGGGGCTCCAAGCCTGGGCCCTGGCTCTGAGGAAACCTTTGCTTCCCCCCGCCCCCCCCGCCCCACCTCCTCATTAACAGACGGAGCCGCTGCAACTTACCCTTCCTGTAATTTCAGCAGGGCCCTTGCCCTCCTGGCAAGATGCCGGCCCCTCCGCCAGGGATGGTAGCAATGTGTCCTCCAAGAGAACGTCTGATCTGCAAAGTGTTAATGGCTAAAAACTAGGGGGAAGTCCTCATCCAAAAGTTATCTTTTGATCAAGGAGGGGCCCTCCGCCTCAGAGGAAATCTTTCCTGTTTACAGACTTCTGGGCCCTTTGAAAACCCTTGGCAGGTTATGGGCCAGGCTCCTTCGCTTTTACGCAAAGGGGCAAACAGGATGAGACCAGGATGGAAACTACATATCACAGGAACCCAGAAGGGCAGGAAGTAGCAACATAAGAGGGAACTCTTGATTAAAAGTATAATTGGAAGAGTTTGTGTGAGGTAGGAAGGGGATAATGGCATTAAAATATGTCTGTAGATTTTGTACGTGTTTGTAATAAAACAACCACTAGCCCACCTTTACTTCGGTTGGTTTTCTTTGTCACATTATTCTCCACTTTGGAGAAATCTGATTTTTTTCCCCCTGCATGGAGATTCTGTGCTAAGTCTATTTGGGAGAAAAGACAACCAAACTACATTCTTTTTATTATTATTAATTTCTATGTGAAATGGAACTTGGGAAAGACCTTATTATCCTTCGTAGGATTAATTATTCTAGAATAAATAACTAGGAGATTGAAAAGAAAAGATAGGTATAAAAGATGAGGTCGCTATTCACTACATTCAGTTAATTTGTTATATTCGGTTCTCCAAGAATGACATCGATGTTTGTGAGTTCTTTAAAAAAAAAAAAAGGCTCAAAACATAGACATTACTATGAAAGGAACAATTCTTTTGGCTTTAAAAACTGTGTCTGTGGTGGTGTCAGTGGCGGCGGGGGTAGTGGCCATTGAAATCCCACGTATGGAGTGGGTATGTCCACAAAACGCCCCACTAATTGTATAATCCCTTGGCAGGATCCAGGCAGCCTGCACGTGACCACGAGCCACACCCACCCAGCTTTACACCCCACACTACAGGGTGAGCCACCATCATGTGTTTCCAGACAGAAGTTAGTAGTAACATGTTTTATAATTGTAGTCCTATGCCAACTAGAGAATAAATTGTCATTACCAGATGGCTCCGTGGTGCAGAAAATGTGCTCGTACAGAATTCTGCATCAGCCTCCTTGACTTGCACCCAGCAGGTGATATTTATGGACTGTTTACAAGTTGCTCACATATGGCATTCTAAAGAGGTTTGTAACTTTTATATGCTGTCATCCAGTTTATTTATTTTATGAAAATCCCACTCCAAAGGTCAGCCTCCCTCTGTCTACCTCCCCAACTTTCAGACTAGAGGAAAAATCCTGAATGGACTCTCAGGACAGAGTTGCTAAACAAAGAGGCTTTCTGGCCCTCCCAGTGTTGTGCCCCCCACACACGTCCCTGATAGACTGCTCCTTCCGACTGCTGGCGGGACCCCAGCAAGAATGGGGACAGTGTCTTTTACTGATTCAAATAAGACAGCATTTGTATTTTGTGATGCGGAAAGGTCTGCCCGCTTTGGGTTTGGTTCAGCTCACGTGGAAGAGAGAATGGGGCAGCCACTCTGCAGAAAGGAGGGTGGTCAGTGGTGTGGGAGGGCGTGCAAGCCGTGGGCACTCGGGCCGAGCTGCCTGTGGCACCCTCCCTCCACACGCTCCTGCCTCAGTGGGCCCCGGCCAGCAAGTAGGAGCCCTTCTCAGATCTTCTGGCCACCGCCTGAAGTGGAGTCTCAGAGCTCCCACCAGAGGCAGCGACAGATCTGCACCTGAAAACAGCTCTTCCTGACACCGATGGGCGTTGTTCTGGACATAGCCATTCTTGACATGATCACCCTCGGTCCGGGTGGCCACTCAACATGGGTAGAAGTTTTATTCTCTGTAGTTCAATGGAAATAGGAAGAAGGTATCTTCTTGTCCTCGTGAAAACAAATCTAAGGGAGTGACATTATTTGGTCATTGGACAGATTTCAGTACTGAGATGAACATAGGGTGTCGCTATGGTGGAGGAAAGGCAGGCTGTGCAGGAGCCCAGGCGACTGGGGGGATCGCAGGCATCTTGAAAGTCATGTCAAGTTCTTCACCTGCATTTGGTAGGAAGTAAGAAGCAGCAGGAAATTTTTTAGAGCGTGAACTTTCTCAAGTGACTTTTCCAAGTCGCATAGGTAATCTTTCCCTTTTCACGTAATTCTTTAGGTAATTAGAGAGCATTTAATAACACAGAGCACAGATGGGGAAAAGGAGGAAGTCAGGACTCTACAAGCCTATGGGGGCTGTGAAGCCAACCAGGATCCCTTTGTGATGCTTAACCAAACACACCCCTGGAAATCAGCTGCCTACAACAATTTTTTAAAAATACCTGAAATTAGGCCCTGGAATGAAGAGACTGAGGATGGTGCTCCAGCGAGGATGGGAGGCGGTCCCGGTGAGCAGCACGTAGGCCTGTGACCCGCAGGCCCGTGCGCTGCTCCCAGCCTGCAGGGCAGTTGGACCCCTGCTTGGGCGAGCCAGTGGGTGGGAGGAGACATGGCTCTAGGGGCAGGCGCAAGGCGGAGGATGGAGCAGGGTCAGCTCAGCCTCTAGAAAGAGCTTAGCACGGATCAGCCAGGTCAGCCGCTTACTCTGTGACTTCTGGCAGGGTGACCTCCTCAAGTCTCATTTCTCTCAAGGACAAAGTGCACCTAAAAATAGTACCTCGTGGGGTTATTGCAGTGTGCAGCGAGATGGTAGGGGGCAAGCCCCTAGAAAAGTTGCTGGCACGAGGAAACGCTGTGAACAATAGCAATAGTGGTGATAGGGCCACTTTGATTAGGGAGGAGAATGTGGAGTTGGCGTTCTGGCACCATTCCAGCCTCAACCTTTAATAAAAACAGCCCCAGTTCACGTGGTGTCCACTGTGTGCCTGACTGTAGGTGCCTATCTTTAATCCTCGCAAGCACACGGCAAGACAGTGTCATCCCCGTTTCACAAAAGAGACATGAAGCATAAAAAAAGGTAAAAGCTCTGGCTAAGAATACAGAACTTGAAGTGGCAGAAGAAGGCTTTGAAGCCTGGTCCTTCTGAGGCCAGCCTACCATACGGTCTGCAATACCCGACCAGATACTGAATCATGGGGCCCCGTGTTCCCTTCCGGCTGACCAGAGCAGATCTCAGAGCCCCGCCCCCCCCTGCCTGCGTGACCGGTCCTGATGAGCTGATATCCTGGGCAGTAACTGCAAAGCACTGGGATCTTGGCAATTCGGCATGACATAAGGTCAGGATGTGAAGTGGACCCTTCAACTATGAGGTTGGAAATTCATCAGGCTTTTCCCAGGGTGAAGGACAAGTGTGGAGAATGGACAGAGGCTGCGTCGAAGGAGCACAGCCAGCTCCCTCCGATCCCCCAGACTCCCTCCAGCCCGGGCAGCATGTCCCAGTGAAGCAGAGTCTGCAGGAGGCCCGCCCGCGTCTCTGGTGGCCCAGCCAGTCAGTGCCTGGTCAGCCAGGGCAGAAGTAAGTCTAATGTGACATTCACATGCTGCTCCCGGGACAAGGGCTGAAAATAGGATCTCTTTGCAGTTCCCTTTCACCAACTAAAAAAATATTTCCAGGAGATCCCAACATCTTGAAAACCTGCTTGGCTCTAGAAAAACAGATACACTTCAACACCTGCCAAGAGTAATAGAACTGAATGTCCACTGTGAACTGAAGTCGATAAGTATATTATTAATAGGAAAATGTAGTGCTCGTTTTCAGAGAATAATGTAATTCCTATGAGTTTTTTCTTAGAGCTGTGTCCAAGAGTCTAATCGTCTAGAGCCATGAAACCAAACTCCGTCTAACGAGACCAGTAGCTCACCGAGCAGGCAGCCCTCTGTTTCCCCCTCCTGCCCTCTGCCCTCAGGCCTGTGCAGTTTAAGGCGGTTAACCCTACCTTGGAACCCAAAGTGTTTGAAGGAAAAGTAGGTTTTCTGGAACAAGGTATACTTTGACTACATAAGATGTAAGATTGGAAGTAAAAACTGCAGAGGCCCCAGAAATATTTCAGGATCCATATTTCTATCTAAATGAAATCTAAAGAAACTGAGGAATTCATTGCAAATGGCTTCTAGGAACATCATCCTTGGAGAAAACTGTTCATTCACAGACTATAAATGAAATATTCACCCCTTAAAAGTGTGCAGCTTCTTATAATAAGACCCACAGCCTGTGGCTACAACTAAATTTGCCATCTGTTGTATGGCATCACCACAAAGAGTAGTGTTCAGTATTGGGTTTGTGTTTAAGATAGTGTGGACTTCCAATCTGTAATTTATAATCAATTTCTAGAGTATTTAAAGTTGCACTGAGTGAAAGAGTTTTCCTTGTTTAAATTGGATTATTAGGACTAAAATGCTAATCCTGTCTGGGCTCTGGTGGCCCCAGTAGGCACCTCCCAGGGAACTGACTGACTTGTCCAAACCAAGGTTGGTGTGTAGCCTTGGAGCCCTCAGCTGCCAAATCGCCTGGTTCCCATCCTACCCCTCCAGCTCTAGAGTAAGAACAGACCCCTTGTGCCACCCCCGGAGCGGTCACTGCTCCAGATTAGCCTTCTCGGCTCTCCTGTCTGCATCCAGGCCAGCCCCCAACAGTCCAGAAACTTCTTGTCCTTCTCATCAAAGAGCAAGCCAGTTTCCAGATGGCTCTGAGCTGGCTTGGGCATATGAAGCAGGATTAAGATGAAAAGCATCATTTTTCATAAGTCCACTTGAAGTAACTAAACGGGAAAAGGAGACTCCAGAGAGTTCCAGAACAATCAGACTAACTGGAGAGGTCAGTGGACCAGGGGGCAGCCTGCTTTCAAACAGACCTTCCTGTCTGGCTGTCAGTTCCTGTCCTCACTGAAAAGCCTGAGGATAAAGCTCAAAGGAAAGTATTTCCCAAACTTAAGGAGTATGCTGATCACCCTTTCAAGAAAAGCATTCCCACCAACCTTTAGTGTTGAAAATTGTATTTTTATTATATTTCTTATGACATATGTATGAACCAACAAAGTACCCCTGCCTTATTTATGTTTAGCATTCCCATAGAATAAATAAAATAAGGCCGGTTTACACATTGATCCCAACATAACAAGAAAACAAAAACATTCAGATAACAACATCGATTTGACGTGATGAATCATGGCATTTGGCAGAAACAAAATCCTCGTCATTGGATAACATAATAATAGTATGATGTGTTTGCAATTTTATGCTTTACTTAGTATTAACTTAATTTCCTTGAGTTTCAGCATGATGGACAACCCTTTTAGCTATTATCATGATCTTTGCTAGCTTTTCAAGATTTTTTATCGTTTCATTTGTTGTAGTCACTGATGGTGGTTTAAAGTAATAGTATATTAACAGTGTATTAATTTAAAGGTGTAGCTCAAAATATCACATCAGAAAACAAATACCCTTGTAATGAAAAGTTCTTTACTGCCTATTTATGCCTGGAGTTGCTACTTATGAACCACTGCTTATGAGTTTCCTAGTGAAACTGGGAATGGCCAATGGCCAGGGTGCCGGTGCTTTCAAGTTCAGTTTATGTCACTTCTGTGTTCCCAGGTGATGGATGACTCACCCATCCACACCACTTGTATCTATTTGAATGAATGGGAAGCTTCTTTCCCACAGAGAACAATGCCTTCATGTGGTCCACCCTTGGCACTCATTTAATCATAAACAAATACACACATGGCCACCAAAAGACATGGCAGTGTGTCTTATTTGGTGGTTATCTAGACCACTGAGAACATGTTCACAGAGCAGTTTTTAAAAGATACTCATCAGGGCGCCTCGGTGGCTCATTTGGTTGAGTGGCTGCCTTCAGCTCGGGTCATGATTCTAGAGTCCCAGGATCGAGTTCCATGTCAGGCTCCCAGCTCCATGGGGAGTCTGCTTCTCCCTTTTGACCTTCTCCCCTCTCATGCTATCTTTTGTTCTCCCTCTCTAAGGAAATCTTAAAAAAAAAAAAAAAAAAGATAATCATCAGAAGGAAAACCTGAATTTTTAAAATTCTTTTATAATTGTTCAGCACTTGAAGAAGGAATGGCCTTAGGTCCAACTGCCCATATCTGGCATAGTAGAGGTGGTTTCTGGGCAAGTCACAGGCTCTAGACCTTGATCAGAGCTATAGTAAAACCAGAGCCAGCATGACTATTTTTGAGTCTTAGTGGGTTGTTAATGGAAAGGGCTTCTGAGATCTTCTAGGGCAATCCCTTTAGGTCTCTGATGAGGAAACAAAGGCCCAGAATGAAGTCCTCAGAATGAGGACGAAGATGCATTAGCAGGAAGTCAGATGACACGTTGGACTTTGTTACACTTCTCACATTCTAAGAGCTTACCTGAAGCATTTGAAAAATGTAGGAGTCTCACCACTACATAAAACGTCACATATACATAAAAGCCAGTAAGTGGTCACTTGATCACTTGATTTTAACTTGAGGTCGCAAACCCCACTCTGATTGTATATACAGTTCCACTTAGCTGAATTTGCTCGCTATGGTATTGTTCAGTGCTAACATGAAGTAACGAATGTCTTTAATTGGTATTAGTGACCTCTTGGTTTGCCCGAAGAAAGAACATTAGCCACACTATGACGGGGATGGATAAAAGAATATACACATTGGGTATGGATGAGTGAAATTCATTCATTCACATGGTAATGCAAAAATTGATAAATCCACAGTATGGTAATAGTATCACATCCCTATTTTACAAATCAGCTATGTTTTAAGGGATTTTTGTGGATTTTGAGTGCACGCATGCTTGGATGCATGTGTGTTCACTGTTAACAGATGCCAAGCATTCTTCCTTCAAAGATAATAGATATGCTTTCTGTCTTCCCTTTTGCTGAGTGCTAAGTGAGTGTATTTTAATAGAAACCCTGGATGTAGGAGAGAGAATCCAAAGTCCAATTCTGTTGCTATCTGGGGTCATACGACCTGGAGTAGTCAACAGGGGTTCTGCTTCCTTATTTGCAAAATTTAGGGGCAGAGAAGATGCCCTCCAAAATCCCTTCTGTGATTCTTGTTCATGAGTTTTCTTTGTTACTAACACAATGAAAAATATTGTGTGTAATTAAATACGCCATCACCATTAGTCCACACAGGTTGTAAAGCTCTAAGGAAGTACACTGTTTCTGTTTTCCTCTGTACTAGAAGCCAAGATATCTACTAAAGATGTTAGAATCAAAATTGGCTGGACCAAAAACATTCCAAGGAAGGAAAAGCCTGGAAAAGTCCCTGTCCAGATTACTGTGTTAAAGTTTCTATTTTACAAATGTCTCTTATCTTGTCTGAAAAGGAACAGAGAATCTAAGTATTCTGGTATAAAAATAGAATGTGTTATTTAAGTGTATGTGCATGTGTATATTTAAATAAATTGGAAAAAAAGAAGAAATGTTCTGAAACTGAAATGAAAGAGATTGGAACTGTTTTCAAAAATTTTCTTCAAAGTAGAGGTTACAGAATGCAGGAATAAGTTACTAGGGATGCTGTGGGATTTCCTTCTTCGATGGGTTTTTAAAGTAGGACAGACATGGAGTGTCTGGGTGGCTCAGTCAGTTAAGCATCTGACCCTTGATTTCGGCTCAGGTCATGATCTCAGTGTCCTGAGAGTGAGCCCCGCATTGGGCTCTGCATTGGGCATGGAGCCTGCTGGAGATTATCTCCCTTTGCCTCTCCCCCTGCTCTCTCCCTTTTTCTCTTTCTCTCTTTCTCTCTGTCTCAATAATAAGTAAATAAGTCTTTTAAAAAAATAAATAAGGCAGGACAGACACAAATCCGCTCATCTGCCTGAACTGGATTAGGTTGTACAAATGAACTCAAGCCTTTTGATGTTCATTCCCGCTAAGATATTCAGATGCCTTTCTCTGCCCATTGAGGTTCAGGGTCAAAGTCAGCATAGTGGCACATGCATAAAAAACTTAATTTCCTTTCTACCTTTATTTATAATTAAATATTAACTGAGCTCATCAGAATGCTTAAGATATTTAGTTTTGGGGGGTGGAGATTTTGTTTTATTTTAATTACGTTACTTTAGTCACCATACAGCACATCATTAGTTTTTGATGTCGTGTTCCATGTCACTTTGCTTAGTGTTTGAAAATATGCTGGAGATAAAAGAGAGCCCACAACTGCAGAATTCTGTTCTTCAAGAAAAATCGGGACAGAAATAAATTTATAGAGAAAGTTCACATTCTTGAACTGTACAAGTGGGAAACATATTTGGAAACTCTGTGGAAAAGTAGTAGATAGAGAATCAGAAGACCTGAGCCTTTAGACACTAACACTAACTGTGTGATCTTTTTTCCACCTCTGTCTCAGTTCCCATATTTAAAAATAAGGAGATCAAACCAGACAATTTTTGCAGGTCATTTCAACTTGAAAATAGATATATATAATCTTCTCTCTGTTCCCCCTCTCTCTTTTTATACACACACACATATATGACCTATATATTTATGTTATATTATATAAATTATATATTATATTAATAAATAAATATAAATATTACATATTTATTTATATAAATATATTATATACAATTTCTGTAATATAATATATAAATATATAGGCTATATATGTGTGTCTGTAGATACATATATAACATTCTTCTAAATTTTGTCCCCATTTAATTGATTTCCTGCTTCCAGGAAACACTCTATGACCTGTGTTTTAAATGTTTATTATAGAGGAGTTTGCAAGCTCTCTGAGTTTTCTCCAGAATTCACGCCAACACTCTTTCGAAGATTCTGTTTGCATCTACTCTGCGCACCCCCGCTAACGTCTTGCTGCACTCCACATCTCCACAACACAGCTCTGTTCAGTGGCGCGCTGTGGTTGCTGTTGTTCGCAGTTGTCTGGAACAGTCTTGTCTCCAAATTACAGTGGCTTTCTTTTTTCTTGCCCTGAAGCAACAAACGATGGGAGAAATATGTGTATGTTTCTGTTCTACAGAGTCAGAGCTGCCTCGAGCACAGAATTCTTAACCCTCTAGTTTATTCCAAATGCAATGAATCACTAAGTAAATGAGAACCCTGGGCTGCATATCAGGACAGTTGTGTAAGTTAAATTAATTTTTAGAACCAGATTGCATTTGTTAAGCCGGGGCTCTTAATGTGTGCCGACAAAAATGTCCAATCAGCCTACCAAGGTGCCTGAGACGTATTGCCCAGATAATAGCTGAAAATTTGGACTTGGCAGTTTTATGGATTGGTTTGTATCTAAAAAGCAGGCAGCTTTTAAAAGCCCTGAATAAACATTGCTTTCTGTGGACACCTATGGCGTGACTATTTATAAAAGTACCCAATCTTTTTTCCCCTCCTAAAAGTGCTACTGGCAGAAGAGGGCTTGGTATTTAATCTGTAACCTGCAACGCACTGCACCCTACAGTGGCAAAGGACACACAGAGCCCGAAGAAAGAGATCAAGAAAACATTAAAAATGTCAGGCCACAAGACCATGTTTAAATGATTAGGTGAGATGCCGTCCCGCCTTTAACAATGGCCCAGCACACCTCGAGGCCCAACTTCCTCTCCACTTGCTCTGTTCTGATGGGTTATTGCAATCTGTTCTGAAATTGAATTTCAGTTGGTTTCAATAGCATTTTGCAGTAAATAAGGAGGACGCTGCTATCTTGTTTGTGAATCTTGATGTAATAATCAGAGGTAATTGAAGCATGCACAAGCCACAGAGACTTATGACATGTTTTTAAACAAGTATTGACTGATAGGAAACTAATTTAACAAAAACTGGAAATCGGACTCCTCTGAGAAGGCGTGTGCAGAATACAGGGTCCTTTGGAGTTGCAACCGAATTGGCCTCTAAAAAAATGGCTTGTTTGGGTTTCCTTACCTTTCCTGAAGGAGTTTGGGTGCAAGTTACTGGCAAGCAAGGTTGTGACCCCACGAAGAGGGCTAATCATCTGACGACCGGGATTCAAACTTTGTCAGTCCTGTGGTTTGGATTCACTGGGGTCGGTCATCCCCTAGTGCCTCCTATGGATCAGAAAGCCTCTTGGTGTCAGGGGCACACAAAATCAACTCCAAATGGCAACATTTTGTGTCTACCAGCACAGCTCTGGAATCTTTTTATTTTGTAAATTAATTATCCTTAGATAAGAATGCAATCTTTTGTATTTATGCTCAAGCTTACACCCTTATATGCACTGATAGACAAAGCCCACGGAAGCATTATATACATTTTCACTTGCAAAGTGCCCGCTGGACTTATATTCCATTTTAATGCTAGTTAGATATTAAAAAAGAGAAATAAAAGAACAAAACCTGTAATTTACATCTCTAAGCCTTAGTACAGACAAAGATTATTAGAACAGGTCGTGCTATTCTCCTTAGGCTCTGGATTTAAAGTGTGTGAAAAGCATTTGAGGATCAGAATTTGAAATTCAAATGATGAAAAAAATAGTCTAAAATGTTGGCTTCCATAGATACTGACCTTAGGTACAAATGGTGGCGAATTTTTTTGTTCATGCACTAAAGAGAAGAGAATGGGTTGTGTGTAGTGCCCTCAGAAGATTGGTGATAAAGTCTCTGAAACCTTTTGCTGCTTGTCCCCTAATTGAAGGAAGTAGAGAAGACTGATAACGCAGGGAGGGAACATAATGGGAAGAAAATAATTAGCGGCTTCATTAGGCAAATTTTACCATTTGAGTGTGTTTCTAGCACACACTCATGTCAGTTGCATTGAGATTTTACGCCGAACAAATGTCCTGAAGAGACTATGAATTACCACATACAATTTGAAATACACCTGTGCCCCCCTTATCGGTAACACTGCCAGAGATCCCAGAAAAGTCGAGATCTAAACAATTTATTTTTCTAAATAGAAATCTTGAAGACATGGACCTCATTAGAACTTATCATTCCACCTGTGGAAACTGAAGCAGGACTGACAGAGTGACTAGGGATTTATAGACGTAATACTTATTATCGCTAATAAGAGTTAGGTACCCAAATCCCAGGATGATAGAGGCGACTATGCCCTTAAGTATTTGGTATGCTTTTCAGCAGAGGTGTTGTTGTCATGAGGGCTATTTTAATACGGTTTCATGTAATTGGAACAAAAGCAGAATCACCCAGTGTCTTGGCGTTTTCCCCAAAGCGATTTATACCAGTTGCAGAAAAAATTTCTGAAGGGGTAAGGGTAAGATGTTTTCCTTCAGAACCATTTAGTAAACAAGGTAGAGGATTCAGTGTCACTGTTGTTCAACTCAGTACAATGCAGTTGGACTACCTGAGTTATGCAATGCTTGTTCTGGCTTCTCTCTTTGTTTCTTTTTCTCCATAAGCATGAGCTTTTTTCAGGGGAGCAGTTTTGTCTCTGATTCTCATGAAAGCCAAGATAATAAATAGACATATTTTCTACCTGCAAGAAGGATGATTGGGGCGCCTGGGTGGTTTAGTCGGTTAAGCATCAGACTCTTGATTTTGGCTCAGATCGTGATCTCAGGATGGTGAGTTCAAGCCCCGTATCGGTTTCCACGCTCAGCACTGGAGATTCTCTCTCCTTCCGCCTGCCTCTCCCCCTGTTCCCGTGTGCTCTCTAAACAAACAAACAGATAAATAAATAAATAAAATCTTTAAGAGAAAAAGAAAGGAGGAGGAGGAGGAAGGGAAGAGGAGGCGGCGGCGGAGGAAGGAGGAGGAGGAGGAGGAGAAGGAGGATGATGACCCCATTAGGGAAAAAAAACTACGGCATGGCAACACCAAAACAATAATTCCAGTGCAGCACTGGGCAAACATAATTAACTGGTCCATACTGGCTAGGTTAGGGCTATACAAAGTCAGGTGGGGGAAACACTTACAGGTGACTGAGTATAAGAAAAGCCTCCCAGAACAGATGAATGTTGAGTTGGGCTTTGAAAGAATGGAATTTGGTTCTGCAAAAAGAAGAAGAGCGAAACTTCCAGGAGACTTAATGCCAGAACAGTTCTGTGTGGTTGTTCTTAGGTGAGGAGCATCAGGGCAGCTGTCTCTGATCTTTGGAAGAGCTTGTACCATCCCAGGGGTGGTGACTGGGCAGAGGCTCAGAGCAGAGACCCAAAAGACTCGTGGGGGGAGCCTCCTTCCGTTTGTGCCTTAAAATGAGAACTCCGGCTGATACCTGGACATGCATTTGACTGCAAGTCGTTCTTTCTGGTTTCCCTTTTACCCTGCCATTTCTCTACTAGGATTCATAGTTTATCTTTTTCCTTTTTTAAGGTCATTATCCAAATTTGTTTTATCTACATTTAAACACTGTTTTTCTTTCCTTTTTTTTTTTTTAAAGATTGTAATTATTTATTTGAGAGAGAGCATGTCAGAGGGAAAAGCAGACTCCCCGCTGAGCAGGGAGCCTGATGTGGGACTCTGGGATCATGACTTGAGCCGAAGACAGATACTTAACTGACTGAGCTGCCCAGGTGCCCCTACACACTGTTTTTCAAGAGTCTGGTTAGAATAACAAGGAAATGCTCCGTAGTGTTTGCAGCCCTAGGAGAACCCGGCTTAACGCTACCTTGAGCTCTGAAGCTTGAATGAGCAGAGCGTGTTCGAGAGGCAACAGGAAACACGTTACTAGAGAAATGTCATCGAATTATCTTCAACTAGCATGACTTTTATTTCTTTTACTTCCTCTCTAGCATTCATGCTGTGCGTTCACTTCCGGGTCACTGACAGCGAGGTCCAGAGCCAAGAATGAGGTCCACTTGACTCTATTCCAGGCACTTCTGTGTGACTCTAGGTGAACAATTCAGGAGTTAATGCAGCTGGTTCATCAGTCAGTTCAGGAAAGAATGGCCTGTGACACCAGTGGTTTAACAAACTCGATGGGCTATTCTAGTCATGATGTGGACACAGTTGTAATAAAGGCACGCTCTCGTGTCACAGGACACTACCTGTTCACTCTCTCCTTTCAGGCTTACATAACAGTGCCAAGTCTGAAAGCTCTCTCAGCTTTTCAGAAAAAAGAGCTACGTAAATATAAACTATTATTTTTTCACCAAAATTATATACACATATACATGTACCACACATGCTAAGATTACTTTCCTCCTTAATTGCAAAGAGTAATGGGAGTAAAAATCAAAGCTTTGCTAATGGTCTAACATTTGCACAGAACATTTCCACTGAACGGATCAATATTATTACTGTTCAAACATTTACACAGTCTGTGTTTAACATGTCTGTCGCCCATTAAGGGGAAAGTATTTTTGAAGACATTGGATTTTTAAAGAAGAAAAATTAGAAGAACATCAAGTTGAAGTTATTATTTTTAATGACTCCCAAACTCAACATTATTTCTGCTTTGATAGTATTTGAACTGCTAACCTATGTTTCTGGAGTGTATGTTCATCAGTGAATAATTAGGGAGGAATTCAGTAGTAAGTAACCAATATAAAGGCCATTTGACTTATAAATTTACAAAAGCCTATTTTAAGGTTGAAAAAATCATGAAGGCTATGTGTGTGCTTAGTTAGTGAAAATGGGTATTTGTCCTATGTCTGGCAAGAAGAATTATAACAAACTGTCATTAACAAAAGTATCCTGAGGGGCACCTGGGGGGCTCAGTGGATTAAGCCTCCGCATTTGGCTCAGGTCATGATCTCAGGATCCTGGGATGGAGCCCTGCACTGGGCTCTCTGCTCGGCGGGGAGCCTGCTTCCCCCTCTCTCTCTGTCTGCCTCTCTGCCTACTAGTGATTTCTCTCTCTGTCAAATAAATAAATAAAATCTTAAAAAAAAAAAAAAAAAAGAAAGAAAAGTATCCTGAATCAATGACATTTTTACCATACAGACATAATCTTATTATATTACAGACGCGCACACACACACACAAACACACAAATGTTAAAGGGACTATCCAGTTGGCATAAGATTACATAGTAGTATGAGGAGGGAGGGAGTAAGAGAAAAGTCAATAGAGAAATTGAACAGTTATAAAAATAGGAACATTCTCAGCCCAGAATTTGGAGTTCTTGGCTGGTGTGTCTAGTTTTTAAAAGAAAAATCAGCAGAATAAGTTAAATTCTTTCTCTGGCTTCAGAAAGCCAACCCTCAAAATGGATGTGGGAAATGCTTGTGTTAAATTGTGACCTGGGCATTTCCTTGGCCCTCTGGCTCCTCCACGGAGAGACCCCGTCAGCCCTTCGTCTGCCCTGCACCTCTCTCCATCCCCTGGGTCCCTGCTTCACATCCAGTTTGTCATCCTCATGGCAAGAACCTGTGTCAAGATTGCCTGGTCCCAAATCAGTAAGAAGGGCAGAGGCAGGAGAGTGTGGGAATGGAGGACGAAGGAAGGCATGGTGGGGTGTGGAACAGAGAACACAAGTCTAGCCACCCACCCTTTTTTGTGACACAGACACTACTCTGAGCCCCACCACAGTTACAGAGCCTTTGAAATACATACACGCTTTTCAAAGGGTTCAGCAACCTTGGAATTGCTAAAAGAAGGTTGTCTGGCCACCTTTGAGCAATTAGAGAAGTGGTCTCCTTACTTATTTATGATTTCATTCGTTTTTTAAAAAGTGTCAGTCTCTTAGATCAGTGTTTTAATTTTTTCTCTTCTTATAGTACCAAATATGTTAGAAACTTAACCGCAGATACCTGAAGGTCTTTCCTGTGGAGGAGTAATGAAACGTAGTCTTAGGATAATGGATGGAAGCTACACTAAATACTGAGGAAACATTTATTGAGGGAACAGAGCCAAGGCCAAGTAATGAACACAAAGTAATCATCAGGGCGCCAAGGACGGAATGAGCTCCCTGTCCGGACTCACGCGCCTTCTCTTCCTGCAGGTTTTGGAGCAAGGCTGAGCATTCCCCTAATAAGAATCTCAAATCAGAAGCAAACCCCATGAACACAGAGACCCTTTCTCGCGATCTCCTCACAAATGAGATGTAGTGGTTTGTTTTTCATCAAAATACAGTAGAAGGTATTACTTCTTCTGTTAACAGGATCTGAAATATTCTTCCAGTCCCTGTAAGTGTTCTGGGCTTTGGCTCTCTCATCTGTGGACTGCAGTGTTGGCCTACTGTTCCTTAGATCTCTTCCCACAGTAAAAGTTTGCCAGTTTTATTCATGGTGGTCACCAATACACGAACTGTGTAGGGAAAACCAGGACATTCCCTAATTCCCTGCTCACAGAGAAGCAAACTGGAGTCATCTAAGCCAAGTGCATCTGTCAGCCACGGCCAGCCTGTTTTACCAAGTGTAGGCAGTCTTCGGGATCAACATTATAGTTGTTTAGTTAGACACAGTTGCTAAAACAGTTCCCCAAGCACTGAGTAAAGTTAAATTCCTAACATCTAAGGCAAGAAAGAAGGAATTAGGTTGCCAAACTTATCTCTGTCTTCTCAAATTTATGTCATCACTTACAAAATTGATTCCCTTCATGACTGCTGACCTGTGGCTAGTACAAAATCAGTGACTTTTCAAAATAGGACATTGAAAATACTTTCTGATGAACATGGGTTCCATAGGTATTATGTAATAAGAGTCTTAGGATCAATGAGATAGGCATTTGTTGAATTAAAGCAAGTTAAATCCAGGTCTCATACCTGTGGGACTTCTCACAGCTTTTAATATACTGACGTAAATTGTAGAGATTCACGAAAGGAACATTATGACATGCAGCATTCCTAAGTGATTTGGGGGATTTTTTCCTTGAAGCATTTCATAAGATGAGAATTCTTGGGAACAGGTTTTTGGACCAATTGCCTACTATTTCTGCTTCCTACTACCAAAAGAAAGGGGGGGTGGGCAGTTGGGTGACTCAGTTGGTAAAGCATCCAACTCTTGATTTCAGTTC
Organism: Martes martes; assembly: GCF_963455335.1. Classification (NCBI taxonomy): domain Eukaryota; kingdom Metazoa; phylum Chordata; class Mammalia; order Carnivora; family Mustelidae; genus Martes; species Martes martes. The sequence goes on from NC_137895.1 coordinate 112,261,201, forward strand.
GGGTCATGACCTCAGGGTTGTGAGATCGAGCCCCACGTCAGGCTCTGTCCTGGGTGTGGAGGCTGTTTCAGATTCTCTCTCTCCCTCTCCCTCTGCCCTCCACCCCTCATTACCATGCTTGCCCTCTCCTTCTCTTTAAAAAAAACAAACAAACAAAAACAAACAAAGACAAACACAACAGACTGCGATGTGATGAAACTAATAATATGATCTATGTAACTTGCCATTACTAGAGAAAAAAAACTATCAGAATTAATAAAATATCTGAAATGGCTATCTTTAATGTAGTAGGACAATTTCAAGAACATACAATGTTTTAAATAAGTTTTCCCTGGAAGGATTCTCAAAGGGCCTATTTTATTGTCCATTTGTAAGCAAGCACGTACTTGTCCCCAAATAATTCAAGAACTAAAATGCTGAAAAACCACCTTGCTATCTCTCCCTGTGACTTGACACCATCAATTAATTGTCTTAAGAAATTTTATTTATAGATAAAGTGCAACAAACTTGAGCCCTCTACGTTAAAAGAAAACATTGATTTCAAAGAACTTAGGCTGTTTAAATGGAGGGAAATGTTAAATCATTTTATGTCTTCTGGTTTGTAATGCAAAAAAAAAAAAAAAAAATCACCTTTCCTTATGGAATAATTAGTCAAAGCAAGGAAGGTAAAGCACAACCTTCTCCCTCCTTGGCCTGCCCGTCTTGTTTTTACAGCTGAGTCTTTAGTGTCATCAAGAGGAAATTTTTTTATGCCTTTGTCTAGCTTATGTTGTGCTAAAGAGAAGAGTGTATTTGGAAATCCTCCCTTTATGCTCCCTCTTATTTTTAGCGAACTTGACCATATTCCCTTTTCTCCTCTGCTAAGCTTGCCATAAGGATACTTGGGGGTCGGGGAGTTCTTTCGATGGTAGGTGAGAGATTGTCTGATCTCCCGGTTGAGTTAAATCATGCTCCAAGCACAGAGCCATTCCGGCGAGCTGACCTTCTTTGTACTCATATGGTTAAACTTAGGCGGTGCTCCTCCTCTTAGGCTACTGGCAAGGTTTATGGCCACTGCTTTCTTTTCTTCTAAACACACAATTACTCCTTAAGGTCTGTATAAATCATGAGGCCGCCTAGCTCATTAAAATCCTTTCTTCCCTCCATGAGCTCCCTCTTAACGCAGAGACTGTTCAAGTCTTGCTCCTATACCAATTAATTACTGGGTCTGTCATGCAAGTCAATGATAAGAAAAAAAAAAAAACATATAAACTAATGTTTAGGCCAGTAACCAACAAGTCTCTGAATATTATGTTTTTTAACTGAGTTGCATGTTGTAATATAGAAAAAAAAAAAAACCCTAGTTGACATTTGAAGTATTATTTTATGTCCACAGACCTTCTTCTCATTATATAAATTTTTCTCCGTATTATGACTTGACTTGGGGTTTCAGGATACATGCCTGCTAGGCATGTATTAGTAAATGCATGCAGAAAACATACATGTAGGCATGTACTAGTAAAACTGGTAGCGTCCCAGGCATGTACAGCTGATACACCTGCTTTTTGAGTTAATAGAATTCTAAATAATGAGAAAAAGTAGAACAAATACTATAAGCATGGGTGCATTGGACTGTAAAGATGACTTATTCCAAACAGTATGTTGCTTTCAATGAACATTAGGGACTAAGGAAAAGGCAGATCTCCCTGTGACATGATCTATTATGTGCATTTATTTCTAGTATCTTCTCATGTGCATTTATTTCTAGTGTCATAAATGTATTAGGCTATAGCTCAAAGAGTAATGTTCTTTGGTTATGGGTAGCTCTGTAGTTTGTACCCTGAATAAGCTTTAGGGTCTACTGAACAGAAAAGCTGAATTCCAACTTCGGTCAGTGTCCCTTGCCCATCTTAAAATTCAACTCCTGGTGGCTTTCCCTACTGGTGTCACTAAAAGGAAAAGAAATCTAATCTGTGTCACTAGACCCATTTTTCTTCAGCATTTTTTTTTTCTTTTCACTTTTTCAGAAGACATGGGTAGTCATTTCAGGGTAAGTGACTTCTGCATCCCAGAATGAGTAATCTCACCTACCTGACACCAAAAAGGGTTTTTCCTAATTACTTCCCCCCCCCCCAAAAAAGAAAGAAAAAACCTTTAAAAAATGAATATTTGCCATCTTTAGTTCCTGCAACTTTGATATGCAAACTACCTAGATCCCCACTGAATAATTACTAATTAATCAGGAGGCCTTTTTTAAAAAAAAATCTTAAAATTGGCACATTAGGTCATAGAGTTTAAAACAAGATTATCGCTTTATTTATTTTTCCAAAGGATGAGAAAGGAAACTTGAGGATTCTGATGTTGTGGCTCCATCAGCCAGAGTCACTGCCTTTCTAGAACGGGCAGCTGGACCCTGGGGGCCTCTATCATACTTTATAATTAAGGGGTTTTTTTGAACAAATTCAGCAATGCACATTAATAGCACCAATCCAATAGCAGATCATTAAATCAGTTGGGTACCTCAGTGAAAACACTTAACAGATTTAGTGATTTTAAAAAAACATATCATGGAGATATATGTATATATTTCTTTAATTCCATTGACGGTGGCTTTCATTGATTGATCCTTGGTGGTAGTACTGGGGCAGGACCTACTGTCATCTCAGATAGTACTTTGCAGAATAACAGGTTGTGGTCATATCCTGAAAGTTAACCATCTGACTGACAGTTCCCCTGGGAACTAACAGTTTCTGCACTACAGCTACATTTTCTGCACTCTCTCGACTACAGTCTGCTTTGAACTGGGTAGTGTACCTTTTGGAAGACAGAACTGTGCTCCCTTCACTTTCTACGTATTCAACTCTTTTCCTTCTCCTGAATTCCAGCCTCACTCAGGAAGGGACATCAAGCCCTGCAAAGCCCATTATGTGCATTAAGTCATCTAATCCTCCCTATCATTCCATAGGTTAATTATCATCTTGTCCATCTTTCAGGGAGCAACTGAGGCTCCCAGAGGTTGGTTAATAACCTGCCCAAGACACTCAGCTGGTTAGGGACCGAGTGTGAGGCCTTGGATCACAGTCATCCCACTTTGGCTAAATTGATTGCCTGATGGTCAGGCAGGCGGCACTTCCTTACCTCACTGGCCCCTTTGACACTTGGGGGGAGGTCAAGTATAGTGACACTTTCTGATAGATCTGAGGTGCCAGAGTGGCTTTTGAGGTTCAGAGCCTCGACCAGAACCCAGTCCTTCCTGCCCCAGTTCTCTCCACTGGACCAGTTAAAAGAGGCTCAGTTAACTTAAAAAAAAATGTATATATATATATATATATATATATATATATATATATATCCTCACACACACACACATACTCCCTGTGGACGGTTGAGAGGAGAGGAGCAGAGAAAGTATCCTTGATAAAAAACAAAACAAAACAAAACAAAAAAAAAACTTGAAGATGTAAGGATTTAAAATAAGTAAGAAGGAAGTAAATGTGTCCAAAAGCCCCCTCTGTCACTTCCTGATGGCTTGACTTGCTATGTAAACCCATCTTGAGACAATCCATACAAGCAGTTCCTTTTTTTTCCCTGAGAACAGTGGAAAGTTGGCAAGAAGTAAAAATTTTCTATGAAATAGGGAGGCGAACAAGTTGTAAATGATGTTAATATCTTCCAGATGGCACAGTTTTACTTGGGAACTGAATTTATTGTAATTAAAGGCATGTGAATTTTTCTATAAATACTGAACTTTGCAAGTTTGACACTGGAAGCCTCTGTCACTTCTAGAACATAGTTGCTTTAAGGGAGGCGTTTCTTGTCTTCCATTTAAAATGCATCATTGGATTTCATAATCTGAGTTAAATCATAGAAATATTTTCCCATGCGAAGGACTTTTTTTTTAAATCTTCCATGCCAATAAATCTTAATTACGAAGTGAGATCCCTCAGAAATGAGAAATTTAATCTCTAAACATTTTCTATTAAAATTATATATTTTGACCATTATTTTACACCACATGTCTTGAATTCCTTTATATATTTATTTTTAAATTAAGCTATTATCACTTTTCTGTCTCCAGACATATGTGTTGGGCAATCTTGGAAGTTCTGTTTTTGCTTCAACCAGGAGAGTCTGGCTCATTCCAGAACCTTGCTTTCCTTACACTACAAGCAATGCTTACAGGCTCGGAGCTCCCAAACCAGCAGCCAACATGACATGAGTACATTAAAACTGCTTCCACGATGACTTCAGTTTCCTAATCCCGCCCTGTCTTACCCTGGATCTACTAGTTTCTCCTCTATGGGGTGATGCAAGTAGATGATCCCTCTTGGCTTCGGTTTCTACTGTGGCTTCCAAGCTGCAGGTGTCCTGCCAGAGCTTGGACCGTGTGGTAGGCAGAATTCAAAGAAGGGCCCCCAGGCCCCTGGGACACCCACACCTCCTCCCAGTCATTCATTAATACAGGTGCTGCTACAAAGGGATTTTGCAGGTTTAATCAAATTATCAAACCAGCTGACCTCAAGAAAGGGACACTATTTTGGATGAGCCTGACCTAACCAGGTGAATCCCTAGAAGAGATTGAGCTCTTCCTGAAGAGCATGAAGCATGAGAAGAATTAACTGTGAGGCAGATTTCCTGCTGTTAGTTTTGAAGCTGGAGAGGGCCACATGACAACAAATGCAGGTGGCCCATAGGATTCGTCCCCAGCCAGCGAGAAAGTGGAGACCTGCCCTAACAGTGTGGGCTTTGACAAGGACACCAAGCTCAAGATAAGAAGGCCATCCTGCCAGCACCTTGATTCTGGCCTTGGGATACCCTGAGCCTGGAACCCCTTCCACGCCATGCCAGACTTCCGCACTATGGACCTAACAAATGTGTCGTTTCAGCCCCACCTTCCATGTAGCAATAGGATATTGCTGGATATTTATTGTCTGTTTCTCTCCCATGCTGGTCTATGCTAGTCTTGACTGGCCGTGACCCACGGTGGCCATCGGGGTCAATTGTCATCCCTTTGCACCACTCCAGGGAGAGCCATTTAAGATCTCTTTTAATTTTACTCCAGTAAAACTTTTTTTTTTCTTTAACATTTTCTTTCTTCACTTTCGTAATGCCTCATTTCCTAGGACTGTTAACTCTCATATATATTATTATGTTACTATCTAGCCTATTAATCATCAACTTTCTATAGCTGCAATAAAGTTATGGATATTCATTATTATGACCCTGAGGCATCACAAAAGCTTAAAGATGAAAATTTTAATGTGTGAGATTAGCTTTATGAGTTTTACTGTACTCTGATTATTGTGAACAAGTTATCAACTACCTACGTGTAGAAACTCTTACTATACTGAATCAGCAGAGCCACCTTCTGGAAAAGATGCTAGGGAGACTGTATTGTGTTGGGATTTCCCGGAGAAAAGTTATCTGGAAGCCTGTGGACAAGTGCAAGATTGACAGTGTGTGGGCCTTTGAGGAGAACAATGACAAGACAAAAGCCAAAAATGTTTGCAACAGTTTTTTTGTTCCAAGAGAGCTGAGGGCATTGGCCTCCCATTTATTATCAGTGGGGCTGGTTGCAAGAGAGATAGTTTGGCTTCCGTATATCCAACAGCCACTGAGCAAAGCTGCCTGTTCTCTTTTGCATCAAGTACTTCCCAGCTGTGCAGCACAGGCCCAGCCAGCCAGGGCATCCTCCTTGCACTCTGGAACTTGTGCTCTGTACTGAGGAACTCTGGGGTGGGGAAATGGAAATGCTGATAAAAACGCTACTTTCCTACGATGAATGGGGTCACCAACATGGCAGGTAGCTACCCCAACTGAAAAACACCACCTCATGCCCTAACAGTGTCAAGAACATATTACTTAAGCGCAAATAGGCATAAACACATGGTTAGTATAGATACAGTAAGAATATGGACTGAAAGTTAGGGATGCATCAGAAGGGTAACTAGACTTGGGATGTGTCAAAAGGATTGCCAGAATAGAAGTAGGGGGTACTGAATTTTAGAAAGGGCCAATACAAGTGAAAAGGAGCGCTAGTTCAAAGACTGCTTATAGTAATACACAGTTGGTTATACAGTACACTTATGGTTATACATATGGTTATAAGTATATTTATGATGTCCTACAGTCCTGCTTACAGTAATACACAGTGTACGTACAGGAAGAAAAAAAGTGTATATGTGAAAATATATATATATCTTTAGGAAAATGTATTTAACGTTATTTTCATGAGGGAAAAATTACTTTCTAACTTAGAAACAAACCTTACAGGGGACTATGACAAAAATAATAAACAAAGCAGTATTTTGTCTATTGTACAAATTTTAAAATGTTGTCAGATTCAGAATGGCTTTCGTAGATATTGGCACTGGGTAAATTGGCCAGGTCATAGCCCAATCCCTCTGTTCCTCTGAAAACACAGAGGGTTCTCTGGCCAGGTCCTCTCGCCGCTCTGAGTCTGGAGTGTTGCCACCTCCTCCAGGAGGGGGAGTGACCCAGGCCAGCTCTAACCCTGGTGGCAGTAGGAGGGGCCTGCCCTTCCCACTCAGCCATCCTGGGGAGCGTGGATGGGCCTGCATCATCCAGGCTCTGCCTGAGCCCCAGCCTCGCTGGAGCCATCTGTGCTCAGGCCCAGGATGCTAGCACTGGGAAGAAACCCAGATTACAGCTGCTCTTCGGCACCCTTCCTCTGTTTCAGGCTGGGCTGGGCTTCTCATCACATGGTCCCTGAACAACCGGCCGAGCAGGGGGACCGCGACCAGGACTAGGATAGCTCTAGAAGGAGGCCCATTCAATGGCCACCATCATTTCCACTGAAACTTTCGACTCATGTCACTCCCTGGAGGCCAAGGGCTCTCTTTGGTTCTGTTTCTGTCTTACTCTGTCTCTCACAATACACACATGCACATAGACCTCTGCACACACCCAGATGTCTGCATATATAGTTCCAGCCTGATGGTATGAAAAATCAATGAAATATTGGTTGACGTGGCATGTTTCTAGCAACAGTGACCAGTTGCAAAATGAATTATGAGTTGTGAATGAATAATGCTAAATTAATAAGGTCATACCCATCCTCTCCACCTCCCAAAAAATACATATGAAAAGGAGTAACAAGAGCAGAAATTGGAATCAAATTTACCCAAAAGTAGGCAATGTCGAAAGGATACAAATTTTTTAAAAATTTAATATTTTTTTCAATTAAAAAAATTTTTTAATTTTTTAAAAATTAAAAAATAAAAGAAAGGATACAAATTATTCCATCTGTATGTCTCCCTGCCCAGTGCTTCCCCAAGGCCATGCTCCCACTGGGCGGGCACCCAGTAGGTGCCTTCCTGGGATCACCGTACAGACTATGGTAGACAGTACATCTGACAGTACTTAGTAACGTGGAAATTGCTGTACAAATGGCAAGTGTTACTGTCAACATTTCAGACAGTATAACATCAAATCTCATTCATTTTATTTTTCTAGTACAAAAAGAAAATAAAATTTTGAAAAATTTTTTTAAAAAGCACCCCGAGACTTTCATTGATCCAGCTGTTAAAAAAAAAAAAAGGCAAAGCCTTTGATTTACTTCTAAATAAAATATCATAAAAAAAATAGTATCTTCTGACCAAGAAATAAAAAATTGTTAGCTAGGCAATAAGGTATTAATTTGCTACTTTATATATTGGTAATGAATGCTTTTCAAAGTAACTTCCGTTTGGTTACAAAGGAACATTGACCTGGGGTGCCTGGGTGGTTCAGTTGGCTAAGTATCTGACTCTTGATCTCAGCTCAGGCCTTGATCTCAGGGTTGTGAGTTCAAGTCCTACACTGGGATCCATACTTAAATAATAAATAATAAAAATAAATAAATAAAAGAACACTGATCCATTGTAAAAATTTTGAGAAATATAGAAATAACTAAGGGATGTCATCTCACTACCCACAGATAATCACTTAATCATGGCCCGGCATACTTCCTTCCGGTTCTCTTTCTGCGAACCGAGACTATACTGTAGATAGGGGTTGATGTTCTGATTTTTCACTTAATGATATCCTAACATTTTTCCTATGTTATAAAAAATAGTTTATCCAATAAGCTTTTTAATGACTGAATAATATTCCATGATATGATTGCATATAACTTCCTTCTTATTTCCTTCCTGCCTGACTCATGTTATTCTAAATAAAGCTTCAGGCATTGGTTTTGCATAAATATTTGATATTATTCCAGGTTATTTCCTTTGCATGGATTTCTAAAAATTGCTTTTACTAAATAAGGGGCTATGAACCTTGTAAGCCTCTTCATATATCTTGATTAGGACACTGCAAGCAAGCCAGAATGTAGGGGCAAATCTCATGTAAAATCACTCAGAAACACAGATGCAGACTAATTGGCTCCTCCAAGCTCCATCACTGTGTATTTTTATTTCCAAATCCTCTCTCTAATGCTCTGAGAGTAAAGCCTGTTCTCTTCTGGGGAATATGTAAGGTAATTCTTGGACAGCGGCGTGGTAATCGTTTACAGGTTGTTCAGTAGGGATAGCTATTAATTCCTGGTGCAAAATAAACCAAAGATCCAAAGAAATACATTTTTGCAGGTGAAAATTATGTTAGCCAACATCATTTCTCACTCCGGTTTATGATGTCAGGTATCAAATTTCTCCATTATTAATGTGCGGACGCACGTGGGGGTAGAGCCTCTTGGAAGGAGATGAAAAAGCCGCCAGCACCTATAAACCCCTCTTCCTAATCATGGGAGCAGGTCCGGGAGCAGCGAGGGCTGGGTACAGTAGCTCCCCTGCACAGACAACACCGTGCAGAGGATCAGCTTTCTCTCCATTAGTGGGCTCCACCGTGGAGAGCCAGGGGTCATTCCTACTCACGGGAGAAACCCCGGCTTGAGTAAAAGGCGCTCTCCATCTGTTCAGCACCGCTTACCTGTAAAGCTTCTGCGATCGTTCTTTAATGACTGAATGCATTCCTCATTTTCCCATCACGTCTCCCCCTACTTGGCTATTTTCCTAAAACTGTAATTCAAACTTTCCAAAAGAAAAAATAATCTCTGGCTAATCCTTTCAAGAATTCTTCGAATGAAATCTTTATTCTTTTATCACTCTTAGGGGAAACCTAACTCGTGATTAGTATTAGGATTCAGAGTGTTTTCACCACACGCATACATGTAAGTAGGGTGAGAGTATGGGAGCAGAAAGTCCTTTAGTGCCACAAGCTTGCACTCGGAAGCTGGGGACGCTCCTGAGAAGAGCCATCGGCGTACTCCACCCTAAAATGGGAGCCATGGGAAAGGGTCCTTTACTCGTAAAAGAGTTCGTTCCTAGTAAATACCGGCTGCTTTACCATTATGAGCACAGAAAGGGAAAGCATTTAGGCAGGAGATTTAAGAAAAGAAATGGCAGGATGCCCAAAGAGGGAGGAGCGGTGGTTTGTGCTCTGAAATATTCCAAAAATCCACATGACATTTACACGCCTGTGATGATAAGTGGGCAGGATGAGGTTTGAGGAAGGGCTTTCCTGGGTGGGACCCATGTGTGCTCTGGCCCAGGCCCTGGCACAGAAGGGTGGTGCCCTGTGGACTCAGACATGGCTCCATGGAACCTGGAGGATTCACTTTCTGGAGCCGGGCTCTGAACAGACAGACGCGCCCACTAGCTGACCCCTCCAGCTTTGATGCATCCGATTCCCTAGACACGACTCCCAGCTCTCCTCCGGCAGCTGTGACTTGTCGGTTCAGAATGAGAGGCACACACGTGCCCCAGTGGTCACCTGTGTAGGTCCCGCCGTCATGACCAGGGATTGTGACATTCCAAGAAATGCAGTGTTTGCCACACTGGAGCAGTAACAGAGCAATGTGCAGCAGGCTGGGCGAGCGAAATTTGCAAACTCAGGATCCTGGGCCTCGGGCCAAGGCAGGCTGTGTGCGTTGCTGTGGTGACACATTTAGTCTCTAGGGAGGGATGCTGGCACACCGGCTGCATTCCTGGCACCACGTTTGCCAGCAAGAAACTTATGGAGAGGAACTGGTATCAACTCCAGAGGGAGATGCAAGATGCTTTCTTAACTTCCTTGGCAGCACCAACCTTTGCAACTTGTGCACATAAACCCTCCTGAATATTTACATGAACTGCTATTTGTGACACTCTTTGGGGCCCTGTTGGATGGTGCTTTGAAGGGAAGTGCTAAAATGATAGCAGCATTCCAGTTTATAAATGTAACTATTGTATCCCTGAATAATTCAATCTCCTAAAATTGGCACTTAACGATGCAATGACTTATCTCTTGCTGGGAGGGGATTCTAATCCCGCTCCTCCTTTTAAAAATAGCTTTTCCTGTTGCCAAGAGGAGAGCCTGGTATTTACTATTAGAAGATATGTGAATTAAGATACCAGCTTCTTTCCCTGTAGCAACTCACTAGCCCTATATTGGCTGAGCTCTCTCCTACCTGGGAGAAAAGGCTCCTCCCAGAAGCACCCTGAGTTCTTAGGAAAGCCTGACCCACCTCTCTTACTGGATCCTGGGAAGCAAAATGCCCTCGGAGTTGATCCCTTAGTATTCAGACCATGTCAAGATTCAAGTAAAAAGCCTAGACTGCATCGTCACCAGGCCCAACATAGCCCAACAGTTCAAATCACAGTTAAATTATAAGCAAGCATGCGGCAAAGCTTGCAGATCTGTCTAGTCAATGAAGCAGTAGAGATGAAAGGAATTACTACATAAATGCCAACATGGAGGCTTTAATGAATAAAGGGATGGTGTTCTTTCCAGACTTTTCCAGACTGCCCCCCGTCCGCTGTAAAAGGCTGGCAAGGATTTTGAACCTAATGCTTTCTTCCTCCTCCTCCTCCTCCTCCACTTTTTCCTCTCCTCCTCCTGCTTCATCTTTTAACATGCAAAACATCTCCCAAAGTATTGGGAACCAAACAGTTCCTCTGTGTAGGTCCATAGTTTTGTCAAGGGACAGTGATGCTAGCCGGCCCATGATTACTACTGGAAACATCAGAGGCAGCAAAGGAAATGCAGTTAATACAATAATTCACATATGTTAATGCTTAGTTCCATCAATGTCAGCTTTCTTTTCTTCTTGATATACACAAAGCTGGCACACAATTTTAACTGATGAGGTAATGTCATTTTTAATTTAGAGAGCCTTAAGCTGTCCACTCTCGCTAGTGATATCATCTTTGCCGTTCTCTCGGGAGACTTTATGTAAACATAAGTAATGTGTCCTGGACAGTTTGAAAAGGGATTGTTAAAGATGACATTGGTCATCAGGAAGATTTCCCCCACTTTGATCTCTTTTAAATTGCCAGATATAGTTTATATTACTGCCATATTTTAGCCATTCCTGAAATTAATATATCCCAGGACTTTTGAACCAAGTTAAACACAGAAATAAAACGAAGGATTGAAATGAACGGATTGTAATGTTTTCATGTCAGGGCTGGAAGAAAAACGGAAGACAGCTCAGGTTCTCTGGCTCCTAGGTGACTCGGTAAATGACAGGAGAGGGAAGGGAAAGATGCTGAGAAATGGATAACACCAAACAAACAAGAATCTCTCTATTTTCCAGAAGGATGCTAGTCTATTGGAGACAGCTCCCTTTTGGAAACAAACAAAAAAATATGTGTTAACTCAGTGCAGTGTTTAGAATAATATTTTATCACGACTTCCTTTACCATTTGTCTCCTCGGGGTATTGTTATTCAGCCTGAATGTGTTTTTTTTTCTTTAATCACATCACTTTGGTGACTTCAAGTGTGCCACATTTCCTTCCAAATAACAGTGTTCCTTTAAAGATTCAGGCTGGTGGGTGTAAACAAAGTAACTTCCCATGTTTAAATAAGCTTTTTTCTTCCGAGAGATGATGTTCTGCAATTCCGGATAGTTTTGGGGCAGATAATCTCTGTCTTAACCACTGTGGGTACCGAGAGAGTTTTTTTCCCCTAAGAAGTCTGGAGTTTGGTAAAATTGAGTTAAATCGTAAAGAATCTGTTTATTATTCTGTGGCCATATGTTTAGAGGGTCGCTCACAGAAATCAAAGTATTGTTCATGGAGAGCTCCAGCCAAGGAGACATTTTGAATTCATAAAAGAACTTCACAGTTTGAAAAGAATGAATAGCATTATATATTGACACCCCACCACCATAGACAAAGGAACACAATTTAATACTAGAGAATTGTGCTCGTGAGATTTTTCTTTTTCTTGTTAATTGGTTACTTTAAGTGACATTGTCTGCAAGTATAATGGACACCATTATTCTTAATAGTTCTGTGTTGCCAGATGATGTACACAGACATGCTGTAGTCCATTTCAATTATTTCATTTTGCTGAATTTTTCTCCCTCCAGGAAACACAGTGGTGCATGCAGATAGCACTGTTTTCCTGACAGACCGTGCTGCATAGGGCTGCCTTCTAAATCACTGAAATTACGAGGGCATTTCTCGCTAACCTCTTATTTTCTTCCGTATGTCTGTGCTAGGTATGACTACGTGGAAGTCATCGATGGAGAGAATGAAAATGGACGCTTGTGGGGGAAGTTCTGCGGAAAGATTGCCCCTTCTCCTGTAGTGTCTTCAGGGCCCTTTCTCTTTATCAAATTTGTCTCTGACTATGAGACACACGGCGCTGGATTTTCCATACGTTATGAAATTTTCAAGAGAGGTGAGTGACTTCCCGTAGAACAAGTATGGCTCAACGTTCATTCACGTTGTTTGATTCCATGAAAGACCAAACAAAAAGAAGACAAGACGTAATGCTTTTATCTTTTGTGAAAAATCGTATATGTTCCCACTACAAAACCATTGGAAAATACTTTACCCAAAGAAAAATTACCCGATGTATGGAGGAAGTTATGTTTAAATTTAAGTATTTCAGGACTCAAAATTGCATCATTCTCATATGCTGGCCAGTGTTTATAAGACACATATTCCGTAAAACTCTTAAGAGCCTTTATTCTTAGCTTGCTTCTTCAAAAGGAAGTCTGATCTGCCTTCGAAGTTGGAGTTCCTTCATTAAAAATGTGTGAGTCCCTTTTACCTTAAAGCCATGTGCATCCTGTTCCCTTTGTTTTATTACAAAATTCACAACTGGTATTTCCCAGGAAAAGCAAAGTTGTCCACTACCCTTCGAGTTTTCTAAAGCTATTGAAGGAAGAAGAGCTTTTCTATTAATGTCCGTTAAGAAGAGGAGTAGTTGGGGAAAGAAGCTCTTGGAAGAAACCGAACAGTAAAGCTTTAAATGTTATTCCCCTTAGGAAATAAAGATCCTTCTCCCTCTCCAATATAATCACTTAGTCATCTATGCCAATGGTATATATTGAGATAGATAAAACCTGACAATTCCTAGTCTCCCAGCCTTAAGAAATTGAACGCATATATCAGTCAATTGATAAACAATGTATCTTTATCTGGATGTCACTGTTTTTCAACAAGAGCTATTAGATTCCTTTAATGTGTTAAATCCAGCCTTCCCTTTTAAGTTGACAGTGCTGTGAGGAGTGGGGGACCAATCCAGGGCCAGAGGTTCAAGATCTGAGTGTGTTGTCCTAGAATATAGGAGAAAACCTTTTTTAAAAGGAAAAAAAAAATGTAGCCATACCATTACAGATTCTCAGCAGTAACTGAGGATTAAAAAAAAAAAAAAAAGAGTCATTAAGTTTCTGGGATCATTGGTACAACTTTTTAAAATTTCAAAGAAATCTGGCATTGTCCCCACATAAGTATGGAGAGATGGAGACAACTTTCTTCAAAAATTTATATAAGCATATACTTAGAAAACCTATAGCATAAGTAATAGTCTATATACAACATCAGTATGTACAGCTGATTACGTATGTACTTATTTTCTTGTGTGGAAAGCTGCTGGACCTGTTCTGTAAATCATATTGTACATGTATGCATATGTACACACACATATTGTATGTGTATGTGTATGTACACACACACGTGTAAACACGTCTACATTTGCTTGCTTACCTGCCTATGGCACTATCAAAGAAAACATGGGGTCAGAAAAGAGTTGAGGAGTAGCCTTTCATTTGCATTGCTTCTCAAAGATCTGAAGATGGTTGAAAAAAAGAACGAGAGCTCGGTAACTAAGTCATTAAGAATTCTTCTTCTTCCCTCCAAATGAACTCAGCTCCCTACGATTCCATTCCCCAGAGGTACTGTCCTTTCCCTGCCCTGGTCTCCAACACCACCCTTGAGACTTAAAGCCTTAGTTCTTCTCTCTCTTCATTTCCCTACATTCACTGTGGCTTCTAGTTCTTTTAAATTTATATCCACAAGTCTCCAAAAGTCATGCTGCCTTTTTGCATCCACAGCCACTAACTGAATCGGCCCAATTTGGGTTCTCCCTGTGTTTTCTCATCCTATGCACAACTTCTCGAATGGTCATCAAGCCGTTGTCCCTGAGATGCCTTTGGCAGCTGTCCATCACCTATGGGGTCAAGCTTCAATATCCCATTGGGTCAAGCTTGAGGCTTGACATCAAGTGTTCCCAACCTTCTCCAGCCTCCCCTTGCGCAGACCCACACTCGGCTTCCTGCCCAAGGACAGTGTGCTGGGTTAAGTCCAACAGACTAAATGCGAAGTTAATTCTGCCTTGACTGTCTTCGTGAATGTTCTGAGCCTCAGAACCCTCATCTGGTAAATGGATAATAGTGTCCAGGACCGGCTTGTGGTGAAGATCGGTTGAAATGGAAACATGGGCAGCATGGAGCCAGTGCCTGTCACCAAAAATGTCTTCAGTAAACACGAGCCGTGACAACGCTCATGGATATGGCTTGTGCTATCAGATTGCAGAGTGCTTGCTCCTTAACCTCCACGGGAACCTGGCTCTAAACTTATTCTTGTCGGGAAGCTTTTCCTAATTCTACTTTTTTTTCCTATGTGTATAACCGACTTGTTCCCTACACATGCGTACAACACACACATACAATACACACATATGCATACTATACACACACTCACAGATGTGTTTTACTAACCGTTATGTTTCTCCTTAGTATTTTCAAATTTGTTCATGTGTGCATAGTTCATTTTCCAACCAGATTGGTACCACCTGAAAAAATGCAAAGAAAATATCTTACCCCCTCCCACCTCACTGTACATACTGCATTCTTATAGGGGCTCCACAGGAAGTCATTAGCTAATACAGTACACTTATGTATACATATACAAGTTCATGGACATTTTTTCCCTAAAGAGCCATTTAATGATATATAGAATCCATGAATCTCCTCAAAAAAAAAAAATACCACTTCTTCCAGAGTACAGCAATTTCAATTTTCCTCAAAACACATACATTATAGTAATCATAGTTGAACCAATAAATGAGCCTTTCACCTGTTGACCTTGAGGTTTTCTGGCAATAGATTACAGTTCTAAGGAAAATTTAGGCCATTCCTGCATCCCTAAGGTTGCATTTCTAGAAGACCACCTTTGCCTGAAAAATCAGCCTTCTGGAGACACCCAGGACACCCTGATTTTCTCCCCAGGTTCCCCACTTTCCCCTTGTCCATGTCTTTTCCTAGATGCTGAAAGCTTAGGCCACCCCCCTAAAATTATTCCCACTCACCAAAAAAATTTCTCCAGGAAACCCATACTTCCCTATCACTCTTCCCCTGTCCTTCCCTTGGCCTGAGTCATCCAGGCTCAACGGCTGGAAGAAGCTGGAGACATTCTCTGTGGGTTTCTATGTGGGGAAGGTACATTTATTGAAAGCGAGATGGGTCACTTCATATATTATTTGGTTAAGAGTCTGCATATTTAATAATAATTCCAAAGAGAGTATCTTAGCTATTATTATTGTATATCCTAATGTCATTAACAATGTGGCATGGCCTTTTTACAGCACAAGGTCCCCTAAGTCTTACGAATAACATCAAAACACGGTGTTCAAGGGCTGCCAAGGCCAAGTGTGTACCTCTCACACCAGCACCTTGCTCACTCGTAGGCACCTGGGGCTGCTCGCCCTCCCTCCTGTTTAGTGCTTGTGTACACTCTGCAGGATTCCTTAACCCACACCACTGCCTTGATCCTCTTTGGGAAGTGCTTCCTCAACAGTGGCAAACCTACACAACAGTGAACAAGGAAAATATTAACACAAATCTTGATGTTTACAGGAGGAAGCAGGAAATTATAGAATCTCTTTAAGTTTGAAGAGTTCTTTTTTCCCAAATCCCAAAGCCCACCTCCCATTTGTTATACACAGAATCTGAGGACCAGGAAGGTTAGGAGGCCACCTAAGGTTACACAGCAGGTTAGCAGTAGAGGCTGGACTAGAACTCAGATCTGGTGCTCAATCCAGTTCTCTTCCACTACCCCCATAGAATTTCTCCAATTTTTGTTGCATACCTGGGTTAGCTTCAGTGAAGTCGTTGAAGTTTATTTGATTTTGAAAATATGCCCTTGGGGCGCCTGGGTGGCTCAGTTGGTTGGGGATCTGCCTTCGGCTCGGGTCATAATCCCAGGGTCCTGGGATCAAGTTCTGAGTCAGGCTCCCTGCTCAGTGAGGAGCCTGCTTCACCCTCTCCCTCTACCCGATGCTCACCCTGCTTGTGCACTTTCTCTCTGTCTCTCTGACAAATAAATAAATAAAATCTTTTTTTAAAAAGTATGCCCTTAATTCCTATCATTTTTTTTCTCTCATTAAATTTTGATCTCACCTAGGCAATTTTATCTTTTTAAGAAGGAGAAAATATCAGTACTGAATCAAAGCCTGCTGTCAGTTTGCCTTACAAGGGCCTAGCCAAAGCATTATTTTTGCCCCAGGCAGGAAGCTGGAGGTCTCCAGGGTCATTGTTCCTAAATATCTATTACTTCAAATTGCTGATTTGCATTAGCATAGTCACTGTCATTTTAGAAGCAAGCCACTAACTTGGAAGCATTATAAAGAGTACAGCACATTTCATAATCTTCTCACCTGTAACTGACATGGTAAAATGCCACATATTAGTAACTTTAACTAGAATCAGATAAATAAGTACCTGCAGCCATCATGGTGAAGGGTGAGCCACAACTGAGAAGGCTTTCAGAGGCATTTTAAACCAGTCAGACCTCTACAGGCCGGGTTTATTATGCACAGCTAATAAGTTTTATTCTTCTGCATGTCTAGTGCCATAGACATCTAATATGTACATGGGGAGCAAGCAATTGATTTGTTTACTCAAAAGGCTGCCAGATACACGGAGTTGGAGATTCAGAGTACCAACCCTAGACACTAAAAATAGAGATCTGCTATTTAAATTTAATCTGTATTGATGACTACACTGTTGCCTCTAGGACTTGGCTCTGTGGGAGAATATTTAGTTAAGAACATTCTCAACAAACCTCCTTATTTAGAGTTGAACCCATGCATGCCATCACGGGATGCCCATCAGTGAGACAATGGCCCAGGGGAAGAATGGTTGAACTTAACTTTCCCCCAGGTTGGATCTTGAGGTTCGAAAGGGTCAAGTCATCTCCGATTCCTGGAGAGTCTTAAGATCTCTTTGGAAAATCATGCCAGTGGTGGCGGTGGTAAGGGGCCAAGCTGGTGGGCTCACATTCTTTCAGATGGGCCATTTCCAATGGTGGTGAATACCATCCCATGTGGTCCTGGCTGCCGTGAATTGAAATTGCGGTCATCCATACAGTCAAAAGGTCAACTTGCAATACATGTGTGTATGAGCTTGACCAATGTAAATTACAAATTAGCATAATTTGTAAAGTATTGATAACACTGACTAGTCATTGAAATTATACTCTATAAATGTGTGCATTACACACCCACACATATATATTAAAAAATAATTTTAGAATGACACTGTATCTGCTACTTTGGGGAAGGCAACGATGTCAACATTGATATCAAGTGACTTCTAGCAACACGGCCTGTAATCACAGTTTATCGTGCCCTCACTAACAGCCACACTTTACCGGCACACCTGTGTCAACACCACTCAGAATGAGTCACTCACCCTGGGTACATGTACGAATTACCTTTCACATTTAGTTTGTCAAAGAGGCATAGGTCACATCTGGCAGAGTTACTGAGTCACTGGTGTAGGAATCTGAAACCCAAACTCCCTCCACTGAATTCTCTCCCTCGCCTTTGTAAATGTTCTATTTCACCAATAAAGGGCTGTCAGCCTTAAGATTTAAAGATTTAAGCTTGAAGGGGCTATAATTATTTCTCTAGGGCTCTGTCGAGATTTCTGTAGCTTACTCATTCATTGTTCCCACATGATTTTATATTTGTCATTTTTTTTCTCTGCAACAGCAGAAGTTTTTAAATTGCTTCACACAAATGGAAAACTAAGGGGAACACAATAAATCTGAACTTGACTTTCCATACTTTTCGCTCCTATGAAAAGGCTGAGTAATGAATGATTAGGACAGTGATTATAATGGTGAGCTTTTATTAGAAAGATATGTTGCCTTTGCTCAGGTTGTTTCTTGGTGAAGTCGTGTGAGTGGGATTTTTACTTTGCTCCTTCTTTTCTTTTACTCCCAGGTCCTGAATGTTCCCAGAATTACACAGCATCTAGTGGAGTGATAAAGTCCCCCGGATTCCCTGAAAAATATCCCAACGGCCTTGAATGCACTTATATTATCTTTGCACCAAAGATGTCAGAGATTATCCTGGAATTTGAAAGCTTTGACCTGGAGCTCGACTCAAATCCTCCCGGGGGGATGTTCTGTCGCTATGACCGGCTAGAAATCTGGGATGGATTCCCTGATGGTAAGAAGGGCAGGAAGCATCCCAAAAAGGGAGGAATCTGGGGGAAGGGCCCTCGGATACTTTTACAAGTGTCATGATACATGCAACATTTTTTTTAAAAAATAGCTCAAAAGGAGGAGGGAAAACAAACCAAAATGATAAGTCTCTTTATGCAAAGCAGCAATGAAACATTTCAGTTCAAAAGACCGTAATTATCTTGGCCAGTTTCTTCATTTTATAGACAAGGAAACTGAGGCCATGAAAGATTATATGTGGTCTCATGGCCTCTTTTTTTTTTTTTGGTGGTAGAATTGGGACCAACACATGGTTTTCCTGACTGAAGTATTTTGCTCATTTCATTGACCTGCCTACTGGTCATTAATTCATAGACCCTAAGAGAGCAGTTAAGTCAAACCATTCACTTTACAAATGCGGAGATTAAGGACCAGAGAGGTCAAGTACTCGATACAATTTTAAGGATGAAATGTGCATCTATTATGCAGTTACCAAAAATTTAGAAACTTAGGAAAGGAATGAGAATGTTTGGACATTCCTAATCTGGGGGCACGGGTGGGGCATTGTTAATTTAGAGAGATTCCTTGTCTGCTCTGAGGCAATTTTTATCTTTGGCTGTTTGAATCACCTCAAAACATTCTCTATCTACACTGATCTTATCATCTAAATTCATCCTACATGTGAAAAATACTGACTGAACACCTACCATGTACCAGGCACTGGTCTGGCCACTTGCTGAATAGAACAGTCAAAAATGGCTGCCCTCTCTAAGCTTCAGTCCTTCCAGGGAGAATGGGGCAATAACCAATACACATTCTAGATGAATGACTTATGTGGTTAGAATGTCAAAATGTGAGAAGTTCTATAAGCAACAACAACAACAAAATGGAAAGAAAGAAAAAGAAGAGGAGAGCAAAAGCATGAAAAGAGCTAGGGTTAGGAAGAGGGATGTGTAGGTTGAAATTTTAAGTAAGGAGGTCAGGGTCAGCCTTAAGACAAAAATGACATTTTAGCAAAGATTTGAAGGAGGGGGTGGGTAGCCATGTGAACAGCTAAATGAAAGTTTTCCATGTCAATCCTTGTGAATTAGGAGGTGAATGGCAAAAATACACACCCAGATCCTGAACAGAGGGAGATAATATCAAATAATTTGTTGCAGCTGCATTGCTTGTCTTGTGTTTAGTCTGGTTTAATATTGAGATTTCTCTAGAGAACACACTCCACACAGATCAGAAAGGGCAGGCTGGAAGTTCTTACAAGTCATGCAGTTGGAGATATATAACCATCTATAAAATAAAGCCAGATATTATGATCAGGCAGGAGGAAGGAATATTTAAATAAATATTAAATTGTAAACGAAGGGCAAGTATCACGTGAAAGAGATTGCCTTTGCCTTTGAAATGACATTAAAATTATCAGTGTAATTCAATGTAGTTGTGTTCCTCAACAGTAAACAGCAATGGAGATAAACTGAGTTTAGGGAAAGCTTATATTGTCATTGGGGTAAATGGGTGAGCTATCATTGGTTTAGTTTCTTCTTTGGTCTATTACTATATAAATAGGGTTATGATGATCTTATCGAAACTCTTTCATTAAGTAATGAGATTTGCCCAAACAGAGTGCTGATTGATTTCCAAGTAGTCAATCCAATAATTAGGAAAACAATATTATAATAGTATAATAATAGTTGGAACATTTAATAATGGGTTTATTTGTTCACAACCCAAATTTGCAGCCTTCCTTTCCAGAACTTACATTTAAATTGACATCTGAAAAGGAGGTCCAATCAACCAACTATTTTAGAATACTTTCAGAAAGAAGCACATTGTTATTAGTGTCAAGGGTTTCTCAAAGTAGTAATTTTCTGGCTCTAGAAAATCACTGAGTTGAAGCTAGGAACAATTAACAATAAGAGTTATCAGCCTTGCAATTCACTCATGTTTTAAACTATGGTGCACTTGACTTACTCCCAGAGAAAACTGGCTTTGGAATGTGAAAACTGTGTATATTTGTTAAAAGTTAACTGGCTTCGTCCCGCCTACTCTAGAGTAACAGCTCTCTCCCTTTTAGGCAAAATGGCAGACGGTCCCTCCTGGGTTTCTCGTCAGTGGCACTAGAGACATTTTTTGTCATACCAGTTCAACACAGACAGTTCCTTGCCAGCAAAATTGCTTTTACTCTTTGATTCCCCTTCTAAAAACAACAACCAGGAGGTGCTGAAGGCTGTAAACCATCACGTGATTTTAGGTTGCATTTTATCATACACAATGAATGAGAGGACTAAGTAATTGAAAACTATCCATTGCTTCAGACTGACTTTGAAGAAAAGCAATTTACTCCAGATCTCAGAATCCGAGACACACATGGGGTGAATCACACATCCCCATGGATCGCTCTCGGAAGCTCCACGGACTCACGGGTAGAGACTCTGAACTGACTGATGGAAGTTTGCATTTGGTTTGTGAGCCAGGAGCTGAGCGTGCCACCTTACTGGGTGTCACAAGTGTTTGTGCTGAATTATGGAGCCCAACGTGAATGCTTAGCTCCCATGGCATGAGCACACATGAAGTCAGCTCTCGTCTAGGCTGGCCAAGGAACTGGAAATGCAGTTGTTACCTACATTCCAAAAATTATCAACTATTTGAGGACTAGGTTTCATGAAAACTAGATTGAGCTCTGCTTGCTTTTTATTGACTTACTCTTAATATTAAAATTAATCTTCGGAGGTAGAAATAGAAAATACAAATGATATAAGCATAAAATATACACACTCTAAGATACAAATGACACAAAGGTGCAGATTTTTTTTCTGGGGAAGAGTTGCAAAGTCCCAATATCCTCCAATGAAAAGTTTATTGTTGTAGAAGAGTACATGGTCTCTTTTATACCTTTTCAAAAAGATTCCCTTTTTTGTTTGGTTATTCGGAATGTCTCATTTTTAAATGAGGAGATTGCTGCCCTTTTTTTCCACAAAGAAAGGAGGCAGAAAGCCAAGTTGTCTGAGTCTAAGGTGGGTTATAATTCCTAGAAAGATGAATGGAAAAATACAGAGAACTGGGTACTGCCATTCAGGGTTGCTGGTGTATCTTTTAAGCAACACAAACCCCATATCGCCTTCACACCTGAAAAGATATGATCACTGCGGACCTACTGTCCCCACAAGAGATTGCTTGGCACATGTTGCGGGCTTAAATTCTTCAATAATGCAGTTTTTGAGTTCTACTGCTGTCTTTGTGACAGTTTCCATTCATCTCCTTGGCCTTTGGGTCTACGATAACGGAAGTAGGAAATCCAATAGCTGTGTTCATGTAAATACACAAATGAGCACACTCAGGAGACGGATAAGAATCCTGCGTGCACTCCTGCTCAGATCAATATTGCATTAGCTTGCTCGGCTAAGGTCTTGCTGTTGTTCAGGAAAATTCAATACTTCTTTGTCTTATGGTCGAAAAAGCCTTTTCACTCTCGTATCTCGAGGGCTCCTAAAGAGAGTTGCGCACTGCTGTCCGGGGGCAATGTTCTGATGGACAGAAGGCAGATTTACCCAGCAAGTCTTCAACATTATAAACCAGTGAGTCATGGAGACTCTCTAAATTATGAGTCTGCATTAGACAAGTTCTCTTCTGTTCTCTTTCAAAGAGACTCCCCCTTCCCTCCCCTCCCCCGGAGGACAGGGGTAGTAGTGGAGGGTGAGAATCTGCAACTTAAGGGAGGGGGGCGAGTGCAGCTTTCCTTGTGCACTTGTATTCTTGGAGGGGTCAGTGGCTGTGGGGATCAGAGAATGGCTCCAAGGACTCAGGCTGTAAAAGTTTGCCCACAAATTAAAGAAACAGAAAGTTATGAAGCCACGATAATGGAATTTAAATGAGGGAAAAGAGTGAGATCATATGAATGGACTCTAGGCTTCTCATTAAGACTGCACATCAGAAATGGGATTCTTTTTGTGGAAAGGGAAGACCCAAGTTCATGGCTCTAGCGCGATGTTTTCATGCATGTGTCATGGGCAACATTTGCGTTCCAAAGGGAAGGAAAAAAAGTGTTGAATTCATTCAGGTTGAAGAAAATCTGGCAAACAACTAACACATGTAGATGCTGAGGCTCAGACTGAAACTGAAGAGAAACAAAACAGTTTCCTCTCCTGAGATGCTTTCTTCTGCCAACTGGGAAGTCTGATATGACAACATTTTCTTCCCATGATGCAGAGCCACTGTTCATGACCACGTGGCACCTTGTAGAAAACCGGTATCGATGCCCCTAATGGGCTCTGTCCTTGTTTTCTTCATGACAAAGCAGTCTACACACACGCACGCACACGGTGTTTGGTTGCTGGAGACGGAGGGGTTACTGAAGGGAAAACTCTTCAAATTCAATCAAATCAATTACTGTGAACGTGTGGAAAAGTTACCAGATACTCAACATAACCACTTTGCACTAACTCTAACGTGGAAACACTTTGGTTGGTTTTGGGTGTTTTGATTTTTGTTTTGTTTTGTCTTTAAGTGAGTTGGCCAAGAGCTGGAAACCTGTTAGCCAAGGATCTGAGTACCCTAAAAAGCAGGGTGTTCAGACAAACCAGCTGCCTACCAGGAGCTCAGAGGGTCCATGTGGTTCCAGGGAGATCAGCTCTTCTGAGGCTCACTTTTTCAATCACATTTGAAACTTCTCCTAGTCCCCCATCAACTGCCTTCTGCATCCAAGTTACACACACGGGCCTTGGCACACTGTGTCCCTGCCGGAGGCCCATCCCTCCAGAGAGGGGTCCACCCACTGTGCTTCCTTGGACAAAGCGATAACTCTTAGTTGAAATGCAGAGAACCATGGATTTCTTGGAGGGGAAAATGGTCCACACCAGATTGTCCTTCTAAGCCCAAACCATCTGGTATGTTTTTACCATATGTGCAATAAAAAAAAAAAAAAAAAGCCTAGAGAAGGGGGATTTTTTTTTTTTCTTTTTTGCCTTACTGTTGATCTGGACAGGGAACTGAAAAGATTCTCTAAGCCCAGAGGGCTTGTGCACTGTCTATAAGGTAACTTACAATTACTAATTACCAAGGTTTATCTAACAGCTCTTCAGTAAAGGGGTGGCCGATCTAAGCCAAACAGCAGTGTGACTTACCAAAATTAATCAGTGTTCCCAATCTCTCACTGCCTTGGGTCCTTCCTCATTTTCCCCAGCATGCATAGTCAAATGGCTGCATCGGGTCATCTTTTGGCCACAGGACACAAATGCAATGCAGTCACCTCTCCTGTGTTTGGGAAAGAAAAAATTGGAAGAAAAGTCAGATGAATTTTCTTTTCATTTTGTTTACAACTTATTGCTATGTATAAATTATTAGTATCTGTAGCTTCTATTTTTTTTAATTGTTACAATTATTAATTGGGCTGTAGATAGAGCTCTGAGTAGGACACGGTACATCGTCCTTTGTTAGAGACTGTGATGTTCCTTGTAATAAGGCTGCAGGACTGAAAGATGGAATGAGGAAGGACATTGGGACTATTCAGTGCTGGATCAGATTCCTGGTACTGGTCTGGTTCCATCCAGGATCTCCTCCTGGGGTGGGAGAAGCAAGTAAGGCAACTTCAGGAATCCTTGGTGATCACAGACTAGCAGGCATCTCAGGCCTGGGCAGTGTGTGCAGTTTGCTCCTGGAGGTGAATGTCGAGGTGCCTCTTGACAGCCCAAACCTCATTCTTCGCAGCTGAGCAAGCATTTC
This sequence comes from Martes martes, assembly GCF_963455335.1. Taxonomy (NCBI): domain Eukaryota; kingdom Metazoa; phylum Chordata; class Mammalia; order Carnivora; family Mustelidae; genus Martes; species Martes martes. Next base: position 112,285,621 of record NC_137895.1, read on the forward strand.
GATTCTGTTCCTGAAAACAGTCCTGCTCAGTGGGGAATGTAGCTACATTTGTGACTGCCCTTCTGAGCACACTTTAAAATCCTCTCCACAAACCTGATCCAATATGTTCATCACAAAACAATTAACCAGGGAAGACTTGCTTTGGGTAAGAAGACACTTCTGGGTTCTGCGGGGACCCATGTTTACAAAATGGTTATTCGTGCATCTGCTGTAGAACAAAAGCTATTTTAATGTTCTCTGCATTTCTCCCTTTCTAGTTGGCCCTCACATCGGGCGTTACTGTGGACAGAAGACCCCAGGTCGGATCCGTTCCTCATCAGGCATTCTCTCCATGGTTTTTTATACTGACAGCGCGATCGCAAAAGAAGGCTTCTCAGCAAACTACAGTGTCTTGCAGAGCAGTGTCTCAGAAGGTCAGTATTTATTCATCTTGCAAAGCCCTGTGGGAAACACTCCATGTTCGTCCTCCTCACACCCCTTGTGGCCACAGGAAACACTAAAGAAAAATTTGATGAATTGGAGTGCCAAGTATTTGTTTTTCTCTTTTAAATGGTCTTTCTGAACATCAATAGGAAGAACTATTTGGTGTGCCTTCTTAAGAAAATCGTGGATGAGAAGGCTGCTTATAAGCCTCTGAAATCATGGGAGAAAGTGGGAAATGGCAAAACAGAGACTTGAAACAATGAACTAGAGCCAGACCTCCTGTCTGGTACCCTTGAATGTGTATCGGGCCGAGAATCATACAGAGACAGGCATCGATCAGAAGTGATAGGAACACATCTGCAGTGGTTTATTGACCGGAAGCCTTACAAGATAGATACTGATGCATGATGGTTTGGGTCATGAAGACCCAGAATGGAAGCCATTTTGTTTTTCTTTCTTATGTGAATAGAAGTGGATATTCGGGTGAAACAAGCATGTTTCAACTTCTGTTCTCACTTTCCTCAAAACAAAGAGAAGGTAGTATGTTTCACATCTTATTAAAATATGCAATTCAACCAGCTCAAATCTTCCTCAAAGCTTATGTGGTGTTCAGCTCTTTCAAGGGCCTAAGGAAAACATCAGAAGGAACAATGAATGTGTGATTCAACATGTCTATCTGTCAGATTGGAAAGTAACCTAGTAAAGAGGACAGAGGATGTTTGGAAATCTGTCCTACTGGCTAGTCTCTTTTTTAACCAGGAAAATAAAAATGCCAATTAAATTACAAAATCAGGGGCGCCTGGGTGGCTCAGTGGGTTAAAACCTCTGCCTTCAGCTCAGGTTGTGGTCCTAGGCTCCTGGGATCAAGCCCCGCATCATCGGGTTCTCTGCTCAGCAGGGAGCCTGCTTCCCCCTCTCTCTCTGCCTGCCTCTCTTCCTACTTGTGATTTCTCTCTGTCAAATAAATAAATAAAATCTTTAAAAAATAAAATAAAATAAACAAATTACAAAATCATATTTGTACTTAACTCGATCAATTAATTTACGTATCTCTGTATCTATAAATATTTTTGTATTACAAATAACAAACCTAACCTTAAAAGCATGAAACTGGTGAAAGAAAACCTTTTATGCCCTATAACTTGATCTGTTATGACAGAAAATTCAGAAAATGTGAAAGTTTGATTGAGATTTTTCTTGATGGTTGAGAATCTTTCATCTCTAAAACTTTTTTTTTTCACTTTATTACTTTAGATTCACATTTCCTAAGGTTGATTATTCATCTCCTTTTATCGTATTTCATTTCAATGTCATATTTCATTGTTTCACTGAGTATACGAGGCCTAATGGAATACATGATTCATGATTCATAGTTCTCACTGTGAGCATTATTATTTTATGTTGTAAAGCGATGGTCCTCTTTGGGACCATATGATACTGCAGTTTACTTCTGACGGATACTCCCATCTTTTAATGATATAAACTAGGGGCAGGAGGCATAAGAAAGAAGGGAATCAAGGAGAGGTGACCCAGGGACCAAATAGGAGGAATCTGAAAAACAGGGTTCAGATCTGCTGTCCACCTAATATGGATTATAACATAGACATAAAGTCTTTTTCATTTTTGTTAGATATTGAAAGAATTAGTAAAATTTTATTTAAATATAGCTTCTATATTAAGCTTTGAAAGTAAATAAAAATTCCCATCATTTCCTAATAACTTTCTGATGGTATTTCTGTCAAGCTAGATCCAGTGAGGAAAATAATCACTATGAGATCTTCATAGCCTTGCTTGTAAAAATTATTACCATTATTACAATTCCTGTCACATACCAGTGCTGCATCCCAGTCCCTCACTGTCATCTTCTGTAAGATACTCTATGAACATCAAAATCAGTGTTTTTGTCTGCCAAGTTATTAAAAGAAATATGCGTCTCGGGTCCCTTTTGTTTTGATGACTTTCGGCCCTTTTTCTTCCCCTTCAGATTTCAAATGTATGGAAGCTCTGGGCATGGAATCGGGCGAGATTCATTCTGACCAAATCACGGCTTCTTCCCAGTACAGCACCAACTGGTCTGCGGAACGTTCCCGCCTCAACTACCCCGAGAACGGATGGACTCCCGGGGAAGATTCCTACAAAGAGTGGATTCAGGTACGTGGCATGAGACTCCGCACACACAGGGCTGAACATTTAGGTCATCTAGAAAGGTTGTTGACCTAAAGCAGCGCCATTCCAAATGCCTTCAAATGGAACCATGGGTACCGAGTGTATGCACTCTGCAGAATCATCCCGTCACCACAATCAGGGAGAAGCAGGCCCGGTGGATGTCCCCGAAGATGCATTTATTTTCGCAGATACTTACATGCAAGTCTTCAGAGAATTTGAGCACAGATGTCTCACTTTGGTAACAACTAAAAGATCTGATTTTTCCCCACGACTACACATTTTCTATTCAAACGCTTCCTCCGTCAACAGATTTTTATTTCCTTGATGAAATACATTAGTTCTAGCCGACCTGCATGAAGTAATTGCATCTAAGTATAAGGCTTCTTATTTGTTTGTTTGTTCTGAGTAGAAGAAGGAAGAAAGGGGTTGAGGCTTACTTTTCCTACAGGTACACATAACACATGCCCAAGGGAGCAGTCTTTGTGGATTATGTATGAAATGGACACATTTGTATCCTTACTATGATGTTGCTTCTGCTGTGCTCCCTTTGCCCTAGAACTCCCTTCCCTGCCCTTGTCTTGCATTCCCCGGGACTCTCCTCCCCTGCACCACGTCTCCCCTGCCCCCCACTCATCCCTGGCACCACTCCTAATGCCTCAGCTTGTCCAGCCTTGATGTCTGGATACTCCCACCCACCGCCTGACGCTCATGTTCTTGACTTTTTCACCCACTGTCAAATGAAACATCCCTATCTGGCTGTGGGGGTTAAACTGTGGGCAAATTATACAGAGTTATTTGCTGAAGGATCCAGGCTTCCTTTTCAGAGAGTAGGCAAAGCTTGCCTTGCCATTCATTGCTGGATATATAAAAATGACTAATTCCCAGAGAGAGTTTCTAAGCAAGGAAAAAACCCACGATGATTAATCCCCTACTTTCTACATCTATGGCTGCTTCAGTCTTTTGAACACAAATACCAGATTTTGTTTTACTTTGAAAAGGTCAATATTAGTTTAACATACACTTAAAGTGAAATGGCCTATTACAGGAGACTGAACTCCTGCTAACCTCTAAAGGATAACTCTGAGAAATGTGTCGAGGGCGAGAAAAGATGAGACTTTCACCTGAGGTTTGCTGAATCCAGCTCTAGATTAAGTCAGAAATTAAATGAATTTGCCTATGTCAAAACAGCTCTTGGTAAGTTATTTTTCCACATCCCCAAACCAACAAACAGTTCCATATGATTGACAGACGTGCCTCTACAGGAGAGCTTGCATTTTGCAACGGTAAGCATCTTTGCATGGTAACGTGGTCCTATTCTTGGTAATGTGGAGAGTGCCGGCTGACTTAGGGGCAGGGGTCTCGCGAGCGTTCTGAAATTGCAGCTGTGGTAATTCCTCTGTGCAGGGCAATTCTGTGTCAGGAGAAACGCGGAGACAAAATGGGCTCTCACAAAGCATTCGTCTACAGGACAGGATTCACGTCATGCTTGGGAATTAGGCAGAAGAAAAGAATCTGAAGTGATCCAAATCTTCCTACCAAAGCATAGAAAGCAGTGGTTAGGAGAAGCCAGGTAACCCGAGCCCACAAAATGAAGTTTAGTTCAAGCTCAAGCCTCTTGCCCTCTTCATCTCCGGTCGGCTGGGGGTCTGCTCCACATATCACCCCAGGACCCGGACAGAGGGAGTGGTGGTCTTCTCAAAGGTTGCTTGTCACCAAGCAGAGGGAAAAACAGCACGGCTGTCGCGCTAGCTCTTAAGTTCCCCTCGAAGAACACTTCCACCATTTTCATTGCCAAAGCACATCCCACGGCCGCACTTAGCTGCTCAAAGGGCAGCACTTTAGCGCGTGCTGGAGGGAGAAGCGCTAGAAATATGGTGAACAGTATGAATGACAATTGTGCCATTCATAGAATAGTTCCCGTTTATTAAGTGTTTACTGTGGGACCTGACTTCAGCTGAGTACTTGACATATTTGCTTTTAATCCTCCCGGCAATCAATCCCTGGAAGGAGGTGCAATTATCCTCATTTTAAAAATGAGGACACTGAGGTTCAGAGAGATTAGTAAATGCCCAAGGTCACAGTGAATGACCGGACTTGGAAGCGAGGGCTGCCAGACTCCCAATGCCTGCTTCTTTACGCTTCGGTCCGCTCTGTCTTTATCATTCATCACCTTTCATATAAAAGGTGTGTCTTGTGACACGACTCCCTTTATGCTTTTCCTCGGGAGAAGACACACCGAGATGAGTTGGGTGCTTACTGTTTCTAAACTTAGAATTCAGTGCCCTTATGCCTCTCCATCCCCATGGAAGATGAACGTCAGAGAAGCTTAGCATCAGTGCACCTTGAGGTAAAATTATCTTTTGTTCCTTCTGGAGCTCAGCGGGCTCATTTCCATGCTTGTTGTGTCTGCGTACATGGTAGGGGTTCTTATCATTCACCCATCACCTAATTATGAATAATTTCATATGTTTCCAGCTTTTCTGAAGCTCCTTGGAAGGGGTTGGCTTGTTGTCTTCTCTGGGTAGATGTTTTAAATTAACCAACAAGTAAGGCATAATTGAGGCTGAGGGCAGGAGGCAGGTACCTCTACTCACAGGAACGTTAACGCACATACATTCCCATTGATATGCACATCAGTATGCCCAGGGTATTTGTTTCCTTTTTCCACTTTTTCACATTTTTGCATGAAACATCCCCCCACAAAACATGTTGCTGTAGCAACAAGGACAAACACTTGCATGTGTTAAGTTAATAAGGCAGTACTGGAAGCCGACTTTCCTTCAAGACAGGAACGGTCTTTGGTTGCCATTGTTTTCTCTAGGAAATTACTGAGTGACATAAAAAAACAATGCGTCGTTAACCGTGGGTATGAACGTCCACCCCTGGGGCTTCCTGTGAGATCTGTTGTCTGCCAGAAAGCTAAAAACAAGTCAAGAGGCAATTTAGTGGGAAGGGGCATAAGGGAAGTCCCGGCTCGGAGCTTTATGGTCATATCCTGCTCGAAAGGCCACTTCATATCCTGAGCAGCTAAAACCTCTTAATTGTCCACGGCAGAGTTAATCACACTGTGAAATTTGCCCATGTTTTTCAAAGTATCCCATTCTGTCCTGTGTCTTAGAGCTGCTTATCTTATTGTTAATTTCATCTTTTTCTCCGTTTTGTTTCTGGCTAAACAATCGAGGATTCATAGTAGAGACCCCGGATATCAGTGGCGCTCTAACAAGTCTTCATTTTCGAGCACCTCCTTTAGAGCCCAAGCCATTAACCTCCTTGAAGCTGAGTTTCTTTCCCTGTAAAAATAAAGGTACTATAGGCTTCTCCATTCAAGCTCTAGCAGTTCATGATACTGTGAATCTCAGAGAAATGCAGTCTCCGTTTTCTTCTCCTCCCTGCATACTAAGTGCATAGCGTACTGTCTGTTCAGGGAGCATGTTCTCATAGATCCTAAGTGTAGCCATTCACACACAAAGCAGAATTTAATTCGTTAATTATTTCAATGTTTTATTAATGATAGTGTTCACCACACTGTAAACAGATTTATCCTTCTCGCTTTAATTAAAGCTCTTGGGAGCGCTTTCCTCAAAACAACTGTGACTTTTCCCTGATTAAAATGCCAGGAGACAAGGGAAAAAAAGAATGCAAGAGATATAATGCCTGGATGGGATATGAACTTTGTTGATCCAAAGACATAAAAATGGCGCTAGGGACTAATCGATTACCACACCCCCCTACACTGACTTTGGAAATAGAATTACTTGATAAACCAACTCAGGCTGGAACTGCACTCTACTCCAAATTTGGGGGCATTGTCTTCTGTGAGAAAATTTTGGGTACTAGATTATTTATGCCCTCACTTATTACAGAGAAGCAGAGAACGAAAGCCATTGGCTCTTAAACCCTATCCTGTTCGGTTTGGTAAGACAGCCCTCATGGAGTAAATCACACAGGAGAAGGAAGCCTCAGGAAGACATTTGCAGCTCTAAGAATACATCAGCAAGCCCCCGGAGCAAAAGTTGCCCTCTCTTTCCAATGCATTTCCTAGCACAGATGTTCATTCTGAGGTATGAAGAGGAGGAATGTTCCAGAAGAGAGGAAGGTAGTGCTCACTTCATGAGGAAGCTTGTTTCTGTGTTTTCCTTTTGCCTTATATGTATTTCTCTTGGATACTATTCCACAGTTTCTAACTGAAGGAATTCTTAAAGCAGGCATGAGCAGCAAAAGGCCTTAGTGTGTGGAAAGGAGATAGTTAGAACTGAGTCAGGACACGCCCATAACAGCTCACGCACATTCCGTCATGTTCACTCACTGGCAACCCTAGCATCAAAGACAGTAGGTGCCCTTGATCACGTTCAATATGAGAAACTGGTCAAATCCAGGAGGCCTTTTAGGTTTCTTTGTGGATTTTAAAATGCATTGTACGACGTGTTCTAACAACAAAACATGCTTCTATAACACATTTCCTTTTTTTTTTTTAATTATTTATTTATTTGACAGACAGAGATCACAAGTAGGCAGAGAGGCAGGCAGAGTCGGGGGGTGGGCAGGCTCCCCGCTGAGCAGAGAGCCTGATGCGGGGCTCGATCCCAGGACCCTGAGATCATGACCCGAGCTGAAGGCAGAGGCTTAACCCACTGAGCCACCCAGGTGCCCCAACACATTTCCTTTCTTAAAGCACCTTTTTGGACACATCCCATTTTAGTCTTCAAATGTACGTTAAGTAGACCAAAGAGGCACATCCCCATCTTCTTGTGAGAGAAGCGAGGCTCAGAGAAGTTCAATAATTCATGAGTCCCAACATGGGGAAAAGATGCGGCTTGTGGGAAAGCTCAGGCTTACACAGTGGAAGTGGACTTCCTTCCTCAGACTTGAGAATGGAGTCAGTGGGCACAGAGAGATCTGGAAGGCAGACAGCAGCTGAATCACCACTTGTGGTCAGGCCTGACACAGGGCCAGCGTGCAGCTGGCCTTTGTGTAGCTCTCTGGTCATTCGAAGTGTGAGTCTTTTTACCTTACTCTGCCTCAAATGAGGTAAGAGGGGCAATTCTCCCACTCCACCTCTCCGAAGAAAAACTACAGAGCCTTTGAAGTTGTGGGGCCTTCAGGTCCCAGAGGAGACTGTCATTCAAATAACCGGGTTCCTAGAACCGCCAGCCCCAGGAGCTTTCCTCTGTGCAAGGAGGCTCACTGCCCAGAGACTCTCCCAAAAATCCTCTGGGGCTGTGAGCTGTATCTCCCAGTAACTTCCAGAGTGGCTCCGTCATCACTCAAAAATGGAATTAACAGTTACAGCTTACTGAGAACAGAGACAAAAATTAATTTAATGGCATGGGCTTGACTTCAGGAGCTAAGGAGGGGCCAGCTGGATGCCCTGTAAGTAACACATGAAATGAAATAACTCATGAATTCTTGGAAATATTCCCCCCGACACGTGGAATTATTACACATTTTTAGCAAATCTTAGGTGGAAGAAGTGAGTGCTGCTCATTCAATGAGAAGAATTCGTTATTTGGAACCCTGGTTTTTATCTTTAAAGTTAGTTGTCTTCCAAAATTAAAAGTAGAAACTGGAGACGTTTATCTTAAAACTTTAGAATGTCATTCATTTTTAAAAGTTCCATATATAATTATCTTTCCTTTCAAACTTTCTGGAAACATCTTTTGTTCTCATAATAATGTGTTGGCTTTGGAACAGGTATCTCCAATGAAACAGTTTTTTACTTTTCATTCAATTGCGAGTTTTTAGCACGTTTATAATATGTAATGTTGTATTCAAAATTGGTTCCATGTGCTAAATTGACTAATCCAGAACATATATTAAGCCAGGTTATCCTGACTTTAAACTTGCTGCTTATAAACCAGACACTTTAGAGGGTGTATTATCTCATTCAGGTCATTAGTAAATTGCTGAAATTGCAATAAAATGATCCTTTATAAGTGTGTAACTCAAGAACTGGCAAAAATAGCTCACTGGGTTACCCAAATGTGGAACGATGCATGTAAAATGTAATGTTGGCAAATTTAGGGAAAATACAGCTGTTCAACTGAACGTTGATTCCCCAGGTGTGCTCTGTGTGTGTGTGTGTGTGTGTGTGTGTGTGTTTATTGCAACTAATATTAATATGCTATTTTAGCTAAAACATTGATCTGGAAGGGAGACAATTTGCTTTTTTAAAAATCCCCCAGGTAAGCCTTTGGTTGTCTGACCCGGATTCTGCAGTGACCTCTACTTCCTGCATAAAACAAATGCTTCACGTCCTATCCTTCGTGCATCGTAGGTCTGTTTTCCGTGACTAGGTTCCACCCAGGAAGTCCCTGTTCCAAAAATTCTCTCTTGAGGAACTTTTCCTAATGCTTTCTCTGGTACCTTGTTTTCTCATGGTATAGGAAGTCATTTGAAGGAAATACATATAGGAAATGTGTATAGGGACAGATTAAATTCAAAGTTTTTTGCTGCTTTAAAGGGGGATATGATTTGGGGAACACAGATAAACATATGACATAATTATTTAGATATTTTTAACTGAATGTTTTGTCTTATAGAAAATACCAGGACGATTTTAACCATTTCGATTAAGTCAACTACTTACTTCAGTTTTAAAAATCAGTCAGATGATTTTACTAATTAGTATTTCTTGTCCACACACCTAAAAGAAAATGTATTACATTTAAAGAAACCTCTTTGATTTTTATGATGAAACATTGCTGGAAAAACAATATTGAAAGAACCACACCTGTTTAGCTAGAATTACACTTAAAATAGATTAATTTGCATACCATACACATTCCATTTTGCTTACCGTTTTGGTTTCTTATTATTTTATGCTAGTGTCTATTTGGAACCAAAATTCATAGTTATATTCTTGAGAAGAACTGTTTTCTTCCCAGGATAACTCAACTTAAAGCATAAAACTAAAAGCAGAGGCAAACGTCATCTTGTCTGAATTCCTTATACTGCGTAGTTCCAGAGGTTAAGCAATTGGCAAGACCACAGAGCAAGTTAATGATAGAACCTGGGCTAGAATCCTAGTAGCCTTGCTGTCACTGCTTTGTTGCAGCTCGGGTGTACTAATATGCAAAAATGGATTTGGGTCCCTCTTGAAGATGGTATCCTGACGACTATTTATATACCTGCTCAGTTACTGATCGGTAAATGATGTCTATCAAATTGAACAGTCACTGCAGAAGCTTTAACTTAGACCAATGACTGGATTGTGTCTAGAGCAGCGTTTCTTGGCCTGGACAATACTGACAATTTAGAGTAGATAATTCTTTGTTGTGGAGGCTATCCTGGGGGTTACAGGATTTTTAGCAGGATCCCTGACTCACTAGAAGTCAGTAACACACACACACACACACACACACACACACACACACCCCTCTTGATTTTGATGACCAAAAATTTCTCCAGGCATTGTCAAATGTCCTATCCGGGGGGAAAAAAAATCACCCTTGGTTGAAAGCCACTGGTGTAGAAGACACCGTAGGTCCTAATCAAGTCATTTTTTAAATAATAAGGTTGATCACTATTTTGAAAGAAAAAGTAAACTGGTTGCTTTGCTGTTTTTTGTCACTTTTCAACCTCTTATCATAGATATCATTTGAACAGAATTGTAGTTCTTTTGTTTTCCAAAAATACTGATACATCTGTTTACCTTATGCAGGAAAATAGCATCATAAACCTCCTTGCTTATTTATCTTGAGCTTCACTATTTTTAGCTTTTAAAAGTGAACTGTTTTTAGCTAAATATATACAGATGCGATTTTACAATACCACAGCCTGGGCTTCCAAATGCACTGATAAGGATTGGATTAAAGAAAGCAAACACAAGGATAAAAATCACAAGTCATCCTTGACAAGATTTAGGAAAAATAAGACTGAAATGAGCTCCTCCACACCTGGATGTTGTGTGTCACTGACCTTTGTGGACGTATTTTAATTTTTTTGCAGTATGTAAATCAAATGTGTGTGTGTGTGTGTGTGTGTGTGTGTGTGTGTTTTCACTTTCAAGGTAAAGGAGAGTAAGGAAGTGTGTTTGAAAAGCTTGTCTATTGCTTATTACCTTATCTTTTCATGGGAAAAATACTATTAAGTTTCCAATTTTGTAACCTAAACAACAACACATTAAGAGCTATCAATTACCCACCAGTTTCATATCTGTGGACCAATAAGAAGGCAAGTTGTTGGTTTCACATCTGTTTTGGGTGAAAGGCTGTTCCTGCCTGTGGTATTTAAAATTTAAAGAACTTCTGTTATTATACAATTGGGAATCCTCAGGGAGTAAAATGTTAATGAAATCCATAACATGCCCAGATTTTATGATAGCAGTTTTAAGAAATTCCTTTGGTGGGGTTTGTTGATTTCTGTCCCGGTGGTAATAATTGTACCTTTTACAGAGTGCATTAATGTTCACGTTTAGGAGCAATGCCTACGCTTAGGCAGCGTGTAATGTAACACACGAACTCCTAAGCTTTAAATAACTTTCATACCATAATTTGAAAGCCCCAGAGCGAAAAATGCGTGTTCTTCAGAACTGGCACAACCCACAGTTTAAAACTTGTCTGGCATGTTTGAAGCAACCTCCCGCAAAGGTGAAAAGGTACAGCCTGGAAATTCCAAAGCCGGGATGGGGATGGGTCTCCCGTGCCCTCATGAAGTTCTCATTTAATGCACCATTTGAAAGCTCCACATCAAAATGGCAATTTTGATCCACATCGAAATGACAATTTGGGATGTTGACCTGCAATAGGGACAGAAACCCATACTTTTTTCCTTTCTCTACTCCCACCCCGCCCCCAGCTTTCAAATGTCATTCAATTCTATGTTCAGATAAAGAGGAAAGTAGATTAAATAAAAAATGCTCTCTACATCCCAACAGTAATAAAATGCATTACGCTTTTATATTCCCAGCTATTGAACAGAATAAGCATTTGAGATTAATCGCACATGTTACGACTCAGAATAATCATATACATACTTGCACAAGTAATGTGAAGGTTTGATCTGGTTGTTTTTGTGGGGGTTTTTTTGTTTGTTTTAGGGGTTTTTTTTTATTTTGTTAAGTTTTTATTTATTTTTTAAATTTCTTTTCAGTGTTCCAGAATTCATTGATTATGTACCGCACCCAGTGCTCCATGCAATACGTGCCCTCCATAATACCCACCACCAGGCTCACCCAACCTCCTACTCCTCGCCCCTCCAAAACCCTCAGATTGTTTTTCAGAGTCCACAGTCTCTCATGTTTCGTCTCCCCCTCCAATTTCTGTTTTGGGTTTTGTTTTTTTTTTAACTTTCTTTGCCGTAAGGGGTTAAAAAGGCCATTTATGACACTCTTCTATTTGCCTTTCTTCAGAAGGATGAAGCGTTAATTTTACCAAAGATTTCTTTTCTCACAATTCTAATGCTTTAGATTTCTAACTACATTTTCTCGATTTAGGTGAAAAATAGATAAGCCCCTTTATTCTTTCAGCAGGCCTGAGAAGGGCTATAGATAAAATTCTTCAAGGGATGGGTGATTGGACCAGACAGCTTCTGATGTCTTTTCAAGCATTTAAGATTCTGTGATTGTATTAAAACTAAATGTACTTTATCAGCTGGTGCCCTGGGCTTGCCTAAATGAGAGCATAAATATAGGAAGCATAACTGAAATTCATTTTAAATACTACTGATTATCGTGTGAGGCAGCACAAAGCAAAAATTTACTTTTAATTAAAAAGATTTACTCTCCTTAGATCAAGTAATTGTTTAGGATGGCCTCACCATGAAGCTTCTCTGATGATTTCACACAGAAACTCCACTCGTGGGGCCTGTTTTCCTCAGTTCTTTGGTACCAGCTTGCAGGGATGCAGAGACCACTGGGGGTATAAGATGAAGCCCAGAGAGTTGTTTTGTGTCTCTCCCGTCTTTGAAGAGTTCTCGGTAAGGCGTGGGCTCACCGGCCATGACAGACTGTTCACACCTTCAAGTCCTGCCAATACCCAGGCTTTCTTTCCTTAAGAAGACGAATACCACATGCAATTCTAAGGCTGTGATAGGTCCTAGTAGCCCCCAAAAGTGACATAAAAGAAAAGCAGCCCAGGGATCCTGGATGAAGCTATAGGATCAAGGACATTACAGTCGTCTTAGGCCTCTCAGACTTAATGTATTTACTCTGGGCTAAAGCTGATGGCTAGATCCATCTCAGAAGTGAGAAAGACCAGGACCCATGTAGACACCCAACCTTATGGCCATAGGTACAAGAAATCGGACAGAGCCTTCCATTTGAGAATCTGGAAATGAAACGTAAAATTTGCAGTGGGAAGTACTCGTGATAATAAAAAGAAGCAAGAACATCATGAAACGTGAAATACTGAAGAAAATATTTTTGATATTTTAGGAGGTACACCAAGCTCATGTAGAGAAGGGAAAATATTTTCTTAAGTTCCCAATCTTAAAAAATGAAGATACAGCATGCAGGATTTTCCTGGCCTAATTATTTAAATACTTTTAAAAATCCAGACTGCTCTCAATCAGCAGCATTCTATCGCACATATATTAAACTATTTCTGTAGTTTGAATGTACGTTTCCAAATATTGCATCCATTTATAAGGATGTTCTTATTTATTTAGAAAGCTCCGGTGCCAAGATGGCAGAAATTCATTTATTTAACAATTCGATTTCCATGTAAAGAAAAACCAGTCAATACATTTGTGCATTTAACATGGTATTTCCTCTCCAACAGACACAAGGAAATAAATGAATCTCGTTTATTGCGACAAATATGGAAGGCGTCTTATATGATCTCCATCTACACATTCCTGTGTTCTCTGGAAAGTTAGACAAAAAGGAGAAGGAGGCAGGAATAGGTAATTTGAGGTTTCTATATCTGCTAAAATTCAACTGTGATTATCAACTTCTGTAATACAATAATCCAGCTCCCTTAGTCTAAGAACATGGCTGCTTTCAAGAAGAATTTACATGAGCATGTTTATCTACCTTTCTTTGAAGTGTGTAGGTTTATAATATCCTTCTGTGTCATATACAATTCATCTGAATTAAAATCTTTTTGCCGCCAGTAATTTGAACAGATTACAAACCAGCTCATTCCATTTCTTTTTAAATACTGGCAATTTTATTAAACCATGCAAAGTGATGTGTTCTTATCCTTAACTTGCATCTAAAAGTATAGTAACAGGATGCCTGGGTGGCTCAGTCGGTTGGGCGTCTGCCTTCTACTCAGGTCATAATCCCAAGGTCCTGGGATCGAGTTCCGCATCGGGCTCCCTGCTCAATGGGGAGTCTGCTTCTCCCTCTGCACTTCCTCCCTGCTCATGATCAATCTCTCTCTCTCTCTCTCTCTCAAATAAATACATAAAATAAAATAAAATATTTAAAAAAATAAACAAAAGTATAGTAACAATGGGATAGGATTCTTACTGTCCTGAAAACCTGCAAGGTTCTATGAAGGGAATGCTTTCTTCGCATTTCCAAATATGTGCCTCAGCTCCCTGTTTTTCTGTCAAGAGGCACCCCTCCCACATACCACACACACACACACACACACGCACAAAACAGTGTGCCCAACACACACACACACACGCACAAAACAGTGTGCCCATGTTCACCAAGAGAGCATTTCACCTCTTGTCACCTCCAAGGATGTGGCTGAAATAGGTGTACCCAACCACGTGTTAAGAATGGTTCCAGTGGATAAATGCAAGTCACAGCTTCCATTGTGTTAAGGACTTTAGGCGGTGCTGGGGGACGAATAACACGATATGCTTAGTGTAACATCTGTGCTCATTCTCCTGTGGTTTGAAAGTAGTCGCACAGATGCATTTTTCCCATTGTGTGACCCAGGCTGAAATGCATGAAATTAATATAGATAGATTTTTTTTTTTTTCACACCACATTTGGATAGCAAAGCAGCATATCTTCAGAGCACAGAATGATGCTGTGCTTTGTCCCTTTCTTCCAAGAGGAGGCTGGAAATCCCTAATCATTACATAACATTTCCCCTTTCCTTGTTTTCATTTCCCACCTCCAACACAGAGCTGGTCAGTCCAAAACTGCAGAACATCAGTTGTGAATTGTAATTGCAAACAATTCTCTTAGAGAGTTAAAAAAAAATTTAATGCATTATTTCAAGGCTTATACACTTCCTGGCCGAATGGTCAGCTTGCAACAGGGAAAACACAGTTGACCAAAGAGTAAATCGTGAAGTTCGTTTCATCCGCTCTCAGGAATGACTGGCATCCCTTCCGAGACTGAGTGTTTACACGTATTTTCGGACAGCCAGCTGTACCTAGACAGCCTGTTCTTTGTCTCCCTTCTTGTCTCGGGGGCAGCATTCGTTATAACCTCAGGCGGACGACCGACTTTAATCTCAATAATCCCATCAGCTGCTCGCAGGATTGTTAATGCCAAAGAGAGGAGTTTTCTTGGACACCTGCACTTGCAGATTCTCCATCGGCACATGAAATTCTCATTAACGTGACAGGCCCACCTAGATCCCTGAAGAAATACATGGAAAATCGGTGTAAAAGGACGCCGTCAGGGTTTACAGGCCAAGAGGCTATGATTTAGACCATTGCCCCCATCTGCAAGTCTTTAGTTTCCAGAAGTTCATCCTTGTGTTTGTTTTTGAAACCAAGCTTTTAGGAGGAGGGAGAAAAATTAAAGGTTTGACTTACTGGAAAACTAATAATAAACAAGTCATTTGCTCGTGTTAGAATAGACAGATGCTGTTTGAGTACAAATGTGTGTTTATCCGGAGGCATTTAGGGATCTCCTCACTAGTGCAGATGAAACTTCATGAATAACATGGAACCACAGCTTCTGAAACAGAAGTATACTTTACCTGTGCAGGACGTTTAATATTTTCTGGGTCTTGTAGATTTAAAGTCTCTTTGAACCGCTGATAGATTGGAAAGATATAGGTGTCCATAACTGAAGTCACTGCTCCTAGAAAAGCATTATGCCACCTCACCTGGGGGAGGACCCAGCTCCAGAATCTCTCCCATGAGGCTTGCTTGTGAGGTGGCTTCTCAGAGACCCTAAGATGGAAACACAAAGATCACAAAAAGCCTGAAATCTGCATTCATTTCCTAGCCACACACAGCTATAATTGCAACATCTTTTTTTTAAGATTTTATGTATTTGAGAGAGAGAGAGAATGAGAGTGAAAGAGAGAGCATGAGAGAGGAAGAGGGTCAGAGGGACAAGTAGACTCTCCACTGAGCAGGGAGCCAGATTCAGGACTCGATTCCAGGACTCCAGGATCATGACCTGAGCCAGAAGCAGTCGCTTAACCAATTGAGCCATCCAGGTGCCCTATAATGGCAACATCTTATAAAGACCACACGTTAATTAGGTAAAACCGTGGAGACCTATAATTAATGTAGTGAAATTTTGATGTCATTCCCTTTTAAAAAACACAGGAAGGGTATAAGAAAAGTCTAAGACACCAGATACATAAACATCCAATGTATAAATGTCCTGTGTGCATCACGCTTACAAATAACTTAGCTCCAAAGCAAAAAGTTTGCATGAGGTTGGGAGCATGACTGATACTGTGAAAAAATTTTTCAAGTCCTGCTGTCCTCTGCTGTCCTGTTAAGTCTGGGGTGACTTCTGGGAGGAAGGACACATACTAAGCTACTGAGAGGTCATTTGAGAAATAAGTAAAAAGGAATCCTTCACACAGCATGAGCTGAGCCAATGAAACTCATTACTCAGCCGACTTCAGCGTCACGTAGTGGACTTTTCAAAGGACTGGGAAGTGTATGAGTAGTTATACTATTTACAGTTATAAACACCAAGATGGAAATAATCACATTCCTAGCTTACGTGTACAAGTTAGTTGCTCAAACACTAACTTCGACTTAAACGACAGGCAGTTGGCTTTCGTTTGGAAGAAAGGAGTTTTCAGACCTTGCCGGCAAGGCTGGACTGACACGGTGTTGAATTTAAATTCAACATAATATTTGGGCATCTGATAAGGATGAGACACTGTAGGTAAGGGCCAGGTGCATTTGAAATGAAAGATTCTGTCCCTCCTTCAAAAGAGTTACAATCTGGGTACCACAGGCAAAACTACACACACACACACACACACACAATTACCCAAGTGACTGAGAGAAAAAAAAATATTAGGGTCAAATTCTTATGGTTAATGTGTGTACAAATGCTTCATAATGATCCTCATAATAACTGTGGGTTGCCCACTAAATGGAGTGAGCCTTGGCATTTTTGTTGGCGAGAGGAGAAGCCTAAGGCTTGGGGTGGTTAATTAACTCATGTAACATTGTCCAGATCACTTTTTAATGTCAAAGCTGCTGAAGTATTTCTGGGGCCTGTGTTTTATGCCCCCACATGCTGTCTGCATCCCCCCCCCCCAATTTTTTCCCTGTAGTCTTGAATTTATTGAGCATTTTTTAAAAAGATTTCTATTTATTTCTTTGACACAGAGAGATCACAATTAGGCAGAGAGGCAGGCAGAGAGAGAGAAGGGGAAGCAGGCTCCCTGCTGAGCAGAGAGCCCGATGTGGGGCTCAATCCCAGGACTCTGGGATCATCATCTGAGCCGAAGGCAGAGGCTTTAACCCACTGAGCCACCCAGGCGTCCCTTTATTGAGCATTTTTAATGCAGTCTACCCACTCTGTGTGGAGATTGATTGTCTACTTGACTTTTTCCCTCACTGGGTAAAGGTCAGGAATCTGGGAACCTTCCCTCTCTTTCACCTAAGTATCCAGCACTTATTTGTGTGATAAATGAGTAATTGCTGGTCACCAGCTTCCCTCCACAGAAACAAAAATACCCACCATTAAACGCTTGTGGTCTGAACTCATTGCCTGCTCTTAAATGTTTGAGGCGTGAACGGCATGATTTCAATAGCAGTGTGAATCCCTGAAGTAAACCTAACAATTTTTTTGCCACTTTGCTGAGATGTTTTCTTTTAAATGTAGAAATGAAGATAGGGCAGGACCCGACCTCAGCGTGTGCCATTAGGGCCCCGGAGAGAAGTCCCTGACTCATGCAGAGTGAGGCTGAGGTGTGTCCCCAGGAATGCTGGGAGTCCCAGAGGCAGGAAGAGTGTTCACTGCAACACAATTACCCCAGCAATGCCGTGCACACTCATGAGCAGAAAGCTCCATTACATGTAGGCTTTTCTTGTCTCTCTGTCACCAGCCAGGCACTTCCTGGCCTGGACCTGTGGACCACATGAAGGCCCATGCAAAAGGTAATGTGTGCTGGGAGGAGGGGGCAGGTTGGACCCTGAAACTTGCCCTCTAAAAGCAGCTCTGCCAGGGGATATTAGATAGAAAGAAAATATTCATCATATCAGATATTTCGAAACACAGGCATCTGGGTGGGATATTTTTCCAGCTGATTCTGCCTGAGTTCATCATTCTTGGCCCCTTCCCCAGCCAAAGTCTTACCCTATCTTACAAGATCTGGTGTGAATGACTCAATTGACCTCTCTTCCTTAAAGCCCATCTTTCTCTTTCTTCAGGGAATCTTTCTTCTTTGGGATCCCATAATGCCTCCTCAGTCAGCATGGTGGCACTTTTTACTTTGTCTTGTATTATCATTATTTCCACATAGGCCTACTTGCTTCCAGAACCTGGAAAACAGGGACGCCTGGGTGGCTCAGTGGGTTAAGCCTCTGCCTTCAGCTCAGGTCATGATCTCAGGGTCCTGGGATCAAGCCCCACATTGGGCTCTCTGCTCAGCAGGGAGCCTGCTTCTCTCTCTCTGCCTGCTGCTCTGCCTGCTTGTAATCTCTCTCTCTCTCTCTCTGTCAAATAAATAAATAAAATCTTTTAAAAAAATTAAAAAAAAAAAAAGAACCTGGAAAACAATAAACGTGTGGTGAGTTTAATGGACTAGATGTTTCTATCTGGAAACTTAGCATCCTTCGGTTTAATTTCACACTTGGAGTTCAGGTACCCATGCCATGTGCAGCATGGTGATTGAGCTGTAAGACGCATGTGAGCATGCCCCCTGCTCCCTTCGTTAGCTTGTAGTTTGCCCCCAGATGTTTTAGTAAGAAGAACAATAATCGATGTTTCTCTACATAGTATAGTCCTACTGAAATTATGCGCAGAGATAATAAATTGTGCTAAGTTGTAAAATGGTTGTAATCCAGACCATCCGTTATCCATCCTTCCATACTGTACCCTCTTGGTTTGGGCAGAGACAGATATCAGGAGCCAGAGATCTGTCTACACAATCTGCTCAATCTTACGGGATAGCTAGTGTTACATCCCTGCGGTCAGATAGATCAGTACCACTGGACCCGCCAGCTTGCTCGTGCCGACCTCCCGCATGCAATCCCTACACTTCAGGTCTTCTACTAGGAGAACACTTTCCGAGTTTTTGTAGGTCTTACACATAAATAATTAACAGGAGGAACCGAGGGTTATGGCGGGAGAGCACCACACCAGCGCGTGCCCTCCATGTAGTAGACACTGACTGCATCTTTGCTGTGAACCCATCTAGCATGAGCACAATTCTCCCATGAGGCTTGTCACTAGGAGACCTACACGGTGTTTATACATATTTGAACTGGTTACAATTACTTCTAACCTGTAGCATACTTCCTTTTCTCTCTTAAGAAATCCCAATTAAACAATTTTTACTGTAACGTTTTTAAGTTGAATTCTTAATGGAGTTTCTAAAAATTGCATTTGGTCTGTTCTGAATACTTGTCCTCTTCCCACATCAAAGGATTAGGCTCAGGTTTTAAATTTAATGTAACTTACAAACATGCATTCAAAAAACGTTAATTGGAAGTATTAAGTCCCTGAGTCCTTTACTGCCCAGCAAGAGTCCCTGAAAATCATAGTTAGAAAAGGGGTTTTTTTTTGTGTCGTCTTCGTGACTGAGCTATTGAAGGTTTCAGAGGTACCTGTGTGCAAGGTGACATGGTATTGAAGCAATGAAGCTTCTTCATTTTAAAGAAGAAAGGAGTCCACAGGCCTGTGTATGTCTTAAAAAGATTAATATCTTTTCTCAAGATCTAGGCATGGGGATTTAACCAGCTTTTCTCTTCATCTCTACCGGAGAGTTTCAACTGGTTTTAGATGTTTATTTGTATTCCAGAGTCTAGAGAAACCCTAACACATTTCACTTTCTCCTTCTTTTTTATCAGAATAGATTGCGTCCCGATGTCCAGATTTTACAGGTTTCTCATGTAAGAAAGGAATTAAATGGAATATTTGTCTGATTTTTCTGTACGCAATTATATCTGTCCAAGAAAATAGGGAAGGAAAAAAAAAAAAACTCAGGTTTTGCAGAGGGTATGTGAAGACTTTTTGCCCGTACATGTCTTAAATATGTTTCATAAACTAAGTTGAGCATTTTTGGGGTGGGCATCCCAGTTCCATGTACTTCTGTCAAACCAAAGGTCTTCAAAGCCTGATGCTGTCTCCATCACACTGTGGAAATGTAGACCAGCAGTGGTCCCTCTATTCTAGAACATTTGATCTTTATGGTTTCTATACTAGAGTGATTTGAGTAGCTGGATTCTGGAAATGTCTGTAGTTGAAATACAAAAGTATTAACCTGCTGCACGGAGTCCCTTTTGCTTCTTTTTTCGTCTGTGCCACTTGCCAATTTTAACAACTACAGCAGATTTTACTATTTAAACAGAACCAGATGGAACTCCAGTTCAAAGAACATATCAGAATTAAATATTTCTTTTTAATTAGTTGCTTCAGATTTATGCAAAAAAAAAAAAAAAAAACCATGAGATCGAAAGAATGTGCAATGAATTCAGACACAAAGGAGCCCACGTAAACATTATCTGTCTTTATCAGCCAAAAAAGACCAAAGTCAGCCCTTATTTGGAGACTTAGTTTTTCTTGCCCCTTTCCTTGTTCTTGTGCTATAAGGACAGTGGAAAGTCTAGGAAACCAGGCTTTCCACCGCATTTGTGCTGTGACAGCCTTATCTAATGTTATTCTAAGTGGCTGGCTCATAGCTTCCGATAGAATTCATCTTTCATTCACGTAGTATTGTTTTACTACCAGAGTTTTGTTACAACCAGTAGTTTGTTTCCACCCAAGGAAAGGCTTTCCTTTAATTTAGCAATGAAAAAGAGAGGGGGAGAGATTAATTCAGGCAATTAAGACCAGAAAAGAAAATTGGCAAGGCTCTTCCTGCATTACACTTTTCTCATACTTGGATATTTTTACTCTTCACCAGCATTTTAAAAACGTTTCCTCATTCATTATCATTTGCTAACAATGATCCATCTCTACCATCTTGTTTTTCAACAGCATAACTGAATCATTTGCAAAGGTTTGCTTTCTGGTAGTCAGTGTAAATGTTAAACCCATGGTCAAGGTCATCATAAAGGGTTTCAAATTCTCTGTGATTATACAAAATTATATTTTTTAAGAAGAAGCAGATTTTATTATTATTGAGGAAGCAATCTCTTTCTTTCGATAATCACCACATTTTGCAACAGGAATGGGGCAACAGCCTGGGTGTAGTGTTTGTACATGGGCCATAGATCTGATCTGGGTGAGTCCCAGCTCAGTCACTAGTGAGTTATGTGACTCTGAACAGGGTCCACACATCTCTTTGTTCCTCAGTTGCTTTGTCCATAAAACCTTCCATGTGTGACTGTTGTGAGAACTGAAAGAGGTAATGATTGTAAATTTAGCCTTTAATAAAATGCCTGACACAGAGGGATTGCCCTATGATTTTTCTATTAATATAGTAACTTTAGCCATCAGTATTTTTTTATGTGATACAGTAATAGTGAAAAAATACATAAAGAGATAGAGAACTCTGTCATTGGCTATAAAGTGATTATATTCCAGTTGGTAACTCTACAAAGTCCAAGAGGTTAAGGAACGCAAGGATCAGATGCTTGAATTAAGCCCACAGATCCTAGAACAGCACTGGTGTTCAAGTGCTCAGGCTCTATCAGAAAACATGTGTGTTATCTAAGGAAATGAGACAATTGCTTAAAAATATTTTCTTTAGCTTAGAGTATCTAGTGATGAATTAAACAGCTTTGAGTCATCAGAGATGCTCTAAAAAAAAAAATCCGACATGCTCCCCCCGCTTCAAAATATTTTTCCTGTTTTTAATCAGACCTCAATCCTTTGTCCTGTATTTTTTCAGGCTCTTGTCTTGACCTGCTTTGGGAATGTTAAGAGCTGGTAAACGCTCCCTGCCCAATGCTAGCTCAATGGGAAGTATTTTATTGAGCAAGACAGATTTTCATTTTAGAAATGAGGCTTTCCACATTATGACATTACCAATAGCTGGTTATGTATTATTACAGAAAGCCACGATATTCATTTCATGGCTCGGAGGCTGCATGCTGGTGTTTAACCAGCAGTTCGCAGAGGTTTGCTACATGATTAACTACACAATGTTGAAACGTGCGCTTTGTCCTCAAATGATTCCCAGTAGAAAGTGTGCCTCTCCTGGCTTCTCTTTATCTGGGGAATGTGTTTCCTGTCATTACTAAGACAATGCCATGGCCGTAAAGAGCATGTGGATTATACACATAGACATCTTCCAACAAAGAGCGAGTTGGGATCGTGGTCAAGGTCCATGCCATGGTGGGGAGGCCCTCACCCCACAGGAGCGGCTAGGACCTCATCCCTGGCCCCCCAGAAGCAGGTGAGGACCGCTGTTTTCTTCTACGAGTGTGCCTCTCCCCAAACCCAAGATGAAAGTTGGGCTTTCCTCTTCTGTATCTGCTGTCTAGCAATCTGCTGTCTCCTTGGGGGTGGAGCACAGTGAAAGTGAGACGTGGGTAGGCATTCTAGCAGCAGTGTTAGAATTTTATATTTGCATTGGAAACAGGATATGGTATTGGGTCACTTCTGCTGATGGGGCTACATAAGCTAACTCAGAGAGTGGCCGTGAGAGCTCAAAAGGAGTGTGCTGACTTCTATAAAATAGTCTACATTCGACCAGATAAGTACCAGATGTTTATGTTCGTCACACACACAGAGTGAAACATTTGACGATTTTAGCAAGTGCATTGATGCACGGCTCCGTACATCCCCCGCCTCCCATCCTCACACCCCCTCACCATCACCCTTAATGTTAAACAGAAGTGCATCAAACTCAGATGTGAAATCACATCCATCTTCCAATTAAAAATAAAGCAGCTGTGAAATAATGATATTCTTTCAAAATGAGAAGATAGTGATTGGAACAGAGCTGATTGGATTTAGGGAAAGCAGGTTACTTAATTATGGTTATTGTGTGTCTGAGTTTTTATGGAAAGAAAGGAAGTATTGTTCAGGACGATGAACCCTCCAAAACACAGAGGGGTGGCATTATGTAAAACCATTCTGGGGTTGTAGCTTTGTCTTTCCAGCTGCCTGTCTTGGGTCTCCAATCTTGTCTATTATGATGTGAGGTTGGTGAGAGCTCATCATAATTCAAAAAGCTAACCCACCAAGAGGATGGCCAGTGGCTGATTTTGAATAGTCTTCATGAAAACTAATTATGTTGGCTTGAAAATGACCAGAGAATACTCTTAAAAGAGCAATACACTTCTTTAAAAAAAATAAACAAATAAAAACGAAGAGCGATACACTTCTTGACAAATAAGGGCTACAGCGGTGAGGGAAACACAGTAAGTTGTTTAGGGTCCATTTATTTCTTTCATTCATATCCTCCTGCTTCCCTCTGTACTTCCTGCTCCTTCTTCTCACCAGAACGTTCTTTGCTTTTTGTGCCATTTGCCAACTTCTACTGTGTATCCTCCAACACCTGTCTTAGACATCAGAGTCCACTGCAAAATGTCTGCAGTGCCCCAACTTCCACGTGTCTGCGTAAAACGTTGACTCCTTCCTCTGAGCAGTGCCCCATTCTGTCATCGTGTGTGTGTGCATGTTTCTCACACCCATACTGCTCTTTTGTCCTCACCACTTACTGTAGAACTTAGAGGAGAAGAGGTATATGAAGTGTCCACTGAGTGAATGTCAATTAAGTTGAATAAAAATGTTCACGGGTAGTGGACCAATCAAACAGATTATGCAAAAGCCTCGCTGTGGAATATAATCCGAAGCCATTGGAAAATACTTTGGATATGAAAATCTAGCCATCCAACTAAACAAAAAGCAAGTTCTCAAACCTAGAGGTAATAGAACCTCATTTTGCTAATGACAAAACATACATACAGCATCCACATGTATTTTGCATAGGAAAGAATATTCTGGAAGGCTCTTATCGGTGACTATTTCCTAATGTTGGTCTCACGGAGATTCTATTTTCTTCTTTAATCTTTTCTGCCTCTTATACATTTTCACTAGGCAGCTATTACTTTTCTCTATCAAAAAACAGACACTGCCTAGAAGAAATCACAAAATTCTGGATGGAAGTAGAACAAAAACACAGCATGATAAGTTCAGCGGTAGAGATGCGGTGAGCCATGCACCAAGCATCCCCAGGGGGAAGAAGGGACTTCGAGTTCTGCCTACCAGACCAGGAAGAGGGAAAAGTCATTTGTAGTCAGAAAAGAGGAAAAGGTTATTTTAGGTCAAGAGAACTTCATGTGGCAAGGCAGGGAAACAGAAGGGCTTATCTTGTGTGAGGAATAACAAATAATTTAATGTGGCTAGAAGGTGCAGTTGGAGAGCAGGTGGGACTCAGAAGGTCAACGGAGGCCAATGTCATGATTAGCAGAGCCGACTTCACTGGTGAGAGGAGTGTTTAACACCCAGGCTCTAGGCAGTAAGGCCTTCTGGGTCTCCTGACACGACGCGGGAAGTGTGAGCAGCAGGGCTTCTGAGGCTGATGGTGATGCATCTCTGCCAAAGCCGAACGCCGTGAGGGCATTCCTCGAAGATACCTAGGGAGAAGAGACTTGAAAGAACTTTGCTGGTGCTGCCGGGGAGAGCTCCCACGGTGCTAGGGAGGCTGTGTCTTGTTAGAGTTCTGGGTACCATCCGGTTTTAATTGCAAAAGTTCAGGCCCCAGCCCTAATCATCTGGGAGGTTGTCATTCATCCTTGCTAAACCCAGTGGCAGTAATGTGAGGAAGAAAAATGAAATGAAATTTCAAGTATCCCAGTGTGGGATAAATAAGAGAATCTGCAGAGTTTTAAAGCACAGCAGGAAATTTTATGCAATTACAAGGGGAGGTTGCCAATGCATTTCATTGCTGTTGAGAAAAGAAAATAGTGTTTTCTTTTTTTACAAGGGATTCATGCATATGTTTTGGGGCCTTTCTATCTGGGACGCTGGCCATCTCCCACGTTGGATACCTGGTTAATTCCTGTCAGTTACTCCCTCCTTTAAAGTCCATTGTTTCTAATGCCTAGGATTTTTCTAGTTGACAATCAATTAACTACTTTTCTACCTGGTAACCAAATTTTACCCTAAAAACAAAATTTAAAAATTAGCAGAAGGGACAGCCCTGGGATGAAGTTCTAGAGTTATTTCAAATCAGCCTGAGCTGAATATGCACTCTTGGGGATTTAATCATTTCCAAACTGAAGAGCCATTTGTAAGTTTGACAGGAAGAGTTTATTTAAATAGCTCTGCTTCATGCTCCCTTGGACGTCAAGATTTTAAGGGCCCTTCAGCTTGAAAGTGGATATGGCATTGGGCATGACTCAATGGATAGTCAGTAAAGCACTAAGTGTTCTGAGAGCATTTGAAAACAGTTGAAATTGTGGAGGGCAACCAAGTCCAGAGTACCTATTAACTTTCAGACTGCAGCATTAGGAAATCAAGAGAGTTTTTGCAGCAACTTAAAATCCCCTGATTATTTGTCTAAAATAGAGTTAGATTTAGGGTTCCCAGATAACATACAGAATGTCCAGTTAAATTTGAGTTTCAAGTAAACGAATGACCAGCTCTTAGTATGCCCCAAGATTGCACAGGAATACATGTATGAAAAAGAGGTGTTGTTCCTCTGAAATTCAAATTTAATGGAACAGACTCTATTTTTATTTGCTAAATCCAGCAAACGTGGACTGCCTCCCTTTTTTGAAATTTGTGTACAAATTCATACAAAGTCTTACGGCTACTGAAAAAAATTCAAATTTCAGTTAATGAGTAGAGGCACTTGGTAAAAATGTGTGGGGTCAATATTTATTTGTTAAATTAAGATTAAAGCATCTACTATTATTATCCTAATAGTATTTCTATTCAAATAATTCTAAATAATATATTCATATATATAAATAATAATAATAAATTCAAATATTCTAATCAAATAATTTCTATTCAAGCCTTCCTCTTTTTTCCTCTTAAATCTGGCAAAAGCCCAAGCATAAACTTTGTATCTTTAAAATCAAGTAAATGAAATAAGGACAGTTTTACATTGAATGGTGCTCCCTTCCTTTCCAGATGAAATCTCCTATTGTTGAATTGTGTAACTTCAAGTTGGCTTTTATGGGCTGGTGATATAGCTGTTTTTCCTGGATGTAACTTTTTGTTCAGTTTTTGAAGTGAATTGGCAACATGTTGATTTAACTACTCCAATGGCCTTCAGGAAAAAGCAATTCATGAAAGACAATAGTCATTCTTCATGAGGCTGACTGTACATAAAATGGAAATTCTTTAGGTGTTCATGGCCTATAGGACCAGAGGGTTAATTGGAATTTTGTTTTCTGAAAATTGAGTTGTCAGGCAGTACGTAGAAAACAGGATTCAGAAGTGCTGGAGGTGGGTAGGGGGTGTGTTTGGGGTTTTTTGTTTTTGTTTTTTTGGCTTTTGTTGCTGTTCTCGTTGGAAAATGACATTCTCTTACCTCTTAATAATGAAAGTGCTGTTGAAACATCTTGTTAATGTTGAGTAGTTGTAATGTGCAGTTACTTTCTGTGTCCTTTAAAAAGTATTTGCCGTATGCTTCGGTATCATTTCTTTAAAGTATCTGCATTATACAC
The DNA here is from genome assembly GCF_963455335.1 of Martes martes. Taxonomy (NCBI): domain Eukaryota; kingdom Metazoa; phylum Chordata; class Mammalia; order Carnivora; family Mustelidae; genus Martes; species Martes martes. Next base: position 112,312,066 of record NC_137895.1, read on the forward strand.
AAATAAAATAGGCAGAAGGTATAATAAATAGAGGGAAACAATTTTAAGCAAAAAATCAAATGTATCCTTAAGAAGAAATTAAATATATTTTGAATGTATAGAAACTAGTAATGATTTTTGTTTTAAGATTATTCTTGGTTACTAATGATGGAAATAAGAAAAGAATAAGAAAGAAAAAAAAAACTATAGTTGACCCTTGAACAACCTGGGTTTGAGCTGTGAGGGTACACTAGTAAGTGGATTTTTTTATAGGATGATACTGTAAGTGGATGTCCTTATCATTGCCTTAATAACATTTTCTCTTCTGTAGCTCACTTTATTTTAAGAATATAGAATATAATATGTACATAAAATGTGTCTTGATCCATCATTTATGTTATCTGTGAGGTTTCTGGTCAACAGTAGACTATAAGTTGTTGAGTTTTGGGGGAGTCAGAAGTTATGCGCTGAGTTTCGACTATGTGGCAGGTTGGCACTCCTAACTCCCCGCATTGTTCAAGGGTCGACTGTGTTTTACTTTACTGGAAACATGGAATCATTGGAAGTCAGAGATGAAAGGGGCCTTCTGGGTTATCTCGTCCAACTCCTTTATTTAACAAATGAAGATTGGAATCCTAAAGACGAAGTGACTTGCCCAAGGCCTCCCCGCTAGCCAGTAGCAGAACCAATCCAAGACTCCTGAGTGCCCGAAGCTTAGATCTTTGTCCTGCCCACTCATGTCACAGGGTCACAGGAGCAACCCAAGCCACTGCACATCTCTGGCAGGAAATCATGGACCTTGAGGCTTTGGTCACCCTCTGTCATCACTGCTGCGATGCCCTCCAAGCAGCCCAACCTTCAGGGGTATGAGACAGGCTAGTGAGAGACAAAAACCAGGCTCTGGTGTTGAGGAACTTCTCCCTTGGAGACTTACAGTCAGAGCTCACCAGCCCCAGACATTGTCACATGGAGGCATCAGTCCTGCCCAGATGATGCCTTGGGATCCACCTGCCTCTGGGGCTGAACTGCAAGAAAGGCCGTGGGAAGACAGGGGGAAGGCAGAGATTTAAAGATGAAACAAAAATCCTTACTCTACCTTCCTTGTCTCCCCTCCATTCCAGATTACACATCTCTGGCCCATTTTCCAAACCACAACCCTCAACGGTGGTGTCAGAGTTGTATCATATCTGTCTGCAATTTGTTTGTGAGGGGGGCAGACACTGCCGAGTGTAATGGGAGCCCATTAGACCCGAGCTCTAGTCCAAGCCTCTCCAGAGTCCAATGTGCGAATTAATCTTGTCTTGATTTTCTAATTGTAAAATGACATATATTACTGTGTTCTTTGAAAAGTATTTTTATTTTGTAAAAGATTGTATTTGTTTATTTGAGAGAGAGAGAGAGAGCACAAGCAAGGGGAGAGGGAGAAACAGGCTCCCTGCTGAACAGAGAACCTGACATGGGGCTGGATCCCACACCCTGGGATCATGACCTGAGCCAAAGACCAATGCTTAACTGAATGAGCCACCCAGGCGCCCCATACCTGTGCCTTCCTTTAGAAGGAATGGAATGGGGAAGTTAGGGATTGTTGATGCCAGGTGGAATTGGGCTTATTGCTCTCAGGTGGATGAAAACTACACTGTGGAACCCACAGGAAAAGACATTTCCGGTCATGGTGGTGCAGGGTGATGGACTGACCACGCTTGTATTGTTTTGCAGGTAGACTTGGGTCTTCTGCGCTTTGTCACAGCTGTTGGGACACAGGGAGCCATTTCAAAGGAAACCAAGAAGAAATATTACGTCAAGACTTACAGAATAGACATTAGCTCCAATGGGGAAGACTGGATCACCATAAAAGAAGGAAGTAAACCTGTCGTAAGTGTGACTGCCGCTCCCCCCATCCCCCACCACCAATTGAGTCTTTGAAATGGATGATCAATTTTTACTTGTTTGTTTGGGAGCTTTCTGTCTGGCCTGGTTTAGTTTTGGATTGATTTAAAACGAAAAGTGCAATTAGAGGTTTATATCTGACCAAGGGGGTCTCATGTTCCCAGATCCAGAAGCCAAGAGGAAATTATACAGATGTTTCCAAGAAAAGTCAATACCAGCCAAATTAAGTGTCAGCCTCAAGAATCACTTTAAACCTCTCATGGGATATGGACTGTGCATGGGATAAGCACTGTCCTCTTACAGCCTTAGGTGCATTGTTTTGTTTGGTTTCCCTATGTTTCTTCCTTCTCTTTCATAGACTCCTTTCTTTCTCTCAGTAATGGGCTGGTTTTAGAAAACTCCTTTTCACCTACCCTCTGTGGCTCACAAACTAATTTACAAGTGCGTTTGGCTGCTACTGTGAGAATGAACCGAAGGAAAGGCAGTTCACAGTGTTCTCTCAGATCACGCAAACGACAAGACGCTACCTCCTCACTGCCCTTAACCAAAGAAGCCACACCAGCGGGTCTCGCCCTGGGTGCCCTGCCCTAACTCATTTGGAACTGACATACTCTTCTCAGTCTGTCTGTTTATTTGAAGTTTCGCTTGCTCTGATTGACTAATCAAAAGATTTCTGAGAACTCATATTCACTGTCTCCCTCAAATTAAAAGCTTTCCCTGAAACCAAGTAAAATGCATGGCATTGATAAGGATAGTAGCAAAGATCCAGGTAACTTGAAATTCTGAGTTTGGGAAGAGGCCAATTAATGTGTCTTTGTCTCTCTTTTGAGCATACGTGGCCTGGTTTTTTCCTCCTGGGTCTGGAGCTAAGAAAAGCCTCCTGAGTGTGAAGATAATTCCCTTTGATTAGCTGCGAAGCCCCAACTCTTATTGAGGGCAGACAGGATGAAAGTAGATATATAGACAGCTGCCCTGTGGGAGGAAACTTCTATGGACAGCAAGTTCAAGGCCACTGTCTAGCCCTGGAGGACACGGAACCAATCCTCCATCTGGGGACGAGAAACCCTCACAGCCAATGCTTTTGAAGCTTTAGCAAGTAAATTTTGACCCTAAGTTTCATGACTTATTCTTGAAATATTTTTTGGAAGACGTGACTTAGTTTCAAACAAACAAACAAACAAACAAAATGCTGATGCCAAGGACATACCAACAAACAAAAGAATCCAGAGAGAGTGAGGAGAACTGACCTCAGGCCTCCAGGTCATTTCTTTAAAACATGAAGGCTGTTTCTCTGACATGTCCTCGTTAGGTGTTGGCCATCAGTTGTCTACATGGCCCAGACACCATGACGGGGACGTGTCGGGGAGCACCCACAAGGTCTGAGGGGGTGTCTGACAATGCACAGAGCGAGGCCCACAATCCAGAGCATCCTGGGATGCAGAAGGCTCTTCTAAAGTGGGAGGCAGATGGATTAAAGAAGGTTAAAGAAGGATTCAGCAAAGATAAGGGTTTGGCATCCTTCTGAGCACATTCATTGAAGCTAAATGCAATCCGAACCTCTGCCTGGAGTCTCCTTATGGACCCTCCTTTCCCTGTTCTGTGGGGCCTCTCTGATGCTGGCCTCCACATCGTCCCCGCCTTCTTCAGGGAGAGTTGGTCGTAGCTCGTCAAGAGCAGCCTTCAACCAACAACTCCAGTCATCCTCTTAATGTTGAATGGAATGTCTGCACTTACACGGTTTTCAGCAAACATAAAGTTCCCCCAGTGTGAGCCAGAGTTCACCCCTCCAACCTATGCTGGAGCAGGCAACCCTTTCAACTGACTGCCGGCCTCTCCCTGAAGAGGACTTGTTGACCCTTCAAGCATTACGGCTGGGGACTCTACTCCCTCCGGCAACTACCCATTATTCTTTGTCACACAAAAATGCTCCCATACAGATTGTTTCCCAGAGAGATTTGCTGAAGTAGGACGGAAATCTAAAGGCCATCACAGGCCAGGATAAATTATGATATTAAACCATCTCTGGAGAGAGATCAGGCTAACAGCCAACTTTCTAAAGCATTTGACCACCTTCCGTCATGCAGGCCACTTAAGCTAAATGAAGCAAAAACATTATCCCGACTTTCAGAAGTCTTTTCTCCCAGGGTTAAGAACAAGCCCTGGGAAACTGTAGTCCTCCTCTGAGAACTTACCTGGAAAGGTGGGGAGGAATCCCCAGGCATCTGAAGGGACCCAGTGACATCCAAGGGACACATCCTGACAGGAATATGGCATGGCCAGGCTGTATGATAAGCAGAACGCTAGCCCCTTTTACCTTTCTGTGGGCTCTCCCCAGAGCAGAGCTGAAGTAAATGCCAGAGAAGTGGAGGTTTCCAGCTCCTCTAGAGGGAGGTCTAGTGCCGGAGTGTCCCAGCAAGGCAGACAGTCTCCACTCCTCAGAGATCTTGCTGGAGAGTGGAGCTGTGGCACCGCGCCTGGGTAGCGTGGCCCTAACAGGTCCTTGTGGGGAACTCGTTCATGACTGGCAATGACTACTACATTTGCAGTTACCGGTCTCCTCCTTTCCTAGAATAAAATGACTCATGTTTAAAACTCGAGGCAGAGGTCCTGGAAAAGCTGATTTCTAGTTGCGTATCATTTATAATTCGGTTTTGATTTTGACCACTAAAACGTGATTTGAAAAAAAGATATAAGTTATTACTTAACATCAAGGATAAGATTTTCCATCAAGAAATGGAGTTAAAAGGGGGAAGCTACTTGCCCAAGTGCTGTAGCTGGGAGCATAACCTAGAATTTTCCAAAAGCTGGACCCTATACTGAACTCCAAAAGTACTCCTTCCGGGGGGTTCCTGGGAAAGTAAATTGGTGTGAGTTCCCGTGAAATGTCTATAGAGTATTCTGTAGGTACTTATGATAGAGTTAATAATCTCCAACTTTTTTGGATGATAGCATGTAGCCTTTAATAAATGTTACCTTTGAGGGGTGCCTGGGTTGTTCAGTCATTGTGTCTGCCTTCAGCTCAGGGCCCTGAGATCAAGCCCCACATCAGGATCCCTGCTCGGTGGGAAACCTGCTTCTCCCTCTCCCCCACTCCCCCAGCTTGTGTTCACTCTCCTGCTGTGTCTCTGTATGTCAAATAAATAAATAAATAATTTTTTAAAAGTGTTACCTTTGAATAGTGCTTTTGGAGGTTCTAGGCTCTCAGAAAATTGAATAGATGATTTTAGGGCAACATTCTGTATTACACGTGATTTTTTCTGGTTGCTATCATTTGAAAAAATAACAGGACAAGTTTTTAATGCCGCCTCAACCTTGATAGCCAGTGCTGAAGTTATAAATAATTTTATAGGCATCTGCAAAAACGTATTTTTGTATTGTCTTAAATCTAAAGAGTCTGTTGTTAAAGGGGCTTTTTTCTTTTTCTGTCTAGATCTTTCAGGGAAACACCAACCCCACAGACGTTGTGTTTGGAGTTTTCCCTAAACCACTAATAACTCGATTTGTCCGAATCAGACCTGCGACTTGGGAAACTGGCATATCGATGAGGTTTGAAGTTTATGGCTGTAAGATCACAGGTAAGGTCCAGCTGGAAGGCTGCCTCGTTTTGACTTATGGGAACTTTTAAATATAGGCAGAGTTATCTCACACAAATGAGGTCATGTTTATTTGGTGGTTAAGAGTATGTCCTCCAGATTTAGACAGATCTGACTGTACCCCTGACAGATGTGTTTGTGCCCCTCGCTGGCTTATTTGGGGAGGGAACCGACTGTCTTTCAAAGCCTTTGTTATCTCGCCTAGGAAACAGTCATGACAGCAGACCCGTGCAAGGTTGTTGGGATAATGGATTAGAACGTGGGTCTAAAGCACTCAGCACAGCCTAGTGCAGGTGTTTGCCACTGGACGGCAAGCTCCATGAAGACAAGCACTGAGCTTCTGTCCCCGGGTCCTGGGTGCACAGCCCACGGACAGGTGCTCGGTAGATCTACAATTAAAAATTATTACATGACATGCTGCTCTCTGTCACTTTCTCTTTCTATTTTTGAAGGCTACTGGAGGCTGTGTCAGCCAAGATCAAGGAGGGGTTTACCTCCTTTTCCTACTAACTCCCCTGACAAATCTGGGTCTGGGTATCTGGCCATTGTTTGTGGAACGCATATACTAATGTTAGAAATCGATCTGTCAAGATCTCTAGTTTTTTTGTTTCTTCTGACATGAATAGGACTTTAAAAGTTTCTGTTAAATTGATGTAAGTAGAGGGATTCTACCCACTGGAGAGATGAAGAAGACTCAGTCTGGAGGCATTAAGTGACTGAAAAGGTAGGCCAGGCAGGGCAGAGCAGAGAATAAAAGAACCGTCACATCTATTACTCTCCTTGTATTCCTGTGGCAATCAGTACACTCATGACTTGTCCACTGACTTTCCTGTGCGACCCTGCTGTATTCTGTAGTGAATAGCGGTCACACCAGAATTCCTTTCCATTGAAGTAAATACATTGCAAAGTGTCATTAAAAAAAAAAAAAAAGCAATACAATGTAACCTTCAAAGTAAGATTAAAAGTTAAACAGAATCAGTAACTGATTCATCAAAATGTCATTAAAGGTGAATAACTTTTAAAAATCTTTGGACTATCTTTTAATATTATGTTAGGGTATTTACTTTCTACTTCCATGAATGCCAGCACTGTTGCTTCTATTTTTATCCTCTTTGCCATAGTTATGTTTAAAGAAGGAAAACAAATTTTTGAAGTGGGGGGAACACCCACCTGGGCAGTTTTCAATGAAATTACAAGGCATTTGGAGAAAAGCACCATGAGAAAAAAACTAAGGAGAAAAAAACTATACTAGTTTAGAGGAGAGTCCATTTTGGAAAGTAAAAACTAACATCTGATTTCTTACCAAAATTGTATTTATTTCCTCCCAGAGACAGACTTATTTGTTTTAAGATCGCAGACTTAGAAAGTTCAAGGCCTTGGAGGCAGGAATTAGGCGGAGAGGTTTGGAGAAAGAAGGAACATTGAAAAGTTAGATTTAATCTTGGCTTTATTTTTGATCAGCGGTTACGTGAGGAAAAGTTCTAGGTAATTTTCAGATCATTACAAATTTGAGAAACTACCCATAAATTCATAGGAACAAGGTCATTTGAGGTCAGGGTGGAAATTTCCGTCACTATACCAAAAAAAAAAGTAGGAGAAGTAACTTGGTGACTCCAAACGTATTGGTCCGAACTCAGACTCCCGAGGTTCTCCTTTTAGCTAAATAAAACATTCACTTAAACTTGAACTGCTCTTTTCCATTTTCACAAGGATTTCCGTGAGAGTTCATTCTAGGCATGTGAGTCTTCACATGGGAAGAAGGTGAATAACTTATTGGATTTTTGAAATAAAAATGTCACATGACTTAATGTTACATGTTAAAGGACTAGTTCAGTGACCTATTTATTTAAACATTGGTGTCTGCAACAGCATATCCTTATTTTCACACATATTTTATTTTGCAATTATTTAAGGAGCTGTTTGTTTCCCCCAAAAGATACTGTTTTAGGCTCAGAGTGCTAATCTCTTTATCATGGCCCCTGACATATTTTAGATACTCCTGGCTAGTACAGTAGCTACAGTTTCTAAATAATGGATGGGTTTTGGAGAAGGCAATGTGTTATAATGACAATCACGTGAACAGAAAGTGTGCAGACATCTACCCAGGCCTCACTCTGGACTGTCCACCTGGTGAATGTGTGACCATGGGCAAGACATTTCCTCTCTCTGACCTCCATTTCCTGGTCAGTAAGACAGACTTTAATTCAGCTGTCATGAAGATTAAACTGAAAGAATATAACACACTTGGCTTAGAGTAAGTGCTCACTAAATTGTACCCCGTGAATGAGAGAGGGCATGGTGTTCCATGAACAGGTCCTAGAACAGGCCTCAGCAAGCAGAGTCTCTGAGGAGACAATGATATCAGTGTTTTCTTCTCAGTTGCCAGAAACAGATAGTTTTCATCTCTCAGAGGCCACAGTCCTCTCAGAGTGGAGACTGATGCGGGAGAAACAAGGCTTCAGCATTCTTGCTGGATTAGAAGACCCGTGAAAGCAGGGTCCACGCTTCCTTTATTTTCTATTGTGTCATGTATGCCTGGACCATAACAAGTGCTCAATGCATTTATTTTTATTAATTAATTAATTAATTACCTAATGAATTAATTCCTGGATGACTTTCAGTTCTATCCACAAACAAATGACTGAATTTCAAAATATCACCCTCTCCTCTTGGTTTGGCAAATCCTAACCCAAATTGGATTAAAACAAACAAAAACTATTGAATTAAAAGTTACCTCATGAATACATCACTTGACTTCCAAAGTCTCTGGAGCCCTCAAGTTTTCACCTAACTTTTATATTCAGAAATTCTTTTTTAAAAAAATATAATAATCCAAAAAAATTCAGAGTATACAGTAGGTGTCATCCCAGAAAGATATAAAGAAAAGAAGATTGGGGCAAACCATTCTGCTTTGTAGGTGATTGACAAAGGAGCATTTTCATTATTTTGACAAAGCAGACTTCATCGTTTGGGCAAATATGGATATTGAGGAAAATAACCTTGGAGAGTTACGGCTTGAAGTATCAGAACATACTGCAAATTCTGTTAACTTGTGTTTGTTAACCAGAAGTCTCTTAACTGGCATTTCTGCACATATCCATGTGTTCCTCTGTTAGCCAAAGTTTGCAAGGATGACTTCAGGCACCACAATACCTCCTGAGTCATCATGGGAAGATTAAACTATGCTCATTCAGTTTCACCCATTAAATGCACCGATCTCCTTCTCCTCCTTGGAAACTGAGTATTTGATTTACCAGTACATCTCAGTGTTCCTGTTAAAACTGAGTACAGAGATTTTACTCTAAAATAATATCAATGAAAAGAACTACCTTAATTCCCCACCACAGAACTCATCTCTCCCTTCCATCTGAAATTGCTTTTAACCCCGCACAACCCCCCACAGGGTTGCCAAGTAAAGTACAGAATGTCCGGTTAAATTTGATGTAGGTAAGTGACGAGTCATTTTTTAGTACAAGTATATCCCATGCAGTATTGGGGACATACTTGCACTAAAAATCACTCATTATTTTAAATTCTAATTTGGTTTGCCATCCTGCTTCTTGTTTTGTTATTTTTGATTGTTTGTTTGCTAAATGTGGCAATCCTTCCAAAGGATTTGACATGTAGCCACACACATCTGAGCCAGCCAACTCTGGAAGAATAGAAGTAGATGTTAGCATCTCATTCAGACTTTGAATGGTTAATATAATTTTTCTCCTAATCATTGCTAAAAGTGAGTCAAATAATTTTTAGTCAAGGGCAAATCAAGGTGTTTCTTCATTGTTCTTTTTGGGTAAGGCAGACTTACAGAAGGGATGAGTAACTAACTGTACTGTGGATATGTTGGCTGAAGGGGGCTGGGCATCACATGGTTTGTGGGTGTGTAAAAAGCACCCTAGCCAAGTCTGCATTAGAGAAAGCGTGTTTAATCTGGTGAAGGTTGTGCTCTCCTTACAATATTCAGGTTAATTGTGTTTTTCTCCAGATGGTCACATCTGGTACTTATTACCAGCTAAACATTTTCTTTATAAAGGCTGATTTTGAATCAGTCAGGTGTGACCACAGTGACCAAAAATGTGACTTCTATTTTTAGCACTACAGTTTTATAGACCCTCAGTAAAATACTTCTTACAATTTTTTTTTTTCATCCCCATTGAGTTTGTTCTGGGTTTCCAGATCCCAGCTTGGAGCAAATACTGTGACTGAATTATAGGAGGGAGCGCTTAACAAAAAATGACAGCTGCCTTTATTGTGTTAATAAGTTGATTCATTCAACAAATATTTGTTAAGCAAATACCATAGAGAAACCCAGCTTGAGGAGTCATAGAAAATTTTTAGATATGGTGTGATTCATGTCTCCAAAAAACTTAAAATCTGGTGAGGGATAGTGGCACTCCAGGAGTAGAATATGGTCATCTGCATAGTAGAAATGCAGATCAAGGGCTAATAAGAAGTCTCAGAAAAGGAGAACCACACCTAGTTGGAAAGATGGGGAAAATTGTAGCATTCAAAAACGGTTCAAGATTTTTAGTGGTTTAGATAGTGGGAAGGGCAGGATAATGGGGACTTTCAAGCTGAGGGAAAGGTACAGAATGAGAGAAAGCTTCCCTCCTTCTCACCACGATAAGGAAGTGCTTTATTTCACCTGCCTCTAGCAAAAAGGGGTAAATGAGGAAGGCTTTGCAAAGCCATGATCTGGAAAGCCTGGCAGGCTTGGTTGACAGTACATGCATAATTCTTGGTTGAGCCGGGACTGAACGCTTGGATAAAGAAATGACATGACCCGAAATGTACAACTCATGTGGAAAGTATCTGAGTAATTCATTCTTAAGGGCAGCTAACATGGACACAGTTTAATTGCATTAAATATATGCCTCTCGGTTAAGATGGTTATATTTTTAAGCTGAATTTTAATTATATTATGCAAAATTGAGTATTTCAAAGAAAAATAGGTTATCGTTCTTATGGATGTCCTTGAAAGGAGAATGATTGATCAGTTTGTTATTAAGTCACCAATCAATTAATCAATGATTGATACTCTCCTTATGCTCAGAAGCTATTTGGGCCGCTGTAGAAGATATAGAAAGAACTGATGCTGTTCCTTGCCTTCGAGGAATTTCTAATCTAGCTGTGGATACAAGATGACCAGTCTTAAAAACAAGGAAAGAACAGTTTAATGCAAAACTCTGTGCTACTTCTCGCATGGGCCATCATATTTCTGAGGAGGGAGACTACAGAATAAAGGCTAGAGTAGTTGGGGAAGTTTTCATGAAGAGTCTGAGGATGGCTTCTAAGGTTTTAGTGGACCTTACTTCTGTCTGCAGGAGGACAAGAAGCAGCAGGAACATTTTGATCAAAAGCAATGATGGGGATTAGAGAAGAAAATGGATTAGCTGGAATATACTGTCAGTAAGAGGAAATAAAATTAGATAAACAGTGTGAAACCAAAATAAAGGTCTCAAAAGCTGGATAGAGACTTTTTATATGGTCCTATAAATAGTAGAAAGCCATAGAAACTTTCTAAAACTCTTATTATTGTGGTAAATATGCATTACATAAAATTTACCATTTTAAGTGTACAATTGAGGTGTGTCATGTACAATCACAGTCCTGCGCAACCATCACCACCATCCAGCTCCAGAGCTTTTCATTATCCCAGACTAAAACCGTGTACCTGTTAAATTCTACCTCCCTATTCTCACCTCCTACCAGCTCCTGGCAAACACCACTCTACTTCCTCTCTTTATGTATTTGACTATTCTAGGTACCTCATATTTGTCCTTTTGTGTATGGCTTATTTTAATTAGCGATGGAAGATTTTTGAGCATAAGAATGATATTGCAGAAAAATGTTTAGGAAAAATGAATCGGCAGTTATGGGTGATGTAAATTCACAGCTGGGGTCTGACAAGACAGCCAGACCATTTAGCACCTTGGCCCGGAGGGTGCAGACCAGGATGATGCTGAAGGAAATGGGGACCACAAGGCTGGGCCAACAGACTTCTTTTTCATTTTCTTTTTCTTTTCTTCTTCTTCTTCTTTTTTTTTTTTTTTTTTTTTTTTAGCAAAACCGTGACAGGTTTACATAGCAGAACAGGAATGCAAAAATGTAAGATAGGGGTAGACAAGATGACTAAGCAGGAACTAGCTGGTTGGTGGTTCCACTGGTTAAAACACAGTTTGGTAAAGGGATTCAGCATCAAGGGAAAAGGACCGTTTGGGTTTGGACACGGTACATTTGAGATAACAATGGATATTTGTGTGGAAAGCTCCTAATGCAGTTAGAACAAGGCGTGGTCAGGACAGCGTCCTGCTGTTGAAATTACTGATTTCACATCTCCCACCTGTCATAAACTGAACCTCTGTTGGGCAGGGCCTATACTAGATCTGGGAATAAGTTCTGGATACCAAAGAGACTGGAACATCAAAACTTTGACATTAAACTTGGAAGAACTCAGAAAGGGGGACATGTATGTCCTTATGGAAGATTTTCTTATCTGGAATGTGGGTCTGGGAGGGGAGTTCTGCAAGTGTAGGAGAAAAGTTTGAGGGAGGGAAAGCTCTGGTTTAATGTCAAACGATGCAGAGACTTAAACATGTGTATGAACGGATAGAGACAATGGGCGATTCAATCTGTGGTATTTTCTTTCTAAGCATGGAGGCTTGTAGAAAACCATCTCATGTCATCTATTTCATTCCACCCTCTAGATTACCCTTGCTCCGGCATGTTGGGTATGGTGTCTGGACTTATCTCGGACTCCCAGATCACAGCATCAAACCAAGGGGAGAGAAACTGGATGCCTGAAAATATTCGTCTGGTAACCAGTCGCTCAGGCTGGGCACTGCCACCTGCACCCCACCCATACATAAACGAGTGGCTCCAGGTGGATCTGGGGGAAGAGAAGATTGTGAGGGGCATCATCATTCAGGGGGGGAAGCACCGGGAGAACAAAGTGTTCATGAGGAAATTCAAAATTGGATACAGCAACAATGGCTCAGACTGGAAAATGATCATGGATGACAGCAAGCGCAAAGCTAAGGTGAGGTCCAGGGACTGGGGACGAAGTCCTTTCTTGAGTCGTTGACCTAGGTCCAGGACCTTCTGCATTTTCCCGAAGAAGTACGACTTCGTATTTCTTTTAAGCCGTGACATCAGTGGAGATGTTTGATGGTGTCCATAAGACCCCCATTCTAGGGAAGCCGGAAATGAGGTGCTGAACATGGTTTCTGAGAGCAACACAGGATAGCATTGCTGGTCACCATTCCTTCCTTAGGGAACAGCAGAAAGCTCAGCACTCAGGAGACAGGGCGGCCCAGAGGCTGGGGGCCTGGGGGTTGACAGGGCAACCCAGTGGAAACTCAGAATCTCTCTGCAGATCCTCATCTGTTAGCAACCCCTGCCCCCATCCCTTTCCCCTTCTCTCACCCTTCCCTCATTTAAATGTTTTTTGGGTTTTTGTTGTTGTTGTTGTTGTTTACTTTTTAATTGTGGTGAAAGACACATAACATGAAATTTACCATCTTAGCCTTTTCAGCTGTACAGGTCAGTGGTGTTAAGTACATTCATATTGTTTTGCAAGCCATCTCCAGAACTTAGTCATCTTGCAAAACTGAAACTCTAGACCCACCGAGCAATAGCTCCCATGTCCTGACCCCCATCTCCTGGCAACCACCATTCCATTTTCTATCTATGAATTTGGCTTCTCTAGGAGCCTCACATAACTGGGATCATACAATATTTGAACTTTCATGACTGTCTTATTTTCCTTAGCACAACGTCCTAGCATTGTGGCAGGATTCCTTTTTTCTTTTCTTTTTTTTTTTCCAAGCTGAACAATATTCTCTTGTATGCATGTACCACACTTTGTGCATCCATTCATCCACCAACGGACCCTATCATTGCTTCTCCCTTTTGGCTTTTGTGAATCATGCTTCTGTACGTTTTTAGTACATTGGAACCTTTTAAAATATGGTTGGTTCTTGACCCAGTGGAAAGGGAGATATTCCAACATTCCCCACAGATCTTCTTTAGGAATTATGTTTTAGTTGGACTGATGGTCAAACTTATTTGCATATCCTGAGCCCACAACACCAACCAGGAGAGGACACCCAAGAGTATGCTGGGGGACCCGATAGCTGGTTTGAGGATGAAATAAGTAACAAGCCACAGCCCATCCATTCTGTCTGCACCGTGGGAATGGTATTCAGCCAACAACACACCCAACACAATTGGCTTTCCATGCCTGCTTTGCCCAAGACCCACTCCTTTTGTGAAAAGATCTGAGCCCATTGGCGGGAATGTTATCCTTGCTCCCATTCTAAGCAAGCGTGGGAATATGGCTTGATAAAAGTGACTCAGGCCAAGGGTGTTGCAAGCAGGAGACAAAAGCCCACCAGCACCGCCAGCTCCCCCTCTGTCCATATGTGAGGCTCTGCAGAGACCTCCTGTCCCCCACGGGCTGTGACCAGCACGAGTGTGGTGGGCCACCAACAGCCATGATGCAGTCAGAAATGTAAGAATTTCTCTCCCATCTCACCCCGGCTTCACTTGTGGTTTCCAAAATATTTCCACTTTCTTTGTTTGTTTTTGTTTTTTTTTTAAATCTACATGCAGCTACTCTTACGTTCATTCTTATGTTCATTTCATTTCCCCCTTTTATGTCTGGCCCTCTCATTTTGGTAAAAGAAAAAGTAAAATAAACATCAGACACTGGCGTTCCCCTAAGAGCCAATCTCTTCGGAGGAGTGGTGAGCCTTCTGACTTGGTCACCAAGTGAGAGACTGCCACACATCGGCAGCGTCCTGGAGCCAATGCTGTTGTGACGAGTTTGTTCTTCACACGAGGGTTCCACGAGAGAAAGAAAACCAAGTGCCTTATGCTTTGGATAAGATGCCTCGTCGCGTCTGCAATTAAGTCCAGAGCTAAAGCTATCGCTCTGGGGTAGTACTTTGCTTACAGAATTCCACCCTAAGCCAGAACACAGTTTTCAATTCCAACCAAAAAACTCCGTTCATGAGTATGTGAGATTTTTCTCCTCAAATATTATTTTATCCGTCATTATCGTCTTCCTGTGATATCTAAAACCACAAAAACATCTAAATTATTTACATAGAGCCCAATTTGCGACTCCTAGTATGTCCCTCTCCTGACATAAAATCTTTAAGATGCAAAAGGGCTCAGGTAAAACCTTCAGTTTAGGAGCATACCTATTACTGAATTGTATGACGATATTTAACATATTATATTTAACGTATATAGCAATAACGTATATAACGATATTTAACGTATTATATTTAAGCTTACAAATGAAGGTTACCTGCGTAGAATGCCAGGTATCTTTTATGTAATACTAGAGTGAGCACGGTGTTTATGAATGAAACAGGACTTTGAAGGATTGAAAAGACCTGCTTCTCACTTCCTACCCTCCAGTAGCACATAATGGACAAGGTATATCAGAGTCTCTGCATTAACTAGACTTCTCAGGAGCAGAGAGGGGATCTAAGGCCCCAGAGCCCTTTTCTTCTAAAACATGATTAGTAAAAGGACGCAAAGATACTTCACAAACAGCCTAATGTTAACAAATTTAGCCCGGTTCCATATGGCTCTTCACCGCTAATACTCTTCCCAGCTCATTGCCGTCAGCTTTTATAATGTTTTTACATTGTGCTAATTCTTGATTCGAGTTAAAATGAGAAGAGCCCAGATTCCATAACTCTAAGTGCTTTTCTCCTGTGATTGTTGGAGCTTTGTTAACATCAACAGAACAGGCATGTGTAGCAATGTTGTTTTCATCATAATTATACCTCGCTGACGACACTTAATTGGGCCTAACAATAACGTATGTCAGATTCTCAGTGACTGGAAGCCAACTGTGTTCCATCAAGAGTGCAGAACCCCAATTGTGAATTTACTATTATTTACGTGAAAGGGAGAAGCGGGGCTATGTTAACCATGTCCTTTTAGATTCCTGGAGGCTTTTCTGAACTGGAAAAGGGTGCTTAATTTCCTTCTAGAACTCAGAGAACCTCCAGTCATGTCACAGCCACCCAGTCGTTCTCTCTTCTCTTACGTGTGTGCCCCCTTTAGCCCTGGTATTTCTCCTGCTGAATGATCACATCTTTTGTTGGTTTGGAACATCTTGACCCAGCCATCGGGTATAGTCCCTGCTCCTGACTGACATGGCCTGGGGCTGGCCCTCCACTCAATCTGATCTGCTAGGTTTGGTAGTCCAAACTGCAATACATTTAAGGAAGCATTAAGAAAACTAAATACGTTGCCTTGGTTATAGACCTCAGTTTCCTGAATTTAATGAGATTAGACTAGATCCTTTCTAAGGGCACCAGTCAAGACTATGTAGGTTTGAATCCTGGTTCTGACACTTATTATACATTTAGCCATGGGCACAGTACTCGACTTCTCTGTGCCTTACCTGTAAGCTGGGCGTAATGATAGAACCTACCTCATGGAGTTGTCCTGAAGATTAAATGAATTCTTCTATTTCAAGCACTTAGAACAATGCCTTGCACCTGTAAATATTGTGCAATGTTTGAGGCGTATAATAAGACACTCTTAATGATAAGGTGGTTTGATTTTCCTAATCCCCCTTCCCCACCTCCCACCCTGGACAGGATTAAGAATGATGTTGAGAGAAGAGGACGTAAGAAGTCTTATCTGTTTCTTGCAAAAGTTATTGTTCCAACTTCTTATGATTCCACTCAAGGATTTTGACCTTCCTGTCTGTGTAAAAAGGGAACTAAAATAATCAAGTCACCGCACGGGCCATGGGCGGCCTGGCTCCGGAAGAAGGCCACAGCGTCTTCAAGTTAGGAATGTACTTCATTTACACTGCAGTTCAGCCCGCCCTTAGGACCTCACTCCAAGGTCAGGACCCTTGTTACCTTCCTGAGATGAGAAGGTCTTTTACATACAAATGCCTCCCTCCCACGGGTGGTACTGCTTCAGTAAATAGCAATTTCAGTGGGTTGGAATAACCCCAGTTCCTGACTAGATAGCGTTTGCATGACATTAAATTTAATATCTCCGACTTCAGGAGTTTAATCCCTTCTATGGGTCTTCGCAAAACTAGGACCTGCTCCTTTAAGAGGATGTAACGGGAGTCGTTGTTGGAAATGTGCTGTCTATTACAGCAAAATGGCAGCTTCCCTTCCTGAGTTGTCTTCCTCCACCTCAAGGAAGTGGTGGAAGTGTCACAGGCACATCAGCATGTCATTGAAAACGTGTCTCATTAAATCCTCAGCTTCTGGGATAGCCTCCATGTGTGCTCCGAAGTTTCTGAGAAATGACACCTGTCACTTCTGGGAGAAGGTTTAATTGTTGGCTTTTTTTCCACTTCCTCATTTGTAAAAGAGGTGTCGGCCATTTATGAAGCGGTGGGATGGAGTCTATTTCTCTGCCTTATTAAGAGTCCTGAAGGGGGGACTTTTCTGCCGAAAGGGAGGTTTTATCAGTAATGGCGTTTCTCACACTTCACAGTCTTTTGAAGGCAACAACAACTACGATACACCTGAGCTGCGGACGTTTCCACCTCTTTCCACACGATTCATCAGGATCTACCCTGAGAGAGCCACTCATGGAGGACTAGGGCTGCGGATGGAGCTGCTGGGCTGTGAACTGGAAGGTAATTACAATTCCCAGAGTCTCTTCTAGTTCCCCAGTTTTTAAATTTCTTTCTTCATGCATTTATGCCCCTGAGGGTACTGCTGCAAATGGCTAGTTTTTCCCCCGGGTGATCCTGCCTCTGGGTCTGCCAGTCCGGGAGGCTCAACATTTCAGCACACTCCACGCAACACAGTGCCTTGTTTTGGTTGTTCGCAGAACTCTCCTCAGGTTCTGTGAGTTGCCTCCTTTGACTTTTTAAAAAAATATTTATTCAGATGAAATTCACATAATAGGAAATTGATCATTTTTAAGTGAACAATTCAGGGGCATTTAATACATTCACAATTATTTATGCAACCAAGACATTGTTCTATCTAGTTCCAAGATACTCCCATCACTCCAAAGTAAACTCCCCCACCCATTAGGCAGTTTGCCCTCGACGCCTGGAAACCACCAGTTCTTTTGACTTTTTCAGTCTCGTTCAGCCATCTATGTCTGATTCAAGTTTCTGTCT
This sequence comes from Martes martes, assembly GCF_963455335.1. Taxonomy (NCBI): domain Eukaryota; kingdom Metazoa; phylum Chordata; class Mammalia; order Carnivora; family Mustelidae; genus Martes; species Martes martes. Next base: position 112,329,658 of record NC_137895.1, read on the forward strand.
GGTGGTAACGACCATCACATCCTAGTGGGAAGGGGCATTTGGCAGACTGAAATAGCAGCATTACCCTGAATGAATTTCTCAGACTGCTGCAGAGAAACAAAACTTTACATGAGATAATATGTCTGAATGGGCACTGGGATCCGTTCAAGGATATTACTGCATAAATTTATCATATGAAAGTCATACCAAGGACAAATTCATTTCACACACTGACCTTGGAACTACACACAGCTCTGCCTTTTTATCACATAATAAATAAGAGGAATGTTTGAAAAAAAAATGATGCCATGTTTGTTTATTGTACCATCGAATGCTTTTGTGCATTAGAATTCCCATCTGCCTTAGATTTGAGCATCAATGAGTAACCAACTTTTCCATCCCCATAAAGGTCTTTCTTCAGGTTAGCTCTGAGGATGGCTATTGTTGGTTCCCAGATGTTAATCAACTGAGCATATGCTCATGGTTGTTTTGAAGAATGCTTTTTAATATCACCTTCTCGTGGTTTCAAAATTATTTGTGTTTTGAGCTTCCCAAATATAATTACATTCTTGAGCACATTAAACATCATAAAACTTTGCTTATGCACTAGAGAATCTCAAGCTATAAATCACCATCCTAGTGAATAATTCATAGCTACTTTTGTATGTATTTATTTTAAAGCAGGCCATTATCTCCCATTCTTTATTGTGTAGTTGTTTCTATATCTGGAGTCATGTCTCAGACCTCTGAACTATCCAGTCACTATCAACACAGACTAAGAATGACTATGTGCCAGGACTTCGGCAAAGGTAGCGAGAAAGAGAAGGGACAGGCAGATCAAACCAATTGCAGACATGTTCATTCCACTGGTTGAGAAATGTGCTCATCTGCAAAAGGGAGTCTGCCACTGTGGTGCAGGTCGTTAGCCTGGATTCTGGAAGGCAACACTGATTTAAGAGGTGGAATGAATCGTTGGTTGAAAAGACTGAGGCTGGTGGCAGTTTGCCAGTGTCAACTCTTGTAGTGAGGTAGAAATGGTTGGTGAAGAGATTTTGTCGCAGATGTTTCCAAGCGCTCACAAAAGTGAGGAAGTTGCCCGGAGCCACAGGAGAAGCCAACATCCGGGGAAAGTAACGTCAAACCTTTTTGACACAACTGGTGAAAAGAGTGGTTTTCTTTTTTTTTTTTTTTTAATTCCTTAAAATGATTAACAGGCCCTTAGTAAATATCTACTCCATGCCTTACGCTCCAGAAGATACCTAGAGGGACAGAGAAAGACAGGGGGTTACAACTCAGCCTTGCACACATATGTCCATCCTACATTGGGCTAGCATTTACGAGAAATAATTAGAGAACCACAGAAGAAAAAATATATTCAAGTAGTAAAATTGGGATATTAAGATTATTCACTTTCTACTTTTTCAGTTTAAACCATGTCCTACCCTGGGCCTTTTCCAATGAGGAACTCCTTCTCGATAAATACCATAAGAAAGATGAATAGAGAGTTTTAAATACTTGAAAGTGTCACGAGCATCTGGACCTCCAGGAAGGGTTCTCTTGATTCAGTGATAGTGACAAGTGGAGTCCAGAATGTGTGCGTAGGCACTGTACAAAGTCTACATTGTACACCTGGACGGGGCGCACATTCTCCCTTGTTATTATTGGTGTGTGTCCTGGGCAGTTAGGGAAGTTGAAACTAGCTACGTTTCTATATTTGTCATAACTCTGCTCAGTAATTAAGCACAATTACAAAGAGTATCAAATTTTTATTGAGAAAGAAGCAGTTACCAATACAGTCCTACTGGCCGGAAGCTCTCAGAGAATAGCACCCCCGCCCCAGTCCCAGTGTCTTGTCTGGTTCTCAGACATCAAGAGAGCTGGACCTTATCTCGAGTCTTGTAAAGTGAAATGTAATGCCGAAAACTGTAAAATATTAAACAGATTGCAAGAATGAGTAACAGGCTGAAAAATAATAGACCAAACTAAATTTAAAGAACTTCAAAAGCCGTCTTTGATTAATGTTGGCTACTTTTCAACTACAAGCTCAAAGATACAGGACTACCTGCCAGGGTTGGAATGCAATCCCCTAGGGAGTTCAGGGAAAATGACCCCAGGATATCTAAGACAACTCCTCTCAAACACCTGCCCCCGAGAGGGGGGTCCCAAGTTGTGAAGCTTACTTGAAGGGAAATGGATTAAATCTAATTAAAAAAAAATAAAGAACAGTATTGTCCTAAAAGAGAATCTTGAGACTCTCTTTTGGGGAAAAATTATAATACCAACTTAGCAAACTTAGCAAATCCTAAGAATGTAAAAGAATTCATGACAAGAGAGTTCTCTAGCACATTGAAAATGAAAGGAGAAACATTTGAAGCAGGATCTCTATCATCAAAGTTCTCAATTCCAGGGTCATGAATAAATAACCAGTGAGAGAACCCAAGCACTTTTCAGAAAAAGGATGTTTATGTAGATAACAATGTATAAAATGCTAGGGCTGCCAACTCTCCTCGGCAGATAGTGATCAAATACCAAAACAAAGCAGTCCCCAATGCATTCTGCCAAATCCAAGTATATTTAGTGCCTGAAAGAGAGTCAAGCCATGCTCCTGGCCTTCTTACCATGGATTAGAGTTTTCTGCAAAGGCGTTAGCGGATTCCCTAGCCAGAGCCCTGCGAGTACATTGCAGAGGTGTGAGATCATAATCCTTGGATCTCGTTTCAGCACCTACAGCTGGACCAACCACTCCCAACGGGAACCTGGTGGATGAATGTGATGACGACCAGGCCAACTGCCACAGCGGCACAGGTGATGACTTCCAGCTCACAGGTGCAGAAACCATCCTCATCTCATTGCTGTGCCATTTCAGTCATGTTGGGGTTGAGACCGGCTAGTGCGTGTGTGTGTTTGTGTGTGTGTGTGTGTGTGTGTGTGTGTGTGTGTGTGTTCACGTAACTCCTCCTGGCTGTGACCATGGCCGGAGTCCGGGGGGTGGCAGAGCTGCAGAGCTATCTTCCTTCCCTCCTGCTGTCCTGCCACCACCATTCAAAACAATAATTTGACCCGTTTCCAGAGCCAGAGGCTAGGATGGTCTTAATCGAATAAGAATTTCTCCACCATGGCTAAATATGCACGACTCATCTTTATCTTCAAACCCCCACCCTCATAACACATGCATGACCCATACTAACCACACACTTTAGAATGTTTCTTTTCATTTTCTAACCAGGGTGAAATGTTTCGAGTGGAACTTTTACCCAACGAATTGATGAAATTGGGCTTCTATTTGAAATGCAGCTTTTAAGTGGGGATTTTGTAAATCCTGTTACATTAAAACCTACAAAGGCAGAATTAGTTCTTATTTCACATCAGGAACAACTAGCAAATGTATCAGGGATGGTGTGTGCCAAATACCTCACTAATTAATTTAGGGTATTACTCCGTAACATTCTAAAACCTTGAGAGCTCGAAAGTGACCTTCTCTTCTCCTTGGAATGGCAGAGGAAATATTAGACAAGGGGGGGAAATGGGATTGTACCAGTTGGAAATGCGCCAAGGCAGTAGGATTTTCACCCGATTGTGGCCAAAGGCACTGTGGGACCTTTACTGCCACCCGGGTCAAAATGCAGTTTCATCTAGCATCTGACTCTCATTTTACATTAAACATGAGCCCTTGGCTGCAGGTCTGTATTTTTACCCAGAAAGGACTCAGAGAGCCCACATAATTAATTTCCATGGGCGAAACTGAAGGCGTTCCCATCTAACTTCATAAGAGTGCCATGTTATTGGCTAACGCATTAATATAAAATCTGCAAGGAAACGTCCCACCGTACATTTCCAATTACTTCAAAAGCTCTCTTCTGAAGGAACGAGAGAGCTCCACTCTCAGATAGAATGGGGTCAAATCGAGCTCAGAAATGTTGTACCATGAACCGGGTTTCCATTTAAATCCCAGCTTCTAAGGCTTCCCCCCTCCAAATTTCCAGGATAATCGCTTACAGTCATAGGGCCAATAAATGTTACCATGGGCTTCTGAAAACAAATCCTGTATGTAAGTAGCCACAAGCCAGAAAAAATAATTAATGCAGAGGCATTTTCTTTGTGAGATGTCAAGTTCAAGCTGAAACCCCTACAGCTGGTGTTAAGAACAGAGTACCATTCTATGAACCAGGTCCTGTGGAACCTTCCCAGGATTGCTTGTAAACACCCTGCCACAGACCTCAGGCCTTTCGTGGACCCCATCACACATCCGTAGTGAAATTCCTCCTAAAAAGGAACGACTATACTCATCACAGTATACCCTTTCAATTGCCCTGTTGTGGAGAGGGTTCTTTCTTTATAAACCCTAAAGTGGTCAGTTAATATTGATTAGAAACAAAGCCTTAGATTTACTCCTCGTTTCAGAACAACCAACCTTCTTATTTTTGCATCAGTTCATGACTGAATCAATTGAAACTAAAGCCTTTGAATGAAACAGGGCAAGTATGTTAGCCTGGAGCAAATTATGTACGGCAATGAGTAACACACCACAGAAAATGGGTCGTTTATAGTGGAAACACTGACAGTCTTCTAAGAGTTACAAGTTTATAGTTTATCTACAGCATTTAAAATCATTTATTGGTTACACTGAAAAAAGTTCTAATTTTTTTTTTCATATTACCATGGCAAAAAAAAGAAAAGCCATTTTCTCAAGTCAGCCCATTTGTCTCAATATCTATAAGTACATACATATATTAGGAACTTCCAGAAGTGTTGTTATTACCCGCTCCCTGCCCCATCAAGAAGAGGTGATTTCAGTAGGAATCTCATGTGTCAACTTCACTTATTGCATTAACGGCCAACTTGGGTTTTGTTTTTGTCTTTGTTTTTGTTTACTTATTTTGTTTTATGGAGATATGGGTTATCCTTCCCTGAGAAAGGGTGTGCTCATATGTAGACGTTTTTGTGGGAAGCAGAAGCCTCCCATCATCCAGATATCCTCTCGCATAGGAACAGCTCACGTCCTAGGCACAGGCACAGCTCTGCACCTTCCTTGCTCCTTCTGTCACAGCCTTTACCGTCAAAGCCTCAAACTGGGCATGTTGAGTATAACGGAGCCAAAGTGAAAGCATCCTCACTTTAACCTTGAGCAGAGAGAAGGTAAAAATCAGGATGAATGCTCTCTCGCACGGTGATTGGTTCCTTCACGCAGATGGCGTCACTTCAATCTCTCCTCCTGGGGTAACGCTTTGAATATAGTGGGAAATAAGTACTTTAGCAATATGCTCGTTACTTACAAACAACAGTGAATTCCAGGTGAACTGTACCAAATGCATGGAAATGAGGAGAGATTGCGCACTCCCGTACTTGCTTGCCAAGGTGAAAATTCACCCCTGAAGTTACTCATTTGCAAATGCCTTTGAAGTCATTAGATAATACAATTGGTTTCAAAGGCACCAGGAGGCCAAATTTCACATTGGAGCTGTGTGTACTCAACAGCAGAATTTGGCTTCCAACCTATAACAAAACTGATAATGCATATCGGTTTTAAAAAAGTGAATTTTCACCTTGAGTCTTTCTCCCCTAAGACCACTGGGAACAGAACGCTAATGTATTCTGGCCTCCCTCCAATTCTGCCATTATAGATTCACCTTCTTAACCCATAATATATAAAATTCCTTCTTCCTAGTGCCTGCCTCACGGAGGCCACACACACCTGTGACCGCTCATCCAGCATATTTACGGGGAGACCAAGGATAACATGACTTGGTACTGCAGTCGATTAGCTCCAAACTCTTCACACCATCCCAAGAACATGATTTTACGGCTCTCTGATTCACGATCGGGATGATTTCTGATCTGTGGAAGCTGCGGGGCCTGGGCAGAATAGAAATGATCACAGAGCTTGACTGAGCGATACTACTGGAAGGTGTACGTTGACACCTGAGAACCGCCTCCAAAACTCTCCATGATTCGCATGAGCCCACCCCTTGGCCTGCCCCTGAATCCGCCCAGAGCCTTATCTCTTGGGGCAACAAATACACGCTCTCTGACCATACCAGACACACAAAAGGAAAAATGGCTTTTCTCAAACACCTGAGTAATAAACAGCAAGCCAGTGTCTCACACATGTAGTGATTTCAAGGCCTTACCTCTGGAGATGCTGGTTCGGTGAGGTCTGAGGAGGATTAGCGGATTGGCAACTACAGCTTCAGCAGGTTCTCAGGTGATTCTTATGGTTGGCAAGTTCAAAAACACACTACCTTACAACAGAGGTTTAGGGGCACCCGGGGGGGCTCAGTGGGTTAAGCGTCTGCCTTCGGCTCAGGTCATGATCCCGGGGTCCTGGGATCCAGCCCTGCATCAGGCTCCATGCTTGGTGGGGAGCCTGCCTTTCCCTCTCCCCCTGCTTGTGCTCTCTCTCTCTCTGTCAAATAAACAAAATCTTAAAAAACAAAACAAAACAAAAACCGAGGTTTAATGAAGAGGAGCAGAAAACAGAAGCACCAAGATGCAGTACAAAAGAGGGTGACGCTGAAATGTCACATGTTTCCTTCGCCCGGAATCCCAAAGTCAACCCCAGCGGATTGGACGCTGACTCAGTTCAGGAGGTCATCTGCACCATCTTCCAGGGCTCTGGACCTGTGACGCAGCGTTTCTGCTCCTGCCTTTTCCCGCAGCTTCTCCAAATCACATGCTGGGCAGAATATTTGTCCTTGGGAAAAACAAACCACTTCAGCTGCTAAAGAAAGGGGGAACTCCTGCCACCCACGTGAAGCTTCAGTTTTCCAAACAGACTGTGGGGAGCAGCCCAGCGCCGCCCCTGAAGGCGTGCATCTGAGATCTTGGGAAACTATTTGAAGCTCAGAGGCCTAGGTCGAGTTTAATTCCCAAGTCACTGAGGACGTGTGGAGGCTTTGGCTTTTCCACGGTTCCAACTGCTTAGCACGCTTAGCCTGGGGAACCAGGGAATGCCCTTGGAACGAAGTCTGGAGCCCTCCATACAGCCTGGACGCTTTTAGGAATACATGTGTTGAGTACCAAATCGTGGTTTATGCGCGCTTGATCTTGCGGTGGGTAAAATCTTAGTAAAACGGTTTCCACAGGTGGAATTAAAGGAAGGATTTTCTGGGGAGAAGGTTTGCCTCGAACAGATGTACCTGAGCATACAGCAGTTCCTTACTGCATATTATGCACAATGCTTCCTCTTTCTGATTTTCGTATGTTACTTTTTTGTGTGTTTTCAGGCGGTACCACTGTGCTGACCACAGAGAAGCCAACCATCATAGACAGCACCATACAATCAGGTATCAAAAAAATAAAAAACACAAAATAGGGTAGATTTCACGTGTGCCACTCCCCTCCCCCCACCCCCAAGCAGCGCTTCGCGGCGCTTCTCGGTTTCAGTTTCTCCCAAAGTCCTAGAAGAGAGATGCCACGCAGCATCTGGTCTCCAAGCATGAGCCATAAATATTGCTTTCCTTTCATCCACATGTATATGCAGCAGGGAATGAGGTTTCCTTCTCCATCAGTAATTGCCAAATGGTGACAATCCCAGCTCTCGACGGAAGGAACTGGGTAACATACTTTGTTTAACGCAGCACATCTAGGACATGGACTGTGTTTGCAAACTCCAGGAGAAGGAAATCTCACAGGCAGCAGCCTGACTATTTATTTTCATCACAATCCTGCAAAACCGAGACAGGCAAAGTTTGTCAGTTTTGCCTGCCACGGAGTTGGCAGTGTGACAACAGCGTTTCCAGTGGGCGTGCCACGAAATGGGGGTGCCGGAAACCATGGCTATGATCCTGCGCGGGGAGAGCGGCGCCCCGGGGAGCACAACCCCTCCCCGCCTCCTTTTATTAATAGAACAGCCTAATGACTTCTCAGACCCGTGGCTTGCTGTTTATTGGGGGCCAGCAGCAGTTAAATGGTAACCTCCGCCCCCCACCTTTTGTATTTTGTTAGGATTCTGTAAAATTCTTCCCCATGGACACACACGAAGGGAAATCGTCAGTGCAAGCAATCAGAGTTTTTAAATACTTTCAAGTTAATCATTAGAGTAAGGTGAACAGGTCAGTTTTCCAGCTTCTCCCACTTCCTTTATCGTAGCGCACTGAGCCTTGGCCCCCACAGTCATTTATTAATGGGGCGTGTGGTGTATATCAATGTTTCCTCAACAGTATGACACTGCCCAGCGAGGCAGAAAGGAGAAAGGGCTGCTCTAATTAGTATGCTTCCTTAAAGGACGCTGTCACCATTGACCTATTAAACTGCAAAACAAACTTCTCTTCGGTTGAACTTAACCCTGAGTTTCCCTGTGGTGGGCTCAGGTTGACAGAATTCCTGTGACCCCATGCCTCATACACCCCAGCGACCGAAAGGTGAAACAGAAGAGCGTCTGTTCCCCTAAATTCGGAAAACACTGTAGTCCAAAGGACATCTTTCCAAGGTAGAAGATAGGGCCTTCGAGGTTGCGCCATGACCTTGCATGGACCCTCAGGAGTCCGGCCTCTTCTGTGCGTCCTGCCTTCCCTGAGGATCCTGGGTCTTCTTGGTGGTTCTCTGTAGAGTAGCACCGGCTGGCTCTCTGGAACCCTCTGTGATAGGGAGGAGGGCTGAGGGGACAAACTGAAGTTCTAGTAACCTGACAAATGTGTTAACTGCCCTATTAGTTTTTTTCTCTTGCCAGAGTTAATTAAAACCCTTCTGAAGTTGCCAGTGAACTTACCTCATCTCTTCTCTCTTCTTGCCTATCAAAAGAGCTAGGGATCATTGAAAAACTGAAAGTTGAGCAACAGCTCTGGAGACAATAGAAAGGTCTACACCAGATTCCAAAATATTTCCCCCTGGATGTTGAAGGTCAGCAATGCCTTCTTGAACACATGCGGTTGGTGTATGAGTTCAAGGGCCAGCCATCCAGTGGGGTGTGCTGTGGTCAGAGCACAGATGGACAAATCCTGAACCAGGAAGACCCAGAGCCACCACCATCTGAACCAGTTCATGTCAAACCACGGGACTTACCAGAGAGCGGGTCTGCTCTGGTTTTGAGTTCCACGGTCAGCCCAGAGTCCTTTCCAAATCACCTCGGTTTCTTGTTTTTCCGTTGTCTGAGTCATGAATCTGTCTCCCAGTGTTTGCGGATAATGGACCTTCTTGGAGGGGTTCTGTTCATTGTCACCTTCTGGCTAAGCCCATGTTTAGAGCAGTTCATGAGGCCTTGCGTGTGTACCAAGTCCAAGGCCAAGTCTGGCTTTGAGGTGTTCACCCAGTGGTCGGACCCACTGCTCTGATAATTTAATCCACACTGCTCTGCAGGTTTCAGATTCTTCAGGCATATTTACAAGCAACAAATTGGACCCCTAAACTTTCATCTAGTCTGACTTTGCTGAAGCCGTCACAGACTTGAGCTGAGTCTTAAGGTTTCATTTTTGAGGATTCTTATCAATATCATAAACTCAGTGGGCATACAATACTCATATACTGTCTGGGTTGTGATCAGACCCATCAAAGCCTGTTAATGCTCTCCCAGAAAATGATGAGAAACCCTGCATTTTCCAGCCAGCTCCCCTGCTGAAATCTCTCATGCTCTGAGTATCTTCAAACACCCCTAGAGCAGCTGAGGGTCGATTCGTGACCCGGGATTGCAAGGGCTTGAGCACCTCCACTTATTGGACTGAAAGACCTGTCTGAGAGTAAGCTGGTTAACATCCTCAAAAGAAGTTTTGAATACCAGATTCCAAAATTAAATCCTTGTGCATATACGGTGCTAATGATTCAAATGCGGGCAAGATAGGTTCCTCGAGTGCAGCTGGGCTCGGCGCACGGCGGCTATAAATTTGTTTTAAGTTCCAGAATATTGTTTCCTGCTATTTTTAAGAGTCAAGAAGGGATTTAGCCAGATTATTCCCAATGAATTTAATGAGAATTGTGCAGCCACAGGGCCTGGGTAATATTCGGAAGACTGAAAGGTCACTAGTCCTATATACTTACTTCCTTCGTCGGTTTGCTTTTTTCTCTTTCTTTCTCCTCTTTGCTCTTCTGCTTCTCTCCTTCTTTCTTCTTTCTGTCTCTCTTTCTTTCTTTCTCCTCCCCGTAAATGTGTGGTGTTTTATGTGTCTCGTAGCCTTTCTGGCCAGGCCTGAACTGTCAACATCTTCTCACTCCACACCCCTCCCCGACCATAGGCATGGATTAAAAAAAAAAGAAGAATATTTCTTCTAAATTAACAAGCTTGCCATAGATTATATGATCGGGACAAGGAGACGAAAGGGCAGTAAAATACAGAAGGTTAGAGCAGATCCCCTTGTTAAAGTCACAGAATCAGAGAAAACACAAGAAGGTCAATGTGGACGGTCGCTCAGGGCAGCTGCAGAAATGCTTGAACCCTCCTCTCAAACAAGGCTATCCTATGCCCTAGTCATTAGCAACACATCCAAACTCCTAGATTTTATGATATCACCAGAATATTTAGAGCCAAAATAATGCATGGTGTGGTTTCTATACTATACGATAAATTGAATGTATTCGCCAGAAATACAACCAGAAATGTATGTGCTGTAATGGCTCACTGCCCTCCTGCCTATGCACGTCTTATAAACTACATTTAAGGAGGAAACCCAAAACCACATACATATTAACATTTTCCAATATTAACATTTCCTAACAGGAGATTATGCAACAGTACATTCCAGGTTCCTGGGTGTTGACATCCAAGGTCACTCAACCATTCAGTCACTGTTCGATAGACTGTAGTTCATCTGCATAATTCAATCTTGCTGCGTAAAAGAGTGGTAAATTTTGGAGAGGGTTTCTCATGCTTTAAGAAGCCCTATTTCATGGTTATGATAGACGAGACATGAAATATATCTCTCCAGTGACACCATAACTGTAAAATACAACCCTTCTGCACTCACAGAAAGTATGCCCCTTAGTTCATCATGGGGCTGGCCAGAGTGGGTTTCCCCAACTGGCTCTGCTCATCCTTGGGAGGTCTTATCGTCCCTGGAAGGGAGAACCCATCCTGCTCCGTTTTGACAATGCATAGGGTGCATTCCTTCCAAAATTCCACATTAGCATTTGCAAAAGGTTCCTTGGTAAAGAAACATGCAAAGTAAATCATCCTTTATCTAGTCAGTAAATCTTCCCACAAAAATCCGTCCCACCATTGTTAACGTGGGGGAGGGGGCGATGGCGGCCAGGCTCCCAGAAGGAAGCAAGCAAGCCCTGTCGTGTTAAACACGGACAAAGTTAAAGAAAAGATCAAAACAAGATCTGATCTCAGCCTGATCCTAATACAGCATTATGGTACTATACTTCCCTTATTGTACATACGAATGGTTTTGAGACATGTTCAAGATCAACTGGCAAGATGCCCTAGGCACCTTTCTCTCCGTTTCAATGCTGCCATCTTGTGGACTACCTAAACTCAATGAGAAGCAGTGACCTCCCTTCATTAGAGAAAATAGTCCCTTTGTGTGTTTAATTTCATTTTGGGGGAGGAGTAGGACTGACCAAAGCATGAGAACTTTTATCTTTAGGATTATTTTAATTATTAGCTTCAGTTTACTGAAAACAGATTCAAAGCCACAGTGATTTCATTTCTTTCATACTTAAAAAGTTAAGCTACTTCTAAAAAAAAAAAAAAAAAAAAAGCGAGGGAGAGTAAAAGATAAAAAATAAAGCTACAGAGCCTTAAAAAACACAACAATCAAATAACACCTTGTAGAACGCACAAGACAAATAATTCCGGAGAATCCATTCATACTTTTTTTTCAAGTTCCAAAGGAGACTTTTTTTTTTTTTAACATTAAAAGAAATGTTTAAGGGGGCAGCTCTTTAAAAACGCTTGGGCTCTATGTGAACCTGCACAGAGGTTTTAATTTACATGCAAATTTTAAAATTCACTAAAAAGGCAGAAACTTACCCTTAAAATTAATTGACCTGATACAAAGCACAGGAGACTAAATAACCTTAAGGAATGCTTCAGAGCTTTGACATAAAGACCAGAAGCATTACCCAGTGTGGTGAGAATACAGATAGCCTCCGGAATGAGACGTCCAGCCAAGTCACATTTCTAGACTTTTGAGGTTCATGAATCAGCCAGTACTCAAGATACTTCTCGTTGGTGGATATCAGTGTATATGATTCATCCTCAAGAACAGAATATCTTTCATACTAAATATCATGGGCATAGGAAGAATGCTATACATGTAGCATGTCTGCCTTGGAAAGTAACCTTCCCGGAAATTTTATGTAAAACCAATTTGACAGGCAGTCCATAATCTTTTTAAAGCTGGATTTAAAAAAAAAAAAATCCGAAACGTGATTTTGCAAACATTTTGACATCACCATGGGTCTTTTGAGTTTCCTGGTAGTCCTGGGTTTTGTGGTTTTCCCAGAATTTTCAACCAGACGTTAAGTTATATAAATTGTGCCTTTCGTGAACAAATTAAGGGCCTTGCTGACCTCAATGATTAAATTTGTCTTTCTCTGCTTGTCTCTATTTTTCCTTTCCACCCACTGCAGAGTTTCCAACATATGGTTTTAACTGTGAATTTGGCTGGGGTTCTCACAAGACATTCTGTCACTGGGAACACGACAATCACGTGCAGCTCAAGTGGAGCGTGCTGACCAGCAAAACCGGACCCATCCAGGATCACACAGGTAACGCAGAGTTCACTGCGGCCTCGGTTTCTCTGAAATAGAGAAGGTGTCCCTGTGGGGGGTTTCTGGGCTCTGTGAGATGAGGGGCATTAGAAAACACTCCTGAGCATTCACTCGTGCTTTCATTTCCTGGAATTACCGAGATCTCCTTTCCTAGAAGAGACGGTCCTATGCCGGGTAGCAGACAAGGATGATTAAATCTGGCAGCGGATGGCCTCTTGGAAAAATAGCACACTAGGCAAAGATGTGTGAATAAGTACCTGTTTTATACTTTTCCTGCACCATTTTCATGGAAATTCTGAATACATTCAAAAGCAGAGAAGACTTAGTGACCTGAACCCTCTCTACACATATCACCCAGCTTCAAGGGGCACCGAATCACGGGACTGTTATTTTATCTTGAGCACCCCTGGCTCTGGATTATTTTGAAGCAAATCCAGGCATATGTCATATCATTTGTTTTGCAGCTCAAGAAACAATATGTGAGGCTCGTGCCCCCTCTCTCTTGACCCTTGCAGTGGAAGTGGAACAAGGTGGAGCGGAATTCTTATTCTTTTGAGGAAGATTGTAAATCTGGCCCATTTTTTTCAGAGCAGGTGGAAACCTCACCCTGCCCCGCCCCATCTCCTGTCTTACTTTCCTGCTAGGATTACTTAGTGGCAGAGGGATGGCCTGGGGGGTGGAGGGGGCGGTCACTAGAGGCTGACAGACACTCCAGTGAACTCTCTGTCTACCGCTGTCTTGCTTTCCCCTTAGTCATTTTGTCATCCAGCTTGAGATGTTGCCTGAAGATCGGGTGGTTGTCCTCACAACGCCCACACGTACACAGGCTCCCACACGCTCACCACAAACACTCAACCATCGCACTTCTCTCCGACTCAGTGAAACTTACAGGACTGTTCGCTCGAGAGGTGGCTTCCCAAACGATACCCTGGAGGGCCGTTTGCTGATGCTGAGAAATCTCATTAAGCAAAATTCCCTCATGCTGGGGCTTTGGATGAGTGGGTCAGTGGGCCAATGGATGGGCAGAGGGCACTTCATGCCTTTCCCATTTTGTCATTCACTTTTCTTTTCCCCCAGTGAATATAACCATTAAGTAGGTTGAATTGGCCTCCTTCCACCACAGCCACCTCTTTGCCTAATGAGAATGACAAGGAAATTGGATAAAATTGGACTCCTTCAATTCTGAGACACTTTCAATTGAATCTTAAGACAAGCAGTTTTAGAAAACTTAAAATACTTTGACTGTAAATGGCACTGTACATATAAATGGCATCAAATTAACCAAATGCAATTAGCCAAAATGAAGGCAGTAATGGTGGAAAAATTGATGCAAAGTGAAGCAAAATGGCTCAGTAGGATCTGACATTCAAAGGAGGTTAAAAGCTATGTTAGCCAGAGACAAAAGCTAAAAGGCTTGCAGAAGTAAAGTGCTAATTGAGAAAATGAAGACAGAGTTCCTGACCCAGAACTGTGATAAAACCTCTGAAAGGAAAAATATCAACGCTTTATGAGTTGAAGTATCAGAAAAGGAGGGCTTGTCTTAGAGGAGCAGCTGAGAAGTGTGATTCCTTCAGAAGCATTTGTCTCTTTTGTTCTCCCAGACACCCAGATTTACTTGGCTGTGGTGCCAGGTCTGCTCTGATGAGAAAAAGCCTCCCACGGCCCTGGAAACACGAGCATTTGCTGAGAGAGGGGGGTGAGCCCTACATCTGAAAGGCAGGGACTTGTTAACGTAAAGAAACTAGATAAAAAGGGCCTCTCACATGCACACAGACAGACGTTAGACGGTGTTCCACATTTTGCAGATCAGACATGGAGCCTTCTTTAAATTAACGCCATCTAGGTAAAATATCCTGCTGTCCAATTTGGAATTTATTGGAAGGAATCCCACTTGGTTTTCTGCACTTGACTTGTAAGAGGGAAGCTATGCACCTCCTTCCAGAGGATTCCTGAAACCCAGCATCTTCCCTGGTTCGCTGAACAAGTGTTCTTTGAGGAGCCCTATTACTTGGTACATGCTGAACTGGAGATGTGGAAATAAAGGGGGGTGGGGGGCGGCAGCTCTGAGGAGTTCACAGTCTGGTTACAGGTGGGAAATGATTACCATGCAGGGGGTGGGGGTCCCAGGTGGAAGTGAATGGTGATGGGAAAGACAACATGGCAGCTCAGAGAAAGCAATTGTGTCCCAGAGAGTCTGGGCTAGGAATGGCATGTGCGGACATGGAAGAGGGATTGCAGGGGGCGTGGGGGACAGGCTCCTCTGTGAAGCGATTAGCTATATGGGAGGGGGGGCGGTACAGCCTCGGGTGCCATGTGACAAAGTGTGGCTAGGCTAAGGGTAGTGGGGAGCCACCAACAAGCTTCGAGCTGAGGAGTGACATGAGCATGTTTTTCAAAGACCCCAGTGGTGTCATGGCGGAGGCCGGGAGAGATTTCCCAGGCAATCTTCCTCCCTCCATCCAAGACTGGTTTCCTCCTCCTTTCAACCACCTGTTCTCCGATGAGCCAAAATAAACGTCATGGGCTCCCTCCATGTGCCCTCTATTTGCAGCATCTCCAACTTCAGGATTTTTCCCTAATAATGGTGGACCTGGACCCTACTCGCCTCAGTGAGACGGCACTGTCACACGGTTAGGGAACCACCACTTGGTAAAATAGTGGGAGAAAGCAAACCGCAAGAGCAGCTGGGTCCACGTGGCCACGAGGGGGCGCTCTGTAAAGACCGTGTCAAACGTGCTGCTGGAGCTGTGAATTTTATTTCCACCCTCCTTTCATTATTCCACCCGTTGGTTTTCTTTTCTTTTCTTTTCTTTTTAAAGATTTTATTTATTTATTTGACAGAGAGAGGTCACAAGTAGGCAGAGAGGCAGGTAGAGAGAGAGGAAGAAGCAGGCTCCCCGCTGAGCAGAGAGCCCGATGTGGGGCTTGATCCCAGAATGCTGGGATCATGACTTGAGCTGAAGGCTCACACCCCCACTTCCATCCGGACACCGTGGACACAGGCAAGAAGATACAAGGACGAGCCCACATGTACATGGGGGAAAAGGATCTTACAAACACGCAAACCCCTTGGGCAGCAAACAAAACATCCCGCTGCCCACTGAGGCCCAAGCATCACATTCACACTTACCTCAGGTGAGGCATTACAGTAGGCATTTCTATTTACAGAGCAAACAGTGAAACATGAGTTGTGTGTGTAGACCAGGTGGTGGCAGGAGGAAATGTTCCCACGGGGGGTAATTAAAAGCAAAGCCAAGAGTAAGTCCTTGCAGCTCGGCAAGGATCTGCATCGCCAAAATGGCACATTCTAATAAGCCTTAAAAATGCAACCTTGCCTCTTCTTGAACCAGAAGCCCACATCAAACAGGAGTGAGACTTGTAGCTGAGAGTCAAACTCTCAAGTACATGTAAGGAATTTATAAGCCATTTAAATATGCTAGGGAAAAAACACGTGAAATTGTGGGGGAAAAGGAAATCACTAGATGATTTGGAAAAACTGCAATGTTAGTACTATCAGGCAGTTATAGTTAGCGAAGTATCATCACCCAGCTCACATGATAAATAAGAAAATATCTAAATTATTCCATGTCGTGTCTGTGTTCGGATCCGTGCTGCTGAAACTATTTAAAATTTTGCCGGAAAAATAGGTCTTCCCTCTGCTTTCAATATGCTTGCGATGAGGCAAATGCCAATGGAAGTCCTTGCCCATGGCCATGGGATGATGCCTTCCAAATCCGGAGTGGCCGAATTGGTGTTGTTTCACAGTCCTCTCCCCATCCAGCACCTACTCAGGGAGGCTTGGAGCACAATCTTAGGTGCCAAAGAGGTTCCTCCAAAACCGCACACCCTTCCCTTCCCACTGCATATTTGCGTTCTTGGTGCTCAGCCCCGGAGAGAAGGTTGGAGTCGTGGAACTTGAAAGAAGAGATGAAGAAGTCGTTAATGTGGCCACTCCCCCTAACCTGGGTTTTTGTCACAGCAGGTGATGGCAACTTCATCTACTCCCAGGCGGATGAAAACCAGAAGGGCAAAGTGGCTCGTCTGGTGAGCCCCGTGGTTTATTCCCAGAACTCCGCCCACTGCATGACCTTCTGGTATCACATGTCCGGTTCGCATGTGGGCACGCTGCGGGTCAAGCTGCACTACCAGAAGCCAGAGGAGTACGATCAGTTGGTCTGGATGGCCATCGGACACCAAGGAGACCACTGGAAGGAAGGGCGGGTGCTTCTCCACAAGTCTCTGAAACTTTACCAGGTGTGTGGTCTTCCCCAGGTGGGAGGGCAGCTCCTTCAGGGAGACAGGAGATGGGCATGATATTTTGGAAATTATATAAATGAGATGCGGGAATTATGCCAGTTATTATTTCAGCTGTTTCCCAAACCTGGGATTTTGCTGTGGTGATTTTACTCTCAGTAGCATTTTTCACGCTCCAAGATTACAGGAATAGAACCAATTTGCTGCAAAAGAGGGGAGAATACTACTTTATAATCTATTTTGGGGCTGTCACAATGACCATTCCTTTTCTTCGCTGCTCTCCCCAGTTTTAAATTTTGAATCACAAAAAGAGAGTGTTAGGAGAAGTTTTATGCCATCACCAGGCAGTTAATGTAGATTGATGAGCAAATCGCGTGCTTAGGTAAAATCTCATGAATTTAATTTATGTGCCATAGATTGAACTGAACAAGCATTTGTAAACACTGCTCCTCGGGACTGAACATTTTAATACTGTGAAAATGATCTCATTTTGTTAGGTGATTTTTGAAGGCGAAATCGGAAAAGGAAATCTTGGTGGGATTGCAGTGGATGACATTAGTATTAACAACCACATTTCCCAAGAGGACTGCGCAAGTGAGTATGAACTGCTGTACAAGCCAGTGACATGCTTGCCCAGGGCGTGAACAGTTTCCTGGGAGGGTCTTTGTCTTGCTCGTTTAGACCTAGAATTTCAATGTGGACTGTAAGCACATCGTATGAAATGCATATTTTGGTGCAAAAGGGCATAAAATCAGGTCATCTTACCTTTGGCTACCCCATCCCTAACCACCTCATTCACTTAGTGTCTGCTTGGTACTTGCAAAACCACATAAATGATGTAGACTCCAAAAACCATAGCTAAAAAGAATAACTCACCTCCCCTCCCAAAAAAAAGAAGAAGAAGAAGAAACACTCACAGCTTTACAGGCTATATATACCTTGCCAAAACATTTTGATGAAAAGTGGAAAACTCAGACATCTGGATAATTCGAAATATCTGGGTGCATAAACAAAACAGCAGGTCTTTGAAAATTTTGAGCATAGCAAACTTAATTAAGATTACAATGTTAATGGATCATAGAAGCCATAATTCTCCTATTATAAATAAGTAGATGTTTCTGACTCTAAAAATAATTGAAATGACTTAAAAGAATAAATGAAATTTTGAGACCTTCCTAGTACTCCGGAGCTTATGGTTTGTATTGGCCTGGTATATGGGTGAAAGTTGGTGTCGAAAGCCAATTCGTATTCCCTGGTTCTTGATGTATAATTATAAATAGCATCACTAATGGCAATGTAATAGCACAGTAATTAGTCTTAAGCTCCATTTGCTACACTTCAACTTTTACTATATATCATATAATAGGATGTTAATTATAACAAAATGGAATAAGCCTATTGGGCAAATTTAAGACAAAGGAGGTCTGTTGGCTGTAATAGGTTTTTGGTCATTTCAGCAATTTACAAATCTTTTATTATACAATGTATCGAATATTATGTAATCCTAAAGTGGCAATAATTTGATATGGTCGATTAAAGAAATTGGGGAAAAAGAGCAATGAATAAGGATCTGCTTCTTTGTACTATGCAAAGAAATCTACTTAATGCCACACTACTTAGCTGGTCTTTGCAGGAAATGCTAAGACTTAAGATGTTGAGATTACACTACAGCTTGCCCACACCCAAGTCTACACTGTTGTTAAAATATGTATTTCATTTAGTTACACAGTGTATGCGATGTCGCTGCTTTCCTATTCCAAAATGAAAATGAGGTTTTTGGAATGTGAGAGCAAACTCCACAAACGGAAACAAAGGAATAAAATTTGATTCCATTCAACAAGTTTTAATGGACTGCATACTGTACACAAAGGAGCATCCAAGTGCTCCCGTGAATATATAGAGGGATAAGACAATTCGATGAGCCTGTTTCTTTTCATGGGACTGGTCCACACGGCCGTAGCGGTTGCTGGGCCTCATACTCAGAAAGTCACAACTGAAACACCATCAAAATACTCTATGTTGCTACCCCGATAAAAAGATGCCTCAGGTAATTGTATAATGAGTCATCAAATATGTGTCCTTGAATATTTAGCTATGGATGCATGAAACTTTCAACTCTTTATTAGTTATCCACACATTTATGGAACAAATATTTTTGAAGACACTTTTTCTGTTCTGTTATAAATGTTGGGAATACAGCAGTGAATAAAGTCCTCAAAACTCCCTGCTCTCCCTCTCCTCAAAACCACGCAGGCTACTGGGACTCTACTTCCAGAGATTTTATTTCTTTTAGTTTATTACTATAATTACTATTATTTTATTATTATTATTTGGGGAGGGGAGGTAAGACATAGAACACAGTCTCTTGCCTCAAAGAGCTCATAATACAATTTGGAAAAACAAACTAGCCCTTGCCAAATTCGGGAACAAGTTCTCTAGAAAAGCACAAGATGGCAGCCATGGGCACAACCCCGCTACTGCTGCCTGTTTCCGTCAGCTTTCCCCCACGCTCCAGATGCCGGAAGGATTTCACTCCACTCTTCTCTTCTCCTGAAACGACACACTCTGCTAACAGCAGTGCTCGCTGGTTTCGATGTGACCCCAGTTTCCTCATCCTTTGACACCACTTCTCCATTGTTCTGTATTTATGTGGTGGGGTTGGATCACACTACAAACTCCCAAGGAAATCCAGCAGAAGCATTGGTCTGAGTGTGTGTGTGTGTGTGTGTAAGGGTTTATGTAGTTTGTGTGTATTGGATTTTGTTGGCAGTTCAAATATCTCTTTCAATTTTGTTTGACTTGTCAGAACCAGCCGACCTGGATAAAAGAAACCCAGAAAATAAAATTGATGAAACAGGTAAGTCTATCTTGATGACCAATTAAAAAAAAATTTACTCTGGCTTTCATTATATTATGAAGTAACTTTCTGGAGGTCTAGCACACTGGTAGATCAAAGCAGTTCAAATAAAATAAACACCTCTGCCCATGGTGCCGTGGGTTGGACTCTTGTCACGGAGGGCTGTCTTGTAAGCTGTCTGGAGATCTAGGGGAACACAGAGGCCTGGCGGGGGGCACGCTCACCCTGGCCTTGTCCTGTCTGAGCTGGAGGAGGACCTAGTGGAGAACCATGTGAAACACTCACCCATTACATCTGTGGAAATAGGAAACCACTGAAGCCCATGACCTGCCCAAAGACCGACACTGATTTTTGTACAAGAATTTGAAACCATGCTAAATTCTCATCTGATGGATATCCTGATATGATCTTTGAGGACCGGACCCCAATTTTTGTGATAAGCTGTTGTGTTTGATCCCTCCGTGGCCCTCCTCCTCTCCATGGGAATCACACTTCATGATAATGAAGACAGTGATGATGATGATGGTGGGGATTAATTGAGGAGCTAGTGTGTCCCAAGCACCTGAAGGTGTTGTCGTGTACGCTCTCTGAGGCAGACTGATCCTTATTTCGCAGATGAGGTCAGCCCCCTCATCTGCGAAATAAGGATCAGTAGCCCTGTTAATTGGGAGGTAGCTTCGGACTTTACACTTTACACTGATTAATCTGAAAATGTGTGTTTTCCTTGATTACTTTGTGATCAAATACAGGACATTTGACCAGAGTTGGGCCCTACCTGATATTATTATATTTGTAGAAGCTTCCACCCCTCCCAGCCAGCTATTGTGGGTTGTTGGACCCTCGCCCCAGCATCACTCAGAGCTGCTGCCAGCAGCTCCGTGTCCTGCCCATCAGCCTCAGCACCCATGGCCGGTAGAAATATGGACTCACCACAGTCAGTCTTGGACTTGATAGAGACAAATAAATGCGGCACTGTACTAAGTCGTTAATAACATTAACATGCGGCTCATTGAGCTTAGTTACGCAGCCCATACCAAGATGTAAGCTTTATTAGAGGTTGTTTCAAAACAATGTTTCAAGGGAGAGAATATTAATATGCCCCAAGGCTTGTTTTCCCCTGTTTAGGGACTTGCATCTCATATTTTTAGTTTTCTTTGATTGGAATCTTTGTTGACCAGAACACCATTAAGTAAACACTATGCATGTTGTGCATTAACATTTTAGTCTCATTTCTAGTACCACGTAATTAGGCTCAAAGCTCCCATGTTAATAATTTCTCATGTTCCACTCTCAAGAAAACATTTCCCCAGTGACTGAACTGCAGAGCAGCGTGACTGTCTCCTGTGAAACCACCAGGGCTGCAAAGACGCTGATTATTAAATGTGTTCTATTCAGCACGACACAGACACGCTCTCTAGCTTTGAGCCATAACCCATGTTAAATGTCAGGGGCGAGCCTCCGCTTTGTTCTGAAAGATCTGTCCTTCTTGAGTGAAACTGGTGGACCCAGGGGCTCAGAATCTGTCCAAATGGAAGATTTTACATGTGGGGGAGCAAACACCTGTGTACCCCCGTGCCCAGACATACTGGAAATGGCACGATATGGAGGGCAGTTTGGAAGGTCTCCCTGGGCCTGGTTTGGGGGGCAGGCAAAGGCACAGGGCAGGGTGAAACACACCCCCCGACCCCACCCCCAACCCCCACCCACCCCCACCCCCCTCCGAATGTGTGACTAAGCCGTTTGCAGAGCTTTAGTGACCTGGCTTGCAAACAGAGATCACAGTCTAGGGCACACGGCGGGCTGCGCAGAATCTGAATTAGGTTAGAACGTCGCCCTCCCCTGTTTGTCCAGAATCCGTGGTCCCCGTGTGCAAAGCCTTGTATGGGAATCGCGGCACCCGCACACCTCCATTCACAACAAGTCAAACATAGATGGTGTTTCCTGGCGAGGGGAAGCCACATTCCACTCTGGAGAGAGGACAGACCCACGTGGAGCCTGTGATTGGCTTTTTCTGTCCTTTTTCGCTGTTCTCCTGTCTGCTTTCATCTGGTATGTCGGTGGTGCTCACGGGACCCATTCTGCTTTTCCCCTAGGGAGCACCCCCGGCTACGAGGGCCCAGGAGAAGGTGATGAGAACATCTCTAGGAAGCCGGGCAACGTGCTGAAGACCTTGGATCCCATCCTCATCACCATCATAGCCATGAGCGCCCTGGGGGTCCTCCTGGGCGCCGTGTGCGGGGTGGTGCTCTACTGTGCCTGTTGGCACAACGGCATGTCAGAGAGAAACTTGTCTGCCCTGGAGAACTATAACTTCGAACTTGTGGACGGCGTGAAGTTGAAAAAGGACAAACTGAACACACAGAGCACTTACTCGGAGGCATGAAGGCAGACAGAGGCAAAGACGCGCCGGAGGACTGCCGCGGAAGGACAGACCTTGAACGTGCTGGGGAACCGTGGGTCTCTCGCCGCCCAGGCTGGGACGTGCGTCCATGACGCTGCGCCAGGCTTTTCTCAGGAGCTTCGACGAGTACGGCCGACGGGCGGGAACAAGTTCGCTGTGTTCACAATCAGAATCATGTGCAGTCAGCTTTTTTCTGTTGGGTTCATTCGAATCATCAAATGCTGGTGTTTCTGTTGGGTTCATTCGAATCATCAAATGCTGGTGTTGAGACCAAGTATGAATGACTTAATAATTCATTTCCACTCTCCTCTCCCTCCCCTTCTCTCTCCTCTTTCTTTGATGGATTCTTTTCGGAAACTGTGCAAAATCCAAGATGCTGGCACCAAGTGTATTCAGTGGGGCCCTTTCGACGGACATGCTACCTGCAGCCCAGTGCCCAGAATATCGTAGAAAAACCGCCCTTCGGTGGACTCCTGAAGCTGTCCCTGTGTATAATTGCCCACGTCGTGCATAGGCAGAGAAGGATTAGGCTGTTTTATGTGAACGTACTGTTATCGCCTCCGTACCGGTATCGTGTGTCAGCTCTGTTTACAAAGCAATACCGTCAAATTTTCTTGATGTTTTCCAGTGTTGTACTAAACCTCGTGCTTGTGAACTCCATACAGGAAACTGTGCCATCACCAAACACGGCTGGCAACCGCAACGAAAACTCCTTGGCACTGGCTAGTCTGTCTTCTCAAGTGCCTTTTTGTTTGTACTGGTTCTCATTGTGTTACATTAACGACCCGCTCTGTTTCTCGCCGGTGAAAGCCCTCCTCTTTAGTCAAACCCTGGTGGCCCACTGACTAAGAAGAAAGTATATTTTAGTGTGAGATGCTGCCCCCCTCCCCCCGGGATGGCAAGGGCTCCGAAGATTTGGCAATGTGGCTTAATTGCTCTGCTTTTTTCCGTAGTTCAATTTCATGTCTCTTGACCCTTTTGTATAAAGCTGCAATATTCTCTCTTATTGGTCTTTCATATGGAATGTATTTTCAAATGTAAACTCTTTCTCTCCTCTCTCTCTCTCTCTCTCTCTCTCTCTGTCCTTTTTCTCTCTTAGAACTTAAGCATTTGCCATTGTCCAGAAAAGAAACTTGCAGCTTTAACCTGCTGGTAATGGCAAACGATTTTGCTAGACTTTATGTTTAAAAATAAATAAATAAGGGAAATTCCTAACTTTGCCCTCCAAAGTCTAACTTTGGTTTTCTTGTTAACTGGTTAAAGTGACAGTATCTTTTTTCCTTAAGCCATTTGTCTGTCTGCTCCAATCAAAATGATCTGTGATAGAAGCGATTGCGTTTAATAGAAAGAGTGATAAGCTGAGGGAAGAGTTAATACTAATTGGCTTTCAAGTGAGACCCAAAGGAAGGACTGAATACAATTCTCCAAATACCCCAAAACATGAAATTTTTACATCCAAATCTACAAAATGACCCGTGAGAACCTTCTTGTTTTGCTATTGAATCAGACACGGGAAGTGGAAGAAAGAACAGTTAATTTAAGAAAGTGACTATAAATCCTGGTGCCTGGGGTGAAGTATTTTAAGATAAGGCCAGGAAAGAAAATGAGTAGAGTCAAAACAAATCTTTAAAAACATCCATTTAGGAGCAGCCCTGAAAAAACAGAGACTTGAATGAATGCATCTAGAAACTTCCAATGGCTCACAAAGAAAAAGCCTACCGTGGGGCTGGTAAGACGGAAACCTTGAACAACAGCACAGAGAAGTAAATATCTTATCAGGCAGCATGTGAATTAATCCAAAGAAGCTGTGGTTGTTTTCAGAATGTTCCTATCAGGCCATGGTGTACAGAAGAATTTTTAGATTTTCCTCCCTTCCTACCTTGCTGTGGGGTCCCGTTCAGATACATTTGTGGGAGTCACATTTGCATCATGGATGGGTCAGTCCATTCATCTTGGTTTAATTGGATTAAGGATGCCTTTTGTTTCCAGGAAAGTATCGATCACTATGAAAAAAGAATAGATTTTTATCCCCAGAGGCATTCATTCAGTTGTTCAAATCGTACGGGGATAAAAGCACTAAGTAGGACCTGTTGTTTTTTTTTTAAGGCAACAGACTTAAAGTTGTCCTTAGCCAAGGAAAAATGATACTGCGACTTTAAATTTTAAAGTATCTTGCACTGATAAATATATTTAAAAATTATATGTTTATAAAATTATTAATTTGTAAAGGCAGTGTTACAAATTGTTCAGTTTATATCGTTTTAGATTGTTTTGTAATTTTTAAAGGTGTAAAATAACATATTTTTTTCTTTATTGAAATCTCTAAGACTTTCTGTAGTAAAATGTTTTCATTTTACTGGTATATGATTGCTTCATGTTTTGTACCATCATAAAATTTTGTGCAAATTTTTTTTACAGAAATTTTTATTTTCTATGACAATATGACACTTGTAAATTGTTGTTTCAAAATGAACAGCGAAGCCTTAACTTTAAATGACATTTGTATTCTCAGACACTGAGTAGCATAAAAACCACATAGAACCGAACTGTAATTTCAATCCCAACCTATGACTACTACATTCCAAAGAGACAGTTGAATTAAACATTTTCATAAAATACCCACACCTGATGGCTTTTATTCTATTAGCTTTGTTATTGTTAAAGAAATTGGTATTACTCCAGCATCGGATAGGTTTCAAGATTTTTTAAAGTTCTTTTTTGGAAAAGTATATCCTAATAAGGAGAGACGATTAAGAAGACATATCCTGAAAGAAAACAATCCACCCAAATCGGACACTGTCAAGATAAGGAAGAGAGAATTCAGCCTTCTACCTGGAAAGTTCCCAACCTCAAATCTTGTGTCACATGTTCTATCGCTATTCCACCTGGTAAAAGCTTTTTTTTTTTTTTTTTTTAATTTAAATGAAATTTACAAATATCTGTTGGTAAGTTTCGTTCTTGTAGAAAACAAGTCATAAACTGACAGCGTTTATGTGCATGCCTATGCTAACCATAGGCATAAAGCCCAGGTGAGCATGGCATTGTAACTGGCTGTTTGATAATTCTTGGGAAAATTCTAATTCCAACTGGGACCAAAATAATAGTAATAACAACAACAACAACAACAACAAAGCAACAGATGTGTTAAGCCAAAGTTGCTGAGTAGGGCCCTTTACAAAACTTGCTCTAACAAAATTGGCCTACACTATACTCTACTCTCCACAGACCAGTAATTCTTTCTTTACCTTTGCAAAGAAATTTGAAAGCATAGGAACTTCTTGAAAAGTGGGCGGCTCTGTACAGCTCTTTGCAGTGAATCGATATTTCTGCTTCTCTCTGGACATTTTTGCCTTTTGTATCTTTCCAGATTTATCCAAGAATAGGATATTTTTCCTGTTGAGGGGACTTTCAGAACTCTCTGCTTAGAAGAGTTGGAGAGAGACAGAGCTAGGTAACATTTCACTGAAGTTAAATTCTGCCTATCTTCAAGGATGTTTCCAGAAAGCATGCTAACTTGCAAGGAGTCTATCAGAATTAATCTAAAGATGCCTTCTGAAAATTGCCAAGGGCCCTTGAGTAACATGATCTCCATTTCATCGTTTGAGAAGGCCTTAAACCCTACGTGCTTTTCACCCCTCCACCATCCCCTGGTTAGCTGATAGGCTAGGTCCTTCCCTCTTTACTGGGTTAAATGAGCTGCATCACTGTACAATATTTCCCAAAGTCAGGAATTAAATGTGTCATGAGGGTTGAAACATTTAACTTAAAGCATGAAAATTCTTTATTGTTCCATCTCCTGTCCTCCCTAATAACTTATTAATTGCCACTCAGGCTGAATTGCACTGGGTCTGTCTGCAAATCAAATGGATTTTGTAACATTCCATAATGCTTCTGCTTCCCAATGGTAATTAAAGCTGTTGTGTGACATTAAAAAGCAGTTCTGCTAAGAATTAGCTCTATTTCCCTAAACTATATCCACTAAGGGATCTTTACCAGCTTTTCAACTTCAGGGTTGAGAAAGGGAGTGAAGGGAGCCTCAAAGTAAGTAGAACCGAGCACCAAAAGCAGGCAAGACCAGACTAATAACATTTTTAAAAAACTATTTCAATACTTACCTGGCAGGGAAGATACCATGATCACAAAAAACTGCTTCAAAGAAACATTGCAAGATGAGGCAAATAAGAGCATCATATAATCATGTGCATTCATCATGTTAGTGATACAGGTCCAGATCCTAACATTTTAGGGGGAAAGGTGTAAACTTCACTTCACGAGAATCTTCTATAGCCATGTCACTGTACTTCTTTGAGAGCATTCTCTATTGAGAGCATTCACTATTCTCACAGCAGCTCTGTGAGGAATCCAAAGTTTAAGGAAGTTTGAGTGCTAAGTTTAGTGTGGACCTGATTTCCTCTCCCCTTCGATTGCTTCTACCACCTCCTAGCCCTTCATTGTCTTGCAAGGTGCTCACGTAGGGCCTTGCTACTCAAAGTGGGGCCCAAGAATCAGCATCAATGGCGGCATCATCCAGACACCTGTTAGAACTACAGAATCTCGGGCCGTACCCCAGACAGGCCAACTCATTTTAACAATCACCCCAGAGACCCATATTCCCCCATCCATTCTGGTTTGAGAATGGGCGACATAGTCTGCAGCTTCCCTGAGCCAGGAGTGAGAGTGTGCCTTGCTTCCAACAGTGATTTTGAGACCCTCAAACATGAGGGAAATATCCCTGCGACTTTCACGGAGCACTTTTCAGTAGAGTCCAGGCATGACACAGCCTGGAAAACAGTAAAATTAATAAACAGAAAAATCCCCCTCTGAGCACTTTGTGGCCACTCTGCCTGATGGCTTGGGGAGGGATCTACACATGGGTTTTTCGGACGGTGAAGAAATAGTGCTGACCAAGTATTTTGCTGGGAAAATATTTGAAAGTGCAACAGGGCACAGCAAACACTCTGTTCCTCATCAGAGTGTGGTCAGGGAGAAGAAGGAGGACCTATTTGTGAAGAACCAAAGCCTCTTCTCCAAAAGAAGTTGCCTTATTTGTTGGACACACAGAGTTTACTACTTTACAAAGATGTTAAAATCCTGAATGGTCAAACTAGACTGAATCCTCTTTAATCTTTCTTTGATGATTTCTGATCTTGTTCCTTAAGGTCCTTGTAACAGGTTATGACCTAAGCTTTGTTGTCAAACAGTGACTCCTGAAGAGGGTTTTCCTCTCTAGAAAGTTGTCTCTCATCTGTACAGCTGAATGGGATGGTGCCTATTATGATACAGGAATTCAAGAAATGGGTGACATTTATGGCCGACACCTAAATGTGCCACTGCCCTGTCCACCGTTCATGGAGTTGGGAAGTTGCTTGCTCCCGCAGAGTGTTGCATTGGGAATGAACCTGCTGTCCTGTGAGGAGAGTTGAGTCTCGTCCTGGTGCTACGTGAATGAGACGACTTGCCCGGATGGAAAGCGGGCCCTGCCTGTGATGCTCCTTTCAGTGGTTTGGACATCTCCCCCACCCCACCATTTCTGACATGCGCTAATGCCATGCTCTTCTTCAAGGCCCCATTATCATCTCAGAGAGATGTAATGCTGGCACAGCTAATCATCTTGATGTAATCCTGTCGGGAAGTGGTGCCATTGTTAATTAGGGCTATCATTTCCCTAATCTTGTCCAACTTCTGAAAAATCATCAATGTTCATTAAATTGCTTCTTGGCTTTGAATATGTGATATCTTTGAAGCAGATTCAACCATTAGCCTCAGATCTTTCTTGTAATTCTTCTGTGATTCAAGCCCTCCATCTAAAAGGATCTTATTGTTGGAGTCAAACATAATTTTTGTTGGGTCAACTTATAATCCTCTATGTCACCTAAATTGCTATTAGTTGTAAAAAGAAATATTCTTTCTGGCATCCATATAACAAACCAGCCCTTTGATATAGTTTCACCTATTGATGAGGAAGTTTGGGTGGGGGGAGAGGTCCAGGAAGTGGCACCATCTTTTCCCTAGTCCCTAAGCGTACAGAGCTATGACATCGGATGTGTTTGCTTCAACTCATGAGCAAGCACATGACTGCATCCACTTTGCCTACGTTTCTCAACTGCTTATCATCATAACCACGACAGGTTCCTGAATGTTCACTGTGTACCAAACTTTACTAGATGCTTCGAGTAACTGCTAAAACAATGCTACTGTGATTGAAGCCTACACGACTGAAGTCCAGAGACACTGAGACATATAATTAATGTCACACAACTAGTTAGTAAGTGACATTTCCAAGATTCAAACCCAGATCTAACATTCTAAATGCTTCTCTAAACCGCCTCCTCAGCTGAAGGAAAGATCTTCTTGTTATCAATGTCAGTTGTCATAAGAATGTTCTCTCAGTTGTTCATAAGAATGTAGAGGACTGGGATCTTACTTTACTATCAGGCCAGGTGTTAGCTTAGGCGAAGCTATCCAGCGGAAGAAATCAGCTTCCAAGTATTACTGGCTTAACACATAAAGGTATATGTTCTCTTTATACAAAGGCTACCGTGAATCAGGTAACTCTGTGGGACACTTGTATTCCAAGCAGTGACTCAAGGAACTGGACTGTTTACCTCTTTCTGCAAATACCAACCAGAATGGGTAGCTTCTAGTCTCCATGCAAGAGAGGACTAGAAATTGTTCACTGTCCTTTACATGCTACATGGGATTGACACATGGCCCTAATTTTAAGGGCTCTGACAAAAGTGAGGGAGCACATGTGGACTCAAGAACAGGAGGGGTCTCTGCCACAACTTGCAAGTGCAAAGGCACCCTATAGAAGGGAGCTGAGATTAGTCACTCTACCTGCCTCCTAGAGAAGTGAGTTCTCTCAGACTGCAAACTTCAGGGAGAGAAATAACCAAGCATGAGCAGTCACATGAGATGAGATGTCTCCTATCGAAGACGAGACTCCTGAACGCTGGAGTAGGAGGGGGCATCCTCCCTGTGGAGGCAGGTCGGGAGACAGGAAGTGAGAAAACTAGGCTAAGGGCCCATGGAATTATTTCTAACCATTGGGTCCAGAGAATAAGGACCTTAGGAGATAGTCTGTGAGAGGTCTCTGTGAGTTTGGGGAGCCAACTTTATATATTTCTCATGTGTTCTGTGTATTTCTACTTGATTTTCCTTTAATATTTAATCATTTAGTCATTCTAGTACTATTTAGAAACTTTTTTTTAAAGATTTTATTTATTTATTTGACAGACAGAGATCACAAGCAGGCAGAGAGGCAGGCAGAGAGAGAGGAGGAAGCAGGCTCCCCACCGAGCAGAGAGCCCGATGCGGGGCTCAATCCCAGAACCCTGGGATCATGACCTGAGCCGAAGGCAGAGGCTTTAACCCACTGAGCCACCCAGGTTCCCCTTATTTAGAAACTTTTAAAGTCCCTATGCATCTCAGCTATCCAAATAGGAGACAGGGAAAGGTTTTAGTCCATATGCACCCAAAACATGAGAAAAGAAGGCAAACGATACCCAGAAGTGCTACCTGTCCTTCTCCGTTGCAGTTCCCATGTCCACTCCATATTAGATTTCTTTCCATGGAGTTTATCACCTTTTAGCATAGTATATGCTTTATTTATGTCTTTAATTATCCATCCACACTAAGAATGCAAATTCCTAATTATCCATCCACACTAAGAATGCAAATTCCATGAGGGCAGTGATAAATATGTGTTGAATAAAGGAGCCGGGGTGAGCAGCGGATATAAGAGAATTTTGATAGAAATGAGACAAAGTTAGGGGTGGGCCTAACCGACCGGGAGATTCTTCTGGAGCAAGAACATGAAGGGTTGGTATACCATACTTTTTTCTCAAAAGGAATTTCTTTCACACGCTGCTTGGTACGGATTTCCTCTATAACAGGATGGCATCTCCCCTAATATTTATCTCTCACATAGAGACAAGCCAATCTCCTATCTAAATCTCTCTTTTTCTTATTCCTACCCAATGGCAACATCATCGCCATTAAGATTCATCAAGTGAGAAATCACCCATGGTCTCATAGCCGCCCATCTCCTAGCAACCATGGGAAGAGGAACTTCCTAGATATCCTGTTGAAGATGGCCTGTCAGTTTAGCTGCATGGATGCCAACACTAGAGATGAATTTTGGGAACACAACTGGGGCCACCCACAGGATCAGTGAGGGAAGGAGACATCTTCCCAGGTGATATTGCTTGAGGATTACTGAAAGATCTCGGAATACCTAGCTTTGACCCTGCTTCTGATTCCAGAAGAGAGATGAAGCATAAACTAGTATTTTCTCTTCTCCCAAGACTTCACTTTATATATAAAAATGATACTTTCGGGGCGCCTGGGTGGCTCAGTGGGTTAAAGCCTCTGCCTTCAGCTCGGGTCATGATCTCAGGGTCCTGGGATCGAGTCCCGCACTGGGCTCTCTACTCAGTGGAGAGCCTGCTTCCTCCTCTCTCTCTGCCTGCCTCTCCGCCTAGTTGTGATTTCTCTCTGTCAAATAAATAAAATATTTAAAAAAAAGATACTTTCGAAATAATAAAACTGTGGTATGGCTAGGAAAACAAGTACCCTCGAAGAATGGAAAAGTTGAGGAAATCCAGGAAGTTGGAAAACAAGCAAGATAGACTCTGGACCTTTTGAGTTAAAATAGCGATGAGTTTTAACGGCCTCATGTAAGTGCAGGCGAGAACAGTAAGCAAACAGGGGGACAGAGAACACTGGGAGGGAAGTTTAAACAGTAAAAGAGAAAATAGAGAAAAATTGTAATTAAAAAACCCTGTATCACAAAGTTGCCCCTTTTGATGAGATTAAAAATAGCAAAACCCAGCAAAAATAATCATGAAAAGCAACTAGAACTAGTAATGACTTAAACCTACTCCAATTAGCTTCAAAACCCGGAACCAAACAAACAGAAAACTCTAGAGCAGCCAGGCACAGTAGGGGCGTGAACGCAGCCCGGCTCCTCACCTGATTCTACCCCCGGAGGGACCCATCAAGGCGAGCAGAAGACATACCAAGGACTCTCACTTAGAGTGCCTACTATTGAGTTAAACGGATGTGCTCACCTTTTCTCCTTTTTCAACTGAGAAGTGGGAACGACTTTGGAAACTATTCGCCAAAATAAAGGGAAAACTGGTGGGCTGGGGAGCGGAGGGCACCGTGAAGCTCTATGAACCGGGGAAGCCGTCTGAAGCCCAAGAATACACCCATCCCGGGAACGCGCTACAGTCCACCCTTGGGTGAAGAGAAACTTGGTGAGGCAGAACCAGCTGCTTTTCCAGTTTCTTCCTTTAATAATGGAATTCCCAAATTTCACCAGCACTTGGGACTGCCCAGAAGAAAGACTACATTTCCCAGCCCCCCCTTGCAGCTAGGTGTGGCCATGTGACCATGTTCCAGCCGATCCTATGGAAGAAGTGTTGATGCCTTAGGTGAATGGCTTTAAAAAAGAGAGAGAGAGCGATCCTGCCCTTTCCTTCCTCTTTCTCCCTTTGCACTGGTTGGACGGGGGTGTGCTGTAAGAGCTGAGCGCCACTGCAATGTGTAGAAAGCTGGACAGACGACTAGAAAAATTCGGAATCCCTGTCATTACAGAGCTGCTGCAGTCTCTGCACCACCAGCCTGGCCCGCTTACCTTTCCGTAGTTAAGTAGGAGAAAGACACATTTCTATGTTATGCAAATCACTGCTGTTTGGGCCTTCGTACCTGTTTCAGTATCACATCTAACTCCGGATTAGATACGTAATTTAGAACTTTTAACCAAATCTTAGAACAGCCCAGATACGACCAACGGGCCAACCGAGAGGACCTTGCTTCCTTTCTCATTTCATTTTCTTACTTTTCGTTTTTTAAGATTTTATTTATTTAAGAGACAGAGAGAAAGCATGAGTTGTGGGGGGGGGGGGGGCGGCGGGCGAGGGAGAAGCAGGCTCCATTCTGCACAGGGAGCCCAGTGCGGGGCTGGATGCGGGGCTGGATCCCAGGAACTTGAGATCATGACCTGAGCCAAAAGCTGGCACTTAACTGACTGAGCCACCCAGGCGCCCTTCCTTTCTCAGCTTCTCATGCAATGGGTCAGATATTGTGGGGAGAGAGTCGAGAATTGCCCACTCTATATCAGAGCAAGGGAAAGGCTCAGGCCAAGTGGTCCAGGCATAAACAAGATAAAAAGAAGCACACAGGCACCAAGCCCATAAATAAGGGAAAACACAAACCCAACATGAAAAAAAAAACAAGTAACATAATCTAGAAGAAAACAGGAATCAAAAACCAAAAGATATTTACTCACAATTACTAGGTCTTATGTAGAGAACATGAACATAATAAACAAAAATGTAAAATGACAGAAGTGGGGCTTTCAAACTTAAGACACATTGAGGAGCAAAATAGCATTATTTCAGCATTATTATTTATTTAATAAATAACTTAAGAAAAATCAAAATACTATTAAAAATAGAATTACTGACATAGAAAGGCAAGGTTTGAGATAATTATGATAACTGCAGAGGAAAGAGAAAAATATATTAAAGCAGTTTGATTAACACTACTATAAACAGAAAATAAAAGGCAGTTCAATATAAAGACACATTGTGTCCCTAAATGAGAGAATCCATCTAAGGAAAAGAAGATGTATTGAGAGATAATATAAGAAATGACCTTGAAATAAAGAAGATACTGAATCTGCTTATTGAAAAGAATACTGTGTTTCAGGAAAACGTGATACAGTGTTGACATAGAACTAGATCCTAGTTAGGCTGTCAGACTACAAGAATGCTAATGAATGCTTCAGATATCTAAGCAATAAAGGCAAATTACTAAGAAATAAGGGGGAAAGTCAGTCTGGCCTCAGTCTTCTTCAGAATAATATACAAGGCTCCATTTAAGACAATGGAGTGAAGCCTACACAGTGCCAAGGGGAAGAAAATGTAACACCAAGAAACTCTGCCAATCGAGAACCATCATTCAAAAGTAAGCCATGAGAGACTGTGGACTCTGAGAAACTAACTGAGGGTTTTGGAGGTGGGGGGTTGGGAGAGCCTGGTGGTGGGTATTAAGGAGGGCACGTATTGCATGGAGCACTGGGTGTGGTGCATAAACAATGAATCCTGGACCACTGAAAAATTAAATTAAATAAAAAAAAAAAGTAAAGCAAAGAGACATTCTTAAAAACAAACAAAAAATGAGAAGAGCACAGTACCTGTGAGCTGCTGTGGAAAGTGGTAGACCACTACCAAACACTCACATTCATACAAGTCAGGGGGTCTGGGTGGCTCAGTCAGTTACACATCTGACTCTTGATTTCAGTTCAGATCATGATCTCAAGGTCATAAGTTCGAGCCCCATGTCAGGCTCCATGCCGGACATAGAGCCTGGTTTAAGATTTTTCTCTCTCGGGGCACCTGGGTGGCTCAGTGGGTTAAGTCCAGGTCATGATCTCGGGGTCCTGGGATCTAGCCCTGCATCGAGCCCTGCATCAGGTTCTCTGCATAGTGGGGAACCTGCTTCCCCCTCTCCCTCTGTCTGCTTCTCTGCCTACTTGTGATCTCTCTCTCTCTGTCAAGTAAATAAATAAAATCTTTAAATTTAAAAAAAATATTTTCTCTCCTTCCTTCCCCCTCTGTTCTTTCCCTACCTGCTTGAATGTGTTCTCTCTCTTTCTCTAAAAAATAAAAAATAAAAACAAGTAGTATACTTATTAAAAAAAAATTCATACATGTCAACGAGGAACTGAAAATAAGAAAGCCAAGAAGAGAGAGAAAATGGGAAAAGGTAAAAGCTACTTGGGAATTCAAGTCTCACTACAGAATGTAAATGTTATATATCTAAATAATGTAGAACTAATGATATGGCTAGAATACATGCATCAGGATGTAGGGAGAGTGCATAGAGAGAGCGTGAGAGATTGCTGATACCCTCTTTTTTCAGAGCTAGGATTCAGAACATGTCACATTAGATTACAACACCTGTTCCTTATTTCTCACGACCCTGACATCCTCAAACTCCTTTGTTGAACATAAACTCATCTTTTAGTCACTAATAGTACTGGTAGTAAAGAATCATTTTTTGAAGTGCCACATTTCCTTCGTTTTCCTTTCATTTTTTTCCCCATTAAGTTAAACTGAATTTGAGTAAACTAAAATTTAATTTTCATTAAAATTGCATCTACAATATAATCCCATTTATATAAAATAATTCAATCCATTTATCAATGTGTATCATATCTTTACTCTTCTGAAAGTAGGAATACTAGTGAGTGTTATCTTTTAACCTGTGTTTTTCTGTACTTAAAAAAGAAATTTACAGGGTGGGGTACCTGGGTGGTTCATTCAGTTAAGCGTCTGCCTCTGGCTCAGGTCATGATTTCAGGGTCCTGGGATCGAGCCCCGCATCAGGCTCCCTGCTCCTCGAAGTATCTATATCTGCTTCTCCCTCTCCCTCTGTCCCCTCCCCCACCCCTGCTTCCCTCACTCTCTCTCTCTTTCTCTGTCTCAAGTAAATAAATAAAATCTTTTAAAAAAGAAATTTACAAGGCACTTGGGTGGCTTAGTCAGTTAAGCAGCTGACTCTGGATCTCAGCTCAGGTTTTCATCTCAGGGTTGTGAGTTCGAGCCTCACATTGGGCTCCAAACAAACAAACTGGTATCTGACCGATGAAAACACCCAGTTTGCCATGACAATTCATTGATTCATACAATGTGCTTGTTTCACTATTTTTCCTTTTTCCCTCACTTCAAGCAGGCAACAATAATTCCTCATCTCCAGTATTTTTGCTAGGTGACAAGAAGCTGACGTCAACTTTGCCAAAACGTTAATGTAATAAAAATTAAAATTAAGAATCTTAGAGTGAGAGGGAAGAGGGAAACGATTTTGGTCTCATAGCCCGAGGGTGAGAACAATGAAGAAATTTTCAAACAAAATTGAAATGAGTATTTATTACCTTGTAAATAAGAGATAAAGTGTATTGTAAAAATAACTAAAAGCATCACTCTAAATTTAAAGTCCCCATGTCAGTTCTTTTCTTAAGGCATTTGCATTACTAAGAAGATTATGCAGGATTTGGTTTATCTCATAATGCTAGTTTTACCCCTCTATCGCTGAAGGAAAGTGTGGCTCTTAGAAAATGAACCCTCAGGTCAAAAAGACAATCTGGAGAGGAGGGAAACCAGTCGCATGGCATGTTGTCCAAACTTAGGACACGGCTCTGTGGGGAACCTGGATACTTGGAGAAAGTATCAAGAAGGGAAAGAAGATTCCAGAAAGGGGAAGGAAGCATAAAAGCCAAAAACAAATTGTATTCTCATTTCTCAAACAGGTCCCAGGAGGAAGATGAGTCATTTGTTTGCTTGTTTTTCCAAACCAGTAGGTTATCAGTCCACATTGGGATCACATAATGAGTCAAAGTGTTGGACCAGCCTGGCAGTGAGTAGGAGCTCAGTGAGTTAAGAAGTAAATGGGAAACTTTATAAATAAGTTAATAAATGATTGGAAAATTCCATAACCCATAGAATATAGGGTCCCATCGAGTGGGGTTGAGATGGTTGTATTTGGCTGGCCAATGACTTGACCAGTGTAAATCACAAGACAGGAACATCTGCTCATAATAAAACATCTCAATGTTACCAGCCTCAAGAGCATCATTGCTTTAGAAACCATCCTTCGGTGGGGGGGGGGGGGGGGGGGGGCTTGGGTGGCTCAGTTGGTTAAGCATCTGTCTTCCACTCAGGTCATGATCTCAGGGTCCTGGGATCAAGCCCTGAGTTGGGCTCTCTGCTAAGCGGAGCCCCTCCCCCTCAGCTTGCTCTTTCTCAAATAAATAAATAAAATCTTGAAAGAAAGAAAGAAAGAAAGAAACCGCTCTGGGAGTAAGTTAATTTCGATAGGAGATGCTATGACAGCAGGTTAGAGTTAAATGGCTTGGTTCAGCCTTGTCTTTCTCTACCTGAGGGCCCCCACTCTCTACCAGTGTGCATTTGAGAACCCGTGGCTGACAGACCCTCCAAGTTCTCTGACAGGTCAAAAGAGGGTACCATGCCCATCAATCTCACTCCATCATCACATTTCATTGTCAAATCCTTGGCAGTTTGACCTTTGCAGGTCACCTTGAAAGTGGCACTCTTTGTTCCTTCACCTGACAGTCTTACCCCACCGAGTCATTCAAGTTGATAAGTCCTTGTTGTGAGGACCTGAATCTCCCCTCTTTTTAGCTTCTGCAAGTCTATCATAGGTAAAGCACTTTGCAAGTAAGCACCTTCGAAAAGGAGCTTTTCAAAAGGAAATGTTATTACTAGGTCCAATTTTTCCTGTCATGCTCAGAATTCCTTTTGAATTCCATGAAAGCTCTCTGTGGAGTACCCCAAGCAGCGTTGTGCCTGCTTACCTTGGGAGCCGTTCCTGTCCTGGGGGGATGGGGCAGGGAGATGGAGTGAATGTTTACAAAACACACGTCCACAGAGAGACACTTGCAAGGGCGAGGTATTCTTATTATGAAATCATGAGGTAAAGAGCACCTCCTAACACAGACCAGTCCATTTGTCACACTGGGCGACAGCCACTTTAGGCTGTTACTCTGAGCTTGGCCAAGCACGTGTCAAATGCTACCATTAAGCCCCTCTGACCCATTCTTGTTAGTACGTTGGGCAGACACCATAAGTGAAAAAAGTTACAAACACAATGATCTATTATTTAAATCAACTAGAGTGCTATAGATCTTAAAGAAACTCTAAATGATTCCATGTTCAAATAAAGGGTTGTTAGATGAAGGAAAACTAAAGCAAAATGTTAATGTTTACATAGTGACATTTCAATCCATTTTCACACCTAGTTGGCAATAGGTATCTTGAATGATCTGCACAGTACAAATCTTATTTCAAAACTCACACACTGCCCTTTAAGCAGTGGAGATAAATTTCTTTGTTAAATTTAGCATTAACTCTTCATAATTCATGCAAACTTGCAAGTCAACACATGCTACTTTAAATCAATATATTCATATTTCTTCACATAAAAGAAAGATGGAAACCAGAAATGTATCAAGATAATTCCAGGTAGGCTCATACCTTGCCTTTGTTCTGATCAATAATGTTCAAGGTAGCATTTAGTATAGAGGAGAGGACAATGGCTTTGCCTTTAGGAGACCTGAGTACTTATTTAATTCCTCTTTTCCTAACTTCCCCTGTCTCCCTTCCTCCCTCCCTCCTTCCTTCCTTCTCCCCTCTCATTCTCCCTCCTTCCTTCCCTTCCTTTCTCCATAAATATTCACTAAACACCTACCTACACAAGGTGTTATGTGATATAAAAAGATATATAAGATCCAGCTTGTGCCCTCAAGTGATCTGTAGATTTGTATGGGAAATATGAGTGACAGGATGATAAAGACATCACATGGGTTTGAAATTTACCAGTCTTAGATGAAAATGCAAATGTAGTTGTGCCTGGACTGTGAACTTCATTCATATTACTTAACTCAGCTGAACATTACTGTGTACCTGGCACTATTTTCAGCATGTATTATTTAATCCCTACAATGGTTCTATGTGTTGGGGATCATTATGATCATTGCTGACCTCATTTACAAAGTCTGAAACTTGGGCACAAGGAGGTTCAGGAGTATGACAAAGTGGCCCCAGTGAAGACGTGGAGGCAGAAGTCAGGGATAAAGGCTCTGGAGTTCAAGGTCACATCAAATGCCTTGCTAACCTGCCATGTCTCCTTACCAGAGACCCTTAGTCTCTCTTTTCCTGACCTGACCCAAACAAAAATCTCTTCCTATTTATTTCTTGGTGTCCAGAAATGTCAGTTTTCCTGTCTTGTCTTCACCCAATTCCGTGGTCTTGACTAAGGCAAGGCACAGTCTTGGGTCTCCAACTGATGTCTTCCACTGGCCACACTCCCTGTTGCTCTTCCTGGAATGAACCTGTTTTTAGCTGATTCTGGCTCTGCCTGGGCAGGATGCGCTCCCTCCCAGGGCTCCCTGTCTTCTCCTCCAAAGCCACAGTCAACAAACAATGATCAAAACACAAGGAAAAAATATAGGTGCCTTGGTGTCCCCTTGCCCATAACTGAAATCAGACCGCCACTCATCTCAATCTGAATATAAATAACTTGATTAAAGGTGACTCACAGCCAGGTCACTCATTAATTTCCATCTGAAAATGTGCCATCCCCTAGAGTTTATTATAAAAGGATTGAACCTATACCACTGTCCTTCAACATCAAGAAAGAAATCAATATACTAATTAACCTTGAAATAATAAAAAATTTCAAAGACGCTAAAATTTTAAAGACTGTCTCTGGCAGTCATCTTCCAACTCTTTTAGGGACTTCTACTTTTGTTGTTTTGGTTTACTTTCCAAACTCATTTGCCAGCCTCATGTTGGTGCTAAAATCCCTATTTGACAGAGAAAGCCCAAATGTGGTAACCACCTGAGCATCCAGATCCCTAGTGACCAAGGTAGGAATGAAACACAGCTTCTTCTAGATAAACTTGACGTCTGAAGCCAGCCACCATTTGTCTTAACCTCCATTTACACTCAACCCTGTCTCAAGGACAAACCTTGCCTGTTTCAGGACAGTTCCTGAAAGAACTGGTAGTGAGACACAGACTGGAGTGAGAACAATAAGTTTCAGAGGGAACAACAGAAGGAAAATTGGGGGTTCTTATCATATTAAATCATGGAGAGGTGATCATGTAAATTCCTGGAATCTTAGCAGTTCACATTTCATTAGCTCTTAGAGGAATAGTATCAAAATATGCACAGTTCCAATGGGACTGAAACTTGTCAGGTCCTGTTGAGAACACTGATTTTTATTTACTAGGTGTCAAGGAGTCAGGACGCTGTTCTAACACGAACGATAAGGTACATCAGCAGAACAGCTACTGTAAAGAACACTGGGGGTAACATAGTCACTTTGCACATGGAGGGTGGGATCTCTAGATGCTGCCACAGGGCATTTTCACCTCCCTGGTGCAAAGATTCTCCAAAAAGCGGCTCGTGGCTGTCTCACTGTAAACATGTGAAAAAGGTGAACAAAACACCACTGTGTTGTGGAAGAAACAAAGTAACTGAAATTAGTAGGCTGATTAAAGAAGTCAAACAGGAGCGAAAGTCTCCTCACCAAAAGTCTCCTCACAAGGAAGCTTGTGAGGAGAAACTTCTATAAAAAGGATGCTGTGGACTAACGTTTTTGAGAAACAGTACATCCAACAACATCCTTCTGGAAGAAACCATCACAGCTGCTTTGATATGCTAATGTACACTTTAATCTTTAATTCAGGATTTCCCACGCTTATTTACCCATGCAAAAATTTTGTATGTGCAACACTTTGATAACATCCATGTTCTACGAAATGGCTAGATAGTAATAGACTAAAAGATATATTTAGTTGCATGAACGAAAGACAGAAACATCGGGGCATGTCATGGTTGGAAACATTGCCTCAGTATGAAGTGGTCCTTTAGATCCTTTGTTCTGGTTGAGCTGATAAAGGACCGAAAATTGCAAGAGAATTATTGATGAGGGGGCACAGATGTTTAGGAATTTTAGGCAAGAACTTACAGAATTTACGACTCATTCCCTAGTCCCTTCATTCAATAGACTGTTTATGCTAACGAGCCCGGCATTATCGCTCATCATCATCTCCTTGCTTAATCGCCCTTGATTGCCTCTGTTGTGCATTCATAACCTCAGGTTCGACAACGGCAGACAAGCCTTTCCTCTTCCCTGACTGTGACAATGTATCATAATTGAGCCATTTCTGCCTCTCTGGTCACCCTCAGCTCCTCCCCAGCGCATCCGCCGTACGTTAATCTGCTAGTTAAATATTGATGGCAAGCGGCTCCCTTAATATTTACTTTGTTGCTCCATTATTGCCACATACAGGCTGATTATTTGTTTCTGTCTTCCCAGCCTGTTTAATCAGAACTGAGTCAACTTTCCTCTGTTTAACCTTCTTGTCCAATCGGAATCAGAGAGCAGCTAGAGCGGGCGCTGACGCCAGTTCTGAGACCAGCCTCTCCTCCTGGTGCAGGTGCCATCATAGCCAGCAGGGGTCAGGAGGGCATTTCTCTCTGGGGTCAGGGGGCTGGTGGTGAGAAAGGGAAACCCTGGAGGCGGCATCTGGAGTTGAACATCTCTCTTTGAGCCTTGTCTCCTAATGTGGCCTGAGAATCAGAGCCGCCCTGGCAGCTTTGGAGAGAGAGATATATATATATACATACATATATATGCATATATATATGTATGTATATATGTATGTGTGTGTGTGTGTGTGTGTGTGTGTGTGTTTTAATGGACTGTTGGCCCTGGAGATCCTGGTAAAGTGGGAACAAGAACGGCCACGCCTACCAGGACCACAGAATGGTGGGACGTGTCCCTACTATGAATAATAAATAGAACTGCACCCAACCCTTGGTCTTTAAGGAGAGTCTGTTGGAGGCTGAACTGTCTCCATTAGCCTCATGTAGACTTGTGGATGCATCAGGTGCTAAGTGAAGAGGAAGCGTCTTTGAAAATACGCCTTCCTCGGCTGCTAGAGCACAGAAATGTACATATCCTCCTCAAGGACAAGCAAACAAATACTTCTGCTTTGTATTGGTGGCAGGGGCGGGGGGGGGGGGGCGGGCAGGCATCTGGATGGCTTAGTTGGTTAAAGGGTTGACTCTTGGTTTCGGCTCAGGTGCTAAGCTCAGGGTCCTGGGATCAAACCCTGGGACAGGTTCGGTGCTCAGCAGGGAGTCTGCCTGAGTTTCTTGTTCTCTCTCTCTCTCTCTCTCTCACTCTCTTCCAAATAATAAATAAATAAATAAATCTTTAAAAAAAAAAAAAAAGAATACTGTGGGCAGCAGTCTTCAAATCTTTTTTCTCTGATAGGAAGCTTCAACCCTGCCCCCAGCAAAGAGACCATGTTGTCCTGTGTAGGTGCCTTGTGTAGGGGGAGGGGGTGATGATCAAATTTGGGACACATTTATCTTACTATCAAAAGAAAAAGATTAAACAGGTGTGCTCTGGGCCGTTTCTAAGCCCTGGGTCTGGTTGGTTTATAAGTGACTTGGAAAGTGTCTGCTGCCTCTCCACCCCACGGCGGAACAGAGGCAAGCAAAAAGTGAATGCTCCAGAAGGCTACCACCTGATTTTCAACAAGGGTGCCTTGCGAGTGGAGATTTTAAGTAACATAGGAATCATATCCAAGTGCAGGGGTTTGCTGATATGGCAAATGGTCCTTTGTGTTGATGGAGTGAGTGGAAGGATGCTGTGCTAACTTTTCCATGTGATTCCTCCCCTCCTCTGCATCCTGGGGAATTTTAGGCTTCTGGGGCCGGAGTGACACCTGCAGTCACAGAAACTGGAACCTAAAGAGCTATCCCCGGAGTAGTTTCTTTGTTTTGTGCCTGACCCATCCTTCAGTGGGTTTTCATTATAGGACTTTCCTCTGAACTCCATATTCTACCCCATTGCCATACTTTTTGCAAATGATTGGAATCTCTCTCCTCCCCTGCTTCCTTTCCCATTTGATTGTCTTGGAACTTCCTACTCATTCTTGGAGCTGCAATTCAAATTTCCTATTTGGTGGAAGCCTTCCTAGTCCCCACGAGTGAGAGAGGGTTGCCATCTAAGTCTCCGTAGCACCTTGCACAGACTCTGTTAATGGCTGCATCACGTTACCTTTAAAACTATGCAACTCCCTGTACTGGTCGGCCTCCATAACATACAGCTCACTCCAGGTAGTGGAATAGGAGAAATTTGGTGCAATAAACGAGTTACAAAGGCGTTGAAAGAGTTGAGAAGCCACAGCAAGAAGAAGGAGATGATGCAGACTTTAGTGACTCTAGAAAGGGCCAGCGAGCTGCCAGGACTGGATCATCAGAGGTAAAAGGAGTTGTTATCAGAGCCCAGAAGCCAGGGCCAGATCTGGTCCATGAGAGCTGGGCCCGCTGCGACACCACTCAAAGCAGAGAGAGATGGAAGTGGTGATCTGTCCATCTCCCTAACGCCCGTTCTCCAATCCCCCAGTGCTCTCACAGCCTTAACTGTGGCCCAGAGACAGCTGCTAAGAGGCCTGGAAAAGGCAGCTCTCAGGAGAAGGTCTGAGACAGGATCTGAGAGCCAAGAAGCTGGTGACTGGCTTGCCTCCGTTTTCTCCCTCCGGAGACTGTAAGCTTCATTTCAGCATCTCCAGCATAAGAAAGACACTATGTGAATCTGTTGGGTAAAGTCCCGAAAAAGCGAGATCGAGATCTACTTTCGTTGTGTTCTTGCCAAAGGGGCTTACACTTTTCCAGAAAAATAATATCAACCTTCTTGGCCTACCATAAACCACTTTCTTTTTCTTCATCACATTGAAAAGTAGGCTTTTTTTTTTTTTTTTAACGATGGTATTTCCATCTTTGTCTGTTGTCTTTTCACAGTTCCTGCATTCCCAGAATTCCAAGAGGATGATAGGACACCCCAGGTAGCCTTGCTTGAAATTTGCATCGCGCTCAGTCATCAGTTTCCTTGGGCCCTGCTCTGTCGGCTGGTCAGGCTGAGAAAGGAGCTGCTTTGCTGTCAGACACTTTTTAAGTCTTTTCATTACCAATCCACGAGGATGGCAGCAGACAGAGAGTCCTTTCCTCCGCCAAGTGGCTGCACTTGGAGCTGCCACGTTGTGGACCATTACCTATAATGACCTCATGGGTATTCGGCAAAGATAATTTTCTTTGTAGGATAAAAAAGGCAGGTCTTGAGGAAGGTTTTGCAGATTAAGCCCAGGGTGAAGCATGATGAGCTGGTGTTGGTATCTAAGTGGAGGTGTTGCTTTTTTCCAGAACAAAGCCATTCCGCCTCTGCCATCGCCATGAAGATGCCGTCAACGAAGCAACCATCAGTGAAAGCGAGCCAGATGCCTCACTTCTCGGCTCTAGAGCTCGGGGTTCCTTGCTCTTTGCCAATTTTTACATGCAAATTCTCTACCCATGAGCTTCTATTTCAGTCGTAACATTCCTCAGAACTTGCTTATACACCAGCGAGGAGCCAGATGCCTCCCACAGATTCGGGGGAAGAAAAGAACATAGGCTACCCCATGGAGAAACAAATTCTGGAAAACTCAATGGAGGCTAAAAAAGAGAGTTCTTGCTTGAGGAAGGCGGGTGAGGAGGTGGCAATGGTGGGCCGGCACCCACTCGCCCGGGCTTCCCAAAGTGACTGTAGGTAGGTCTTCCCACCCCGTGTTCAGTGAAGCCACAGTGGTAGCATGAAATGGATCCGAGGGGACCTACTGACACCACACACACTGGCAAGCACAAAGGCTTCGTCCCTTCCCTTTTCTTTCAGAGATATGGTTGTGGGATATTTACCAGTGCAGCACCCTGGGGCGAAGAATCCCATTTTTTGCCAATGTCTGCCCTTTGAGAAAGCCCACCGGGAACACACCCGCAGGCAAACAAATTCAGTTTTATGAGCTTCCTGCACCAAGAGTGGTGGGACACGAGGGGCGCTGTGGAGCATCTCACTGAGATAGAGCGGGATCACTCAGCATTAGAGAAATACAGATCAAACCACCTCACACTGGTCAGAATGGCTAAAATTAACAACACAGGAAACAGCAGATGTTGGCATGGATGAGGAGAAAGGGGAACCCTCTTACACTGTCGGTGGGAATGCAAGCGGGTGCAGCCACTCTGGAAAACAGAATGGAGGTTCCTCAAAAAGTTAAAATAGAGTTACCCTATGATCCAGCAATTGCACGACTAGGGATTTATCCAAAGGATACAAACATAGTGATCTGAAGGGGCACGTGCACCCGAATGTTTATAGCAGCAATGTCCACAATAGCCAAACTATGGAAAGAACCTAGATGTCCATCAACAGATGAATGGATAAAGAAGATGTGGTATATATACACAATGGAATACTATGCAGCCATCAAAAGAAATGAAATCTTGCATTTGCAACGACGTGGATGAAACTAGTGTTACGCTAAGCGAAATAAGTCAATCAGAGAAAGACAGTTATCATGATTTCACTCAAATGTGGAATTTAAGAAACAAAATAGATGAACACAGGGGAAGGGAAGGAAAAATAAAATAAGACAAAAACAGAGAAGGAGGCAGACCCTAAGAGAGTCTTAACTATAGGGAACAAGTTGAGGGTTGCTGGTGGGGAGGTGGGTGGGGGGACGGTACTGGGTGATGGGCATTAGGAGAGCACTTCATGGAATGAGCACTGGGTGTTGTTTGCAACTGATGAACTACTGAAATCTACCCCTGAAACTAATAATACACTATATGTTAACTAAATCGAATTTAAATTAAAAAAAAATTTTTTTAAAAAGAAATGGGAGTTGGAAGGGGCCCACTGTAGGTTTGGGCTCA
The DNA here is from genome assembly GCF_963455335.1 of Martes martes. Classification (NCBI taxonomy): domain Eukaryota; kingdom Metazoa; phylum Chordata; class Mammalia; order Carnivora; family Mustelidae; genus Martes; species Martes martes. Next base: position 112,374,149 of record NC_137895.1, read on the forward strand.
TGTAGAATGATTTTTAAGAGGGACTGGGGAAGGCGGGACAGGGCTGCATCGGAGGCTGCCTCAAAGCAGAGGCAGGACCCCAGAGGGGTGTGCGGCAGTCGTCCCGTGGTTCAAGAGGCAGAATGAAGCAGGGCTGAGGAAGCCACTAGAAGAGAAGCTGCCCTTTGGTTAGAAAGCAAGGATGGTTCAGAAGGAAAGAGTTTTCCCCATCATTTTGCAGCTGTGGTATTGCCTTGGAGATACCCAGTCTGTGTGGCCTTGGCCGTATCCCATCAGAAACTCTTTTTTTAGGTTCTATTAGGAACATCGCAGTCTAATTAGCAGCAGTACAAAGAAGGGAACTCGGGGTCCTGTTTTCTTGGAAACCAACAAGTTAAGATAACTGTAGAATGCGGTGGCCACACCAGCTATTGCTGTGGAATCCAAGGCTGCGTCCCTGTGTCAAGGTGACCCACGGGCTCAGAGCCTCGAGGCAAGAGTGGGTCCCTCATTCCCATGAAGCGAATCCAAAGCAAAGCTTCTCACAGTCGAGGATGTGAGAAAACACAGCTTCTCGGCATAATTTCATTGCTTTCAATGAACAAAAGCAGTTTCTCCCGGTTCACACCTTCTACCTACTTCTTCCTGCTCACCCATCACGAGTTCAGACTCACTGGTCTGGCCACCGGTTTCACAGGGAACATGGCTGCATTTTTACCCAAAATGTAGGCAGAGTGAAAGTTTTTAAGAACTCTGTGTCTTTGACACCTTTAGTCTCCAGCGCCTGGCACAAAGTAAATACCTAATAAACGTTGGTGGAATTAAACAATCCGGCCTGCGGGGCGCTGGGAACAGAAATGGGACTGTGGGCACTTCTCAGACCGCACTGTTCGGACACTCTGCGCTCTGTACATTTATAGGTTGTTTGTTACCATCCCTGCCAAGTTCCTTTTTCTGTCGAGGGGGCCACTCCAATACCACACGGATAGGAAGGAAAGTGTGGTATTTGCAGCTGTGCCCTGTAGGTGTGGTCCTTGCTACAAGTAAACACAGAGCCCGATTGTTTTCTAGAATTGAGATCCATATGGCCACAGAAGATGAGAACCTTTCGGCTGGGTTCCCCTTAATGTTGTCCACCAACCACCTGTGCCAGGCTCACCGGAGAGGCGTGCTCACAAAGCACCGAGTCCCGTTTTCAGCCCACATCGGCTGAATTGGAGCCGCCAGCCCTGGAAACTGGGGTCTGCGGTTTTCACAAACTCCCCTGCGTGTTGTTTGTGCGCACTAGGGTTTGAGAACAGTTCGTCCAGACGATGCTATTTTTTTTTTCCTGTAAGATTTGCTCATCTAATAAAGCGATGGGAATCTATTGATTCACTCGCCCATTGAACCAACATTCACTGAGTGCCCGGTGCAGAGATAACTGCAGTGAAAAAGACTCTCGGGGAGCTTCCAGGCTTCCAGGAAACTCATCGGTCAAGACCACAGGTCATGATGTACAAGAGATTTTGTTTTCCTTTTTTTAGACCAAAAAGAAAAATAAAATGGCGCCATGTTTGCTGACCAATGATCAGAATTGCTAATGTTCACAAGCTAAACTGTTTGCAGAGGTTACTTCTCAGAGGGTGGGGTTCCTTGGCAGTGTGAAGAGAAATGGACTTCATTGTACCACCCCCCGTTTGATGGCATCCTCCACTCCAGTCCCCTCTCCACATCCTGACTCCACTGACAGCTTGGTGTTGAGCCTGGCACCCAGGCCACTGGCTTATCCCCTCCCACTGCCAACCACCTCAGTCTCTCCCAGGTTCTGTAGCACCAGCCATGGCGGTCACCGAGGCAGGAAACGGAGCTCCTGTGCCTTGGCCCCACCTGTCCAGACTCCCTGCAAAATCTGCTTCTCTCCTCACCTCCAGCTTCTCAGGATGCTCCCTGTAGTATGCAGGATCTCACTTGCTCAAAGGCTAGTAGGGGCATGTAGTGTCCCACATAGGGCAAACTTTGACTAATAATGGATAAGACAAGCAACAGGCCATCTGTACCCCAATGTTTATAGCAGCAATGGCCACGGTCGCCAAACTGTGGAAAGAACCAAGATGCCCTTCAACAGATGAGTGGATAAGGAAGATGTGGTCCATATACACTATGGAGTATTATGCCTCCCTCAGAAAGGACGAATACCCAACTTTTGTAGCAACATGGACAGGACTGGAAGAGATTATGCTGAGTAAAATAAGTCAAACAGAAAGAGTCAAGTATCATATGGTTTCACTTATTTGTGGAGCATAACAAATAATATAGAGGACAAGGGGAGATGGAGAGGAGAAGGGAGTTGAGGGAAACTGGAAGGGGAGATGGACCATGAGAGACTATGGACTCTGAAAAACAACCTGAGGGTTTTGAAGGGGCGGGGGGTGGGAGGTTGGGGGAACCAGGTGGTGGGTATTAGGGAGGGCACGGATTGCATGGAGCACTGGGTGTGGTGAAAAAACAATGAATACTATTACGCTGAAAATAAATAAAAAATTTAATAAAAAAAAAAAAAGACAAACAACAGCCATCAGAAAAAAACCTAGCTACCCCACCTCCAACGTGCACACCCATGGACTGCTCCAGGCAAGATGGTTCCTGAAGTCTGTTGGGAGATGCCTGTCCCTTCCTTTCCTTTTTTCATTATTGCTGCCCTAGGAGAGTTCCCCTAGGTACCAGCGTATGAGCTCTGCCTCAGGCTCCGTTGTCCAAGGAAATCATGCTAAGACAGCATCTCCACTTAAAAATTAATTTCTTCCAATTTGTCTACTAAAATATTTAAAGTGTCTAACTGTGGCATTATGCCCGAGTGTCCATCTCTGTCTTGAAGGCGGGGAGCGGGTGGTGCCTGGCTCATATTTGTTTCTCCAGCCCAAGAATCCTGACTTCAACATAGTAGGAAGTCAGTGGCATGCATTTGATTAAATAATGCAAAATTTCTGCCTTCAAGAGGCTTGTGATCAGAATTGTCAGGCACCTGGAGCCATCCCTGAAATGCGATTAGTCCCCTCAAACAGTCAGGCCCCTGGACAGTGAGCTAGAGCCGCCCTATGTGATCATACAATGACAGGAGTCAAAAATGGGTGAGAGCATGGCAAGGAAATAACAGGTTATTGATGATAACTTCCCAGTTCCCAAAATGAACTGCTAAGGGGCCTGTGATTTTCCCAGGCTCTGACAGTCAAGCCGTGTACCACAGGCTCCTCCAAATCACTTTCACACCAAGAAGAGTCAGGTGAAGGCACAGAGAGCCTCATCGTATAGACAAGGCAATCTCTAGATTTTAATGTGCAATTACCCCCAACCTTATCTTCCCAAGAACTTTCTATTTCATAGATTTGCATACGTTGAGAACACTCTTTTTGGTTACTTATATTTTTGTCAAACATAGATTTTGCATCCTACATGGTTTTTAAAAAAATCAGATTGTTTTAAAAGGCAGTCTCCTACCGCTCCACTCACAGTGATCTATGCGCTAGATAGATCCCCAGGGCTAACTACAATCAGCCCTCTTGACTGTGCCCCAAGAATTTACGGTCATGTTTCTAAACAATAGATGGCTATTTCTGATTCTTGATTGTCCACTTTAGACACTAACTAAAAACATCTCACTACGGTATATTAGACATTAACTATTAACATCTCACTATGGTGTATTAGACATTAACTATTAATATCTCACTATGGTATGTTAGAACTGTCCTCTCACTCCCCATTTCCCTGCTGCCTTCCCCTACCCTTTGGATCAGACTTCTCACAGTATGTAGCTGTATCAATAGTCAATTACATATGCTTATATAATTATCATTCACCACTGAGACCATTAGCACATAGGTCAATACTCCTTTCCTACAAATTTTTGTCCTGGGGTTAATAATTACTCCCATTTAATTCATTTGCCTGATTTTCTTTGTGTCTATGATTGTTTCCCTCCAGATACTCCAATAATTCTGCCCAAGGTCTATAAATTTTCCTCTGCCATACACTTATAAATATGTCCCCATCCCCAGTTTTCCATCCTGTTTGGACAATGCCTGGGGTCCTTCTGAGCTTGCCTAACCCTGCAGCTGTCACCCTTGGACTCCTCTACTTTGGGTCTTCTGTTTCTTAGATTATTTCCTGTCCAATAAATTTAAGGGTAGAATAAAGACATCTGCTGACAGGTAGGGACTCATATTGTCCATTTCCCTAGGAAACTATTAGACGATGTGCTCTTGTCCAATCAGAGAGTAAACCAAGAAACAGGAAGTTGCAGACCCTAGTCCCAGGCATTCGAAAACGGGAGAATGGCTAAAGGAAGCTGAGTCGCTTCTCTGCTGGGACACGACTTCTGTAACACTGTCCCAAGGAGCAGATGACCACAATGTATCCACATTATCAAATCACCACCATGTACACTTGAAACATCTGAACAATTTTTGTATGTCAGTTATAACTCAATAAAATTGAAATTAAAAAAACAGAACAAAACAAAACAGAGGAAACAGAAAAGCTTTTAAAAAGTGATGGCAAAGATTCTTTCTTAGTCTGATTGGCTCAGAGCAGAGCCGTGGGAATAAATAATCTTAGAAGAATTCAGTGTAGACATCAATGCGATTACCAGCATATTCTTACTGGTTGGCAGAGCAGAGAATTAGAGGTTGGGAATCACTTTCCCTGGGCACACTGAAGGCCAGGATCCCTCATCTCCTGGCTTATCATGTCACAATGGAGAAGTCCGGTGCTATTCCCATTCCCAGCCCTTTGTATGTGCCCTGTTTCTGGAACCTTTTAGGGTAATTTTATTACCCCAAGTTCCATGATGTTACATCTCAAGGCAGGCCTTTCTCTAGTCGTCCGAGTATCGATGTGAACGCTCCATGGGCCCTTTCGATCTAGATAATCATGCCCTTTGGTTCTGGGAAATTGTCTTGAATTAATCCCTCTTGTAATTCTGTGCACTTCGTTTGCTTTGTTTTCTATTTCTGGAACTCTTGTCAGTCAGCTGTTCGACCTCCTGACTTAGTCTGTAAATTCCTAGTTCTTCATTTCCTTATGTTCATTTGTCTTTTTATCCTTTCTTTTCTAGGGTGTTCCCTTCTCTTCTCTCCTAGTTTTCCCAATAAAATGTTGGAAGGAGGTGTCTCTTAGTTTTAATTTCCATGATCTCTTTCCACTTGTCTGATTATTCCCTTTTTTATCTTTTTTTAACGTTAAGGACAAATACACCTAGCACATGGTGGAAAGCAGAGATGGGAGGTTAACTTTCTGGTGACTCTTACAAGGACACTAATCCCATCTATAAAGGTTCCACACTCATAATCTCATCTAATCCTTATAATTACCTCCTCAAATGCCCTACCTCCTAATAACCATTGTTCAAGGTTCAGGTTTCAACATAGGAATTTTGTGGGGGGGGGGTGCACAAACATTCACTCCATAAAAACTTCTCGTCTAACCAACTATGTTTTAAAGCAATATTTTATGCCTGGGTGATGGGGGCATATTAGCTCACCTCTCTACAGTAACTCCTCCTAAAAGCTAAGTTTCAGTTCCCTCCAATTTTCTAAATCATCGTCACCTCTATGGGCTATTCGTTTCCCAGGAATTTATTAGGATGCTTTGCCCACTGTTGTCTTCTACTGCCTTTGAGAGTTTATACCTTTCTTTTTATTATTATTCCTTTGCTGGCATATTGGGAGAGGAAAAAGATACATGAGATCAATTTACCTTGTCTTACCAGAAGTGTCTACTACCTTCCCGAGCTCCTGCATGTCCTTTTCTTTGTGATTGCCGTAGCTCACCATTTCCCAAAGGACATTTGGAGGAACAGTAGTTACATGGGCTGTTAATAAAGGTACGTGAAGAAAGGATCTCATGGCCAGATAAGCATGGGGGACATTAGACCGCAAACACCTTCCAGCAATGCCAATATCTTTCGAACAATTTGGACAGCATTCTTCAAGAAATGCCTCCAGAGCCAGCTTAAAATCCACATAAGAAAACCATTCTCATTGCATATGGCACACCTCTTCTGTGATCACACGCACACACCACACACACACAATTTATATTAGACTCAGCTTGCACAACTATCTTAGTTCCCAGATTTGACTCTAAGTTATTTTAGATCTAAAATATTCAAAAGAATGTGCTTTAGTCTCTGCAGAAGAATTCAAAGCATGTTCTGAGTGATGACAAAGTTAGCTTAAGTCTCGAGCCACCGAAGATAAGCACTTTGAAAGGGACAGCACGCCATCAAATTCACAAGCCCTGCTTATGAATATTTTGTAAGTCTTTTGATTTTATGGCTACATGTTATACTCCAATGAGGCACATCCTGTTCCAAATCCCTAAGAAAACAAGGATTAATCTCCTTCAATGACCAATGAAGTCTTCTCTTCTGACAGACATCAAAATCAGCGAGGGTTTGGCCTCTGTTTTCTTTATTCTTTCTGTGAAGCTCTTCCTATGAAGTTGTCCCACATTTGATGTGTCCTTTGTTAAATACCACTCATTCTCTGCCAATTTCGAAAAACACGCTTTATTTCTACTGCTACAGCTGAAAGGAAGAGGAAAAAAGGGTCTGGGATTTTTTTTTCAAGAGTGGGTGGGGAGAAGCTTTTCCAAAGGCACCCAGTGATTTTCTCCATTCCCAATTTTGACATTTCTTTCATGGTTTGTCTCTTTTCTGAGGAAAAGATGCTTCCTGTATGCCAAAATGCCACTTGTTACAAATGCAGTCAGCATCCCTGAAACACTCAGAGGGTAACTTCATGATCCACTGAAGTGTCTGGCTGACACACAGTGCAGCTCAGCTGCCAGGACCCTAAATGAATGCCGATTACAATTAAATGCAAATTAGCCGCAACAGTACATACATAATTTCTTCAGCTGCCTCCATATTCCAAGGCACAAATGCCATTCCAGACTGTTATAATTAATTACCCCCGGAGAAGTGTACAGTAAGGATATCCCTATCATTTCATCTTTCATCATCGATTTACACGTCTGACATGGGGAGCATGTCGTTTGCCAGTTAGGCAGTTTAATTAGGTTAATCGACGCAGCTACCAATATGCTATGGAAGTCACTAGACTGGTTGCTACCCACCCACCTCGTTTTCCTGCAGTGCAGCACGCTGGTGCAGGACCGCCGCTGACGCCGAGCACCAATCCGGCAGTGGGCAACCCTGCCCTTCGCCAGCCTCATGCCCAGTGTCTCTCCAGGGCTCAGAATGGTGCCTGGCGTGTCCTAAGTGTTTATTAAATTCATTCAATAAATGGATGAATGGATGTTCTAGAGGATACTTTCCTCACTGCAATGCCTGACTTCCACGGAAAATCAGAGAAGCTCTATGAACAAAAGGGCCAGAGGATGTGAAGAGAGGATAACTGGTGAAGACAGAGCCTGTGACCAATTGTCCTGTCCTGCCACGTTTCTGCAGCCACCAAGCCAAGCCTATGGTCTGCCTAGCCCGGGGGTTCTACTGGAATGTGTTAAAGGTGAAGAGTGTCAGAATGCCATCTGGGCACCACATGGTCGCACTTTCCCATTAAGCAGAACCTCAAGTGCTCACAGCAGGGTGCTGCTTTCTCTGCCAACACCCTACAAAGTGTCTTTGCAGATGTCTCCATTTGACCAATGAAGCATTACAATGGGCCCATTCATGAATGAAAAAGCTCCTTATTAGATATGGCAGGGGTTCCTAGCTACCCCCAGAATGGAGGCTTTCCTACCACCCTTGTCCCTTTCAAGTGGCTGCCCAAGGGCTATATTATCTAAGCTGGTCTTGCTTCTAGATGGCTTCATTCAACTAGTTCTCACCAACAGAATTCTGGCAGCTCGTATTATCTAGTCCTCCACCCCAATACGTCCCATTTCACACAGTCTTACAATGGGATGTTGTCCTCCCGCATCAAGCAGTGGACTCTCTGTTCTCTCCCTTTCATCTGGGTGAGCTCGTAAATTTTGTCAGGCCAAATCATAAAAGCACACAGCTTCTTCCCCATCCTCTTGGGACACTCACACTTGGAACACAGTCACCATGTTTTGTGGCCCCGCACACCACAGCTCCGCAGCCGTGTGGAACGTCCAAGCATGGATGTCCTGGCTGCAGCCGCAGGTGATGTAGCAGCAGACACCACCCTACAGGAGAAGGAGGTGAGCTGGCCAACAGACTCTAGCCCTCAGACTTCGAGCCACGCCAGGACATACCATGTGGAATGGAAGTAAGATGTCCACACCAAGCCCTGTCCAAATCGCAAATTCATGAGCAAAACAAATGTCATTGTTATAAGCCACTAAGTTTGGGGTCATTTGTTATGCATCAGTAAAGGACCGGGACAGGATTGCGAGTGACAATGATGTCTGTCACTTCTAAGACAAAGTATTGAAGAACTAGGGGTGTCCTTTCTGTAGGTACCCTTTCTCCAAGGCCCTAGTGTAGGTGGACCACAAGAGGGAGTGACCCAAGTATCTCGATGGCCACTCTGTGGCAAGCTTTCCATCACTCAAGAACGCCTGCATCAAACTATTTCAGAGATAGAAATAAATGTCTGTTAAGACATTAAAACTCAAGAGTTTTTATTTTATTTTTTATTTTTTTATTTTTTAAAGATTTTGTTTATTTATTTGACAGACAGAGATCACAAGTAGGCAGAGAAGCGGGCAGAGAGAGAGGAGGAAGCAGGCTCCCCGCTGAGCAGAGAGCCTGATGCGGGGCTTGATCCCAGGACCCTGAGATCATGACCTGAGCCGAAGGCAGAGGCCTTAACCCACTGAGCCACCCAGGCGCCCCTCAAGAGTTTTTATTTTTATAGCACCTAGGATTATCCTACCTAATTCAATATATATATTTTTTTCTAATCTCCCCCAAATCTTCTACTCTGACCAGTATCTTCCTCTCCTTTAGTCTCCCGGTTGTCTGCATAATACTAACGGTTGTCACTTGGGCTTCTGTTCAGTTATCCTCACACAAAGATGAAGCTGTGTGTTATCAGAAGGACAATACTTAAAAACTTCAACTCTCGCAGAGGACGTATAGGTAGAGGGCAAAGGAAGGGTAGGAACTCATCCCTCCTGACCCTCCTCAACACCTCCAGGACGAGGGCAGCCCTGGCCCAGGACAAGAAGGAAGGAAACACTATGCTCCATAGAAGTGAGCCAGCACAGGCCAGTGGACAGGCTCCCCAACACTCCTTGCAGAGGCAGGCTTCTAGACCGAGGACGAAATTGTCACATGCAGACCATTAGGAGTGGACCTGCCATGTTTCATAACCAGTTCAGAAGGACCAGATAGACCTTTGGTTCCCATGCGCTTTGATGCCAGACAGAGGGCTAAGAAAATTCGAGGCCCAGCCCAGCATCTGCACCCCCAGTGTCTAACCCCTCATCCACAGGTCTCAGGGACCTGGGTCTAACGTTCATCCCCTCAGCTCTCCCTTAACAAGAATCTTCCTCCTTCACTGGTTCTGAAGGACCACAGGCCACCCGACTTTCCGAAATCATGACAGTGTGATATCCCAGAGCATCATCTCTGGCACTTGGGAACACAAGAGTAGAGAATGTTGGCTCATTTTTAAATATTAACAGGAGCTGGTGCTACAGGAGGTGACAATGAGCCTCCGTGGGTCTCTTTCAGGGTTTCTGAATTCTGAGAGATCCCCAAAGGTCTTGCCCTCTGCCTAACATTAAAATCACTCCCTAACCTGAAACACATTTGGAAAAACTGGAGAAATTCTGCTGGGGAGCTCAGATTGTGTCCCTGACACTCAGGAGGGGAATCTTGGTGTGAACCATGCTGTTCCAGGAAGTGGCTTTTTGAATGTGCCGCATAAAATATGTTCAGCATAAAATATCAGTGCCTGACCTTATACCTGCCCCATGCATCCTCCTAGCACCAGGGGACCTGCCCCACAACCACCCCCAGCTTCCTTCCTGATGATACCACTCACCTCTATTACTTATAGCTGCCTAGAGCCTTCCCTGCTTAATTTTTATTTTTCTTTTCAACACTGAATGGCAGCTGCCCAGAGAGCACTTGGGATCCAATCCAAGATGAAAAAGCTTCACCACTAAATGGAAAAGTACAATAAAAATACCCCTGGTTCATGTTTACTTTTTGAATTACTTCATCTGTGAGTCCCAAACCCTCTCAACTCACAACTGCCTGGCATCTTGGGGCATCATCCCAAGCAAGGGTCCGTGGGCTTTGCTCTGCGTTGCCAGCCCAGGAACAGTATGAGACGAGATCACGTGCCATTTCCCCAGCTGGCCTGTGGGAGAATTTTTTGGTTTTTATGCTTCAACAGAGACCCCCGAGTGGAATTCAGCTTTTCACAGTTCATTCCTAAGTTGAACAAACCCTTTTTCTAGGGGGACCTCAAGAATGTTAGAGATTCCCTCATCTTTCCATGGTTCCAAGCATGGTCTAATCCCTTATCTCTCCATGAGCTGTTTGGCTCATGCTGTTTTGATTTCACCGGAACGGCTGAGCCTCTGAGATCCCTGGCTCTGGCCTCCTCTCTTCAATGGGTCCCTCTGGGCCTCTGGGCTTAACGTCTTCAATGGAGATCTTGTGGGATAATGTTTCCAGATTTGTTTTCCAGAGCCTCAGCCCCTGGGAGCAGACTCGCCTGGGTTTTGTCAGTCCCTGCCCAGCCCCTCCCCATCAATCTCCCCTCCAGCCCCTTCTCCTCCGTCAGCAGGTCCCTCCCTGTTGGCTCCATCCTTCACTGCTGACCTTGGAGGAGCGATAAGGCTTCGGTGGCTGTGCTCCGCCGGGGAGATGCGGAGGGACCAAAAGCCAATTTCTAGTTTTCGGCCGCTTCTAGCTCCTAACAGATTTGAGGGTTTTAAAGGCTTTGTCAATCCAGGAAACCTCTTTCCACCCATCCCCGTCCTTGAAGCTCCTCGCAAAAACACCAGCCCCCGCTGATAAGACTCTTTGTCCTCTTCGGCCCGATCTGCTTCATGCTGCCCAATGCTGCCGAGTGAACGGTTGCCTCACTGAACCCCCAAGACCAGCTCAAGCCGTTACCCCATTTCTGGTGTTCTACCATGTGGGTGCTGGGTGGGGGTGGGAGGGATCATCCTAGGTAGCCCGCCCACCACTGCTGCCTTCTCCCTTCCTACCGACCTAGGTCCTGTCTGCACTCCCAGGTTTGCTGGGCAGGTAAGAGCATCTGCCTGAAGCAAAGGAGCCGAGAACCTTGACAAGTCCAGACTCTCTAGCAAATCAGATGAAGAGGAATGTAAATCAGGATGGTGCTCATTACGCCTTAGCCCCGCGTCACTCAGGTCACAGGCTCCCAGCTGTGTGACTCTTTTCTGCCTTCACGTAACAATCAGCTTTCAAAACTAACCCTCCACACCCCGACCAGCACCCTCATAAGCAGTAGCAGTTCAAGTCTGAGAGTCACAAAGGCAATGAAGGACGGACCGCTCTGACCCTGTCTTTGCCTGATGCAGACGCCCACGCCGAGGGGATGGCTCCATCCAAGCCACCTTAGTCATCTGAGCACTTGGTTTAGGAGCGCCTGTAAAACAGGGGCTTGACCCAGCGGGCAGACACGGTCCCTGGTTTTTAGATATCACAGATCATTCTGATGTTCTCAGGGTTGGGACATCCTGAAAGTGTGCCCAGAATGTGATGGCAGGAGGAATGAGAACAGCTCACCCATCTAGAGGGAAGGGGAGAGGAGTGCAGAGGACCGGGGGACTTAAGTCAAGAAGCCATTCGTGCCTTCATTCAAGAACCCGAGAATTCATTTACTGAGAGCTGATGACGTGCCAGCCTGAGCACAGAGACTACGCCGCGCATACACTGGCACACGAAAAAGATTGTACAAAATCCTTGTTCTCATGGACATGATGGACCTTGGTCTCCTGGAAGAGGGTCCAGCTTGTGGGGAGGTAGGAGGGGAAGAGGGGATTCTACTTTCCGGGTGAAATTGAGGAAACTAAGGCTTTGACACTTACAAAGTGGCAGAGGGAAGGTGTAAATGCGGGGCCTCCCGACCCCACTACCCACAGCTACATAGAAGGATCTGTTAAGATGGGGGTCACGGGGCCCTAGAAAACCCACGCCGACGCTGGCACTTCACGTGGTGGGGAGTTTGGTCCTTCGGTTATTTTTCCCTTCTGAACAGAACTTTCTGGGGACACAAGGGTTACAAATGCTCTTTTGCTCAGCACTTTTAGCATTGGCTTCCAGGCCTATCGGGCAGAGATATTCATCTACATAAATAACACAATTCCCTTAAGGAATTCAAAACATTTTAGAAACTGCAATCAAATTTGTAAAATAAGGCAAAGCAAAGCATAACAAAAAAAACAACAAAAAAGTTATGTAACCCTTTTTTTGTTCTGCAAAGCTGTAATTAAGAACAAAAATTAGACAGATATACAAGGAAAGAGCATAGAGTTTATCAGTGTATTATTTTGAGGACAAAGTATAAAAGCAAACATGTGTATTTGGGGGGTTTCATATGTGTGATTCCCACACAAAGACTGAAATTCCTGTTTTAACAGAATTACCTGCCCCCCCACCCCCGCCGGAAGTAAACCATGGAGTACACGGGTACTTTCCAGCCATCACTTTCTTTCAATTCTAAACTGGTTACAGGAAAGGACACACTGTGTTATGGAAACAGAGCACCAGCTTGGTTTTAAGAGGGAAGCTGAGATACATACCTACCTACCCATGGTTACTTCCGCTTGAAGAGAAAGAAAACAAACCCCAAAGCCTTGAAGTGATAACCAACGGTTAGTTTTACTTCACAGGTGATAACAACGTGTCCTTTCATAAGCAGAAGATGCAAAAACAGGGCTGTGCGTTTCTTCCTTTTCAGTGGAAGGGCAGGTCCGCAGACTTGCCCTCTGACAGCGGCTCCCATCTCTCTGCCCGGCCATCACTCAGCTCCTATGGATTTACTCCATCTCGGTGTCACTTCCCAAGGGCACAACCTAGACCTGGTCATCATCGGCATCACTTTCTGTGCCCCCATCTCCCTGTCTCCTTGGTTCTTCCTCTTCTCCCCAGTGTTCCTGCTCTGCACCTTCACAGAAGCCCCCGTCTCTAGGCTCCTCTTCCTCCCGATCACCCCTCCGCCATCCCTACTCAGTAGAGCTGTTCTTCATCTATCGCTTGCCCCTCTCCCTTCTCGCTCTGCTGCTCTCCGTCTTTAGAATTCCTTCTTCTTTCACGTCTCCACCAAGCTGGACTCTTTTCAATGAGGTCAAGGCGCACCATCTCAGGGATGAGAACAGAGATTTTTTTTTTTTTTTTAAATCTGTTTTGTTCACTGTCACAGTCCCAACACCCAGAAGAGTGGCTGGCCCATGATCCCCTCTCAATAGATAGCGAATGAATGACTGAACCACTTTACTGCTTAACTCCCCTGGTTCTCTGCACCATTCTCTCTTTCCCTTTGGATGGGTCACCTGCCTCCTCCTTTGTTTTCCCATCTCATTCTGTGTTCACTTCCAGGATTTCTCAACCCTGAGCGAAGTTTGGTGCATAGCAAATGCTTGCCCTGGGTAGCTGTGTAAATATCATGATCCTAATGTCTACGAGTCTTCTCCTTATCCCCAGTGGCCCACTAGTGTGACAATCAATCCCAAAGCCCCCTTCAAAGCTTCTCCCAGATAGTAGTTCGTTCCCTCAAATTATAGGGGAACGAACATTCTGACCATAAATCCTAGCGCCCCTATTGCAATATGGTAACATGTGTGTGTGTGTGTCCCAAATAATCTTAGAAAATAAAAGTCTTGTTCTTTTGATGTGTACGATTTTCCAAGGGGAGAGAGTATATTTCAGAGGGAAGAGCATTGGGTTTGCAGAGCTGGGACTGGGGTTTGAGATTTGTCTCCTTCTCTTCCTAGCTTTGTGATGTAGGGTGACTCACTTAGCTTATCTCAGTTGTCCTCATCTGCAAAAGAGGATATTAGTCCTCTCCAAGGTTTGTGTTAGAATTACAAATAAATGTAAAAATTCAATGTCAACACTGACCCCCAAAAAGGGACAAATCAGAACATAGGTAAGGATTCCTGAATAGTTGCTAATTGAGCTCTGCTTCCCTTTCTTCTCTTGTCACCTTCCTACCCGCCAGCCACACACCCAACCCCTTGATCATCTCAATGCATCTTCCAACAGAAAGGATGTATAAGAAGCATCCATTCTTAGTTTTAAATCCCAATAAATTACTTAGTGGAAGATAAAGGAAGCTACGTCTGTTTGGGTTGAAACGAGTTTTATGAGCGAGCGGCAGACTGCTTGGTTCGCCATGCCCGCCCCACAGTTTCCATGGAGAGAGGCTGCACTCAGAGCGTACACCTGTCTCCTGTCATGTTGTATCCGAGTCAGCTCTTCATTCTAAGGTGGCAGGCTTTCTCTCCAAAACACTCCCCCTTTGCTACTACATGACCCCCTCTCGTGCAGTGGGAGTTTGCCACGCACTCATCAACCCGGGTCTGTGCTCACAATTGCATCTTTTCCGTGGTTGGCACATCCACCCTGATAGCTTTGATTAGTTTCAGTCTCTCTTAACGGTTAACAGTTGCATCCGCCAAGGGAGGCTAGACTTGAGCTTCGACTAAACCGATTAGCAGCAAGACTCCCCACTCCCCCTGCCTCCCTGCTCCTGCACCAATGCCCTGAATTGACAGTACGGGCATCTCCACAGCAGCTGTGCCAAGTTCTAAGCCAGGACTTTCGAAGCCTTTGCCTGACCTCCGTCACCTCTGGACACCACCTTTGGGAGCCCCAGCCGATCTGGGCTGAGCCTCGCTGTCTCTGCCGTGAGCTACTTTTCTGTAAGGTGCTGTTCTGATGGTTTCTATGGCTCATAGAATGGGTTGAATGTTGGCCTCTACCTAGCTTCACCCAGTAGAACAAGGTGGCATGGTTGTCTTAAATGAGATTCCAGTTATAGAATAGTCTTTAAGCCCCGAAGCCGCTTGAAAAGGGAAAAGCCACCAGTTTTAAGTCAGCACCAGGGGGCTGCCCTGGTGAGAGGTGAACCACAGCCTGTGTGTAAGCTGGCAAAGAAGCTAAAAGTGAAAGTGGGATCTTTGCCACCTCCGGTCCCTTCAAGTCGGCTGAGCCTTGGCGCTGAGCTCCAAACAGAATCTAGAGATGACTGGTTATCTCCTGTTTGTTGATGATCTTGACTGGAAAGTATTACTGAGTGTTGAACGGGCACAAGCCGACCTTGAAATGACTAAGCTTGCACCAGCAGAATGAGTCACAGGCACTGCCAACTTCCAGGCACAGGCCCCAGGCCTGGGTTTTTATAAACTCATTGAGGGTTCGGGCTTTGTTCAATTGGGACTCAAGAGCTGCTTCTCCCTTCTTCTTTTATTCTAAAGGTGACAAAGCAGAACGCAGCACGGGGCCGATGACAATTTTTAACCTCTGGGAAAAGTGAGATTTCTGCTTCCTGCTCATCATTTCTGTTAAAGATTTGACAAGTCTACGGAAACCTTTGCCCCTTGCTCACAGCCAGAACTGAGTCCTTCTGTCTGATCGTTGGAGAATTTATTCCTTTCCTTATTTGGTCACTAGATCCCGACTCTGAAACCTCAGGAGATTTACCTGCAATGACCAGCGTGTCATCTTCCTCCACCCTTTGTATTTTATTTCCAAGGGGGCAAGATGGCAGCGGTGTGGTGCGTTTTTATTTAATTAGCTAAAAGGGTCTGGGTCTACCTCCACTGCCCATAAATTAATGCCCATTGCACATGCCATGTAGAGAAACCTTCAAGGTTAGGATTAGCACGTCAAGAGCTGGAGCTTGATCTTCATCATCAGTCCCTGTCCTGGCCAAAGGAAACAAGTGACTGATAGACCAAGGGCAAGGATCTGTGAATCATGTAACGTCACAGAAGTGGAGCCAAGTAGAAAATATATTGTCCCCAGCTAAGAAGGGCTGCTGCTGGACTGAAGGTTCCAACGGCTCTGCTAGTGGTCAAGTCAGGGTGCTGTAGGCACCAGGGAGGCACATCGACCCAGCCTGGTGGAGTAAATGCTGGAGGTGTCCCCTGCGTCAAGTCCTGAGGTTCAGTAGGAATTGGCCATGTGAAGGAGTGAGCTTACCATGCAGAGGGATCAGCAAAGCTGAAAGCTCAGAGGAGCAAGGAGGTGTGAGAAGGTTAACGTGTTAAACTGGAAGCTCCCAGGCTCCTCGATTTCTGGTCCAATGCAGCATGCACGCATGTGGTCTAGTTCACAGGTGTGGGCCGTTGTAGACCCCTGTGCCTCATGTGACCTTCAACCCCCACTCCCAGTGGGGACACAGGAAGATGAACTACAGGTAAACGTAGTGCAGGACTCGGAAATGGGTCAGCTACTAGTTTTCTCTGAATCACATAAATACAAAGGGAACTGTATTAGCACACACCATCGAAATGCTACGCAATTCATGAGATTAAAAAGACAATGATCATTTTTGTCCCATGAAGCAGAAACTATAGCTTACAAATACTGAAAGAGCTGACTGGTAGGATTCCCTGTTGCTACATTAGTAAAAGCATCAAGATTCAGGTAGCCAACCAGTGAATAATTAATAGCGCCTATTATGTGAAAAAGCATCTAGGAGACGCAAAGATGTGGTGATGGCCCACATCCTCAAAGAATTTGTAATTTTAAAGAATTTATGAATACAAACAGGTATAAATAAAGGTAATATTTCCTAAGTATCGAGAGCCAACTATCCCCAAAACCCCAGGGTGGGAGCGATTACTTCTGATTGGGGTGATGAGAAATCATGAGGGGCTTCACGGGCCTGGGGCCGCCTGGGCTGACGATGGTTTTATGAATCAGACTGGACCTTTGAGCAAGAGTAGGATTTAATTCTAAACGCCACATGGGGTCTTTCTGCCATCATGAAGTGATAAGATTACAGTCAAGTCTCAAGGGCACACACTAGGTCAAATCGTATGATACTGCCATTATTTTAGAGGCAGAAATGGTTGAAAATCCACAAATCTCATGAAATTCAACACAATAATCATATCTGGTCTGAAGCCTTGGTTCAAAGAACCCCGAACAGGTGCGATCGTTCCCACAGCCTGCTGAAGAGGCGTAGCCCGTGCTGATCACCAGCATCTTCACATCTGCTTCCTAGGGAGCAAATTTCCCAGGATCCCACTCCTTCCACTGGAACAAATTCACATGGTTGGAAATCTCTGGACAGTTTGGAAAATTCACTGCGTCATCCCCCAGATTCCCAGTCTCGTGGACAGTGAAGGAAAATCAATTTGGGTAGGTCACATTCTTGATGGTGAATGCTCCTGACAGGTCTTGTCTCTGGAATTCTCACTAAAACAAACTCTCTTAAGCCTCAGCAGCTTCTGGAAAATCCATGCCATGCTAACTTCTTGCTCAATCTTTGGTGGAGGAGATTAATCACAAGCCTACCACCACCGTCTCAACCCTGCTTTGCTAGAACTTGCCCGGAGTGGAAAAAACTCCATTTGAACCCAGACCTGCCATCCCACAGGAGAGTCCTATAAAGGCTGGGGGCTGAGTCAGGCTTTTTGAAGCATGCTTTTTGGAGCTGACCAATTACAGATGCTGTCAACTGATAAGGACCTAATCATTCCCTGAACCAGAGGTCATGAACTGAGAGCTTATTTTTAAAACTGTAATATTAGAGAACCATTTCAATATCCATGCAGAGATGAAGAAAAAGCTTTTTTAAAAAAATAAATAATTTAAATGGTTACATTTCGGCCCTGCCCAGGATTGTGGATTCAACTGCAGCTTGTGGATGGGATTACTGTTCGCAACGTATTTAAATTCACCCCACAAATGGCCTTGTTTCTTTTTTTAAAGGGACAGTCTCATTCTAGAACTAGAAAGAAAAAGGCTTTGGAGACCCAATGATCTCCCAAACGTTCTCAGACATTACTTCATGGGCCCCCGCAGCACCTTTTATAGCTCCTGTTTGGCTCCTTCGGATGCTGAGCTGGAGTGGGGAGCTGGGCCAAGGTCAGCCCCCACCCCCTGCACGGGCAGGGCTGTGCCTGGCGGAGGATGGCACGCGGGCTGGGCCCGTCAGAGAAAACGCTGCCTCAGCAGCTCGGGGAGATCAGGAACTGCTTGCCTTCTGTCCCCGTGGCACCAAACGTGGGCAGGAGAGAAAGAGAAAAACACGATTACAGCTGACTTCGGTGGTGGAATGAGTTGGTGATTTGGAGCCTGGAAGCTCGTCGGAGCCAATCTGACGCTGCCGCCCACCCCCCTCCACCTCCGCGGGCTGGCTGGTGGGGACAGTCTGGCGAAGCCTCGGGGCTGCTGGTCATCACTTCAGCAAGCTCCGTCCTCACTTCATGTCCCCAAGCTGTAGTCCCACGTCCTGCGTCTGCGGGGGAGGAAAGTGAGGCCCAAGGGGGCGAAGGGGTCTTTTCTAAACATACAAGGAGATGGTGGCAAGCCAGATCTCTCGGTTTAAAAAAAAAAAAAAAAAAACTGGGCAGGGAAGACAATTTGGACAGAGGGAGACCAAGAGAGAAACGGGGGAAGACGGGAGAAAAGGGACAGAAGGAGGAAATGAAGCGTTGGGAGCGTAGGATGCTCATGTGTCCCTGACGGTGTCTGCGGCCTCGTGGCCGCCCTGTGCGAGCCTGCGAACGGCCTCACCGACGTCCTGTGGGACCCTGCGGCATGGGGAGCGCCTCCGGGCGGACAAGAGAAGCAGGAACCCCGGCCCCTGGCCTTGCGGGAGGGGAGACCCCGGAGCTGAGCGCCAGCCCTGCCCCGGGCCCTGCGCGCACAGAGCTTCATTCAACACCGTGGATGCCGGTTTTCCGAGGGAGTGAACTGCTCCGGCTCTTCGCCGTCTGTGGAGCCCCGGCCTGCTCCTGCGGCCCAGCCCTAGCGCTTCCGCACACCCGCCGTGGGCGAGAACCGTGCACCTGCGCATCGTGTTCCCGGCCCTGGGCGCTGGACGGCAGGGGGAAGGCAGCGAGCGGAAAGAGCAAAGGAGATGCTCTTGCCTCCTTTCTTGCTATGATCCCAACAAAAATCTCCCATGAGGAAAGGAGAGGAAAAGAAAGAAAAGGGAAAGGGAAAGAAAAAAGAAAGGAGAGGGGAGGGGAGGAGAGGGGAGCGAAAGGGAGGGGCGAGGAAGGCAGGGGAGGGAAAAGGCCCCCGAGAGGGCAGTAGCATTATCCTCTCCCACCCTCGAACCCTTACTGTCTGCTATTTCCTGGGACCACGTGTGTGTGCGTTTCAGGGAAGAGGACATTTGTGTGGTTTTCAAGGGCTGGATGGTGAAGGCGCTCTGGAGTGATGGAACTTGAAGGGAAGGGCAGCGCTGTCCTAAGCCTTGCACCGTGCTGACTGAGGAGGCTGAGGCAGCACCTCCACAGGCTCCAGTGTGATGGCGGGGACCTGCTGGGCAGATGGGGGAGGCCCTGGGCACCTGACCCTCCAGAAAGCAGCCTAGCCCCTGGCGGTCCCTCTGGAGTCACGCCTGGGGTCCCGGACAGCACTTCTCCCACATCTGAGAAGGACATGGGGTCAGAAACACATGAATGGAAAAGAGAAACTCCTTGTGCCTCTGACCCAAGGTCGTGTGTGTCAAGGGTCTCTTGCAGGGGCCAGTAGCATGGATGGGAGCGACCCTGAAAAGAAATGTTCTAACACGCTTTGCTTGCTAATCATTCTTCCTCGTGACTCCCAAACTAGGTTACATTCTCCCTGAGGTCAAGAGTCTTCCAACTGATGGTCCTCCTTTCTGGAGCTTCAGAGGACAGTCCCAGAGAGGCCGGGTGTCCCCCGGGGTGAACGGGAACACTGCGGAGATCTGGCATTGGCTAGAACTTTGAGGGTAGGAGACAAAGTGGAAAAGCTTCACATCCCTGTCGTTGGCAGGCCGGAAGTGTGAGCAGGTCTTCTGTTCTTCTTATGGCCTAGGGCAGAACTGACACACAGGATGTGACCCACGTAGACCTGTGGATAGTTTTGGGAACAAGGGTGAGCAGTATGGCCGTCTTTCTGTGGGTGTGTCTTACGCCGGGGGAAACCCCAGAACGGCCGGCTCTATCCTACTCTCTTCCTTTTAGCAAAGGACCTCTTGGCCTGACCATAAATTCTGAACTGATTTCCTAAGAATATGTCTGGTCTCAAAAGGAGAAAAGGGCACTGCCTGAGGAAGTCCCGCCGCATGCCACCATCTGCTTTCAGAGAAATGAGCAGGAAGTAGAGGCGAGGACATGGCTTGTGGAAATAGGTCAAGCAAAGGCAATGCCTTGGAAAATCACCTTCCATTTGCCATTGGAGGCTATTAAACACGAAAGGAAATTCCCAAAAGAAGAGGGGAGGTATCTGACCCAGTCAGTTTCTACAAATAGCCTAGATACTCAGCGTTCTGGAATGATCCAAGGCGTCTTGGCTCTGGCTGAGGGCGAGGGAAGGATGAGGCCTCTCCTCCAGGTCCTCTGCCCACAGGATGACACACTAAAGCTCTGATTTTGTTGCCCCAGCCAAACTCACAAGATACATCCTCTAGCTGAGCACTATTATTCATATTATATAAGGTCAGCTGGCCTTCGAACAGGGATTCAAACTGTGTGGGTCCACTTTGACAGAGATTTTTTTTCCTTTTTTTAAAGATTTTTATTTATTTATTTGACAGATGGATCACAAGTAGAGAAAGAAGCAGTCAGAGAGAGAGAGAGAGGAGGAAGCAGGCTTCCCCACTGAGCAGAGAGCCCGAGGCAGGGCTCAATCCCAGGACCCTGAGATCATGACCTGAGCCGAAGGCAGAGGCTTTAACCCACTGAGCCACCCAGGCACCCCTGACAGAGATTTTTAAAATAAATACAGCATAGTCCTGTAAATGTATTTTCTCCTCCTTAGGATATTAATAACATTTTCTTGTCTTTCTCTTACTTTATCGTAAGAACAAAGTACAGCACACATATAACATACAATGTGTTTACTGACCATTTATCAGCAAGCCTTCCGTCAGCAGTAGGCTATCTGTCATTAAGTCTGGACGGGGGGAGTCAAAAGTTACTGGTGGATTTTTTGACTGCACAGGGCGGGGGTGGGGGGTGGCCCTCCAGCCTGTGTGTTTGTTGAGGATCAACTGTAACTTAATAAGCATCCCCGGAATCTTCCTGGTGCTTTGAAAATAATACCCCGCCCACCCGCGCTGGCCAGGAGCATGGAAGGAATATGGATCTGCAGACTGGCCTACCTCGTGGCCCTCGGTATTTATGCCTAAACCCCCCTCTCCAGTCCTGGGTGTTCTAGCTCTACTTCTGTGCTTCTGATCTTGGCTCTTCGTTTCGCTCCGTTCTCCAAGCTCTGATGACTGGGCAGTGCACCTATTAATCTTGAATGGAATGAAGTCTCCGCCACTTCCATTTGAAAAAGAAATAGCTTTGCCTTTTCCATTTGATTCAACAGTATAAAATATTTATGATTCCTCTGGCACCTCCAAGCCCCCTCTCTCCCATCGATTCTCTCAGTCAGCACTAAGTGCTCACTTTGAGGAAAGTACTTCCCGTCCATCAGGGACAAGCCCAGGATGACAACATGCCGTGAGCCCAGCTGCTCCAAGTCCGCTGGGTCCCCAGCAAAGCTCCTGGTGCTTCCACCGGGGGCTTCTGTGGGTTTCCAAGCCCCTACCCTGGGGCGCTGGGGGCCTGCTTTTCCTTATTTTCTTCTACCTGGGTGTTTCTGCTACACACGAATGTAAGTGCCATCCCTGAGGGTCCTGTGACTTCAGGGGCTAAGTCAAGATGCCTGGGAGTGAGTTTCATCTGGGAGGCCCCCTGCAGATTGCAGAGGACACGGACGTCCGCGCAACCTGGCTGAGCCAGGTTGGGGGGTTATGTCTTTTTTATTATTTTTTTTTTAAGATTTTATTTATTTATTTGACAGAGAGAGCAGGAACACAAGCAGGGGGAAGGGGAGAGGGAGAAGCAGCCTCCCCACTGAGCCAGGATCCCAATGTGGGACTCGATCTCAGGACCCTGGGATCATGGCCTCAGTCAAAGGTGGGTGCTTGACGACTGCGCCACCCAAGCACCCGTGGTTCTGTCTCCCAGAGGGGAAAGCACCCATATCCCTGTTCTTGGGACTGGCAAGAGGTTTGCCTCTTGCATCTCCAGAGTCACTCCTGCTCTCCCCTTGCTGGTCCCTTTATAGGACTCCTGACTTCACTGTACCAGTAATTCCTCCAAACCCGCTCACTGCCCTAGGTGCGGAAAACACTGCAGGAGGTGGCGTGAGACACTGATCCCAACTGACCCAAAGAAAGATAGAAAGCTTCTGAAGTCCCTAAACCTTTCTGTGCCTCAACTCCTGGGGATTATAACAGAAGTCACCACCCTGCGTGATGAGGAGGGTTCCATGTACTAAACATAAACAGCTTAGAACCACCTGGCACTTACTAAGTGCTCAGTAAGTATGAGCTACGGGTGCTGCAGTTGTCGTCAGCTTCATTTGACAAACCATCATCTGTCCCAGCCACGGATGACAAGGGTGTGTCTCTGGCAGATGGCAGGGAAACACAGTGGGCTAAAAGCCAAGGAATGAGAGAACCTAACATGGGCCCGCCTGGAAGTCCCTTGATGCTTCCTGCCTCTAGCCCAGAGCCCTCGGGTAGGAGCAGTTGGAGTGTGTTAGGCTGTGGGGCAACTGGGCTAACCACACACCCGTGCCTGGTATCATTCTCTATACATAGGGTGTGTCCGATAAACCCCAAATGTGTGGACCTATGTCCAGCATCCCCCCACTTCCTATTTTTTTGCATCTTCTTAGGTCCTGACTGTTCTCCCTAAGGAAAAATACCATACTCTTTCTCTCCCCCTGCCCTCACCATCAAAACACGCCTGTCGGGCATCCCAGACGCCCAGACTCCGGGGTTTGCCAATGGCACAACCCTACACGGTAGTTGCAAAGGGTTTTAGGGTAAGACAGACTTGCGTTCAAATCCTGACTCCGATAACGTCCCCACAGTGCCTAGAGCAAGCTATTTAACCTCCAGAAGACTCGGTTTCCTTATCTAGGAAATGAATAATAATAGTGATGGAACCTCAAAGTTGTCACTCCTAGAGTAGGGATTTCATGAGATGGCAAGAAAAGAGATCAGCCAAGTATCTGGCACATTCTACACGCTCAGTAAATGCTGATTATTACGGCAACTAGTGCTTGAGTTAACACACTTACCTGGAGGACGTTCTCATTTTCCTGAATTTTCTAGAGGTGACGATGCCCCAAAACCAATCAGTGGTGGACATTTTGTCCAGGCCAGAGTGAGAGATTTTTGGAGAGGTGATTTTCTGGGCAGGCATCCCTTCACCGGTGGCAATAGAGGGCTAACTGCTCTGCGCCCGCCCAAGAAAAGCAAAGCAAAGCAAACCGAGCTGCTGGGCTGGAAGGTGAACTCAGCTCATGCAGTCCTTCCTGTGCCAACGAGGAAGGATAGGAAGAGAGAGAATGAATAGAAAACTGATTCTGAGTCAAGTGTGGTCAACCTGGCAGTGGGGTCAATTTCAGTCATGAAGTTATTTTAAGTGGTGGCAGCAGGAGGCTGGTTTGAGGTTGTTTAATTGTACTGCAAGAAATTCAAAGGCTGGAGAACATAAAAGAAATGAGAAGTCACTGGGTCTAATGTAGTGTATCCCCTTGAATGCTCACACACGGGCTGCTGCTCGAATGTCTCCTGAACTGAAATGGTGCCCTCCACCCCACTAGCCTGTCCCAGGTGACCCTGAGGGAGGCATTGGCTGTGGGCCTCCCCAATGTGAAACTTCTGGGCCCTCCTGGAAAGGGCTGAGCATACACAGTTGCTTAATGCGGACTCATTCACCCAACCAGTGTCAGCATGTTACTGCATTAGAATGGATTACGCTCGGCCGCGCTGGCACTTTCTCCATCTGTTTACATTTAGAATGGGACTCATTGCCAAAGATTAGGAATCCCAGAGCCCACAACCCAGAAAGCGCAAGCCAAAGGGTAGAAATAAAAACAAATTGAAAAACTACTTGTAGCTTAGTTGAATTCAGAAGGACTGGGAATTATTTTCCCTAGAGCATTCGGTCCTAGAGAACAGGACTTCATGGCAGAAAGTCCAGATGGGCTTCTCAGGGTCCCTCCCCAAGTCTGTCTCCTTGACTCGGGGCTGCCTTTTCCGTCATGACCAGACCCTGAACTCCTCAAGGCAGGCAGGGACATGCCGAGTTCTTTTTCGTTTTCCCAACCTAGAGCCTAGAATCTGTGTATAAGAAATGCTAGTTAGTTGAATAAATAAATGAACTACAGTCAGTTCTTTGTGTTGGTTTTCAAACATGGCTACAAATTCTTTGACACTCTTCCCTTGAAAAGTAACCTCTGCCTTCCCTCCCCTTGAACCTAGATTGGATTCTGAGTACTCTCCCTATCCGAGTTGAGCAGAAGTGACATTTAGGATTCCACAGCTAAGTGATAAAGGCTGTGTGGCTTTTGAACTTGTCCTTGGAGCCTAGAGTCACTTGTAAGCTGTTCCACCACCCTGAGCTGCCATGTTGGGACGTCCTGTGCAGTAATGACATGGAGAGGTCTCGATGCTGCCTTAGCAGAGATGCCCAGCATGACCTCAGGCATTTGACATGTGAGCAAAGAAACCTACAGACGATGGCAGCACAACTGTGTAAGTTACTCCGGCTTTTTAATCTTTCCAACTGAGTCCTCAGTCACTGTGGAGCAGACCCAAGCCATTCTCACTGTGCTGGTCTGAATCGCAGACCCAGACAGTCCATGAGCACTGTAAAATGGTGCTGGGTTGGGTTACACCATGAAGCTTCGGGGCACGACAATAGGTTAATGTTATACTTTCTTTGAGACTCAAGGCAGAAGAGATTGTGCTATTGTGGCCCCTTCTGGTTGGTAAAAATTGCCACGGTCAGGAAGTTGATCTTAAAAAAACTTCAATTTTGTCTTTAGTTGAAGCTCATAACTTCTGTATTTGACCTCTGCAGAGATGGTTCCCACTCTCATTTTATCATAGGCTTTCACGTACTTGAGAATACTGAGTAAGTAGATTTTCAGTTTTTCCTTCTTTGGGTCAAACACCCTGAAATATTTGCAGATCCTTTTATCTTTCTTCATTTTACCTTGTATTTGCCATCCTCTAAAAACAGATGTCAACAACTTACAGACAGATGGAGAACATCGTCATGAAGTGAGAGCCTTTGAACAAAATAACAATCCTTTCGGCATCTAAGACACTTTATAATATGTAAATCATTTTCACCTGTATTATCCCCGGATGCCCATAACTACCCAGTGACATGAATGAGCTGGACATTTCTTCCCACTTATTAAAGTTAAGCTCCTGGGACACCTGGGGGTCTCAGTCCATTAAGGGTCTGCCTTCAGCTCAGGTCATGATCCCAGGGTCCTGGGATCAAGCCCACATAAGGCTCCCTGCTCAGTGGGAAGTCTGCTTCTCCCTCTCCCTCTGCCCCTCCCCCTGCTTGTGTGCTCTCTCTCTCTCTCTCTCTCAAATAAATAAATAAATAAATAAAGTCTTTATAAAAATAAATATCATTAAGCTCCTTTCTCAGAATCACATTTGTTAATAGCTGAGCTGAGATAAGAAAACACACCTCCTTGAGTTGTAAGTCTAGCTGTGCAGGACAGAAGAGAAATTAAAAAGAAGAAAATCAGCTGATGTATTTGAATAGTGAATTATTTTCTCTTCAATTTTACTTGATTATAATTTCATCCTTTCAATAAACAAAATCAGGACATTTTTTAAAAAGAAACGTGGGTTTTTATGAAGTGTTTGGACAGTATTGAAATATTTTGAAGTATGTAATTTTAAACATAAATAACTCAAATTGTGGGCACAACAGAAACTACTTAGTGAATTATGTTCTTATTGCTGTCGTTGACTTTAATTTCTCTAGTTCTGGAGAAAATGGCAGGAAATTTGCTGTGGTCAGAATTAGAAATAACAATACATTGAACTTTACAGGGTTGGTGTATATATATCTATACTTAAATGCCAATTGCAAATGTGTTCTATTGCATGAACGATGTAAGTGTTAGAATGTAAAGAAGCACCAGGATTTTTTTTTTTTTTTTAAGATTTTATTCATTTGACAGAGAGAGAGAGAAGGGGGAGCAGCAGGCAGAGGGAGAAGCAGACTCTCCACAGAGCAAGGAGCCCAATGTGGGACTCAGTCTCAGGACCCCGGGATCATGACCTGAACCAAAGGCAGGCGCTTAACCAACTGAGCCACCCAGGCTTCCCAAGAAGCACTGGATTTTATGGCTACCACAGAACATCTTCACCAACAAGGTCGTGAATGGAAG
The DNA here is from genome assembly GCF_963455335.1 of Martes martes. Classification (NCBI taxonomy): domain Eukaryota; kingdom Metazoa; phylum Chordata; class Mammalia; order Carnivora; family Mustelidae; genus Martes; species Martes martes. The sequence goes on from NC_137895.1 coordinate 112,400,457, forward strand.
TCCTGTCCTATCAGTAGAGCACAGCAAGGCCTATGCTCTGTGAGATAGGCATGGGTTCACACTTACTCTCAATGTCAGACCTTCCACAGGCACGATAAGGCAAACAGCTAGGTAGGATGTGTATTTCCATGTCCTGAATAGCGCCAAGGGAGCAGAGAAGTGATGATCCAGAGGACAGAGTGATGGAGGCTGGGCGTAAGGAGAATAAGGTATTCCTACCCAGCAGCTACACTCTCGGGATCATATCTGTCAACTGCTGAGCTGAGACCAGAAAACAGAAAGAAGTGACACCTGCCTGTGGTTGTTCCACCACAACAGCAAGACTCGCACTTGTCTCCACCGTGTTCCGCAAAGAATGGCCCACGGAACCCTGAATCCCAATCTCTGCTGGAATATTGGGAGAGAGTCCAGAGTCTGTATTTTTAACAAATATTCCAGGCAATTCTGAGGCACACTAAAACAAGTGTGCTCATCGTGTCGTCTTCTCAATCAGTCATCAGGTAGCAAAGAGTAATGCAAGACTAGATAGGTTCTAAGGTGACAGTTGGTTAAGCATCTGACTCTTGGTTTCTGCTCAGGTCATGATCTCAGGGTCCAGGGTCCAGGGGTCAAGCCCTGTGACAGGCTCGCTCTCCATGCAGAGTCTGCTCAAGATTCTCCTTCTCCCTCCTCCTCTCCCCACCTCTCTGTCTCCCCCACTACCCACCACCGGCTGCACCCATGCACACTCTCTCTCTCTAAAATAAATAAATAAAATCTTAAAAAAAAAAAAAAGACTCCAGTTCTATTGAGCAGTGACTGGAGGAGTCAATCTTGTCAATCAAGGGGCAAGTCATGACACTTCTCTACGGTTCGGTATCCTTGTGCACAAGGTGAGAAGTTGGACCACGTTGGCTTTAAGAGTTCTTTCGTGGATGACATTTGAGGATGACTTGAGATGAAAACAGTGGCCGCATCCAAGGCACCCGATACAAGGGGCCCTCTTGGATTGGAGAAACTTGTACAAACGTCGGGCCCCATGTTTTTCCAGCGGTCTCTGAATCCCTAGGATAGATTCAAAACGAGAATAAGTACGTGACGCATTTATATCAAGATCCAGCTCTCATTGGCACTGCGTCCACCAGATCTTGCAGAGATGATTGCCACTGGCAACCCAGCTGCAGCGGAAAGGATGTGGGCACAAACCCTTCAGACTTGGGTGTGTCCCTTTAGACCAGGCCAGGACCATCAAAGCACTGAGCTCCCCTCCACCCTTTCCGATTGCCCCAAGACTGGCACAGGGCTTACTAAGAGCGAAAGTAACACTTGCCTATCTGGGGGCCAACAGTCTTATGTAGGTGGTTGAATAAGGTGCCAGACAGAGCCAGCAGAGAGGTGAATTTTTCACAGCCTCAAACCAGATACTTCTGCTACCTGATCCGCCAATCATGCAGGCCTGACCCTTGTGCTCTACCGGGCCCCATTGTGACAAGGCCGCAAGTGCACACTTACCGTTGGGATTTGCCTGTAAATTCTTGTCACTTTAATTTGTCATTGCAGAATATATAATGGCCCCCACTTAAGCCATAAAGTCTTGTTTCGCCTAATGGGGTTTTAGGAAGAGATCGGCAACGAGAGGAAGTCTGCATCGTCATGGGGCTGTCAGTGGATCCCATGTATCAATTTATCAGTGCCATTTTGCAAGAAACAGTCTCTAAAGATGACACTCCATACATAACAGGGCGGGCTTGAGTCTCACTCGGCTGCCAGCACATTACATAATAGAACGTGTCACCGGGCCTCAGACGAAGCAGTAAGGCTGTGTGTGTAGGTGACACCAAAGCCAATATGCGATTAGCCAAAAAATGATTCCATGCCTTCAGAATGCGGGATGCAAAATGAGATTGTGTAGGGGTAGAGAGGTCAATGGCGGCAGAGTGTAAGAGAAAGATCTGACAGCTCCCCAGCCCTGGGCAATCTGTTCTCAGTTAGCTAATAGTGGGGAGGAAACACGGAGGGATGGAGCACTAATACTCCCCAGCGCTTGAATCAGTTTCACTATTTGGCCCGATTTTATGTGTCTGTTTCCCCTCCCTCCCTGACTCCTTCTTCGGGCTGCAGAATAGGCCTAATTAGGAGGTTTGGTCATCATTTAGCAACTTTAAAGGAGATAAACGGCAGTTAGGGGCTGGTGGGGAGAGAACCCATCTGTGAAGTCCCAGTGAACTCCCACGCCAGACGACCATCCCTAATTAATCAAGAGTAAATGAAGGCTGTCGATGGTTTTCATTCAAAGACAGCACGGTGCCATTTTGAGAACTCCCCAGCATGGAATGCAAAAACCCCGAATTTCCTCTCTAGCCCCGTCTGGGTCTGCACTGAATGACTCAAGCCATCCAGTTCGCCTCCCAGGATCTGTCTTCTGCCCTGTGAGCCTGAGGAATGTGGCCTTTTGCAGGAAAGGACTGGGGAGGATCGCCTGACAATTACGAGGAAGCCCCTTGCAACGTGAACGTGGTGATGAGGCAGTAATGAGCTTGGACGGAAGTCCGACTTTTCGTGGGGCAGTTTGCTTTGATTGCTGCTGTTTGTTATTGAACGGGTGCGGGAGTGAGGAGGAAGGCTGGAGGGTAAGCGCTTTGGTGGTCCTGTTCGGCCGCCCGAGTGTGGTTTTTGCAGATATGCAACACTGCCCTCTGTCGGCAGCCAGAATATCGATACGCCCCTGAAGCCGAGCAGCCCATCTTCCTCCACCCGGCGTCTGGGTACCTCACAGCGGAGGCCCGGAGAGCTGGTGTGCAAGGGCCTGTGACCGGCCCACGCAGCGGAGGGCTTTAGCTTCACAGAGTGTGGTGCGTGTCCATTAGAAAGCTGCTGAGTGGAAATCTTATTCCCTGGGACTTTAAACAGCCACATTTTCTGGTATTTGACATCAATGGGACATTGAGCAAATGGAATGCCAGATGGAGCTCCTGGCTCTATTTTCTGTTAGACACTGGAGAGTCGAAAACCTCCGGATGTTTGCATTCGATAGGCTTGCTCACTGCAGGCCTGGCCACGGCTCAGTGGACGTGGGGCGTTCTGTGGGCTGTGAGTTGAGGGAAGAGCTGGGAGGCACCAGAGGGTCAGAGGCAGGTCTGCGGACAGCGCTACACAGGAAAGCATCCTTGCTGATTCACTTTAACGCTCAGACACTCGCTTCTCTACCGTTATTGGACTTTGTGGAAGCCACAGGCAAAGAGGCAGGTAATAATTGACTAGTGCTTTCATAAGCCTCGGGAGGAAGGGAGGGCTGACCTTGGTGGCACCGTTCTACAGATCAGAAAACCGGGCCCAGAATGGTGAGGGACGGGCCCACAGTTCTACATCTGACATGAGGCCACATACATACGGGAAAACAGTGAAGTCTCAGGTCTTCTCTAGTGGCGAAGCAGCCCCCCACCACTTTTTATGTGATCCCACGGGCATATATAAATCATTTTGATATTCAGTGTTACTAATTCCCATCCACGTGAATCACAGCCCGAGGTTATAGGCCCTTGAAATTGCTTTATTAGTCATTGTGTTTATGAAGGCTTGGAGAAAATCTCAGTGGTGATACTCTGAGTCTTTGATATGTTCAGAAGTGTCCTGTAATTGTGTAGAAGTTGGCTGACAGTGATCAAGTCCATGAAATAATGACTTGTCTGAGAAAGAACATTTGGATGTTTTCTTCTCATTCAGTTGCCAGGGTCTTTGGTGTTGAGGCAAAGTAGATGTCCCATGGCTTTCTTAAACTGGCCTGCTATAGAATGGCTGTTGTTCTCTGTCATGTGCAGAGATCATAGAAAATTCTAGAGCTCTGATGTATCCCTGAGGATTTTTTTACTCACTGTACAGTAACCAGAAAGTGTTTAGGACTCAACCTGTTAAATAGGCGTGGCCCCATCTTTCAGAAGTTTGCATGCTGCTATTTTTACAGATGTTCTCCTCAGTTCCCACCTAAACGCAGGTCAGGGGAGTTACTGGGAAACGAAACTGTATTTCCTCTGTTTCCCTCCTGCCTGCACGGTTGACTTGCACTGTAAGCCCACAGATATGCTCTACCGGTCGACACTTGAGTTGTTTATCACCTCAACCAGGAGACGCAACGATCACCTGTTATTGCTGGCTATAGGTAAGGGTTGCGTCATCAGTATACGGGGAGATGGTCCGTCGATGGGACACATCTTACCTTTGCCTTGAATAGCCCACAGGGGCCTGCTTCCTTCAGGAAAGGCTGCACCCAGCTCTGGTAGCTCCTACAGAGGCAGCTGCAACACGCGTCACAATGTCAGTTGATTCCCCACACACCAGACAAACAGCCTGCTCTGCTCTTGCTCCGAAACAAAAAACCTTATCCCATATGACTGTCTCAACGACAAGAAGACCAGTGAAGGGGGCCGCCTGGGCGGCTCAGTCAGTTAAGTGTCTGCCTTCCACTCAGGTCCTGGGATCGAGCCCCATGTTAGGCTCCCTGTTCAGCAGGGAGCCTGCTTCTCCTTCTACCCCTGCTTGTGCTCTCTCTCTCTCTCTCAAATAAATAAAATCTTTTAAAACAAAATATGAAGAATGCTCCTACTTTTTCAGGTAAAATTAATAATAATAATAATAATAGCCAAACAAAAACCTTCCACACATATTTACCAAGATTCCCAGCTCACCTACACTGACCATTAGCAGTTTCGGCAAATCTGAACTTCGGAAGAATTTTAGCGAGCATCTGTTCCAATCTTCCCGTTAACACAGAAAGGCACTCCCTTTCTGAATACATCCACTGACCAAGAGTCCTCCCTTTAAAAGGTTGTGCACTCTGTTTCTGCAGAGCTCCAAAAGAGGATAATCAAAAGGAAAGTCCTTTCTCTCACTGGACCTTAAAAGTGATCCTTTGGGATATATTCAGAAGGAAAAGGAGAGTGAACTACACGACTCGAGAAGGGGCCATTTCATGCAATGACAACACAAGAGACCAAAGTTGATACAAATGATCGATCTTTATTTGATTGTGAAGGTAGAAGTCTTACAGAAGCAGCCCTGGCAAAGCCCTACACTGACCCTTTTACGTGCTTGGTGATCATCTGGTTGGAGCTGTGGAATGTGGCATTTCTGTCGGTCCAATGCAAGCCCCAAAGAACATAGAGCATACACCCAAATTAACTGAACCGCTAGTGAGTTGGTCCTGGAAGTCTACAAAAACCAACCACAGGACTGTAATGAAAGAAAGTGATGACAGACACGCTATAACGTACAGCCAGCCAATTTCTGAACGCCGTATTTTGGCTGACTAGTCTGAGACATGGGAAGAATTATGTTGCTTAATTTACAACTTATTAAAGAGGGAGAGAAGCCGTCAATACAGATGGCTGGTTCTATATCAAAGAAGGCGAGGGGAGGTGATCTTACAGAGCTTCTATTGAGCAAACTGCCAAGCAGTCCTTAACTCACTTTTTTCCATACCTCATCATTAGAAAAGAATGAATTTTCAAAAGGTGAAAAACCTGCAGGATTCTTAGGAAGCCCTGGCTTTGCTCCCCTGTCTGCAGAAGCCTGAGTGTGCTGGTAGGATCAGCTTCGTTCCTTAGGCGGGGCAGTAATTGCTTTTTCACATGGTACAAGTTCCTTGCAAGCAGTTGCCAGCAACATGCAAAATGGAATGAATGCCTTTGGGGTGGGGGGTGGTGATTTGGGAGTTTACAATAGTGTTTCATGCTAGTAGATGAGATCTGCTCCCACATCTAACATAAAAACTACTTTCCATTTACCAGAAGAAACATATGGTACCTTATGGACGGTCTATGAACACTTTTAGCCAGTAAGCCTCAAAAGAGGCTCCAGAAGTGTGGGGTATATGAAAAAAAAGAGCCATCCTGGCCCAGAAGGACTTTGAATTTGTTTTATTACTCCATAAATGAGATTGTGTTCACTGTTGCCTTCAGTCAATGGTGTGGAAGAGCCAGAAGACTCATACAGGCATGAGTTAAGCGTGTGAGCCTGATTTCGGATAATCTCACAGAGGCCTAATTTGTCTGGAAAACCGGCTTAAACGCTCTCCAAAATTCATTCAGTCTTCATATTCTGTAATTTAGTCTTCTTGGATGAATAACTTCACCACTTAGCAATGGGAAACACAAGACATCAGAAAACTCTCACGTGCCTTTGGTCCATTGGTGGGCTTCTCAATAATATATTCCAGAAAAGGAATAGTATGTTAGTCACCTCGCTTCTATGTGGGCACAAATTCATCATCATCCCACCACTGAGTCATTTCTGCTCTCAGAGAGATTCTGAAACTCCTTCTGCTTTTATCCATTTGTAAGTGGTGATCCAACTGCTTACACAACCAGATCTCATTTATAAAAGTTAATTAGATAAAATCTTATCTTTTTTATTCCATGAAAGTAAGTGTTCTAAAAATGTAACTAATATTTATTTTTTTAAACAACAACATGTAAGCAAACTATTGTGTTCCCCTTTATAAGTTAAACCTTCAAAAAGAATATTTTGAGTGCACTGTTGACTCATGAATCGGTTACCACTTTTATTTACAACCATGATCTTCCTGATTTTTTTCCCCCCAGAATTTACAAGCTGTTTATCAGAATAAGTCACCAGCTTGGGCCATATTTCCTTTTCTTTGCAAAAGGATTTCACATGGTGAGTTGGAATTTCCTTAATTTAAGATGCTTGAAAAATCTGGAATGGTCTGACTGGTTCATTTCTAGAGCGAGGGTATCCAACCGAGAGCCAGAACTTGACATTATGCCTATAAGGGCTCTTTGACATGGCAGTAATTTGTATTTTGTACATGAGAAGTTAATGCCAAGCACTTGTTCAGTACATGGAGAACCAAATTTCATAGGATTCATAAGATAAAAAACTCCCAAGGCGGGAACACCCAGATCTACTTCAGAACTGGATAAAGGACCCGTCACATCTCCAAAACAGCTGTGTAAACAGTGGATAACCATTGGGCTGTAACTGCCATTAACAAAAAAGTGCAAACAGTTCCCTGGACATTTGCAAGACTCAGTAGTAAGTATTTGGTTTCTTTCCTTCTGTTTGATTTGACACATCAGTCTATGTGGGGACCTATTTATATCACATTTTAATATTTCAGGATAATAAGCTATGTCTCCTAGTAATATCACCAGAACAAGATGAGAAGTGATTGACGATTTTTTTTTTTTAATCTGAAGTTAACTCTACCATAACTTTTCTTCACTTTCAAAAACCCAGCCACAATTTAGACCAGCAAATAGATTCGGGCCTTTTGTGCGTATCACCTTCTGTGGGGAAATGTGCAGTTCATTTCCCACAGGTACACCAAATTGAGAAATACGTTAAGCCAGCATTATTTTTAGGAGTTAGTCAAAAAAATCTCATGGAGACCCTGAGTGAACTGATCTATTTCTGGAGATGAAATATAACTCTGAGAATCCCAGCATAGGGGAGCCCCCCAAGGGGAGGGGGTGCCTTCCCAGCTGGGCACACCCCCTTCGGGAGAGGGCCCCGTGGGGCAGTGGGCCAATCCAAAAACACCACTGAGATGGCAGGACCCAGAAGGACAAGTGAAAGAAAGAAATTTCCCGTGTGGGGTCTGGCAAAGGGAAGTGATTGACTCTGAGTCTTCAACTTTGTAGAGGACCTTGACACTCTGGCGACAGTGGGGATGGGCTCCACCACCCTGAGGACGTGTCTGGAGGAGGCAGCCGCAGAGGGCAGTGCCCAGGGCTTGCACTGGGCCTGGGGAATATGCTTCCTGATGGGCAGGGCTGGTCAACACCAGAACGAGGTACCAGGGGAGGCCGGAGGCTCCATTGTTGGCAGGCTTAGAAATGAGATGCATTCCTCTCTGCGGGAATCCAAGCCACGGGGAGAGAACTGAACCCCCTCAAGAGAGCCCTTTGGAGCCGCAGAATCCACACCACTGTGGTGGGAGGAAAGTAGAGGACATTAGAACAAAACAAAACAAAACAAAACACGGAGCGAGCTCTCAATTGACTCTGTTTGTACCTTTCTTTTTTCTGTCAAAACAAGAACTTTTTTTTTTTCCTGTGCTGAGAGGATGTGTATCCTGAGGAAATTATTATTTTCTATTTGCTCTTGATAAAAATAGTGCTAACCACCTCTGGGGTTTTAGCAGAAGCCCTGGTGGGGATGATGGAAGGCTTTGTCAGAGGCTGCCATAGCTTGGATTGTGAGTCCTCCAAGAAGTGTTTCGTGAAGGCAGGCGTGAAGCGCCGGGCCACTCTGGGCCAGTTTGCACAGCCCCTTAGGATGTGTATCTGTGTGGTTCTAGAAAAGGAAAGGGAAGGAAAGAGGAGGGGAAGGGAGGGGAGGGGAGGGAGAAAGAAGTGAAGGGAAGAGGAGGGCGGGGAGGGGGTGGGGAGAGGGGGGAGGGGAGGGAAAAGAGAGAAGAGAAAAGAGAAAAGGCAATTTGAGTTTTCACCTGGCAGGTACTGGAGGGATTGGGTCACTGCTGGTCCACAGAGCTCTGAGGTCTGAGCAAATGCAAAAGAAGACTTTTCAGGCTACACTTGCTCTCAATGGGGGTGCTTCTAAGAAAACTGCACATGTTTCTTATAAGCTTCCAGATAAGAATTGTGTAGAGTTGTATTCCATCAAAACATGTGGTTTTCACACGTACTGCTGTACACATCACAGGCTTCGGGCACTTACAAGAACATCTCGGGAGAAAGACCAAGAAAGAAATTTGAATCCCTCCAACAGACTTTTCTTCCCATTAAGATTAATCTTTGCCCAGATGTGATCTGCCCCACTCTCGCTGCTCCCATGCCTTAGACCGGTTGTGCTATCCTTTGTTAAATAAAAATGGAGACCTGCCTGTGAACCACACTCCAGCCATTCCAGTAACAAATGGCAGGAATCCATTTTGTCTCTTTTAAAATGTAGAGTTAATAGTAACTTCAAGATTGTTTCTACAGCCTTTTTGAGGGAAGCAGAAGCAAGTGCCCTTAGGGAGTGATTATCTAGTCTCTCTTGGTTGTTGTTTAGGGTACAATATGTAGTTTTCCCCTGGCAGCTGGAAAATTATGTTGTGGCAGGAAGGACATCATTCTGCCTGTCTTGAAAGTCTTTTCCCAAGGGATCTCAAGCTGAGGCTGTGTTGATAAAATATACATAGAGAGGAGATCGTTCTTTCTTCCTTTTTCCTTTCTTTCTTTCTGTATTTCTTTTAACTTTCTGGTTATACATCTTTGGAAGGAAACTGAAGACAGAAATAAAATGGAGAAGAAAATTAAACACCTAATTTGACTTAGACAGCCTCTGCCCATGCACTGAATGAACTAAATCATGGCAATTTTCACGAAACCGTTTCAACTGCAAATGGAAATTGGCCTATTTGTAGATTGGGGCATCTGTTGACAAATAAACCAGTTGAACTTCTTCAAAAGTATAAATGCACATACATCTGAAACCTGTAGCTGGCAGCAGGTTGATGAAACCCCCAGGAAACTAAGTTGTCCTGCCTTCGTATGCCTTCCGGACTCTCAGAAGTTGTTTCAGAAGCTCTTTCATTCCTCCCTAGTACTGAGCTTCACTGTTAGACTTGTTGTGTTTACTGGCAACCACAAACCACTTCAAGGTCCCATCCCTAAGTCACTTACATCGCAGGTGGTTTTGAAGAGTCGTTCTAATTACTCTCCATGAAGGAGGACAGCACCCAGTTAACTATGACTAGAGCCCTCTGTGAACAGACCAGGCTTTGGAAATGAACGCAACAAAACAAGTTCTTGGTACTCTTTGGACAAATGAATTCCTCTGGCTTAGGCTGCTCCTGTTCCAACCTACAGCTGGGCAGGCATAGTACTCTGGTACCTCTGTGCTTGAACTTAACCTACCATGTCTGAGCTATACGACTTTAAACAAATTATCTACCTTCTTTGAGCCTCAGTTTCCTCATCTGCAAAATGAGTATGACCTTCCTTACAAGGTCACTGTGAAGATCAATTGAGATGATATACTTGAGGGACATGGTGCAAAGTAGGCACGTAGTACTCTTGTTGTTGTCCTTTGGTCCACTGGTAAGGACAGGTCCCAACCCTAAACGTATACAAAGACTCCTAGAAGAAAATTGGAAAGAAGATTCACAAGAATACAAAGGGAGGATAGACCCGAACAGTAACACACTAGACTGCACAGAAACCCAGGTAGTCCATCTTTCCATCTATCTTCTTGACCTCTCTCTCTTTCCTCCTGGATCTGGGCTCTCAGATACAGAAGCTGGTTTAAATTCTGAAACTTGCAACCCTGTTAAAACGATTCAACTGTTCTGTTCTCTTTTTCCGGAAGAGTTCAGAGTGGCAGTGACCACAGGCTCTCCCAACCAGTTCTCACATTACTGCCTTTCCCATTCTCTTAAAAAAAAAAAAAAAAAATGACCTTCTGGCCTGTTCCAACTGGAAGGCTATTGTAACTTCCTGGGTCAGGGTCGCCTGGGTCAGGTACATTTATAGTCATTCCCTCCTCTGAAGCTCCCTGGGAATTTTACAAACCTCCCTGATCCATGGTAATGAGCCCTACTTCCCATTTCCAAAAAACTGTGGAATTTGAGCTTTACCCATTATCCAGCAAGGCTGCATTACCCTCCCTGCGCTCTTCCTTCCAACTTCATCAATTTATCATGCACCATTTGATAATCTGAGAATTTGCTAAGTCCTCCATCTCTACAAAATATTTCCCGTTGATTTAATCTGCTCATTAAAACCAAGTCCTTTTTCAGGAAGGGCTCTACTAAGAATTTATTGATAAGTCTCCAAAGTAGTTAGTGTATTTATTGAACACATACTTCATAGCAGACATGGTCCTAAGCGCATCACCTCAGTTTCTCTTCCTAACACTCCTACGCAACAAGTGCTATTGAGGCAGATAAGGGAAACAGACCTGGAAGGTCACAGAAGTACCTAAATGTAGGATACCGAACAAACTCCACCTCCTGATATCAGAGTCTGAGGTCGCTCTGCTATCCTCCCGTGCAGTTATTAACCCAAGCTGCTCCTTCTGCTGCCGAGTAAGCTCCGCGTTGGTATTTCAGAGAAACTAAAGTCAACCGTCAATAACACTGACACAAAACCAAAGAAGATCCTGGAACTGTCAGAAAAAAGACTATCTTTCTGCTTGAGCCAAATCACCGTAATGTCTGTTTCCAAAATCCACTAGGTCTTCCACAAAGTTGAATGGGTCGTATAGGAATTTAAAACCATTATTAGGAGCAAACCACCAAAGTCACTTTCTTTTGCTGTGGCAGCTGTTTAATTATGGTGCACAGATTTCCTTTTGAGCTACAACAGACAGGTTCCTACTTGGGGGAAAACTAGCATGGAAACCATATAGGAAATGTTAAGTTTCTATGGACTGCAAGAAGCAGTTTCAAAACCATCCCCTAAATTCTCAGTCTTCACAGACCTCTTCTGGTTCTTGCTGGCTGTTCCAGCCACAGGAACCTTCTAGCAAGGTGCCGGCGTAGGTGCCTAGAATCTTGCAATAATACCCAGCACAACCAAAGCATCAAGGACATTTCTAATGTGCTGAATGTCACCTATGCTAGAAGACATTCCTTGATCTTCATAAGTAATGGATGTTTATTTTTAAAAAAATGCTCATTTGCAATATTGAACTTGAGTTTAAAACAGTGCTAGCCATCAGTTTGCCTCCAGCTAATTAGAAATCACTCCCAAATATCCTCAGATCTTCAAGTACCACGTTAGTAGGACCAAGTCTGAGGTCTGCCCTGTGTGTGCAGTTTAAGAGTATGCTATTTTTGCCTTCTGATTCTACAATTAATGGACATTCATTGTAGGAAATTTATAAAGTAACAAACATACCAGCCATAAATTCCACCATCCATATTGTACACATGTGTTAGTAAAAATGAGCCCAGTATTTTTCATATATGTCTTGAACTACATAGTCCAAGTTATTTAGTAACAATCTGCTATTGACAAATAAGAGTATGCTGTGACTATTTTCCCATGTTATTAAATAGTTTTCTACTTTGTCATTTCCACAGCTGACCTATAACCTACCACAAGGACATCCATAACTTTATTCCACAAGTTCATGAATAGTGGATGTATTGCTGTATTATAAGTTATCTAAAACTTAGTGGCTTAAAACAGCAAGTATTTATTGTCTCACCATTACTGTGAGTCAGAAATCTGGGCACAGCTTTCCTAGGTTCTCTGACTTGGGGTCTGTCTGTCACAAGGCATAGTCCAGGTCTTGGCTGGGGCTATTGTCATCTCAAGGCTCAAACAGGGGATCATATGCTTCAGGTTTAGTCACATGACTCTTGGCAGATTTTAAGTCTTCACTAACTTTTGTCTGACAACATTGATTCCTTGCCACGTGGGCCCCTCCAGAAGATGTATCACAATGTAGTAACTGGCTTCCAGAGCAAAGGTTTCAAGAAAAAGAATGTGAAAGAGGACACCCAAAATGGATGCCATGGTCTTTTTGTACCCTAATCAAGGAAGTGCTATTCCATCACTTTCACCATACTCTATACGTCAGAAGTTAGTTCCTATATCTAGCCCACACTCGAGTGGGCAGAATCACAAAAAGGTATGAATTCCTAAGACAAGAATGACTTATAACCATCTTAGAATGGTTCTTAGAATTTAGAACCATCTCAGAATGACTATCACAGTGGATACTTAGAAATACATGCATATACACAGTTCAAATATTAATAGAGAAATATTTTTAAAATACCTTGGAGGAAATGATGAGTTGAAATTTTCAAGACTCGATGTTCCAAACACTGAGTAAAAGCAAGCAAAGTATGTTTTGGCAGATTTTTCAGGTCAGCTCAGAATATGCACCAGAAAGATCACCTGTGAAATAGGTAATTTGTGAATGTTTTCTCAGGGAGATGTTGGACTTAAAGAGCCAAGTTCTACATTAATTCACTTCATCTTCTTCCTAAACAAAGCATTCATCACCCCAGTCCTCTGCTCATCTTCATCCAGCTGTCATAGTGATGGCAGAAAAGTCAAAGTCCTCAGCCTAGCATTTAGCTCATCCACAGCCCAAACACTGGCTGTTTTCCAATCTCTTCACTGCACAGACTCTCTGGTCCACCCACAATCTTAAAAAAGGGCCTTTGTATTCCCTTCTTTTCCACCTCTCTGAATCCTACCCATCCTTCCAAGTTCAGCCAAATTGAGACAAACCTCCTTTCTTCCTCTCTATGACAGTCCCTACCATTGTCGTGGCAATCACTTGAGTCTCTGCTATGGTTAGAGGGTTCCAGAATTGAAAAGAACGGAGAGTAAGACTCAGGACAGGGAATGGAGCATCATAAAGAGAAGCCATAACATCTACACCAACAATTGTCACAAGTGCAGTAATGGTAACAGGCCCAGGGACACTTTGAAGATGCCTTGAGCTACTGAAAGCCTTGAGAGGTCCTCATATCAAAAATTAGGGAAAGTTGAGTATGACTCAAGAATTAGAAAAGCAAAAATCCAAAAACACGATATTCAGAGCTAAAGCCAAGATGTCGACTTGGAGTGAAAGGTGATCAATGAGGGACAGCTAACCCCAGTCATGATGACAAAGAACTGCTGATTACAAAAGAAGACATTCTTCTGAATGTCTTTTGAACATTATATATGTAACCAGTCATGCATTGCTATATAGTCCAGCCACGATGTTTGGCTGTTCTCACACACTTACTTTTGTAAATTGCTAAGTGAGAAATCACCATTGAATCCAAAACAGGGAGTGTGGTCCCGGAGTCCCCATGTAGAGATGTGGGTTTGCATAACTGACCCCAGGGCCCCCCATCCTCCGTTCCTCCAGCAGTGTGATTCCATCAGTATTGAGGAATAACAGACTGTACCACACGATTAGAAGGAAGTAAACAAGGCAGCTTCTCAGTCTATCGCTTGGAAAGACAGCAACCACTCGAGTGCCGATTTGGTACAAAAATGGGAGCTCGGAAACAGACTGACTGCTCTTCAGTCCCTGGACACGCAAGAACAGGGGCATTAGTCTGTGGACTGCAGAATTACTAGAGACGGCCCCCGCATCTCAGTGGCCTTTTACCTGAAGGCCTTTTAGAAACTGCAACAGCTATAGGGAGAGTTTTCCATCCTGCGTGTATCTCTACCCGCTTTCTATGTTTATAGCAATTGATGGGGGGCTGTGAGAAAAGCGAAGATGAACAGACTATAGTCCTTGTCCTCCCAGTGCTTACAATCCAGCAGGTGAAGAGAAGCACGTTCTCCTTTAAAAACAAATGGCATATGCTGCACTGTATGATTAACTACCGAATGAGGAGGTGATCAATCAATGGCGTGCCAGGCTGTTGATCTGCATGCTGGCCTGCCGGCTACAGCTCAGTGCACAGTGACATGAGTCAGGATGCAGGGGTCCTGTGGGTAAAAATGACTTAAGGCACTTAGATGTATATAATCAACCCAGAAAAGCAGCTACATCAGGGAGGGGAAGGGGGCAACACAGGAGGGGGAGCCCCCCCCCATTCCTTTCCGCCTCCCGCCTCGACTTCCCCTCCCTGCCACACTTTGTGAAGAAGGATCCTTGCCTCTCTTCCCATCCCCCACCTCATTATAGGGAAGAGGTGTATTTGGGCTCTTTTTCACTTTTTCTCAGCACATTTCAGTTCTGCTTTTCTGCTTGTTCTATCTCAAGCTCATTAAACATGATTTAAAATATTTTACCTTACTTCTTTATTCATTTAGTTCTTTAAAGTTTCCCTTCCCCAGTTGTGTTTTATTATCACCTCTGCATTCTAATCATGTTCCCAGCTGCAAATACCCTCACACAACCTTGTCTTAGCAATAGATTTCTTTTTCTTTTATCTTCTAATTGGAATTTACCTTCAAAACCTTCCAAGGCTCCTTCCCCATTTTATTACCAGCCTTCCCTATGATTCACACCCTCTCATGTCCAAACTCCCTCCCTTCAGGAAGCCAAACATTAGCATTTTCGCTAGGTTTCTCTCTCTTCAGTTACTCATTTCTTAGAAAGAGCTGCATAAGAAATTCACCATAAAACACTCAGTTTACGTTGTAATGAAAACCAGCTAATTTCTATAGAATGAACTAAGAGTTCACCTTGATTCTACCATTTAACAGCCAACTACAAAGAAGAGTTGAAGACAGAAAGAACGGAGAAAAAGAAATTATACTTGATTATAATGGCACCCTATGTGGTTTCTTCCCCTAAGAAACTAAAAATAGAAAATCCATTCCATAATATGCTAGTGAGCAGTGTCCAGATGGCAAGGAACAATTGACTATTTAACTCTGCACAAAAAGAAGTGAAGTGTGAGCATGTCAGTCCATGACTCAAGGAAAGGCCACATATGACTGTCCCTAGCTAGAGGCCATCCGAGAAACAAGGAAGAACTTGTCTCTGTCAGGACCAGACAAGTGCCTTCCAGGAGCAGTGATTGCCAAGACAGGCTGTAGGAGCAACAAAGAGGGAGTTGATGCTTCTCAGTTATTTTTTTCAAATTTTCCCACCCATGAGAAAATGGGCCAAGGATTTATCCTGAAGAGGCAACTGCTCCATTTAGAATTAATATTCTAGGAAGGGTGGCAGTGGAAGGGACAAACGTATGCAGTAAATGCTGAGAAATTTGTGAACATGGGGAATGGACCGACCTAAATGCTAACTACATTTGCAGTTAAACTTATCCAGAAATGAGATACAGTCTCACCATTTGAGATTCCACAATCTATAATCAGGAAGCCTGGAAATTTGACACAAAACAATCAGCAGCTTGATATTCTTTAACCATTATAAACAATTTCCCTTTAATAATTATGTGAACTCAGAAGGAAAAAAGAGCATTGAAAGGTATACAAGTCATGGGAAGAAATTCATATATATTCGTGGTAAACAGCTCACTCACATTGAATGGCGATGTCATCCATCTTGGAAAGTCCTGGAAAGTCTCCTGAACTATATGTAGAGTCTCCATATCTAAGAGCAGCACTTACATTTTATATAATCCCCCTCACCTAGCCTCTGTCAATATCATGGAATTAGCATATGGTGTCAGTCTTCCACAAATCTGTAGTCAGCTGTTTAGAATCTCTTTCTTGACCATTAGAGCCATAGGGAAGGCCTTTATATATAGTGGCTGTTTGATAAATAAGTATGAGTGACTAGATTCTCCACCAATATCATAAACTAGTCAATATTTTGTTCTGTCCCTAGGTAGCTGTATTTTGCTTGAATGTGCTGAGGGTTCTGATGAATGCAATTACTCCGTTGAAGTCTATGATTCTGTGAGCTAAAAATACATCATATGGTTGGACAGTAAAGGAACCAAACACAGAATGAGAAGAATGACCATTGCAAGGACTGAGAGAAAGTCCAGTCTAAGAAGCAGAGCTGGTGTACTAAAGGCAATGAGCAATGAGCAATGTCTAGACAGGCAGTTGGCAATGAGATCCATGACAAAGAAGGGGGTGTCCTGAGATTCAAAACACTCAGGCTGACAATTCCTATGCCTGAATTCCTATGCCTGTGATTTATGCAAAATACCGTATGATTCACTTATATAAAGTTCTAGAAACTAGAAAATAAAAAGCATGCTGTAGATTAGAAGAAAATCATTTGCAAAACACATACAATGTGAGTCTTTATCTGGGCTATAGAAAAACTCCTATAATTCAATAATAAGTCAAACAAGCCAATTTGAACAAGTAAAACAAAGATATACAGATGGCATTTAAATACATGAAGAGATACTCATTAGTCATCAGGGAAATGCAAATTAAAACCACAAGGAGATACTGCTGGGTGCCAGTGGGTACTCAAATGGCTACAATTAAAGACTGACCTACAAAGTGCTGGCTTTGTAGAAGAAATGGAAACTGTCATATATTTCTGGCAGGACCGTAAAATGGTAAAATCACTTTGGAAAACAGTTTAAGCAGTTTCTTACATAGTTAAACATACACCTACCCAAGCATATAACCTGGCCATTCACCTCCTGGGTTGAGAACTATCATCATATAATCACACAAAAACTTGTAGACCAATGTTTATAGTAGCTTTCTTTATGATAGCCCAAACCAGAAAGGTCAAGTGTCCACCAACAGCTCGATGAATAAACAATTGGAGTACATTCCTGACGTGGTAAACTCTACTGCAGTGAGAAGAAACAGATTACTGATATATGTCCTGATTAGAGGATAATACTGTATGATTCACTTATATGAAGTTCTAGAAACTACAAACTTATCTGTCACGATATAAAGCAGATCAGTGGTTGCTTGAAGATGGGGGAAGGGTGAGAGGAGGCAAAGGGAGAAGGTTTTGAAGGGCACCAGGAAACGTTCAAGGGCAACGAAAATGTGCTGATGGATTCATGAGTTATACATATGTCAAAATTCATCAAATTCACACTCTACACACACACAGTTTATTGGGCTTCAATTGTACATCAAGATGGCATTAAAAAAAAAAAAAAAAGAAAAACGCCCATGTCTTCAGCTGCTCCATTATTAAATAAGAACTGTAATTTCATTTTACTTCAAAATTTTCAGTGTATACCCACAAGAAATGTGAAATCATAAAGGAGACACCAAATAGTCACATTAACCTACTACAGCACAAATAACAGGAACACATCTGAACATGTATATTTAGAGGATGAATTAGACAAAAGGAGGATTCTGATGGAGCAGGAGACCAAAAAAAAAAAAAAAATTGGTTTACAACAGTCTGGGAAAATGTCTTATAATATGAACACCTGAGTTAAAACTTTAGTTTCCGAAGGTAGTAGCCTGGGGGACCGCAATCAATTTCAACCCTTGTGAGCTCAAAGAATTTTTATAAAATGCATAAAAGAATAATATTAAAAATACCAACAACAGGGACGCCTGGGTGGCTCAGTTGGTTAAGCAGCTGCCTTCGGCTCAGGTCATGATCCCATCATCCTGGGATCGAGTCCCGCATCGGGCTCCTTGCTTGGCAGGGAGCCTGCTTCTCCCTCTGCCTATGCTCGCTCACTCTCTCTCCCTCTCTCTCTCTCTCTGACAAATAAATAAATAAAATCTTTAAAAAAAAAAATAAAAATAAAAAATAAAAAATAAAAATACCAACAACATAGATGGTAGGGAGGATCAAATGAGGAAAAATATGTGGAAGTTTTTATGAAACTATAAAGCATATGATAATCAAGCATATGATAATCAACTGCCATATTCTGATTATAATAAGTAGCACGTGCCAGGCACATCCGGAGAGCTTTTTACTCAGGTGCTCTTGCCAACAGCCTGGGAAGTGAGAACGGCGACCGTCCCCGTGTTACAGATGATTGTCTAGGGTTTTAGAGACTTGGGATGATTTGCTCGTGGGCACGAATCTCGCACATTGTGCGGCTGTGATTTTCCCCAGGTCTCCCAGATTGCACAGCCCTTCATTGTGAGTGTTGTAGAATCATGCCTTCTCCTGTGATTTATGCAAGAACAGAATCCAAGCGCGTAATAGATGCATCCACGCCCGGGGGGGCCTTCTCGAGCTCTGTGGAATGTGATGTTGGCTAGAACGTACGAAGTGCTTCACTGTAAAGTACACATGGTATAAGGTGGAATTCCGAATGCCCACCTTATCCATACGGGTAGGTAGAAACCATCTCCACCAACAGAATAGAGAATGATGCCATTCTTATCTTGAAAGGAAGGAAGAAAGAAAGAAGCAATATGTGTGCATGCTTGTTCCTAAATCCATAGCAGCCATTTTCATTATCAAAAGGAATAGGCCCAGATTAAAGAGTGGCTTCCCAGGGAGCACAGCTGGATGGACTAGCAAAGGCACAGGAAGCAAGGTTTTCTTCTCCCACACCTGGCTTTGTTTATTGTTTATCAGGAACCTCATTAGGTTTTTCTGAATCATTCGCCCATTTATTTCCCTGCCCATTCTTCTATTATTTCTGCTTTTTTAAAACCCCTTTCAATTCTCCTCTTCTGCTTCCTACTGTTCTTAACACTGGCCACTCATTGATGGGTTAATTAAATGTGTCTGATACCTTGCAATAGCCAATGAAATTGTTTTATAAAAATAAAATGGAGAAATGAGAATGAATAGTAGCTTAAAATGATATCCAGCCAACTGTCAATTTCCCCATTACACTGACAGAAACAGAGAACACAATCACAAAAAGAGACTCCAATGAAATCATTAAAAATACTACCGTAACCTTCTCTCCAATCAGCTGTTTAAGTAATAATACTTATTCTCTTAGACTACCACTGAATGAGTTTCAAAATGTGCAAACAAATCATAAAAGGTAAAGAGGGAAGTTGAGAAAAAGGAGAAATAAGAAACTATATGCTCTACTATGCTACATTATGTATAATATGTAATTAATTATTTGTTGTTTATTAAGATGATTACATTTTATACATCACATATTAATCTGTAGCATATATATCATGCTATAGAATAAACTGAGTTATGTATCAAACTTGTGCATAATATTTATTTATATAATTTAGTCTGAAGAGCAAAACCTCATCATAAATATCCTTACTGAATTTCATTGATTTGTTTTTGAAATCGTGTATCCACATATACATGCTCCAATGTGCCTCCCTAGTGTAACAGAAAAAAATTCCTATTAACATAAAGGAATTGGGCTGTGTATACATTTCAATCCCGATCTTTACTGTATTCTCTATAACATTATTCATTGTTTTGCATAATTTTCTAGAGGAAAAATTTTAAATGCAAGAATTTGATCTCAAGACAGCTTGCTTGCTACTTCCCTAACTCTACCCTACTGCACATGAGCCCTGTATTTTACAGAGCTGCCTCTCTTGAGGAAACAATCAGAATGCGCCCCAAAGTACACAAAAGAGGGATATTCAGGTACATCTCCATAGGGTAAAGGAAGCTGAAATCTGGACTAATTATTTTAAAAAGCCAAATTTTGTTTGCACTTGCTTGAGAATTTTACCTTCATGGGTGTTGGGTTTTTGGCTTGAGTTAGACTTAAGTTTCTGTGTATTTTGGGGTATCCAGCATTAAGAAGACCTCTTTGTATATCTGGGGATTCCCCAGTTAGGTGTTAGTGGGAAAAAAGACCACCTCCTACTACTTCTCCACCTCCTAGCCACATGGTACAAGCATGTGGCCTGAGCTCGGCCAGTTGAATTTTAAAACTGAAGCCAGTGATCAGAATGGAGCAGGGAGGGAGCAGCTTCGGCAGGTGCAGAGCCCACAGGCCCAATTCTGGTGGGGCTTCAGGGTGGTGCCACCGGGCGGAATGGCCATGGGGGGCAGGGACCGAAGGAGCCT
Organism: Martes martes; assembly: GCF_963455335.1. Lineage (NCBI taxonomy): Eukaryota > Metazoa > Chordata > Mammalia > Carnivora > Mustelidae > Martes > Martes martes. The sequence goes on from NC_137895.1 coordinate 112,420,761, forward strand.
ACCTGGCTTGCACTGGGCGTGGCCTTGGCTGCGGTTGCGGCTACCCAGCTTCCCTTGGTGCCTGTCATTTAGTTCTTGAGTCTTTCCAGCGATTTTAAGAAGTCCCCGACATCATCAAACCAATTCCACTCTGACGTCAGTCAAGAAGAATTTGTCTTCTAATGTAAAGCCAAGAGCTCTGAAAGTATAATGTAGAGACATCTTTTTCTTAAATGTGTATTTTGTCCCAATGCAACGTTTGTTTCCATAGTAACATGTATTCTGTGTAAAGTAAATCACAACTCAGAGGTAGGGGCACTATCTGAACTAATAAAAATACTAAATTATGTGGTTTTTTTCCCCTACATGCTTAGTATTTCTCTTAAATGCGTGAAATGATTGGACTGAGCTTTATTCTAGTTCCTAGGGGAAAGTGATGCAAACAAATACATAAAAATGAGCTCTGCTCCACATATACATTACTTGTTAACAAAGAGCCACTCCTAGGATTTTTAGAGTATATTGGAAGTTTGGTATCTTGGGAAATGACAAATGTCTCACAGCCTGTGTCTCATTTGTTTTGGTTTTTCATTTTTCTTTCTTTCTTTTTTTTTTTTTTTTTGAAGTGATACTAATTCAGTAAACAAAACCTCAGAGGCTACGAATTGTCTTTAAGAGAATCAATGTGAGAGGAGTCAAGACAGTCTTCCCTTCGAAACTGTTTTTCTGGGTCAAGGCTTTATTCCTTCACACAGGAGAAGGGATGTAGAGCTGCTTGTTGAAAATGCAAATATTCCTGGATAATTGATATCTCGCTGAAAGAGTAGAGAATTTGGTTGTTGTCCATTATGAAAGAGGAAGTGTGACAGAGGAGAGTTCTGTTTGAAAGAAGAGTGCTAGAAATATACAAGACACGGTGCCACTAGGGTCCCTGAGGGGACCCTGGGCCTCAGAGAGAACCATATCTACTCCCTGGACTGGCCAAGAACTATGTAGTTGAGATTTGGCTTGTTTTTGTTTATTGTTAGTTAGTATTGTTGGTATTGTTCTTGCTGTTACGTTTCCCCTCATGAATCCCTCCTTCAGATCATTCCGTCACTTCTGGGACTCTTCTTGAAATTTGCCACAATCTGTCCATATTGCCCCAGCCCTTAACAAACTTCTCCATTTGTTGCTTTGTTCCCCCCTGACTCACCTGTAAGTTTTGTAAGAGATGAAGGAAACACGAATATTAATGTCTGTTAAGCACAGAAGTGCAGTAAGTATCCAGAGGCTGTAAACATCACAAGCCAGAGAGCCTAATTCGCCCAGAGGCGCAGATGATGGTCATGGTCATCATGGCATCCCAGTTGGGAAGGAGCAGGGGAGTGTGCCTGACTAGAAACCTGAGGCCCGCCTAGCCAAGGTTTCTCGGGATGAGACTTCTAACCTTCCACCCATTTCAGAGGGTGGAAGCAAAGGTACAGAAGATTATTTTAGTACCTCCCTGAGAAAATATAGTAAGGGATATAGCATCAGCAGACCTGAGTTGGAATTTCAGATATTCTCCAAATAAATGACCTAGTCAAGATCTGAGCCTTTACATATCTGTCAATCAAATGGGATAATATCAGCATCATGGAGGTTTGCAAAGATTAAATAATATATGTAAGATGCCTGGAACATTTGTGGCATAAAATGAATCTTAGCTTTTTAACCCTTTCCTTTTCTTCCAATGGGAAGTGTTCATTTTGAGAATGAATATTGTACTTATTAAAAGATAGATAAATTAAAATATTAACATAATGTATCTGAAAATGTCCCATAAGCCCTAAAGAGTAACATTAAAGTAAGCATAAAGCATTTTGAAAGCTAAAGCACTACATAAAACAGGGAACTTTCATTATTAATTATTATATAAATTCACTAAATTAATTTTGTCTTAATTTACTCATCTTAACAGAGCACAGTATGCCCAAAGAAGCTATTACTTATCATCTATATTTGTTGAAAGGAGTCAGGGACTAGATATTCAAAGAAAGTAGATAATCGAAAAGTCAATTCTAAGGTCGGCTGCCCTTTGAAAGGCATTTTATGTCACTTCAGGACAAGATCCTCGAAGGTAGAAACACCCTTAAGTCCTTTTCATATACCCAAATCCTTGCTCATTGTAGATGTCCTATGAAGAGCTTTCGAGTTGAATTTCCTAAGTAAAAATTCCAAAGTGTTTATCACGTGTGTGTGTGACATGGGAGAGGCAGAGGACACACAGGAGATGAGGAATCCATCTCATGCATTTGAAGCTAAGCGCCAGAATAAAGCACCTCACATCCTGAGGAGAGCTGGGCTCACTGGAGAAAGAGCCCCAAGGCCACAGCATTTGTGTCTGAACTGGCCATGTGTGTCTCTCACACGGACCCGTATCCCTCACCTGCCTGCACCTGGCCCTCCTTCTCAGCACGTAACTTTGTCTCCTGTTTCCCCAAGTATTAACCTGGCCTCCGCGTCCACACAACAATTGTACCACCTCCTGTGATAAGCATCCACCTTCTTCTTCTTGCCCGTTACAAAGACATGCTTCCTCCACCACAAGTGAATCTCCATCTTGCCCATGCATTCCCAGTCGCGGCTGCTTCCCTGCAGGGAGGGCCCTCTGTGCTGATTAGTCCCTCTCCCGCATCTGCACCTCACACTTGACTCTCTTCTGTCTTCTGTCTGCAGACGCTCCCATCTTAAGGAGCAAACAACAAACAAAATCTCTTCTTGTCATTCATTCTATTTCTGTCCCCCCTTCCACAGAAAACCTGAGGCCTCACCAATACTGGTTGTGTGTCAGCCTCCTCCCCTCCCATGCACGCCACTGTCACGTCCACAACTCCCCAGGGTTCCATCCATGACCGCCTTATTGCTAAAGGCAACTGATACGTGTTCGTCCTTATCTTAAGCCCTCTGTGATGTTTGTCGGTGTTGACCATCCCTCCTTTTTAAAGCACAATATTCCCTTTGGATAGACCATCTTCTCTTCATTTGTTTCCTACCTCCGCTACTTCTTGAATTTCCTCCTAACCCCATTTCAGTCACATCTGAAGGCTCGTCTTCTCCTGCCCATCCCTTCCACGTCAGCTCTCCTCAGCTTACCCTGCCTCAGGCTCCTGTCTACTCACTAGATCACACCAAGAAGCAGCAAGGTCTGCCTCAGGCACTGGTGCCTCCACAGAACCTTGAACTTCTTGTTTAGGGAAGGCCCTGAGGCAAATAGGACTATGAGTGCTCACGGGCAAAGGGGAGACAATCAATTCAGCCCTGCCTGAGGCATCTGAGACAGCTGGCACTCTGGGAGTCGGTTACTAAATGAGCCCACCAGGAAGAATGACAACCTGGAGCTCTGAAGGGTAGAGGGGCCTTGGGCCAGCTTGGATAATAGGACCGTGGACCCGGAAGGTCCAGGGCAGCCTGGTCAGGGATCTGTGCCACCAGGACATCATTGCAAAATGGACCAGCATCACTAGTCCTCCTGCAGAGGATAAGCTTTGGAAGGCAACTGTGCGACGGTGGAAATCAAAAGCAATCTGCTCAAGGCTCCCGGAGATTTTTCACAACTCAGGCTCAGGGAAGAAAAGCTCAAGAGGAAGATATTAGGCTTCCTACTGAAACAGTATGTGGGGATTTTAGTCATTCATTGAAAAACACAAAGGAGAGGAGGCCATATGCATACTCTAGGTGGGTGCACAGTTCATGGCGGGCACCCAGGCTGGGATCCCTGATGTTACGTTTATTTCTTAACGGTATTTTCTCTGTACCTAGAAGCCTCAGCAGGAGGGAAAGCAGATAGAATATGTGTTCTCAGTGACAGTCCTGAAAATAAGTAGCAAATTTATTTTTTGCTTGCATTTCTCATGGAAGTATTCTGACAAATATGTGCTCCCCCAAGAGCCCTAGAAGCAGCCAACACTTTGACATGCTCAGTAAATAATGAGCAAACTCCTTACAGAAAGTCTTGTCGTGTGATAGCCTGCGACATGATACTTGCAATGACTGGATGGAAGCTACTTGCAGAAGACCAGAGGTATTCAATCCTGCTTCTGTGGAACTCCTCGCATCTGTTTTATTCCTGAGCCTTGCTCAGATTGGAGCCGAACGTGAGGCGGTATGGTTCCTTCAAGGACATGATGGAGGGGCGCCTGGGTGGCTCAGTGGGTTAAGCCTCCGCCTTCGGCTCAGGTCATGATCTCAGGGTCCTGGGATCGAGCCCTGTATCGGGCTCTCTGCTCAGTGGGGAGCCTGCTTCCCTTCCTCTCTCTCTGCCTGCCTCTCTGCCTACTTGTGATCTCTGTCTGTCAAATAAATAAATAAAATACTAAAAAAAAAAAAAAAAAAAAAAAAAAAAGAACATGATGGAGCTTGGATGTATCCCAGAGTTGTGGCATCAGGCATTGTAAAATTCAGGTGTAAAATTCCCTCCTCGGTCTTGGTAGTTGGGGGAAGGGGGCACATTTGCTACCAAAAGCCTTCCAGTCTTACCTAAAAAGCAACCCTTGGTTCTGTCACCATCCTCAGAACTTCAACAAAACTGGTAACTCTTGCCTTTCCTGTCCATATCCTTCCTTCTTTTTTTTTTTTTTTTTTCAAACTGTCCCTTTTCAACTAAGTAATTCTGGCCTCTAGCTGTGGAGGAATTGCAGCCCCTCACCACAAAAGCCTGGGTCCAGGCTCAGCCTGACACTCAGGTCCCCACCACCACCCTAACTACACTAAATGCCATCCACTTTGGTTAGTCTTCTCCAAGAAGTAATATCTTACTGTGTTGACTGGTTAATGTGTGTTACCCTTAAGTATTTTTATTTTTTAAAACAACTTTCATAAACGTGTTTATTTTAAGCTTTGAGACATGGATCAGTGACCTGAAGATGGGAGCTAACTAGGTAGAGAAAGGGGGATCTATTTGGAAGCTGGAGAAACCCGGGTAGTTTTCAGGAGGCATAGGAGTACTACAAAGATGGCTGCCTCTCTCTGCCATTGCTAAACCCCCAAGGTAATCAAAATTATATTAGCTCATAAATCAAGATAATAAGGTTTCATTAGAATTTGTTGAACAATGAACTCAGCCAGCCCTCTGCGTCCTGGATTATTCACAGGGATAATATGCCCCTATCTTAATTTATTGTCTTCACACCACCTACCCCCCCAACACACACACATATACATATGCATACTGAAATAAAAGTAAACACGCATTCCCACCCTTCCCTAACTTCTCCCCCTATCCCTAGATACCCTCTGAGAAAAGACAGGGGATAGAGAGAAATCACCTAAGATGAGAGAAATATCCCTCAGAGTAAATATGTATTTTGAAATACAAAATATTTACCAGAGAAATATTATTTTTAACTAAAAGAGGCTGTTATCTTTAATTGAGTGGCTTATGTTTTGGCCATCAGCAAGAAAGAAGGTTCCAGAGCAGAAGAGATTAATTATAAGAACTATGAAGATTTTTCCCCTTCTGTTACATATTTATGCTCCAACATTTTTTCAGAAAGGATTTAAAGAAAAACATACAATACCAGGATGCAGAAATTAACAGAAGGAAGGACGGAAGAGAGAACACAAAGAGAGTGAGGTAAATGGAACCAGGGATGGTGACAGCGGGCATTCCGTAAGGAACTCTTCCCTTACAACCATTGGACTGCAAGGTAGATGTTACAGTGTCTTGGACATTAATGCCAAAACGTTAATTGGAGCTTGGAGTTAATGCCAAAAGGGTGATTCACAGTGTCCATGACATTAAAAACAAACCACTGCTTAGGGGAAGTACAACTTTCTCCCCAGGAAGTAGGAGGGGTCCTTCTAAGTAGGACAACATTCTTGTCGCAGATTCATAATAAGTTACACAAGGCTATATTTTACAATAACCTACTTCTGCTGGTGGGTACAGCATGACACCAAGACATTCTTTGGAAGGAGCAATTCTTTGGGGGACATTACAGCGTAATATGAGCCTTCGGGTTCCAACTACTCCCTGCCTTGATCCAGAGTGTAAATTTTTAAATTTCTGAGGGAAGTGATGGGCTTAGCATACTTTGTTCCAATTTATGAGTTGCTTATAAATATTGGGCAATATTAAGTACTCCCTGGCAATTGCATAGTTATCAGCATATACCACTCTTCCATTACAGATGAGCTAGGAGTTTCATTGACAACTTTCTGTAAATACACAGAAAATGGGACAGCGTGGTCCCAAAGTTCTAATAAAATAGTATGAACACACACAGTTCACAAACTAGGTAAAACCACACGGTCACCTCAGGCGAACTAGTCACATCAAAACAATGTTTCATTCTGAATAGGACTGCTTTTTTGTGTGACTTCCAAAATAAATTCCTTGGGAATATGACCCAAGGAACAAATTGAGATTACTTTTTGTGGGGGGAGTTTATTTATGGACTAGATAAAAAATAAGTAACACCCATCAAATGGAATAGCTTTAAATTTTAAGAGTTATTCTTATAATATCCAACTAGAAGTTCAGTTGCTGTGGTAATTGCCGCCATTCCATTTCTCCAACTAAGGGGATTGTGCTTCCCTGTCCCCTTGCAAGTTAGGCGTGGCCGGGCGACTTGAGATGTGAGTAAGAACAATGGCCACTCTTGAGTGGAGGATTTAAGAACAGTCTGTGATTCTCCACTATCACTTTCCCCCTTGGAAATCACTGGAATGTAGAGATGGAGTTTTCTTCAGCCAGAATTTCTGCATGAGGTCCACAGCCAACCTCCTCAGGCTGTCACACCAACATCAAGTGCATATTCACACACACACACACACACACACAAACACACACACACACACACACATACCATCTCTTTCCAGGCAGTCTTGTGTATGCTGAATTCTCAGCCTGGAAGGCCTTTTCCTACCCTATTCCTTCAACATCCCCGTAGATCACTCCTTCCCAGAAGACCCAAGTCAGAGCTCCTCTTCCAAAGGGCATTCTCAAACCACTGTCCCATTCTAGAACAGCACTAGAAACACAATTTTTATGCTTCAGAACATCTTGCACTCAGTTCAGATTGTTGCCTGTGACATCAAAAAGATCTGTCCCTCTCTTTAGGTTTTGAGCTCCCTGACACAGAGGCTAACCTATCCAGAATCTTTGTATTCTCAGGTGCCAACTCAGTACCTCACACATCGGACGTGCTCAGTAAATGTTGCATGAATATGACCAACCTAGTGAACGAGTGAATGAAAATGACTGTGTGTTGCGGCAAAGGAGAGAAGTGCTCTCCGCCAAGGCCATGCTAAGAACTCTGAGGATCCTACTTCTACTAGTTACCAGATGGCATATGATGACCACTCTGTGAATATTTATGGAGTGAATAACAGATTAAGGTCTTTTTATTTTTCCTTCTTCTGTCCATGTTTACCATCCATTTCAGAGAAGAAACTTTCCTGTGAGAAATTGGTTATTTAGGCTCTCCAAGTTCTGCGGAACAATGCTAATGAATTCTAGTGACAGAATTCTGGAGCTTGTTCAGTGTGGTGACCTTGGGCAAACCAATTAACCTTTCTCTTTCTTCATCTGTTAGATAAGAAAACAGGTCTTCATATCGCTCAGTCTTTCAGTGTCTCCCTATCCTGAAAAACAACGTGAGACAAAATTTTCAATTACAGACACAGAATAGTTGGTCAAGTATTCTTTTGAAATTGAGCCAGAGAACAAAATCCTGGGATAAATATCTGAAGTAGAGATTATGTGTATATTGTGCCTCCGGCCTCCTGATAAAAATTATGTTGGTCATTCTCATAAAACAACTGGTACACTAGCATTCTTCCCCGTGCTTGTGAAGGTCAAGGTTCAGGGTGTGAATGGTGTCTCTCCCGTTATATTAACGTGTTCAAACACTGCGCTGGCATTTCAGGCTGGTTTATGAAGGAACAGAAAAAGGTCAGGATTTCAGTTCCTTATCTTCATTATTGCACTGTTTATACAACAAACAACCATAGGCTCCCTTCTCTATTCATGTTGCTTAGTGACAAAAGCATCACCTTCTCCCCTTCCAATAAAATATATTAAAAAGGGAAAAAAAAAACACAAAGCTAGGTCAAACTTTTCCAAAGTCTCAGGAAATGAGAAACCACAAACAAAACAAAACCATTTAAGATCTTTCTAAGGGTAATATGAACTTCGCTTTTTCTGACAGAGCTCTTGTGGGAGGGGGTGGGGGCTGCGGCACGTTGCACATTTTCGGCTCTTCTTTGGAAAAACACCTTTTCCTTTTCTTCTCAGTAGCTGTGCAAACAGGCTCTGGTCACTAAAGCCTGCTTGCTTGTCCCCCTAGAGTCACCCTGGGAAGGGTGAGTAAAGGACAATAAATGTTGAACTTTCTCTGAAGACAAAATTCTGCATTCTAAATTAGCCAAGTAGAGAACTCCAGCCAGAAGGAGTACCACAGGGTCACAGATATTTGGGACCAGGAATCGCGGTCAGGAACAAATGCTAACACAGGCCCTCTCTGGAAGAATGAGCTCATTGTCACACTGGGGTGCCCTCTGCGAGAGCAAGATGGAAACTTCCCTGGCACCGTCCTTCCCCAGCTAGACGTTAAGAAAAATAATAATGCTACCTGGCATGGAGGGAGAACATGATGTTTATTCATAATGACAAAGGACTCAGCCCGTGGTCCACAATCTTTCTAAATCACTATTTTATAGATGAGCTAATAGTGACCCTAAGCGGGCCCAGAGTCTGACACAGCAGGGCTAGAGTCTTACCCGCGGGCCTGGCCTCCTGGCCGTGCGTGCATTTAGGAGGCTAATCAGATCCTACAGCTGAAAAGCCAGAAGCCACTGGTTGAGCCTTCACCTACCCCTTCCCACGGTGGTTTGACTATGGGAAGAAGTCAATTACCAGATGTCTTTCTAGAAAGAGCGTTCATGTCAGGAGGCTAAGATTCAGAAGAGGGTGAATAGTGAAGAAGAACCAGAGCAGTACGATTAGTGAAGACGGGTTGCATTGTTGTGCAAAGACATTTACTGGTTTTTTAACTCCACAAAGCAAGGTCTGCAGCCAGAGGTGGGTGGCGCCCTAAGATTCCCCAGCAATTTCCCAGGGAAAATAGATAAATACAGGTGAATCAGAGTGTAGACAGTTTGGCTTGCACTAGGGCTCAGGAATGAAGGAGGAAAGGTAACTGCCTATTTAGTTCAAAACCAAACTGGTCTCAGCATCATGAGCCCCGCTGTAGACCTTGTTTAGACTCCAATCAGAATCTACTTCAGCACTGCCTTTGATTCCTTTAGCTAGAATTCCCCCAAGTTGCCTCCAGCAAATAACCTCCACTCACCCAGTCTATCCTATGTGCATAGCAAATAGCATTCGACGTTGAACTGACAAACAGCAGAGCATCTTAAAACACACACACAATGTGTACATCCACAACCGATGCGTTGGGGCTGATGGTCCATTATATAGAATTCTACTTGGGTTTCCATGTTGAAGCCTTGGGGATATTTACCAGCAAATATTTCTCTATTCCGAATCTTTCAGACATATCAGAATTTCCCTGATTTTGCAAGAAAAGGATTTGTTACGCTCCTCAATTCATCTGATCATTAGATAAACCCTCTCTCTTCTTTCTTTCTTACTCCAAAGTGGCCCCAATCCCCACTTTCACCCCGATCTGTTTTTAAGGCAGAGACTATCTATTAACCTAAGAGAATCACATTTGAAATGCATCTGTAATGGATGAAAGAAGCATTCAGAAGTATAAATTTTCTAAATAAAAGTGTCAGGCTCCTAGTAAAAGAAGATGGATTTATTTTTCTTTTGTATCTCTGCAGCATAATTTGTGTCCACCATTACAAGTCTCGTGCAGAATACCGAGATTCAGGGTTTTCCCCTAGCAGAAAACATTAGCCTAATTCCTCCACTTAAAATGATTTAACTTCCCAGCAGATGTCCTAAGCAGGCTCAGGGTATGTTTAGAGGCTCTCAGCAAATTAGCTATAGTCATGTCCTGGGATGAGAAGACCCTTTGAATGCCTACAGCAGATTATTTAAGAGAAGACGACGAGCAGACCAGCCCTAGAATAATAATTGCGAAAACCCTCTCCAAGCATCTGGAATGCAGCAAACTCTTGATGGAAAGAGTGGCTTTATTATTTCACAGACGCGGATATGCTAAAGGTCACACCGCATCTCTAAAAACAAGGGCATGCAATGAAGGCTGGATAAAATGGACTTTGGCCATGAGGTGTATGCTAATGCTGTCCGCCAGACTTTGTTCAAGAGAGATTCCGCTACTTATTCCAATTCAGTACTGGGCCCTGATGCCCCGGGCCTCCATTCACAGGCCAGAAGCAATGTGTATCCTCCCGTGTTAGAATCTAAGTTGCCAATGGATGACTATACTATGTAATCAACAAACTATTGCAGGAAGCCAAGCCAACCTATAAATTAAGTTTAGTACTATAATCAAATAAAACTTACAGTGGCACTCTGGGTACATATTTCATTATTGCCTATCACAGTAATTAAGAATAAAATTGGTGAGTTTATGCAAATGAATTTAATTAGTATTACTTTTACACAATGGTAACAGTAAAGTTAGGTTTGGCTGTCTGTGACAGAGAATCCCATATAACAAAGGTATAAAAAATAATTGACATATATTTCTCCTGCACATAAGAGGATTCTGGCTGGAAAATAGAGTCCCCCACCCCCACTCAGAAACCACACTGAAGGTTCCTGCAGGGGTGAGGTAGTGGCTGCAAAGCTTCTGGAATCAATCGTCATCCTTTAGAGAAGGATTCGAACCCAGGGTGGGACCCACTGTTGGGTGCCCAACTGTTCTTGGTGTGTTGGGACTGTCCTCTTTCATCACTGAAAAACCCCCTTCCTGGGAGCCCTCAGCCTGGGAGTGTTTGTCCGGGACTAGCCAATGTCTTTCTGCAGGGCACGGACAAAGAAGAATCCGGCAGGGTGCCTTCATGGGAGTTGCACGAGCCCTTTGGGGAGGGCACCCTTGATCTGGCCTGGGCTGGGCCAGGGGAATAGCTTTTGTCAACCCAGCCAGGCTCTGCCTCTTGTCCTGCCCTCCCCTGTCCCCGTTCCCCTATTCACAAACACTTGTTAGACACTCATTCTGAAGTCAGACGTCAGGATTCACCTCACGCTACACCCTGTTCCTAATGAATTTGGGGCACCAGGAATGGCATAGCCCACATGTGAAGCATAAGTTTATCTTCCTCTTCCTTCCACGGGAATTTAGGTCATCATTAACTGAAGAGAAAAAGGCCATATGGACTCCTTTTGAAAAAATAGAAGGCAAACCCCCAAATCCTCAACTACTGTGGTATTTGAAGAATATTGTGGGCAAATATGAAATGATTTAGAAATATTTTCACAATGCATTGCTAAGTGAAAAAAATGAGTCTATAGAACAATAAGAACAATATAATCCTAGCCTATGGAAATATGTGCATCATATTTATTTACTTAATACAGTGACAGGAAAAAGCTGGGAAAATATGAACCGAAATATTAGTGGTTACTACCTCTGTGCAGCACGTGTGGGGGAGATGCAGCTGTGAGAGAGAGAAGGAGACACCCCGCCCCGCTGCCGCCGCCTCGCACCCACAGCTCGTGTGAAGGCAGAGCCGGAGGACTTGGCAGTGGATGCGAAGCAGTGAGTAAGGAAGATCCCTGGCAGCCTGGGCGGGCGGAGGACAGTGGTGTGGTTAAGAAAAACAAGGAAGTAAGAGGGAGGCAGAATAAGGGCAGGAGAGGGGTGACCTGACCTTGAGATATGGGGAACTGTAGGAGACAGTAGGGGACACAGCACTCCAGCTCGGAGGAGAGAGACAGCTGCCAACGCCGCTTTGGAAGTCATCCACATGGAAGGAGGCATGCACATCAACAGCCGGAAAACAGGGAATCAAGAGAAGCAAGTCAAAGGCAGAAGACCGAGAAACATCTCCACCTGAGGGGGAAGCAGGAGAAGGAAATGAGGCAACATGATGGGCAGGGGCATGCTGAAGCCAGAGAAGCTGGGGAACCTAGGGTCCGGTAAATCAGAGAAAGACAAAGAGAGGAGGGGAGGGAAAGTTCCAAGTGTGTCTCTGGCTGGCCTCTTGTTCTCTAGGCGTGGCTGAGGTTACCGCTGATGTTCTCATGGCTTCTCTCTGGGTGCTCTCATGGCTTCCCTCCTGTACTGCGGATCTTTTACCTACCATAAAGACAAGTCTGGAATGTTCCATTACTCTTCCTCTGTTCTCCAGCCTCACGGAGGGAAGAAAGCAGAGTGTGGGGAAGGGGAGCTGGTGGATCAAAGCAGGTTGGAGGAAAACTAAGTCAGCTGCTCCTCTCCACCCTGCCAGTAACCGGCACAGCAGCTGGGAAAGAGGGGCAGCTGTGACCTTGAGCCAGGTTGAAAGTTTTGGCTATTACTCTGAGCTAGATGTATAATTACTGATTAGAAGACCTTTTATTACCTGAAGGTGACCATAAAAGTGATGCTTATCCAGACCATGCGAAAGACTAATTAGTCCCACTGAACAAAGGAGCTGTAGGAGCACAAATAAAATCGCTGAACGATTACACCCCAGAGTCACACTGAGTCAACATAACGGCGACAAAGGGACACAATACTGGGACCACTGCCTTTCCCAGGGGTTGCGGGATATTGTACATGTCTTGTTCTTTTGTCTGGGAATTGCAGCTAAAATCCCACGTTGAAAATAATAGTACTAGAGCTGACCCCAATTGACAACCAGACGTTTCTCCAGGGTTCCGTGATCCAGCCGCTATCACCCTACCACCTGCCTCCAGTCAGTATGTGCATAGACAGACAAAACCCACCAGCTGGCACTGGGAATTGTTGACTTAGATGGAGAGCACTGGAGTCTTCTTCTCTTCCTTTTCCCTGCTTGCAGGAGAAGGAGGAACATATATGTTTCTATTGCTTTGTAACAAATCACCAATAACTTCATGGCTCAAAACAACAAAAGCTCATTAGCTGACAGTTCTGTAGGTCAGAAGCCCAGGTCCAGAGTGGCTGGGTTCTCCATTAGAGGTGTGGGCAGGTGGTGATCTCACGTGATGCCCTGGACTCAACTCCAAGGTCACCCCGTTGTGGCAGATTTTGGTTCCTTGCAGTTGTAGGACTGAGGTCATGGTTTCCCTGCTGTTTGTCAGCTGAGGGTTGCTCTTAGGGGCCATGTGCCCTCCTCACCATGTGTTCCCCTCTAAGTTCAAAGTCAGAAACAGAGCTCTCACGTCCAGTCCCTCTCCCTCTTCAAGTTTCTCTTCAGGAAGAACCCAGTCTCTCTTGAGCACTGTCCTGATTAGGTCAGGCCCACCCCAACAGCTTCCTTTTCTCAAAGTCCTCAGTGCCTTATGACATGACTTCATCATAGAAGTAAAACCTGTCATCATCATCATAATAATGCTGGGCAGGGATCTTGGTGCTTTCTTACACCATTGTCTAGCACAGATACTCCCTCCAAAAATCCAAGTGCTCCAGAAGTCTCATTAGTGAAGAAGAAGAGCAAAGGTAAGAAAAGTCACTAGGGACCTTCCTCGGTCGGATGTGTGGGTCTGCCTTCATTGCCTTTCCGAGACAGACAGCGGGAGGGCCAGACCAGCGGCAATGGTGAGGTTGGCATCCCACCATTTGCCTCACGAGAATGTGTGAGCTGCGCGTGAACATCGCAGAACTCGGTCAGTTGTGAGTGGACTTCCCACTCCAGCAGCCTGGAGGCTGGCTTGCCGTGGGGGTGCTGGATGGCCTAGGAGCTGAGGGGTACAGCCGGAAAACACCAAGGCCAGTGGGGTTTCCATGTCAGGAACCTGTGTGTGGGGAGGCAGCATGTCACCCTCCAGCGCAAGCACTGGCACCCCTTCCTGAGCCGGCCCCCCGATGCCTCTGATAGGGCCCGTCAACAGCCGGGAGAGCACTCCAGCAGCCACAGCTACATTAAAGCTTTTGCCCCTTTTCTCTGATCAAACCTCCTGCTCTCCACGAAGGCTAGAAGCAGAGGTGAAAAGCAACAAAAAAGCCAAATTCCGCCCTCCTTTCTACAAGGTCCTGGGTGCCCGGACAGCTCTCAGGGAAGTGAGTAAATGGGGCCTAAAGCTGACAGACAATACATATGTTTTCATCTGGACCCGACTACGTTTTTTGGATGCCTGACAATAACAGAGAAGCCGTGGGATCTGCCCTGAAGGGAAGGAAGGGGAGATTCGACAAAGCATAAAGGGAGGTTGTATTTGGAAAAATAATAAAACCACCTCATGTGTGCTCCTCACCAAATTTATACCACTTAATAAACCAGTTCCACATACAAACATAGTGAGCTTTCAGCTTTCGGGGGTAGACATGCGCAGTTCCAGCTACCGGCAAGAGGGAGAAGAAGTTCAGAGCGGCTTTCTGACCACAACCTAGACATGGACGGTAATAAACTGGGAGCCTCATGAGTGTGTGCTAGAGTGTGTACATGTGTGCACGCATGAATGTTAGAGTGTTCACATATGAGTGTGTGTGTGTGTGCACGCGCACACGTGTGAGGAGTTTGTGGTGAGTACGAGGGAATGCACATGGGTGAGTGTGTGCATGTGTGGGGGAGTGTGTTCATGCATGAGTGTGCATATGAGGAGTGTGTGGTGCGTGAGTGTGAGGGATGCACATAGGTGAGTGTGTGCGTGTGTGTGTTCACAGTCAGTGTGTTTGCCTGTGTGAGCGTGAGGAGTGTGTGTGCTGTGAGGGAAGAAACATGGGTGAGTGTGTGCATGTTTGTGTGTTCACACATGAGCTTGAGTTGTGTGGGTGAAAATGAGGGAATGCAATTGGATGAGTGTGTGCATGTATGCGTGTGTGAGTATGTTCACACCTGAGTGTGTGAGGAGTGTGTTGTATGGTTGTGTGTGAGGGAACGCACTTGGGTGCATGTGTGCTTGTGTGTTCAGTAATCAGTGTGTTTGAATGAGTGTGAGGAGTGTGGTGTGGTGCGTGTGAGGGAACATATGCGGGCACCTGTGTGTGTGTGCACGCATGTGCACGCTGCATGACAGTGAACTTCACCTGTTTGGGATGAGGGCACAAAGAGGTGGATGGGTCAAGGCCAAGAGGAAAGAAATGGAATAAGGTGAAGCCACGTACTCTGAACTCTAGCTGACAAAACAAATCAAGAGGTTAAAAAAAGGGAGGGGAGTAACACAAAAGTTTACTGCAATTTGGATTCTCCTTCAGGAGCTGGGATCTTAGTCTAGGGAGAAGACCAGCATGAGGAACTGTTAGGGAGCTTTCCAGAGTCGCTCACTTTATTCCCTCCCGAGCCATTTGTCTCTCTGTTAGCTTAGTACTTTTCCACAGTTGCTGTGAAGCATAACTCTCCCTGCGCTGAGCCAAGTTCTCCCCGCCCGGCTGGGGTCGGAGGAGACCAAGGGGAAGAGACAGCACCGGGGTCCCGCCTGCGAGCCTGCGGGAGCTTCCAGACTGGGCCACAGCGCTCGGCCCGAAGGAGGCACAGACAAGCGGCCACCCCCATTCACGGGCTTCCCCGTGTCTCTCCCTTTCTTACAAATAACCCTTTTTTCTCCTTGACTTCTGAAGAACTCTCTCCTTTGCCTATTTCCCTGGTTCTTTAAGGAAGAAGAAAAAAAAAAAAGCAAAGCCTAAAAACCAAAAGTATTCATTGTAGGCACAACTCACACGAGTAGTTGGGCAACGGCTTTTGATTCTTTCTGTAGAGAGCGTGACCTCTATTTCCATCATCTTCTGTCTCCCTGAGAGCATCTTACGATGATTGCTTGTTCTCTGTCTTCCCAACCGGATGACTTAAACACCATTCCTGAGAGGCAGCGGGTTCCAGAACATTGTACAGTTTATTGGGTTCACGGGACTTGTGACCGGCTGCGGCACCAACCTTTACAGAGAATCGAAGGCGCTTCCCTTCCAGTTTGCTGATGTGTGGAGGAAGCACTTTCTCCGGGCCTGTCCCTTCATCCAGGAACAGGAGCCACCAAAGAGTCACAGACTTAGAGCGGGAAGGGCTCTTCACCACCGGATGTGCCAATCCTCTCATTTTACACAAGGAAAGGAGTTAGGTTACTTACTGGCTAGTCCCCCATAGGAGAGCTTCAGTCAGCTCTTAGCAAGCCTGATCTCCCATCTAAAGTGGTCGCCCCTGCTCTCCGCAGCCTCCTAGATGTTGGTCTTCTGGATACTGAAATAGAGCACAGAGGGCACCTGGGTGGCTCAGTCGGTTAAGTGTCTGCCTTCGGCTCAAGTCATGATCCCAGCGTCCTGGGATCAAGCCCAGGGTGGGCCTCCCTGCTCAGTGGGGAAGCTGCTTCTCCCTTGTCCCACTCCCCCCGCCTTGGGTTCTCTCACTCTGCTCTCTCTCTCTCAAATAAATAAAATAAATAAGGAAGGGAGGAAGGAAGGAAGGAAAAAGAAGAGAGAAAGAAAGAAAGGGTTAAGAAGACGGAAGGAAGAAATACTGCACATTTCCCTAAATGCTAGCCCTGTGAAATTTCCTTGTTCTTAAACAAAATGATTCCTAGATTTTCTTTATTGGGCAGTTAATTAGAGCTATGATTTATTAGACTCCAGCTGGGTGCCAAGGACTGTGCCGTTTGCACGCATTAACACGGTGAGAGAGCTATTGTTTTCTTCAAAGCTATGAAATTTAGGGGATTAGCGAACAGCATAGAAAAAAGATTAGAACACTGATAAGACAAATCCACAGCAGAGACCATCTTGCCCCTCGATATAACCATGGAAAATAGCCTGGTCAATATTTGCAGTTCACAGAAGAGATCAAGGGCTTAAAGAAATATTCTCCACCACGGAATTAGGTGGTGGGCAAATGAATTTGGTGTAGCTGTAGAAATGCATGGGTTGGGTGTGTGTGTGTGTGTGTGTGTGTGTGTGTGTGTTATGAAAAGCTAAATTAGAATGAAGTTGGGGGCTCTGACAGGAGATGGAAAGAAAACCGGCTTCCAGGAGGGAGCTGGAAGAGCCGAGGAACAGAGATATCGAATGGCCATGTGTCCAGTCACCCATTGGCCCTGCCCTTGGTGGAGAAGACAAGCCACAATCTCTGTAATTTGCAAAAGGTTTGTGCTGTTCACTGTAACTCGAAACCCCCAGTTCTAGCCTCCCTACCTGTCCTTGTTACCTTTTTCTCTCTGTGGCAAAATAGCTCCAGGCGGCCCCTGAAAAAACCTTAATGGTAATCCCTCAGGAACGGAGGTGACTTCTCTAGAATTGAGTGGGGGAGTTTAACAAGTCTTACAGAAATTGCTACTTCATCATCACGCCCCAATTCGCCCTTACCCTCAAAATGAGGAGGAAGAAGCATCCAGAGAGATTCAGTCCACCCCCAAAGGAGATCAGGGAAGGAGGGGCACGCAGAGAGAATGCTGCTCAGTCAAGTGTACCACCATTTGGTATTTAAAGAAAACAAAACAAAACACCAAAGACGAGGGAACATCGACATCAAACTGAAGCAGACAGACCCCCCTCCAGGAAGTGTTTAAGTGAGTCTGAGAAATCAAGGTATTCTAATTAAACACATAGTTTGAAAGAAGTGTAAAGTACTTGGCAGAGAATTACTGAGGTAGGGAATTAATAACGTTCACCCCTAGTGTTAAATGAACCCTCCGAATTCTAAAATCCAAAACAATGTCTTCAGTGGTGTTCTAAATTTTGTGGAATTATATTCAAGAGTAAAGAGAGACAAAGGCCTCTCCCTGTGGAGGACAGTGGGGTCAGATGCTGCTTTTATTTAAAATTTTGATATTTTGTTCACCTTGGGCCATTTTAGTAATTTTTTTTATTTTTAAAAATATATCATTATAATATTTATCTTGACTGCTGAGTTAGTTTGTGCCCTTTAATTTAGCACTCTGTGTGAGTATCTCACTCTTCCTTGTAGTCTGGTCAGGAGCCTAATAGGTACCTGTGCAGGGAAAGTCAGCATGTCTTAGAGGTTGAGTTGTGTCTCCCACAGTGATGAAGTCCTAACCCCTAGTACCCCCAGTATCCCTAGTAACCCTAGTACCCCAGAATGTGAACTTATTTGGAAATAGGGTCATTACAAATGTAATTAGTTAAGATGAGATCATACCAGAAGAGAGTGACCCCCTAATCCAGTATGACATGTGTCCTTATAAAGGGGGACATTTAGGGGCACCTGGGGGACCTAGTCAGTTAAACATCTGACTCTTGGTTTTGGCTCAGGTCGTGATCTCAGAGTTGTGGGATCAAGCCCCACATCAGGCTCTACACTCAGATTCCCTCTTCCTTCCTCTCATGCTCTCTCTTCCTCTAAAATAAATACATACATATTTTTTAAAAGGAGGGAGGATTTGGACACAGACACACACACATGGAGAATGCCATGTGAACATGAAGACAGAGGTCAGGTGGTTCATCTATGCCAAAGATCACCAGCAAAGCATGAGAAGGTAGGAGCGAGGCATGGAACAAATTCTCTCCTATAGTCCTAGAAAAGAACCAACCCTGCTCACACCTTGATCTTAGACTTCTGGTCTCAGAACCATGAGATAATACATTTCGATTGTTTATGCCATCCAATTTGTGGCAGCTGCTTACAGCAGCTCTAGCAAACTACTGGGCCATCCTTGGTCTAAAGGAGAGATAACAACCCCATATCTGTTGCTCCTAAGTGTCCTCTTTCCACTCCGGAGCCAGGGAAGACTAGATCAGCTCTCAGCCCAGAGATGTAAATATCAAGCCAAATCCAGAGACTACATGGGTAAAGATAGGAGGTAAAAGTGGCTTATTGTACGGAGGATGAGGCAGAGTTGGAATCAATGCTGTGATCACCATCAGACACGGCAACCTTGTGAAATGCCAGGATAGCTGCGATCAGTATTCCCCTCAGAGAACAACTACTTTCTCTCCGCAGAGCCTTCATCCATCTGGGAACCGCACCCTTGAACCCTGCGTCTAGCCTTGTGCCTTCTCAAACCTCCTACTATGTGCTCAGCTCAGTGCCAAGTGCTGTATCAGAAAGCGCGTCCGTGTCGGAAGGAGAGTTCCTATCAGAACCCAAGGATCAGGAGACACATGAACAGTGCGACTTCCTTGACCTTGTCTTGAGGTTGGTTTTCATGAAGAATTTGTAACTGACTTTTGAAAAGGAAGAAACAGGAAGGGGGAAAGAAGGAAATGGAAGGAGAGAGGGAGGAGAAGAAGAGGCCCAAGGAGGCCAGTCTTTTAGCCCCAGCATCCCATTTCAGACCTGGTCTGCAGAGAAGCCGATTCCTGGCCACGTGTTAGAGCCTTCCCCACACCCTCATTAACCTGAGAGGGACACTGGGTCTCATTTGTGAAAGCCTGATGCTCATGGGGCCAGGCCAGGTACGCAAACATGGCTTTTCTCCTCTCTCACATTTTCTGCATTCCGGCTGCTGGTGTGATAGGTGGACAGGCGGCCTGACCATCTCCTGTCTGTGTCTAGCGGAGCTGGCTGACTCAGACTATCGGCCTCACATAAGCTAAGGGGCCTAGACTGGTCAGCCCTTGTCATTGACACTGTGCAAGAATGAGGTCAGGCATCGCGTGTTGAAGTCAATCCACCCGTCATTTATCTTACAAGCAGAAAAGAACCTTTCTCCTCATTTCAAAGTTCCCCATTAACTGCTTAAAATGTGTTGACTGTTTACAATTTTATCTTTGCAGCACAAATTGGTCTCTTGCTGTCTGAATCCCTTTCCTAGGTCACTACTATGAGGAACCAGAAGCCTCTCCCTCCTATCGCATGAGCAGAGTCCTGCTTGTCATTTATTTTGGAGGGAAAGGCAAGAGACAGAAGACGCCAAAGTTCATGAAGGGAAAAATAAAAGCCTAGAGTTTGGCATCTTACATAATTTTTATGCAATCTTTTCAAAAACGTGTTGAGATAAGTCTTACTCTGTTTTGTAAATGGCAACACTGAGACTCAGAGACACTTACAGGACCTCACCCGCCAAAGTAGGAAAAGGCAGAGCTGGCAATGATGGTGGGGATTCAGGTCTGTCTTACTGCCAGGTTCTATACTCTTCCCACCACACTCTCCTAGCTCACCAGGAAGCAGCTAGTGTACAAATCACATGCAAAAAAGCGGGTCGTGGGCTTTTCTTAGGGACTAGCCCAAGGCCTTTTGGGTTGTCCTTTCCAACTCCAGCCCGAGGCCCACTTTTTCTAAAAAGGTTAAACCCTTCACCCTCAATTCTTGCAGGACACCCCGTAAGCTTTGATGGCATTTTGAAACTTTTGGGTTATTTTTGCATTGATACGGCCAATCTCCCTAAAGGGATGGAAAACCCTTCTATGGCAGATTCTGTCTTTGTCCCTCACCAGCCCCTCAACACCAGGAACAATGGCTCACACACAGAACCCTGCCCTCGGTGAATGCTGTTCTCCCCGCAGCAGGCTGTGGCCGGCCCATGGCTCTGGGATTCTAATATACCCTGGCAGGAGTAGAGATGCAGTGCGATGGGGCGGGGAGGACAGGTTAATCTGTTCACATCTCTGGGTTCCTATCATTCCTGCACACTTACCTTGCGGGCAGAATACTCCTGTGACCAACCCAAAGAGTTCACATACTAAAAGAATCAGATTGGGCTGAATCGTTTGTAGCGTCACATACTTCTTCAAAGCAGAAGTCCCCCCGGGGGAACCCAACCACCCTCTTCTTCATCCTGTTGCTGGCAGAGGTCAGCTTCGTCTTCCTTTCTGACGGGCTCACCGTTCACTCCCAATGTGTGCCCACTGTGGCATTTTTTGTTCATAGCTGGATTTTCTCTTGGCCTGATTTAATTCCCTCTCAGAGTCTCAAACTACATGTTGTCGTGAGCTAAATGGTGTCCCACAGTAATCCAGTACTGTGCAAAGACCTCCCCGAACTATTCTCCTAGTGACATCACTCATTCCCAGGGGACGGTTCTGCCCCCAGGACCATCCGTCTCACTCCAGGGCTTTCCAGTGACCAGGAAGGACCTCTGGGTCTGCTTCCTTCTCCAACCTCAAGACCTGCTTGGTTAACCTTCTGCAAGTAAAGAGCTACGAGAAACTGGCTTCTTAGGTCACTACTAGCTTTCTCATCACCAGTATCGTTAACCCAAAGTAACTCATCGGTGGGAAATAATTCCAAAACTTCAGAGAAACTCCCTGAGTTAGGATTTCTGCTCTTCCTTCTAAGACTGAGGACCCGCCAGGGTAGGATCTGAGCCTCATTCATCTTTAAACCCCTAGTGACGAGCTGGTATTTACTAGGTGATCAAGAAACCTTTGTGATCCAGAATGATATTCATCACCAGCTACATCAAAGAAAGACAGCTGTCCTGAGCAGAAGCCCGCTGCAGGGGCTCCTGGGGCAGCCACTTTGAAAGTCAGACACTGTCACCCCATCCTCCACCTCCCAGAATCACCTGCCTGCTGCCCTTCATCATGGCAAGAATACACGCTGCATGAGTTAGGACTGAGATGCTGGGAGGCAGTCAAATGCCTCCAGATTAATTAAGGTGGATTAAATAACCCAAATAGAAGATTCTGGGTATTCTGTTATTTTAGCTTTGTATTGAAATATCCAATGGCTGCCAGCTCCTCTGCGTGCCATGAATCATGCCGTGAATAAGTGATTTAAGGTGACTACTAGATTATGCCCAGGAGGGCCTGTCAATATGGCTTGCTATCAACCGCCACTTTATATCAAGGCTAATGGAATGAAATGCAATATGAAATTCTGGTTTGGAGAAAAATAAAATAGTGGTTGTCCATTGATTAAATTTACCTGAAAGTCTGACATCGTCATCGACCAAATGTTGTATTTCTGAATGACTCATGTGCTTTTAAGAGGCTGCCTGTAAAGGGCGGCTTGCATTTCAGACGGATCACTGCAAGCGTCCGTGCCTTAGATTAACTCCCATGCTCCTAGTGCTGGTGGAGCACGCAAACCCCTGGGTGCCCAGACAGGGCCGTGGGCCTGGAGGGACTCTGTCTGCCCCCTGCTGAAGATCCAGACCTAGTGGGTTTTACCGCAGACCAGAAAGAGCCTCGAGGATACACAGGTCCAAAGCTTTGCTTTCGCAGGTGAAGAAGTCTTTCTGCCTTTGCTTCCTCTTGCCCACAGACTCAGTGACTTAAAAACAACACGGTCCTATTATCTTATAGCTCTGGAGGTCAGATGTCTACAATAGAGACATAGCGCGATGTTCCTTTTAAAAGTTCTTGGGGCGGGTTGTAGGGGATGCCTCTCTTTTCCCTTCCCAGCTTCCAGACACTGCCGGCATCCTTTGGCTCTCGTCTGCCTCCTCCCTGACCTTCCTGCCCCACTCCTGTAAGGAGTGAGGCTATGGGGCCCAGACGGATCACCCAGGACCATTTCTCCATCTCTTAATTTAGTCGTATCTGCAAAATTCCTTTTGCCATGGAGGTTAACGTATTCCTGGATCCCGGGGATTCGATTATAGACATCTGCGTGGGAAGTGGTATGCAGGCTACTGAGCTGGCCAAAAAAAAAAAAGGAAATGTGGCAAACAAGCCACTGAAAATATTTCATTTTCATGGAAAACATTGCTGTCCATTGACCTCCGCTTGTCCACCTTTGGCCAGCGGTGAGAACCCAGACCGTGGGCACAAGGATCATGCAGGCTTCAGCCAAACTCGCTCTGCTGCTTCCCAGCTCTAGAAGCTCAGGCCAAACAATTCGTGAATCGTCCATGTTGCTTCAATGTCAGAATCTCAGAGGAAGTGGCAGGAAATGAGGTAGGAGAGACAGCATCAGTGACCCTGAAATATCATGCCGAAAAATCACGGGTGAAAAGGTGAGTTCTGTGAGAGCAGGACTCTCTGTCACCCTGCGTCCCCCTGCCCCACCAAATCCTCAGTCCCTGAAATCGTCTGTCCCTGAAATAATCCAACACGATGAATATTTCATGAATGAAAGAAGGAGTGTTGATTCACAGACCTGCACTATGAAGGCCATTACGAAAATCATTTCTGCATCCCTGGCTTGCCAACTAGATTATAAGCCCTTGGGCAAGAGGGCCAGATCTTCCGTTTTACGGACTCACAACACCTAACACCCAACAGGTGTCTACTCAGGTGCCTCTGCCAAGTAAGAACACTTCGACGCCTGCTTACACGCACTTACTACTCAAACTACTAATAGATGTTCGATGTAATGTTCTGTTTTCACAGATAAATGTAAATCTGAAAGAAATCATCTGTTGAGTAGCCTATTCATAAGCTTCCTCACACTGATCTCTTCAGGAAATCTTTTTAACAGGACATCCACTGGCTTTAAAAAAAAAAAAAAGAAACAGATTCAGGAGATCTTCAAAATTCCACCTACGACAGCAGACATCATCAGTGCCTTGCCCACAGCACCAGCGACCCCCCCTGCGCATGTCAACCCGATGCCCCTCAATGCAAGCCCCTCCCACTATTTGTGGAAGGCTTCCTCGAGCCACCAGCTTGCAGACACCCCAGGGAGTTAATTCTTCCCAGAGCCTCCCTCAGCTGGTGGCCGATGGGAATTAGGATAAATTCCGAAGCCCCTCACGTCTGGGACGAGGTCCATTCTACAAAAGGCTTCCAGCATTCCACAGTAGCGTGGAGTCTTGGTTGCCCATCATGGTAATGGGCTCAACAACACACCTTTGCTGGCTTCCTTCCCTTCCCTGTCTCCCTTCCCCATCCCCCTACCAGGCTCTCTAGAGTCACCTCCCAAGTAAAACAACCTGCCTCAAGTCTTTGTCTCGGGGTCTGCTTCTGAGGCCATGAAGCATGCATACCTATAGCCGCCAGAGGCTGGAAGGGACCAGACTTCCCTAGAGGCTCTGGAGGGAGCCCAGCCCTGCTGCCACCTTGATTTAAGCACAGTGAAGCAGATGTTGAGCTTCTAGCCTCCAGAACCGTGAGAGAATACATTTCTGTTATTTAAAGCCACCAAATTGTGGTAATTTGTTACGGCAGCCCCAGGAAAGTAAGATACTTTTACACGGAGTAAGTCATTCCTTTAGCAAAACCAAAGCATCTTGAGAAATGCTTACCTCTTTCAGACCTCTAGGATTTAATTTCTCTGTTTTGAGATAGAAACATACACATTCAGAAGCAGTTACTCAAAGCAGATGACATTACTCTGCTGTATAACATCCTCCAGTGGTTTGCATCCATTTTGGAATAAAATCTGATCTCCTCTCCGGGCTGCAAAGCGCCACATGGCTCCCGGCACGTCCCCTCTCTCCGGCTACGGTCCTTGAATGAGCCTTAGGGCTGCTACCCCAACTCTGGCTTCAGCCTGGAACGTTCTTCTCCCTGACAATGACAGGTTAAGCCCTCTTCTGCGTTCTGACCTCAGCTTGCGCACCAGCCCTCAGACAAGCCTTCCCGGGTTCCCCACCTGAAGCCACGATCAGCTCACCCTGCCCTAATTCTCTGCATAGCCCAGGTTGGTGTCTCGAGTTTCTCCTACATGGTTACTATTTGTTTCATGTTTTCCCCTCCGAGATTGTAAGTTCCAAGGCAGGGATCTTGTCTGTAATTCATTGTGCCATCCCTAATACTAGAAGAGGCTCTGGTGTAGAGTCGGGGTTCAATAAATATTTGTGAGTGGATGAATAAAAGCATAAATGAATTCTGGTGGAGACCCGATTCAGAGGCTTTAATTATTTCCTCTTTAATACAGGTTGCAAACCCAGATGCCTGCAGCACAGGAGGCTCAGTAAGAGAACGCGTGGCTGGCTGGAAAGGCACAGACCCTGACAGTTCGTTCTGCCACAAGGAATGTGGACCCCATGTGCGGCCAGCTTTTCTGATTTCTTTATTTAAAGACACACCCAAAATCCAGGCTTTCATCTGAGAGCACCTCAGTCTGTAAATATTGCTTTGAATACTGCTTGAGCCAACAGAATATGTCTGCCAGGCAAATTCAGCCCAAGTTTCTCATTTTGCTGCCTCCTCCTCATTCTTCCTTAGTTCCCAGGGCAGTAGGAGGTAGATAACAGAAGTACTTGAACTGCTAGCTTATCAGAGCTTGAAAAGGGAAGAAGAATATTTTCAGAAACACACACACATGTATAGAAACACACAGCATAGTGAGACTATCCCACTGGCCCCATCCAGAAAGAAAGAAAAGAAAAGAAAGAGGAGGAGGAGGAAGGAAGGAAGGAAGAAAGAAAGGAAGGAAGGAAGGATTGAGAACAGAACTATGACATCCTGGGGTAGGCTGGGCCTACTGTCAGACCCCAGCATCCAGAAAATACAGCCGTCTTTGCGGCTGAATGAGGCAGGGACCAAGGAAAACTGTGGATACTAGAACTCTACTTGTCTTCAACCTGCAAATCCAGTGACCCCCCCCCCCCATCCACAGGGGATACATTCCGAGAACCCCAGTGTTTTCCTGAAACTACATGTACTACAGAAACCTATAGGCACTGTGTGTTCTTGTATATGCATACCTATGATAAAGCTTAATTTATAAATTAGGCTCAGTAAGAGATTAACAACAACGATAAAGTAATTAAAACAATATTACGCTAAGAGAAATAAGTCAGAAAGACAAATACCCTACGATCTCACTTATTCAGAATGTGAAAACACAAAACAAATGAACAGAGAAACGATAAAAGCAGAAGCCGATCCATAAACACAGAGAACAAACTGATGGTTGCCAGAGGGGAACGGGAGGTACAGGCTCCCAGCTATGGAATGAATAAGTCACGGGGATGAAAGATACAGCATAAGGAATATAGTCAATGATACTGTAATGGTGTTGTATGATGGCGGACGACAGCTACACCTGCGGGGGACACAGCATTATGTATAGACTTCTCTGGAATCACTCAGTTGGACACCTGCAACAAATGTAACATTGTGTATCAACTACACTTCAACTTAAAAAACACAGCTATAAGAACAGTTATGAGAAGGTGGTCTCTCTCTCTCAAAATATCTTACTGTACTGTACTCCCTCTTCTTGTAATGACGTGATGTGGTAAAATGGCTCCATAACATGGTGAAGGAAGGTGAGAGTCACAGACACTGTGACATAACGTCAGGCTACTATCGACCTCCTGATGATGCTGCTTCCGCGTCACCAGTGACCATAAGTGACTGAAACTGTGAATCAGGAGGAACTACTGCACCAAGTAGGAAACTCTGTTTAGGACGTGTTGCAGTATACTATCCTCGTTATGAACGCGCACGTGCTGGTTTACTGTCTATGGATGTATGTTACTCAAACACGTGCACTCCCCTCCCTGGGATTTCTGCTAAGGAAGTGTTACTGACCCACCCCTCTTGGTGTCCGGAGCGCTCTCCGATTTTCAGGCCCTGTGTGCGGTTTCTACTGTCAGGTGTAGACTTAAGGGGATGGAGATCTCACACCTCAGTGTGGAATGGGGGAAACCCCAAGCGTGGAGCCTCAGCCCTTCCAGTATCTATCAGGTGACCAGGGACAAGTCAGTGATCCTTCCTTGGCCTCAGTTTCCAAAGCTGTAGAGTAAGGAAGCTGGTGATGGAATGGCTTGCGGATCCCTCCCTGATGGTACATTCTCTGGTTATACGACTGCCTCGCAAGGGATACCAACGGTCGCTTCAGGTGTCGCTCATGGGCTTGTGTGATGCCCGCGCACGCTTGCCAGAGCAGAAGCACTGGAGAGTGAGTGCAAAGACCCAAGGAAGCAGGTCGTAGAGTCAGCTTCCTCCACATCCTCCCTTGACCAGATCAGGCTTCTGGAGAACAACCTCTATAGGGAATCCCTGTCAAGTGTGCCCCCCTGTTTGTACCACGGCCTCAGAACCATGGCTATCTCCTGGAAGGAAAAGAAAACTGTTCTGAACAATTCTGGGAAGGGTGCGGAGGAGGATTATTTGTGATCACAGACAAACTTAGAAATATATTTGCTTCTTAATCTTTTGGATAAATGATTCATAGAATGCATGCGTTTTAAGGAATTGAATGCTTTTTGTTGTTTTCCCGGAACTCTCCATTTCTGAACGGTCTCTAGAGGCTAGTAATAAATATATGCAGCCACAGAGTGAAGTGATCATGAGAATGCCGTGATGTGTCTGTTACATTTGCTTTAGAAAAATTCATTAATAAATAAACATATTCCATAAATATGCCAGATAAAACAAAGGTAATGAGATTCACTTTTAACAAGTCAATACAAAGAATAACAAATGCTGACTTTTTTAGGGGATTTTCCTGTAAGTTTCCTGAAAGCCTCATAAATCTCTCCCTTCACCTACTTTTATCCATGACTATTTTGTCCTGATTAAAAATTTACCCTCCTAACAATTAAAAATCCACAGTCAATTACACAGAGTTACAGAAAGATGACAAGAATGTGGGAAACAGCAAAGAATCGTGGGCGTGAGTCTTCCGATTCTTCAGACTCCCTTAATGTCCCACATGATCCAAGGCTGTGACCCTTGGGACAGTTAGTGGGGAGGAGGGTTGGGGAGCAGGGATGAAGTGTGATTTGGGCAAAGTTAGAAATGCTGCAGTGACTTCCCCAGCAGCACTGTCTTCTGTGTCTATAATTCCCCCAGTGTCTCGCACACTGTAAGGACTGAGGAATGAATTGCTTAAGTCTTAACTGTGACACAAGTGTGACCCTTGTTTTGTCCCACAAAATATATGAAAAGGACCACGATGGAGAAGGGGATCCCACTAGGCTTCCACAGCTTAGCGAACGCACCCCCTAGGCTCGTAGCCACCATGGAAAAAAGAACAGATTTGGAATCTTTCAGATCTGGTTGACTCTCACTCCATATTTACAAATCAGCTATGTGACCTTGCTCAAGATGTTTAATATCTCTGAGTCTATATTTTATTCTCACCCAGCAGTTGGCTATAATAATGTCTAAATCACATGATGGCTGAGGAGTATAATAAAACATTATATGTAAATTACTTAGCTCAGCCCTGAATGTACTAGATGTTCAATACATGTTAGGTTTTCCTCTCAACTCATCCTTGCACACTAAGCCCTCAGATTTTATTTTAATTCTGATTCCTCAAGTAAACCAAGTAGAAAAAAAAAATGTTTCACAACTTCCATGGGATTTCCCTTTCTCCCATTAATTTCATTGCATAGATTCACCAATTAAAGTTTGTATTATTATTTGGTTTGGAAACTCGATGGTTAGAAGAGGGAACCATTCTAAGATACAAAGAGTTTCTACCTATACTATGAAGTATTTGGAGATGTCCATTCAGCTTTTTTTTTTTTTTAAGATTTATTTATTTATTTGAGAGAAAAAGTCAGTGGGGAGAGGTAGAGGGAGAGAGAGAATCAAGCAGAGTTGCAGCTGAGCATGGAGCCCAACATGGGGCTTTATCATGACCTGAGCCAAAATCAAGAGTCTGACACTTAATCAACTGAGCCACTCAGGTACTGCGTGGATTCCCCTTTTTAAAGACTGGCCTTTGTTTTGAGAAAATCTTTAAGTGGACCTTTAACTGTGTGGCTCTGAAAGAAGGCACTCATCATTCCTGGTGCTTCCAGGTGACCATTGGCCCCAGACACAGTGGTCGACATTGCGAGACGATTTGTTTGAGGTATTGACTCATAGGTAGAATTAACTAAACCATAGCCATTTCAGAATTTCTTGCCTTTTGGGGCACCTGAGTGGCTCAGTCGGTTAAGCGTCTGTCTTCAGCTCAGGTCATGATCCTAGGGTCCTGGGATAAAGCCCCGTATCAGGCTCTTTGCTCAGTGGGGAACCTGCTTCTCTCTCTCTCTCTCTCTTTCTCTCTCTCTCTCTCTGTCTCTCATGAATAAATAAATAAAGATCTTAAAAAAGAAAATAATTTCTTGCCTTTTTTGAGGGGCTTGAGGGAAGGGTACTGGGAATGTTTCTTAGCTCTGTGTAACTGTAGAAGGCATCGTGCACCTTTCTGCTTGTACTCTGGAAATTGTGAAAAATCTAGATCGAAGAACTAGCAGAAGATAGAAAGGAACTGTGATTCCCAACAAAACATTTTTCTTATCAGAACAGATTCCATGGAAAGTATCCAAACTGAGCTTGACACGGTCCAATTTGGACCCAAGCATCAACCGAATAAATGATATTATTAATGAACAAATAACCCAGAATATACTCATATCAAACCTTCACACATCCTGAGCATAGGCGTGGGATGTCTCTGAGGGAAGTGGATATTTCACTTGTTAATTACAAAATGAAAAAGAAATGAATTCTGGGACAGGAACCAAGGACTTGGGAGTGGTACTTAGACCGAATCATCGGCAAAATGTGTCTTCTCTCTCTGTGCTTTGTAATAGCCTGGCATCAGCTGTCCTACCAGTAATACACGGAAGAAGGTCTCTTCCTTCTTAAAGAGTTCACACAGGTGCAGGTCATAAAGAATCACTGTGCCCAGAGCCACAGCCAGGAACAATCGAGGTGGCGGTACAGTGGCTCGGAGAGAAGACGCTGCCTGAGGACAGGGGGCTTGATTTGCAAGTACACACCAGACAGCACCAGGGGACGATGGTCTTGTTCTTGGGGGGGCTAAAGGTTCTCCGTGCGTAAGTGGAGGCTCAGTCAACTTCCCTTGGGTAATAAAGGAAATTTAACCACCTCATATACTCACAGACTTAGGCTTAGACGTTTTGTTTACTCTTGAATCACTTCCCTAACCATCCTCATCTCAACTGACTTGGTTAAAATAGTTTCCAAACCGGGGTGCCTTGGTGGCTCAGTGGGTTAAGTCTCTGCCTTCGGTTCAGTCATGATCCCAGGGTCCTGGGATAGAGCCCCACATCGGGCTCTCTGCTCAGCAGGGAGCCTGCTTTCCCCCCCACCCCCGCCCCACCCCGCCTGCCTCTCTGCCTACTTGTGATCTCTGTCTGTCAAAAAAATAAATAAAATCCTAAAAAAAAAAAAAAAATAGTTTCCAAACCAATTCTAAAGAGCAGAACCTGAATAAAATGGAAGCCTTCTGTACCTAATCACCCAAACCTGGCAGCCCATGGCAGCCCACCCAGTGAGCAAACCTGGAGCTCCTGTGCTTGCTCTTAAAAGATTTTTCCCCCTGCTTTCTGCCTTTTAACACAAAAAAACAAGGAAGGAGAGAAAATACGTAGGGTCCAGTCCAGTCACAATTTTTATTCACCGGCTACAAATTATTTCTCCATTATCAATTCAATCCTGAATTACTCTTTAGTAGCAAAACTGGCCCTTTGTTTTATTCATAAAGGAAGCCCGCGAGATCCCCATACCCGAGCTCAGTTGGAAAGGACATTTCTGTGAGCCTGTTCATCCTTTAGCCTAATCACATTTGCAGACACCGCCCCAGCAAAATAAGGCAGAAGAGAAAGATCCCTCGGAGGCATGTCTAATGCACAAGATAAGCCTAAGCTACTGGAAAGATGTGTACGATCAGGAACAAGGACAGAAAAAAAGAAAGAAAGCACAGCCCAGTTGGAACGGAGGGAAGGAATCACACACCACTCAGCGGGGGAAATCACTGCTTTTCACTGAGGCAGGTGCACTGAGCATGTTTACGTACTAAATCATTACTGAGATTTCAAGGGTCTATGTAAGGCAATGCCACAGATTGATTCATGTGCTATTTATATTTCCTTAACAATGTTTGATGTTTTACAGTCAGAAAAATAGTTCGTGGGAATAGTTCACTAAAAAAAAAAAAAAAAAAAAAAAAAAAAAAAAAAATTAGACATGTTTATTTAGTTCTCTCTGCTGCATGAAGTGGCACAACTGTCATTTATATCTTTTTCCAACAGCATAAAAATGTCTCCATTTGTTAGGCATAACACTACTATAAAACAGGGTACAAAGATGATTCTGGCTTGTTTACTCCAGCACAAGAGTGGAGAAGTTGGGACGGAAATCTGTCCTCTCACTAACCATGTTCTGAGGTCCTCTGCAAGATGCTGGGAGTGGAGACCACGGTAATGAACCTGAGAGCCTTCAGACTAACCTTTAGCAGGGAGCCTTGAGACTGGGAAAGAGATGCTCTGATTGCCCTTGAACCCCGTTTCTGGCAAGCTTGCTTGGGCTCCATCCCAAGGCTTTCTTGGGAATGGAAGTGAGGAGAGGGGGGAAACCCCACCCACCACTCAAAAAAACTGGAAACTGACCCCTGGCTCTAGCTCTAGTTCCCTTTGGAGCCCCGGCAGGGATTCCTGTCTTTAAAAGGGGTTCACCTGGGACAGGGCCCTCTGCAATTTCACAAAGTCCTTCCTTTCCTATCACAGCTCTGCAAAGCTGGTTGGAGATCTGTACCATGAAGGCCACAGCTGCATCTCCCCATCGCTTCTGGAGAGAGTCAAAGAACCCCAGTGATGGCAAGTCATCCTGGTTCTCAACCACCACCTTCACTTGTGGACTCAGACAAGTGACTTATCTCTTCTGGAACGCTTTCCTCCCTCACCATGGGGGGACTATTCTAGGTTCCTCCCAACTTTGAAACCCTACACCTCTGAGTTGTAAGGTAAAATAAACCATGTTCAGGAAGGCTAAGACGATGAAAGAGGTGATGAATGTAAATATGGTTTTATTACTTACTATCTGAGTGCCAGGCATTTCCATGGATGCATAGTCCATAATACAACAGAAAAAAGAAGCCAGGGGGATCCAGCACAGTTTTATTAAAGTTCTAGGTATTTCTGCCCATTGCCTGCATATACACATACCAGTTATGCATTTTGTATTAGGTACCTGGCCATATTTTCCCCCACATGCTTTCATGCAGTAAATTAATACACTAGGACATCACCAATGACTGCCTTAGAGGACTGGCTGTCTTTGGCAGTTTTCAGTGTCTAAACATTCCTGGAAGGGGCTGGAGGTATGCCTGCTAGTTCTGATCTCCATGCCTGAACAAACACCACTAAAACAGATCTGCATGCATGCCCATTTTCCAGATGAAGAGAGACCATGAAAGAAACGATACACCAATAACATAATTGAGACAGCTATTTGGAAATAGCTGGATATTTAGTTGTTTTTTTTTTTTTTTTCAGACAACCATTGTTGGCTGGTTTTTTCATAGCATTTTGGCAAATGTGTTCAACCTCTTTCAAGACGAAGGCCCAAGGAAATGACAATGCACCGTTTCCAGGCCAAAACTTTGAAGACGTAGCTCTTGCTTCATGTTCTGTGATAGTCCATTTTTTCCCCTTCTGGTTAATTTTAAGAAGTAATTTGTGTTGCCATTATAAGTAATGTCTTATTTTCTCCTACATGATGTAGTTGATTAGCACAGGTATAGGGCAACACTGTCCCTCCTCTATCCAAAGCCTTGCTGAATTCTTACCTGGTTCAAAGTTTGCCCAGTAATTGTCAAAGCAGAGAGTGAGTAGCTAAAAGCCCAAATACTAGAGGTAGGCTTCCTGGGTTTTAATCCCAGATTGACCATTTTAACTTTGGAGAAACTTTTGTCAATATGCCTTCAAAGAGTTCACCTCCTCTATTTGCCTTTTCACTTTTCCTTGGGTCTCTTTTTACATGGATGCTGATTCTTCTACTTCTACTTCCCTATAGCTTCACTTCTCTCTCAGTCTATCTTTTTATCCCCTCTTGATGCTTCTTGAATTTTTCTGTTCCGATCTTTCATCTTATTTATTCAGCTGTTATCAATTCTGTTATTCAACCATCGCCTAAATCTCGGATTTCAACAATTATATCTTCAAAGTCAAGATTTCAAATGGCTTCTTCTTTATAATTGCTTGTTCCAGGGCATTTCTCAGGAGTCTCCCATCTCTCACTGGCCATGTGAATTGCACTTATTTTACATTCTTCATCAGCTTTATTTATTTATTTGAGGCCGTTGACATCTTTATTGCTTTGGAAGCAGGGGGCAGGTGCTCAGGAGCTGCTGGTGGGGCGGGCTGCTTCCTCTTCATCATCACTGGCTTCTGGGCTTCTGGCTGCGCGGGATGGCGCTGGCTCTGTGGGTGGCGGCCAAGGGCAGATAGGGGTGGTACCTGCTTTTGCGGATCACGTGCCCGCTGCTGCTGGGTGTGACCGGGCATTCTTGTTGATGGCGGTTCGCACCAGGAGTCGGTGGGCTTTCCCGGGCCAGATCTACACTTCATGACCACAACTACACTTTGCCATGGAACCGGGCTCCATGCCTACGGGTTTTTGTTTTTGTTTTATTTTGTTTTATTATTAAGTATTGGCTTCAGGAGTAGAATTTACTGCTTCATCACTTATATATAATACCCAGTGCTCATCCCAACAAGTGCCCTCCTTAACACCCATCACCCAGTTACCCCATCCCCCCCACCTCCCAGCCAGAAACCCTGTTTGTTCTCTGCAGTTAAGAGTCTTCCTCTTGGGGCGCCTGGGTGGCTCAGTGGGTTAAACCCTCTGCCTTCGACTTGGGTCATGATCCCAGGGTCCTGGGATGGAGCCCCGTATCCAGCTCTCTGCTCAGCAGGGAGCCTGCTTCCCTTCCTCTCTCTGTGCCTGCCTCTCTGCCTACTTGTAATCTCAGCCAAATAAATAAATAAAATCTTAAAAAAAAAAAGAGTCTTCCTCTTATGGTTATGGTTTGTCTTCCTCTCTGTTTTTATCTTACTTTATTTTTCCTTACCTTCCCCTGTGCTCCTCTGTTCTATTTCTTAAATTCCACGGAGAGGTGAAATCATATTTGTCTTTCTCAGACTTATTTCTGCTAACATAATACACCCTAATTTCCGTGGACATTGTTGCAAATTCCACACCCACACTCTTGCAGTGAATGGACCCATTGTAGCGAAGGAGTTGCAATCTGTTGACGACTAGAGGAGGTGCCCTATGTGTGCTCATTCCTCTTGGTCCGGAAGCCCAAGCAGTTCTGCACATGACCACGCCTTGCCAGTGGGTGTACACGGTGGCAGTTCCTCTCACTACAATGGCCAAGAGAGAAAGAAGATTTTTAATTCTGCTTCCTCTGGGAGAGATCTGCCAATCTGTTGTCTTTGTTTGTCTGTTTTCATTTTTCTTGCACTCCTCAAATCCCTGGCAATCTCCCCCTATGGCTTTATCTTTTATCTTCTTAAGACTAACAATCGCTTTAACTGGTAGTGTCTACCCAGAGAAGAAAACCTAGGATCTAGTTCCTGTCCCACAGAGGACAGACTCAGGTCTAAAGTTCTAAAGAGCCTTTAGAGTTGTCATTTCAGCTCAAACAGCCCCTTTTATCCTCTGATATCCTACCATTCCCTTGGAGAAGCCTCATGGCTACTCAACCGAGGTTCTGCTCTGTGCGGCCCTGATTTACAGTGTGTCATCTTCTATTTCTGTGATAATGTCTTTGCCCTTGGGGTAGGTGGGGAAATTCCCAGGCCCGCCAATCTCCTGTACCCGTCTACTGACTTCCCCTCCCAGCTGGTCTCTTGAGCTACCCTGGTGGAACTCACTTTGCAGCTTTGGACTGGCTTTCTTACTGGTGTTGACAGTGATCTCTCCAGAGAAGAAAAGGAGGTACAATTAAGAAGTTGTTCCCAGCCCCTCTTCCATTCATAGCTCTGCCCTCTCCCACCCTGGGCCACACAACTGCCATTTTCCCCACACAGGACTCAACCATCATTTCTCTCTACAAGTTTCTTGATGGTTTGGTCACTTGCCCTTATGATAATTTGTGCTGACATGCCTTGGATACATCTTGAGGTTCTAGCTGTATTAATGTGAAAAATGCAAAGATGGTCTTGAATAGTTGCAGCACCTTCTGGAAAATCTCCTTGCCTCGAGTCCCTGGCCCTATGCACCCACCTTTCCATGCTAGATACCACCAGCTTAGCCATTCTGATACATCTCCTCCAGCTGGGAATCTGCCCCTCAAAGAAGGCTGCCTCTCAAAAATGGCACCTCATCATCTATGTCATGAACAGCAGATTTTGGGGGGCTATCATTTCAGGCCCTTCACCATTGGGTCTCATCTCAATATCCCAGACTTTTATTTCTCCAGTGCCCCCAAACAAACTCATATAATTTCTCTTCCATTGTGGATTTCCTCCTCAGGACTATCCTTTTTTTCTACCTCTCATCCACAATGCCACACAACTTGGTTCAATAAATGGTTGCCCGAGTCTCCCCCACTAGAATTGCTCTTTCTGACCCTTGAGCTCCTAAAACAAGGGTTCAAACACCATTAATTTGGAACATATCATTGACTGCTCTCCAATATTTTGAAATGTCCTCAATTAGATTATGCATTCCTAAGAGTTTTTGTCTCATCATGTGTATCTCCCCTGGTCTTGAACATGATATTAGGCACATACAAAAGAATCAACAGTTATTTACCATTTGTTGATTGATGGAGGGCTTCAACAAATTCCACAAGTCACATACATAATTTGGAAGCCCTTAGGCCGGATAGAGGTCAGATCATTTGTTTTCTCACTGCTTTCTCAGCATTATGCCCCCCCCCACCAGGATACTTAAAGCACCCTATAATTCTATCCTTGACATCAGAACAGCTTCATTTCTATCCAAATCTATGGATGAGTAACGCCTTCTCTCTGGCATCTCATAATGAGAACCCCAAATAAAAACAATTCATTTGTTGTGCCCCATGCTAAAGAAAGCAGTGCCCTTCTGGAAGGTGGATGTGTTTTAAAGAAGGTAGACTGAATGAAATGACCTTGTCTCATCCAAATTAGCAGCCAGCAAGCAAACAGGATTCATCCCAGATGAGACTAAGCTTGCAATTTTTGCTCAGTAGTAGATAAGCTCTTGAATAAATCTAATTACTTGATATCTAATCTGCCAGCTTCAATAGGTCATCCTTCATTACTTGGGAGCATCTTAAATTTACAAGACAATTGGAAATGCTGAAGTCCTGAACATCACGATTACTCACAAAATACTTTATTATAGGAAGTTTACTCCTAAGCAACTTGAACTTCTCTATTTACAATCCTGATCCCTGCAGTTTCAAAGTCAAAATAGAACATCAGCAACTTTATGGGCCTCAAATGCCAATACTTTGAACCATGGATTTGACTGCAAAACCATATACATAAGAGTTTAAAATATCATTAGTTGAAAAATCATAAACACCCAATCGCTTAACCATTTCTCTCTTGGACCTCTGTTACATTCAGCCTTCTCATATACAAAGGAGGAAAAGTTGGGAAATTCTCATCAATGTTATATAATGGGAAAGAAGGAAACATTTGGAGCTAAAGGACTTAGATTAAAATCTCGTTCTGACAATTTTCTAGCTGTACTTGAATTCTCAAAGATCTATTTTCCTCCTCTAAAAAATGTGAATAATAGTGCTTATCTCACAGGAGAGCTGGAAGACATAAGTTAAATAAATAGATGTGGAAAAGATTAAACAGAGCACTTTGTAAACTAGAAATTATCATCTCTATGTTGGTCACCATCATCACCTTTCTTCATTTAAAAAGTCATAATGTCAATGTATGCAAGACCCGAAATTAGGTACCCTAATAGATCAGGAAGGAGTCCCATTAAAAAACATTTATTTTAATTAACACACATTATAATTCATCAGCGTACTGTCTCTAATACTCAAGGACACTTGTTTTCCATTTACAAACATAGTTCAAACATTCCAAGCACTTAACTCCCAAGGATATTGTCTAGAAACCTTGACATGGTCACCCAAGAATAATTAAATGAATGAGCAGTACCAGCAGCAGCAAGGGGCCTCCTCACGTTGCCAAGCAGAGAGGGCTTTTAATGTGTGAATTTACTCTGGGCTTTCCTTGTCAGGTTCATTGATACTTAGAGAAAGACCTCTTATTTTACACAAAAACCACTTCAAAATTATCTCAGAAAGGTGAGAACAGTATATATTTTTTCAAGTGAAGGAGGAAATAAATCTGGCATCTTCATTGATCTTGCAGAGCAAGGTTAGGCCATCCAAGGTTTTTTAGAGAACTTGCTTTGTAAAAACTTCTTTAAGAAAGCAATTCCTATGGAAGAATAAGAAAATTATATCTCAAAGAAGGGCATAAAAGAACAAAAGCTGTGTATTCAGTGGCTAGAGTAAGTTTATACGCAGAAACTTAGCAACAGTTTTATTCCCTTTGCATATTTTGATGATTTGGACTTCTCTAATAAGCCACTATGTGGTCTTTCTAAATTACTATTTGATAAAGAGAATTTAAAAAAAAAAGTTTCCACTCTCTCATTTGATGTCAAAAGAGAAAGAAAGCAAATCAAAGACCTAAGGTAAAATTATAGAGCATGGTTAAGTATCTCCAATGGGTTTAATTCTACTGAATGTTATTGAGCTGTTCAAACCAGAACTGTGTGTTAAATTGTGTTTCACTACATACCCATCATCACAATTTGAGGAATAATAACTCATAGTAAGAGTTACAATTTATCATTTATAATGAGCCAGACACTACGTTAACATACTTTCTAGTATGGAAAATTAAGGGATAGGCCTAAGATCACACATCCAGTGAGTGGAAGATTGCAAGTCATGTTGGTAACAACACAAACAGCCTGTCAACATGGTACTAGGCATGCAGAAAGTGCTGATCAGATATTAATTGATTATGATTTTGATGGAATACAATGAAAGTATATTTATTTATAAGAAAGTCACCCGTCACAGGGCTGCATTTTTATAGACTTGAGTTAAAAACCTGCCAAACTAAGGTTTTAGTGCATGTAGAATATTTGATCAAATGCTTCCAGGTAGTCAAACAAAATCTAGAATAGAAAAATTGTACCTAGATCTAGCTCTAATAAGTAATCTCTTTTGTGACATCATTTTCCTTTTGAACAGACAGATTGCATAGGGGACCTGTATATGAGACAAGGCACTAAAGAAAATCTCTCCAGTATTTAACATCCAATGATTTAAAGGTGAAATAGCCTTAACCTTCAATTCCCTTCACAGTTTCAGTTATGCCCTGAACACATTTATGCTGTAATTTTGTTTCATTTTGGTTTAAAGAAAGAAGCTCTTATGGGCAATGCCTATTGAGCTACTGTGGTCAAATATTTATTAAAAAGAGCATATTGATTTGCAGATTATAACTGACCACATATGAACCCTTCTTTCCAGTGACATTCTTATTTAAGATATTGATTAAAGGCTTTTCATACAGAAAGCATTTTTCTTGTCAGTTCCGTTATGCTGGCTTTTGTAATAAGCTAATTTGATTTCCTTTTTTAACCTTTGTTTGATTAGGGGAACAGACATTTGCATTAAAATTCAAGAGAGATGAAGTCTATCATCGATCTTGACTTCCTCATGGACCTCTTGTACTCAGCGAAAGATGATTTAGAGAATGTCAAGAGTCTTGGAACAACCATAATGAGAGAGGGGGGAAAAATCACTTCAGACTTACAAACCAGTAAGGGCTTATTTGACAGAAAGGGCAATTGCATTTGGTGGATATGTTTTAGAGAAATCAAATTCAGGAAGTTTAATTTTGTTCTTAAGCCAAGTCATTAAGAGATCTATGAGATGAACTGCCATTAATAAATACATGCTAGTTAAAACCAAAACAGCTCAAAACATCTGAAGAGGTTAAACAAAACATGTACTTTGTCCCTTGCCACAAAGGAAGACTAAAAGTAAATTCTAATATTTCTTTCTAAACATGTTCCTGGTAAAAGCACTAACCTCAACACAAGTTTGTGTTTTAATCCTCTATTGTAGTCTGAGAATTGTGGAGATAAAACTCGTATCAGTCCCAGGCCCCTACTAGTGTACCCCAGGATTAATCAGTTCTCTTGTACAATAAGACTTAACCTATTTGCAAATTAGTTTCGTTATCCTGGCCTCTGGATCCTTTTCATAGACAGGAACCAATACATTTGAAGTCCTCAGTAGGTCAGATCCATTGCTCATTCCTGTAATTGCCCCCAGAGATCTTTATTTGGGTCTTTTCTAGAAGGGGGAGCTCCTGCCATTTTCTGAGGCATTCCACTGACTTGGGATTTTTAATGCAAGAACAACTGAGCACTGACACTGAACCTAGCGACATAGTAAATGCTCAGTGGGTACATTGAAAGTGTATCACGTGGGCCCACTCATTCTTTTTGCTATAAGTATTCAGAACATTTTCAGGAAATATGATGCAATAGTGAGCAAAACCAAAAGACAAGAAAAGGAAAAAAAATTTTTGATTAAAATCTCCCAGACAATTGGTTGCAAAATCTCAGGTTTCCAATATAATTGGACTACCTCTCCCAACTCAACTGAATAAATTTTCATAATGCTAGATTGCTTGGAAGAATTTCTGAAGTCAGCAGGCCATTGTTAATTTCTTTCTTCTTCAGGAAGAGTCACTGAGTAGATTTACCAAGAGTGACATTCCATTACCCACTGTTCTCAGAGAGATGGTTCATCTTTAGTCTCCAATTTCTAGATTTCACAGCTTACAGATGTGGTTTGACTATCTTTTTATATTAATTTTTAAATCAATATAAATTAATGTTTTTCTCCTTTATGTTAACATAAGCAAAGATTTTAGGAAACTAACTTTTTAAAGACTTAATTCAATTGGGAAGTAGAAGTTACTTGATATTTGGCATTAGAGCTAAATCTAGTATTTCTTTTCTTCTGTGAGTAATGTTATAAAATTATATATATATATGTACATATATATGTATGTATTTTAGAGACTGCAGATGAACTGAGTTTGTTTAGATGTAAAATATTTTTAAGTTAAGAAAATAACACAACTAGACTACTTTCAAATTCCATGAAGTTGGGCTCTTTTACGGTAGAGATGACACTATTTGGTGTCTAACAAGTAATAGAGATGAAAAATATTCCATTTCTGGTAACAAGTTTCTAAACCGTTAGTCGTATGAGAGTAGAAAATCCGTAAAACATGGCAAAAGAATTTAAGGGAGGTATTTTCATATGTCCCATATGGGCAAATCATTAACTGTTCTTTCATGTTATAAATCTATAAGTATCTATATTATATTTTATATTGTGTTAAAATCAATATAATGTAATATAAAATTCATCCAGAGGATAATATATTTATGTGTTCCTAAGACATTTTTACTTGAACTTTTAATTTACTTTTAATTTTACTTGGACTTTAATTTTCAAAATAATGCTGCTCAGTTTCCACCTGGATTGTTCTTCCAGGCTCATAGCAGAGCCGACAGTCCTAGCACCTGGGAAATCCATCAGACTCATCCCACTGGAGGTTTAGAAGGCAGACACATCATTTTTTTAGTCTTCGGTTGCCTTTCAAATTCATTGAACAGAATTCCTTATCTCGTAACAAAGATTTTACTAGAGTATTTTATGTGTAATTTATCAGAATAGCTGCCAAGATGTTCGATTTTTTTTTTTTCAAGGCAGAAGCTTTAGGGCAGACAAGCTTGAGGTTTCAAAAGCCTGATTTTGCATGTTCTTCATTTTCCCTGTGGTCTCTGAAGTCTATTTCATTGGTAACCACCATGTTACTATTCCTGTCTCAACTGGCTCCTCATTACTCAAAGCCAATAATAATTGCTAACTATGACTAATATCACATGGAAGGTCACAGAGTTCACTGCTAACCTTCATTCCAGCTCAAAATGATTTCAAGGTTAATAGATTGATTTTGAGCTGAGATATGATGCATTTATAAAATGGAAGAAAATGAAAAATTTGGCATCACCAATATGCGGGTAGTTTTAAATGATTCATTTGTTACATTTGGACTGTAGCCATGAAACTCATTTGATATATATCACATAGTTATATTCTAACCTAGACACTAGAAAATAAATTAATGATACATTTTAACATTAGACAATTTTACACATGCGTGCGTGCACGCGCACACACACACACACACACACACACACACACATGATCCAGGATGGGAATCAGGGCACTATAACTTATTAACTTTTCCAGCTGAGGAATATCATGTATGTAAAGGAGAACCTAGCCACTTTCAAAGATTGAGACTACACTAAAATACAGTTCAGTTAAAACTAATCATTCTGAGAGGCTGGTAGCTGATCGCTCCCCTTGGTCTCCTTGCTTGGAGCAAGGACAAGATGAAATTCCTGATTTCATCTCAGTTCTATGCTTCTTATACTGTGCAGGGCCCTGATTTCAGTCTACAGAAATCTCTTGTTTTGCCTGAACCCTTGATCGGATGTGATAAGAACACTGGAGGCCAGGGAGTTCCTTGCCACTAGCCCTTCTGATCCCGCCCAGTGCCTTCTTCTGGGCCCATTCTCGCGACCAAGTCCTGAGCTTGAATTTCAGTTCATGTTTCATGAACCTGAGCATGCCTGGCCTCTGGTCCTGGCCTGGACTCATGGTCTGGCCCAGCTTTGCCACCAAATAGAAAGCAGCATTTCCGCAGAGCTTTCCCAGTCTCTTTAGGCTTTAGGGGCCTTAGGAAGAACAAGTCACCGAAGCTTTCCTTTCAAGTGTTGTTCAACTTACCATTCTTCTTAATTCCGTAAGGTCTAGATTACGAAATGCACCTTTATTTATGTAGGTACGCTCAGTGCGCCTTGTATAGACTGTATTTTCAGGCTCTTCCTACCTCAATTCCTAATCAGGCCAACCATGAAGACTATTACGGTGGGCTCCTCTGCCTCTCCCCGACACTCACCAGTGACTTCCCCTTTCCTTACAGAACAGCACATAAATCCTGGCTTGGCTTGGCTTGGCTTGTCTCTCAAGGCTTCCTCGCTGTTGTGCCCACATTCCTGTTCTCACGGTCCTCAGAGAACAGGTGGACCAGTGATCCGCTCTTGACTCAGTTCTCCCCTCTGCTAACCGCAAATTTAGGACGTCGCTTCATCTAGCTGAGCCTCCGTTTTCCACCCTATACAATGATGAAAGTAAAATCTTCCTAACAAGTTTTTATGAGGCTTGGTAAGCCTTATTACAAGTTAGATGGGGGGGGGGTGCGGGGATGGGCTCTTGAATCTTGAATCTACAGCCATCTCACCACTTCTAGAAGAATCTTTGCCCCCTCAGTTCCCACTCTGTCTTTAAGGCCATGTCATTGTCTACCTCCTTCACAAAGGCTGCTGTGATGAGGCCAAAAGTCATCTCAAAATACATTAGTGCTGGATCACTTCCTATTCATACTATTGCTTAGTTTTTCAGGAGTGAGAGTCTTGTCCTCCCCACTAGATCGTAAGTTCCAGGAGAGCCAACTAAAAGTTTACCTTCTGCCACTAATATTTTGCTGCTTCTTGGCCTTGCCTGCCCCCCTGTATTCAGCGTCCCCTTGCCACAAGTGTTTCTGGGGGTCTTCCAAATGTGTCTGCAGGGTTCATTAGTATTTCCCTTTTGTGGTATCCAGCCTTCGTTGAGTACAGTAACACTCGTCCAAGACAGCCTCATCGGTACATTCCCACGCTACCTCCCTGAGGCATTCCGACCGTCTGCACCGTCACTCACATCATGTCTGCTGAGCACGCTTGCTGCCCTCCCTGAAGGCTGTCATGTCCACTGATCATCAATTCATTACGCTGAGGCCCTTGGGTCCTGTTCCTGGTGCCCCCAGCGTCTTAGGAGAATTTTTAGGAAAACAGTCCTTATTTAGGGAAACATTTTCCCTGGGATAGGAATTTATTGGAAAACTGCCAGGAAAAAGGCAGGGTGCAAGATTCAAGAGCCCCCTCCCCGCCCCCTCCCCCCCCGCCCCGCATCCAACTTGTAATAAGGCTTTCTTACTGGGTTAAGTCTGGATCCTGCTGTCTTTTTCCGTAGGCTGGTTGCCTTGCAGGAGCCTCAGTACCTCCAGCAAGTAGACTCCTAATGAGGCCCCTCCCAGCTCACCCGCCAGTGCTCATTTCCAGCACTAGTATCAGCTTAGCAGCAAGCCAGCATCTGCTTGACCTTCTTTAATAGCGTACTGCTGGACACACACACAGAAACCAGCTAAAGATCAGTAGACCGATTATCTTGGTCCAGTCGTATAAATAAACTAATTTGGGGCATTACGTGGAATCTGTACCATGAAATTTCATTTTTTTAATTCCTATTTTGAAACTGTTGATCTTTTCTTTAAAGATGTATTTATTTATTTGAGAGAGGAGGCAGCAGAGGGAGAGGAAGAGAGCGTCTTAGCAGACTCCCTCCTGAGCACAGAGCCTAATATGGGGCTTGACCTCATGACCAGAGCCCAGACCATGAGCCAGATGCTGAAATTGACTGTGCCACCCAGGTGCCCCTCTTGTCTATCTTTTTATAAAAGTAAGAATAAAGGAGAATAATGTCTGTTATTTGAAACATGCATACAGAGGAGTTTACAGAACAAGTCCAATAAGCAGGTTGGGGATGACTAAACTTGGCAAAAACACATGTTCAGAGAAAAACTGATTTTGCTTTATGCCATTTAGCCAGACAGCACAAAAATACTTCCAACCTAGGGTGCCTGGGTGGCTCAGTTGTTAAGCATCTGCCTTCAGCTCAGGTCATAATCCCAGGGTCCTGTGATCGAGCCCCATGTCAGGCTCCCTGTTCAGTGGGA
Organism: Martes martes; assembly: GCF_963455335.1. Classification (NCBI taxonomy): domain Eukaryota; kingdom Metazoa; phylum Chordata; class Mammalia; order Carnivora; family Mustelidae; genus Martes; species Martes martes. The sequence continues at coordinate 112,464,151 of NC_137895.1, forward strand.
AGCCTGCTTCTCCCTCTCCCCCTGCTGAACTCCCTGCTTATGCTCTTTCTCTCTCTCTCTCAAATAAATGAATAAAATCTTTTTTTTAAAAAAGTACTTCCAACCCTAGACTGAGAAGGCATGAAAGGATCTTGCTTAAGGTACTTCTGAACCTACACAAAGTCCACTGGACTGAGAATTCAGCACAGCTCCCAAGTGCTTTTGGTATCATCATTAGCTGCCCCTGGTCCCTGTGAGCCTCATCCTAAGTCCGGTTCACCTCCGGCTCTTGGGTTAACTATCCCTAACCTTCCCTGAGAGGATGAGAGCGATCCTGATAGGCAGTGATGGAACCTGCTAGAGACCTCTCATCCGGCAGGGCGCTGGTCTGCAGGAGTCCTCCTCACATTCTGAAAGACAAACAAGAAAAGGTAAAGGGTCATTTGAAGAAATTAAAAAAAAAAAAATTAAAAATGTAAAAAAGAGAGAGAAACATACTGTGTTTCCCTATGGCTGGCCCTCTGGTTTTCAGTCTCCTAATACACGGCTTTACCAGGTGACTTGAAGGATTTCAAGTCTGCGTATAACACCTGACACAAACACATACCCCAGGCAGAGGCCTATGTACACATGCACACAGACTCTTTCTACATTGAAAATATTAAGACAAACCAACAAGAGATCCATTTCACAGTTGTGGTCATTTTCTAGTGACGTAAACTGGGGGCAGTAACTCTCTGGAATTGATTTTTCAGACGATCTGATATACAGATATGGCATGCACAGAACATTAGAACCAGAAGTGACCTTGGAGGTCATCTAATGTCATTTCCTCAATTTGCACATGAAGAAACTGAAGTCTCAAGAAATGCAATAATTTGTTCAAAGTCAGGTATATGTTCAATATTAAAGCTGGCATTAGGATCCAGTTCTCTCTAAAATCGACCTTTTTTTCATCCTGTCCTCATTTGTCCTTACTTGGACTTACAAGCTGAAGTTGTCTTCTTAGCCCTGACTTTTGTACTGGGCGTTTTGCAAACAGCTATCCTGCTCAAGTGTCAGCAAGTTTTGTGGTTTCCACACATCCTATGTGTATATTATACAACAGCAGAAAGACTTGAAATAAATCTTATTGATACTTTTCTTATTTCTTAGTGTTCGGTACATTCATTTAAGAATTCTCTCTTTCTATATACATCTCCCTGCCTTGCCCCCAGTTTTGCGGAGGAGTCATTTCTGAGACTTGAAGGTTTAGTGACTTTAAGCTATTGTCAGAAAGCAGGTGAAAAGCAAGAGGAGGAACCCCATTACCCAGTGTCTGCTAGTCCTCATAAATTACATGCCTGTTGCTTTTTGTTACTGAATTTCACAAGGTCATCCCTCCACCACTCACCTTGGGCAGAAACCTACAAAGACAATAGACAATCTAGGCAGATACTGAAGAGAAAATGTTGCCAGGGAGTGGGAAAAAAAAAATGGATGGAGCAGACAAATTACAGGGTTGTCTTTTCAGTCATGAGACTGGAAACATGTCTGTGAATCAATGTATGAAAAGGATATTTAATAGGATGGAAGAAGTCCCTTTAACACCTGTTCCTTCTGCAATTGAATGTGCTGGTGCCAATCACTCACAGTCTGGATCCGCTCTCCAACTCTCCAAGCAGAAAATGACCTCACTTCTTATTCTATAAGGACTGAAGCCACAAAACAGGGTCTATTTTTAGCAGAACTGGAGCAATAACCATGGCATTGACTGCTAGGGAAGTCTGTCTTCGAAGGTCTGGCCTAAGGCATTGAGGAATCAGAGCCAGGGGAGAGAGAAGGAGAGAGATTGTGAGCTTGTTTAAACACAACCACATGAAATGAGGAGTGCAGAAAATAAAAAAATCTGAATAAAAGGTGAACTCATTTTACCCTGAAACTTACTAAGTCTGGAGTCATATATGCCAGGATAAAGAGGAAGAGGCTAGGCCATTGCTTTTTATTACAACCCGTTACGGTAATGGAAATTTTTCTTTTGAACTGTAGCTGTCTGTGTTGACTTTGGTAAGGTGGAAATTCAGGCCCATTTATTGGGAAAGGATTCCGAGTAAGCCTCAGCAGGACTCAGCCCAGAGCTTTGCACAGTCCCCCATGGAAGGACACCCTTTTGCAGGGATCATGCAATGAAATGTTTACATAAGCTTATTTCTTTTCTGCACTTCTCCAAAACTTGAGGCTTCCTCCATGCAAATTTGTGAAGAATTCATTTCATCAGAGACTCTCACCGAGCCCAGTTTTATTTTTTCCATGCACCTAAACCAGCGCTGTGGTAAGCAATGCACAGAACACAACATCATGATTATCTTGGCCTCAGAAATGCATTACTTACACTTAGAGTTTTTATATTTGTCCAGAGATGAATAATGCATCTAGAACACATTTCTAAACAGCTTACAACTTTTCTTAAATGAAAGTCAGCCTTTTTATTGTATTCCAAATTTCTGGCTGATTCTCAGCTTACGTTCTCTAAGAGTTTATCCAATGAACTAGGATTGTCACTGATAGCCTTGAGGACTCCTGGGTACAAGAAAGTAATATGTAGGATGTTGTGGGAGTGTGATGAAGGTGGAATTAATTTGGTCCATGGGAGGGAGTGCAGGGAAAGTCTCACAGAAAAAAGACGTCTGAGCTGGTTCTTGTGGTGAGGAGGGTAAGTTGGTATTTCAAACAGGAAACAACATATGCAAAGGCCCAAAGGTGTGAAGATATGTGCACATTCGAAGAATAGCCAATCGTCTCTTCTGGCCAGAGTGTTAAGTGCATGGGGTAGGCAGCGTGGGGGGCTGAGCAGTGAGTAGCAAGAGATGAAAGCAGGGAAGTAGATGACAGCTGAACTGTGAAAAGCTCTGTACCAGACGCCAAGGACTCAGAATTTCTTCTAACAGAAGAGCAGAGAACCCCCTTGCCTTAACAGCAGCATTCTTCTTCACAGTCTGTGGACATCACTTGATTTTTACCCATCGGGGGTTTCCCCTCCACAAGGCTTGGTAATGGATTTTTCAAGCCCATTCACTTCCCTCTTAACTTCCAGGAAGACTACAGTTCTCAGCTTCTCATACAGTTGCATGGAGCCATGTGACTGAGTTCTAGCCAATGTAATGGGAGCAAATGTAATCGTCGGCACCTCGGGAAAACTCTGGTGAAGAAATCTGAGACTCCAAAGATGGCGGAGTCACTAGATGGAAGGATCGGGGGTGCCAGAGTGCTGTATGGAAGGCCATTCACCAGATACTCAGGCTATGACTTCAGTCAGAGATAAACTTTCTATGTCATTAAACCTACAAGGAGTTGGAGAGGGTCCATCCTGGTAGTCAACCTAGTTGACTAGTAAACCTAGTTGACCTAGTTCAATGGCTGAAGAAATTCTCTGGGGAAAAATAGCTGCTTGCCCCATGATACGTCCCAGGGTATGGGTAAATACCAGTGGTGCCTGCTCACTTTCTCCAGCAGGACTTCAGTGCATATGTCTAGCCTCAGATTCTCTCTGACTCTAACTTACCAGCAATAGGTTGGTGGTGGTTCCCCCTTTCTTCCAGCCCTGACTGACCACCTCCATAAGGCGGTACAGAGCCAGTTCCGTAAAACCAAGTCACCTCTCCCCTTGCTGCTCCCATCCTGTAAACATCATGCAGATTGTCAGTTGTGTTTTAGGAGACTCTTTCCTCTTGATTTTATTTTAATTCGATTTAATCTGTATATAAATATATTCATTTCGGGAGTGTTTGGGGGCTGCAGCCTATAATAGGTCTAAGCTCCGTGACTCTCTGGAGATAAGCTTGAACGCAATTTGCAGGGAGTTCTTCTTCCAGGAATATCTGAGCCAGTTCAGAAGAAAAGAGAATAGAAAAGGGATGAGGAGTCAAGGATGAGAACACCTCACTTGGAATTCTAAGAGTTGCTGTGATGGGCTTGTAACATGGCTTGAATCACTGTTGTATAAAAGAGTGTCTGAATCCCAGAGACATAGGCTAATCTTTTAAGATTTTTCCTAAAAGATTTCCTTATTTGAGTGTAACGCTCAGGAATTTGAACTCATTTCACTATCTAATGCCTTAAGCTTTTATATTCTCCGATCCTGGGTGAAAGCGAAGCATAGCAATTCTGAGGGGAAGCTGAGAGCGCCTCTGAAGGGACCCACTTACAGAACATGCTGTGATAGGCTTACCTCTGTGCTTTCAGTATTCCTGCGTTGAGCTTTATGATCTCACAAGTTACAACTGGCAGCAATTTAATGAATTATTCCTTGAAGAAATCCATAACAGCATTTTACAAAACTTTATTTTTGCCATATTGATTCTTCTTTAAAATTTTTTTTTTGGTTAAAGCCTGCTGAAAATTTAGATTTTAGACAAGATGATATAGGTCATTCCACAAAAATGAGAGTTCCCAGGAGAAGAATCTAGAAAACGATGCGACACCATGGAGTCAGACTCCCCAGGATGAAATCTTGGCTCTATCACTAAGAAGCTGTAGGACTTTGGGCAAGGTTCTCAACCTCTCTGTGCCTCAGTTTCCACCCTGTACCTCAAGTTCCTTCTCTACCAAGAGAGTTGTATCAGTGTCTGCCTCTTGAGGCATGGAGATTGTATCATTTGTTCACAATTATCCATTTCCTTTTCTTCTTTTCCAGTTTTCCCTGTAGACATCCTCACCCCACTGATTGTGGATATAGACCTTGTGACTTGTCAAGATGGACCATAAATAGATGAGGTGTTTGCCTCCTCTGAGCTGAGGTTTTCAGAGGCATTGCATGTTCCCGGCAGCCCTTGTGTTCTGACCCCCCACCCTGAGACCATCAGGGCTCATGTAGAGGCTGCTTCTTCATCCTGCTTTCTGAAATGAGAAGACACAAGGCACAGAGACGAGTCCAGCAGAGATCAAGTATCCAGAAATTCCAGAACTTTGGGGGTTGAAAATTGAAACTTTCTCATTTCTAACAGGTTAAAGAATCTCAAATTAAGATGAAGATTGCTCGCAGATCCAACGCACCTATTGTCAAGTCTCCTGATTAGGTTACTATGGCCCTAGTAAATTATCTCATTTAGACGAATGGCTCATGGAAAAGAAACTAAAGATCCAGTCCATCTGAAGCTTGTAAGATCAGAGTACCTATGAAGGCATTTCTTAAAAAGTAGGATTTCTTAAAAAGTAGTAAGTTCCATGACTTACATTGAACTTACTAGTATCAGACTGAGTAAAACGAAAAACAGTTTTATAGAGAAATCTATTGCCAAAGCACTCCCAACCTAGATTAGAAGAGACAATAAGTGTTCAAATAATAAAATAATCCTTTGGTCTCCAATCTTCTACATGTGGTAAGCAGTCTGAGATAGCCTCTCGGTCACAAGTTGCATCTTTTCCAATACTCACTTCAGAAGAGGCCAAGGAGGATAATGGAGAAGGAAGAGCTGTCCAATCAAGCATCGTGGAGAACAACGGGCTGAAAAATGACTCCCAGAAAATGTAACTGGAACAAATCAAGGAATATGCCCTACCATCAGGGTGGACAAGCTTGCAACTTTTGTTCCCTGGAACATCAGACCTGCTATTAACCAGTGACTGGTATGTACCTCCCATTCTTGCAATCTTTTAATAAGGTGTCCCTCCTCCACTATTGTATTATATTGATTTGGGGGGAGAAAGAAGACAGACAACTTTTCACTTAAGTTCATGGGTCTCTAAATCAAGAAGAGCAGCACAGAGAGTATATATCACGTGACATATAATCACCAGATTCTGGACTTCTGAGCCCAGTGCCTGGTAGTTTTAAGTATCTTGGGAAGAGGTGAGAGCATCTTGTGGGCAGAAAAGCAAATTGGGGCAAACTGCATTTTTTGTTCATGACTATTTGACTTCTCACTGCCATTGCCAGCCTTCTATGGTAACTGGAGTATCCTTGGCTTTGGGTGTGGCTATGCGATGAATATGTTTGTCATGAGTGAAAAGATGATTTCAGAAGCACTGCAAGTTTCCACCAGCCCTTTTGTTGTCTCAGAAAGCATCTTTGACTGGGTTTTCAGAATAAGAACACATGTAGAACTCAGCATATGACCACAGCCCCAACGTAATATGAGCCTGAAATCCATATTTGTGGTTGTAATCCACAAAAATATTGAAGTTGTGTATTACAACAACAAAAGTTAATACATGAGAATATCTTGAAACTTTTTGTGAAAATTCATGCTTAATGCAATGGCTGATACATCCTAAATTCAAAGTAAATGTTAAATTCTGTTGTTGATGTCATCTCTCTATCCCCATTCACCCATAACAGCTCTAGAAACAAAATTGGCATTCTTCAATATTTGCAAAATGTTGAAGATGAATTATTGAAATGTCTACCCTTTATAAAGTTAAATAAAGTGAATGAAATAGAGAATCGCTTTGCTAGTCCTTATCAATCTAGTGGGACACCCAGTAAATTGTAAAGGACAAAGTTGCTTCATCTATATTTGAAATACCTAGACTGAGAAAGCACATGATATGAATGGTACTTTTTTAAACCACCAATAAATATTTTTGGTCAATATTTTTTGCTCTTCTGAAATAGGAAAATCAAATTTTCTAGTATGAGAGTTCTGGAACTATAAGAAACTCATTTTCGGTTATTTTGGTGCCAAATACTCAGTAAACTTGAATAAGACTCAAATTCTTGTTAATGGGGCTTTTTGAGAACACCATTCCAGAGCAAGGACATAATATTCTTTCTGAGATTTTTAGAGTATTCTCCCAAGCTGACTCTTAGAGATATTGTTGATAAGTTCTAAGGTCATTTATTTTGGGGCCTTAAAATGTTCCTACAAATAATGGACAACTCACTTTAAAACTATAGTAACAAGGAAAGAAGGGTGATAAAAGTGGATAATAGAAATTATGAGGGATTTATTTGGGGCCCTTTAAAACTAAGGTGACTCCTAGGAATGGCACATCCTTTTAAAATTTGAAATGTACCCTTGGAAATAAAAGGATGTCCCAGAGTGAGTGAAATACTATCTTGAACCTCCCTCATTCGGAGGCCTACAGAGTTTTAAGACAGCCCTAAGACGGATGTTAAGAATAGATGATTTTTCTTTTTTCAGAATAATCATTATTCATCTTGGCATCACCTACATTTATATAGTGAATTCAATTTGAAGTACTTTTATATCCTTTCTGCCATGATTCTCCACATCAACCCCACGAGTCAAGCTACACAAGCTTTATTTTAATCTCTGTTTAACAGATAATAAAATACAGGCTCAGAGAGGTTGGAAGACCTACCCCCAAGTTGCATATCCAGCAAGTGGCAGAGGTAGCTGATTTTGCCTCAGGACCATTGTTCTTTTATCTGTTATTAAACTTCAATTGGGGAAAAATGAAATAAGATGAAACCAGAGAGGGAGACAAACCATAAAAGACTCTAAACCTCAGGAAACAAACTGAGGGTTGCTGGAGGGGAGGGGTAGGAAAGATGAGTGGCTGAGGGATGGACATTGGGGAGAGTTTGTGCTATGGTGAGTGCTGTGAATTGTGTAAGACTATTGAATCACAGATTCATCAATTTATCATCATTGAATTCATCAGTTAAAGAAAAAAGTACCAGTTGACTTCCAGTATTTAAATGGCAGAATACAGATGTAGCTTCCCCTTTCGTCTGTCCTGCAGAAACATGAGAAGCAGAGCTGAGTCATGAATCATGGTTATCCCACCCATCCATGAAGCAAGGTAGAGGCGAGAGACTGTGGATGGCAGACAGTGCTGCAGATCTCTGTTGGGCATGAAGAAGAATCTGAAAGAGCTCACTGTTGTACATGACTCTGCTGGGAGGAACTTCCCAATGACTTACAGAGCTCTGTCCCTGCCTCACAAGCACCACTAGCATTTCCTGGTCCAGAATGCCCTTCCTGGTGTGGATGAGTGATAGCCAGATGGGATCATCACGGGATGGAGTGTACGAAGACGCTACAAGAGAAAAGATGAAATGAAACAGAGTGTGGGGGCTTGGGGGGTAGTGGTGACAAATTAAAAAGCATCACCAGAAATGTGAATTACAGACCAGGCAGAATTGGCATCAAGCATGTATATTGCCATGAATTCATAAAGGGAAATGGAGCTATTGATTGATCGATTGATGATATAAAAGTTTCATGTTGGGTTACGAGGACCCTGGGAAGCTGAAGGGAAATAATAGGTGAAACAAACCCTGAAGGAAATATGAGGGTAACTTTGGAACTAGCACGAAGGAGCATAGACACTGCTGAGAGCACGTAAGGAAGGCGGATGACAAACGTGAGAAAGTAAAATGGCAATAAAGAAGAGCTGGAAGGGACTGGTGATGAATGATCAATCAAGAAGACATGTTCATGAGCTCCACATTAATGAGACTGGAATCTAAATTCTAAATGGCACTTCTTATTCAAGGGGGAAAAACTCCCATCAGACTGTCACCACTGAGACATATCCTAGTGAAGTCCTGGATATCCAAGATAAAAAAAGATTTCCTAGGGATGCCTGGGTGGCTCAGTTGGTTAAGCGACTGCCTTCGGCTCAGGTCATGATCCCAGCGTCCTGGGATCGAGTCCCACATCGGGCTCCTTGCTCGGCGGGGAGTCTGCTTCTCCCTCTGCCTCTGCCTGCCACTCTGTCTGCCTGTGCTCGCTCGCTCTCTCTCTCTAACAAATAAATAAATTAAAAAAAAAGATTTCCTAGCAATCATTATATCAATAATATAATATAATATAATATAATATAATATAATATAATTCAGAGGAAAATGAGGATGAAAGAGGGAAGTAGTGTAGGTGTAGAGAGATCCTTATCTCTCACACCCAGGCATCAAAGCCGATAAACCATTTAACACAACTTTTTAAAATATACAAATAGAAACATTAAGAAAAATATAAAAGTCAGAATTGGCTGCTAGAAGGAATACTGGGGAGAAGAAACAGAAATTGCTGATTTCACCACTGAAACAGTAAGAAGTCAAAGAATGTTATTCAAAGAAATAGCAGTTGTAAGTAAATTATACTACATTCTTATAAAACCAAACCAGTAGAGAAAGAATTTAAATCTTTCATATTATCAGCAGAAAGAAACACAAAACACAGACCACACAGTGAAAGATAAAAATAAAAACATCAATAAAAACCAAAGTGTATCATTAATTATGGCAAAAACAAGACCTGTCACATCCACTTCAAGAAATTTATCCTTCAAATATATTCTTATATGTGTGAATGATGGATGTACAAAGATGTCAACTGCAGAGTTGTTTGTAACAGCAAAAGTCTAGCAACAATCTACAAGTTTATTAACAGCAACTAATTGAATAAATTATATTATAACAGAGCCACAAAATGGAATATTATATGGCAGTCAAAGAAGATTGATGCATCTTCAAAATCATAAATATTAAAAATAAGGTATAGAATACACAATAATTCGTGATGAAAAAGCATATGCACATACAACATACAGTCTGTGTATGTGTGGAGGAATGTAGGTACATACTCTCTTTGAAAGAACAAAGAAATGGGTAAAAACAGACATCACCAGAGAGGGAAATTGGATCAGTGGAGGATGAAGGCAAGAAAAGTAACTATTCACCATGTACGCCTCTACACTTCCCAAACTATGTACATATGTGGATTCTAACCAAAAACCATATGAGTTAACTAAATTACAAAAGGAAAAAACCAAATTGTTGACCTTATTATGCAAACGCCAAGTTATAGTAGGTTGGGCATCTACGTAATTCCCTGCCTAGAACATCTCTGAGCAACTGGTTTGTTCTGTGTCCCATTAAAAGATAAGATTTTACATTGAAGCCATTCAGAGCTTGCCTTAGAAGAGACCTGAACACAGATACCACCATCATCTAGATAGAAACGGCCCAGACCAGCAGCCTAATGTTTATTTCAAGAGAAGGGTAGAGACTGCCCACCATTTGTGGCATCCGATCAGACACGAGGAAACTGAGTTCAGTCAGATTGAAATCAGTTATAGCTAGACAGCGGTACAGTGTGTCCAGGGGCATACCAGGACAATCTGTGAAACCATTATTAAGTACTCTACAGTTTTTAACTTTTAACATGGAATGTCCATTCCCACTGAGAGCACCCTCCTCCAGACATCGTTTGAAATGAGAAAACATTTCCTTCTTTGACTGTATTTTGTGGATTTTTTCAGGTTTCTATTAATAGATTATAATCTCCAGACCTAGACCTGAGGGACAATTTACACAAGACTATTCACATAGTATGATCTTCCACAATTCACTGTTTCAAGGCATGGCAGGGGAAAAAAAAGAATCACAACTGCCTAGGGAGAAAAAAGAATTATAAGGGCAGCTTCCCTCTTGAGAGTTGAATTTGATCCTTTAAGGCCAGCAATTCAATCTTTTAAAAGGCACATCTCTGTTCTAATCAATCAAGCTTTCATTTCCAATGGCAATAACCTTCCCTAGGCACTCAAGAAATCAGAAACTAGAGCCATAGTACATGAAAAGTCGATATAGTATTTTCTACTAACTTGACTTGCTCCTACAAACCAACCCAGGATTTTGTCAGCAGGAAATCTGATGTTCCAATACATCATGGGATGTCCACACCATCTACCAGTGCAAATCTGCCCCAGTAAATGGAAATGATGTGGTTTGCATCTGGGACTTGAGGAATAGAGTTCCTGATAAATTTGAGAAGAATCAAAGATAAGCAACAGCCCCCAGTGTGTCCAACCTCATGTCTTGGATTATACTGCTTTGGGAGGCGTGTGTCCAGAGTTAACCGATGAGATATTCTGGGCAGTGGGGCTTCTGATCCTAGTTACTGATGATAGCAAGTGGCTTTGAAGATGTCATTGGCCAATAAAAGGGTCAGAAATCATGGGCCTGATTTCAGTCCTCTGTCCTGTTCATTAACAAAGTTTTGTGTGAAGTGATAGGAAGATTCATAACATCTAGGTGACTCACACAGTGAAACTGATCATAAAGGACATTTTGTAGGGATTTTTTTCCCAACATACCACCTTAGAAATTTGCTCAGGAAACATTCAAATTTTCACAAGACTGGAAAAATAATTTTCTTTGCAAACACATTCCAGGGGCTGAACAGTCAATATTATATCATGATGGAGTTTGTATCTGAACACGCGGGTGGATGGGTAGTTAATGAATGTGAAGTCCAGAAGCCCAGCTTTAGACCACGGCCCCGAGGTACCACCACCACAGTACAAGGCTGTCAAGCCTGGAAGCCATTTAACTCTCTAAGCCTGCAAAACAGGGATCAGAACAGCTGATCCACCTTCTCTCGGGTCTCCTTGGAGGACTGATAGCTGTAAAGTCTGCTCTTATATTTTGTGCTTTAAAAGGGATGTCATTATTCTTCAGGTAGTTCTTAATGGTAGTAATTCTGGTTTTCACAAGTACGCTGCATCTAACACTTTTTATGGCAATTTCCTACTTGGATCTAGTTCTTTAAAAAAAAAAAAAAAACCCTTTATTGGTATGATTGACTTACAAAAAGCTGTGCATGTTTAATATATCTAACTTGATGAGTCTGGAGATAAGCATACACCCCTGATACCATCACCACAATATATGTAGCAAACATATCAATCACCTTCCGAGGTTTCACCCTGCCCTCCCTATCTACGTGTGTGTGATAAGAATGCTTAACATAAAATCTACCTTCTCAGCAGAATTTTTCAAAGTATACAGTGCAGTATTAACTACAAGCTTTATGCTTAACAGTAGGTCTCTAGGACTGATTCATTTCGTAAAATTGAAACTTCTTGATCTAATTTTTAGGTTAAAATTTCCTGTACTACTATCATGAAAATCTTTTATAGCTCAGTTGGAAAACAATCTTCTTTATGGGTTAACAGTATTATCATAAAATAAAGGTAATAACAATGCATTTTGTGACACTTTTAGATTCGTTCTGATCATTTCCTCAGATGTGCAGTTATAAAGTTGCTAGTTACAACAATGCATTTAGATTTTCTTTAAACAATCTAAGCCTTTTTCTATCGCTTTTGGTTCAATGAATACACATAGGTATTTTAAGCTAGTGGAATCGTTTAACAGTCTTGTTAGTATCCATTTTCCAGATATTTAGCAGGACAAGTTGCAGCAATGTCATTCCTCTGAACTGCCTAGCTGCATGTAGATATGACATTTTCGTTTTGCTCCTGAGTCCTCCCACCAAGCTAACCAGGCTGAAGAGAACCAAGTCATCCATGGAGGGACCCTTCTCCCTAGGTCCGGGAATGGAAGCAGAAGTCACTCCACTGCTACACTGGTGAGTACCCAAGGTGCACACAGGATGGAAAATGAATCCATCCTGTGGCCAGAGTTGGAACTACCTAGAAATCCTCCCAGATCCTTGAACAGCTCTAGCTAAGACAGCCTGGCTGTTCTGAACTGCTCACCAACAGCGCAAGCCTGGTGCGCCAGCCAGGATTCCTTCCAGCAGGCAGGAAAGGTCAGGAGACAGACTCACCGTTGTTTAAAAGTCCCAACAAATCGTTTAGTCCGAGGGCCGTGCTGAAGAGCGTCTTATCTGCCCAAGGGACAAGTCTGTGGTTTTCAAACAGGACAAATGGGTGTGGGCTGAAAATGTGGCATAACCACCAAGAAAGAACCGAAATTGCCAAGCGGGAGAAGCAGCTTCACGCCCTGATTATAATCTTTTGCGTGGCTGCTTCCTACCATATGAGCTCCTGTCAGTTACTCTAAGAACATAATGTATGTAGCTGAAAGTAAAGTAGGTCTTAATGCATTGCTTCATCTATCACCACCAGTCTAATGGCAGCAAAGTGCACCAAGAGAAGTTCTCGACAAGGGGAGCCCCCGAGAGACCCTGTCCTGGCACCATCATTGACAAGAGCAAGTCTTGCAAGGGCTCTGGGCCTTTCCATTCTCATTCATGAAATGGAAATAACAGTATCAACACCATTCTTCCATGCAGAATTGTGCTGAGGATAAAGAAAATCAAGCCACAAATTTCCAGCAGCTCCCCATGCTCCCAGAAGTATAGACCCTGAGTGGGGCTTAAAAAGGGTTAAGAAATAATATCTGGCCTGGAGTATTTCACAATAGATTTTGGAGGGATTGGGATTAAAACCTGTGAAATAATGGTAAACCCTTGGATGGTATTTGCACAAACGCTCGGTTACAGAATAGAGCCTGCAAAGCGTGGGGTGTGTCCCTAGAGGGGCCACAGCTGGGCTGGATCCTGAAAGATGAAGCAAAGTTGGCTGGGCAAAGGAAGGAAGGAACTGCTCCAACGAAGACTTGAAGGGAGCAATGAGCTGGGCCGTGCAAGGGACCGTGAAGTGATTGGCAAAATGTTCGAGAAGAGTGGGAATGCTAAGTGAAATAAGTCAAGCAGAGAAAGACAATTACCATATGGTTTCACTCATATGTGGAACATAAGGAATACCACGGAGGACCACAGGGGAAGGGAGGGGGAAACTGAATAGGAAGAAAGAAATCAGACAGGGAGACAAACCATGAGAGACATGGACTCTGGGAATGAAACTGAAGGTTCCGGGGGGTGGGGGGAATGGGGTGACTGGGTGATGGGTATTAAGGAGGGCACATGTGGTGATGAGCATCAGGTGTTATGTGCAACTAATGAATTGTTGAACACTACATCAGAAACTAATGATGTATTACATGTTGGCTAATTGAACATAATAGAAAAAAAGAGTAGGGAAATGAAGTTGTGCAACGAGGATGAGACCTGATCAAAGCTACAATGAAACTAGGCGGAGGAGGTATGGATGAAGAAGGGAAAATAGGGGTCCAGGGGTTTTTCAAGCAACAGTGACCCAGTGCATAAGGAGATTGTAAGGTAATTAGTATGTATACTGCTCAGAGCTAAGAAAATGGAAAGTAATACGGAAAAGAGTCTATTACACACTCTTAATAGTGATAATAGAAAAAATGGAGAGAGAATGGAAACATTATGAAGGAAAAAACTGGAAAGACTGAATGACTGGATACAGGGACTAGAGATGGGTTAAAAAGTTCATGCAAGTGTTTGAGACTGGGTTTTGAAAGACAGTATACACTGACATTATTTGGTCTGCCTTACTTTATTGGGGGATCATTTCACATCATTGTTCCACAGAGCATTCTGAATGCAGTCAATTCATCAATTACAACAGTATTTCCTCAATAAGAACAGCTATTCATTACATGGTTCTGTAAGTGGGTGTACTTGATTCTTTCCACCTTGCTCTAACATCAGCTCCCACTCTCCAGTTTTTCAATAAATGTTCAGTACTGTGTCTTTGTCATCGGTCTTTTCTAAAAAGAGGATCTCTGAAGCTTGAAAGCACAATTGTTTGTAGAATACATCCATCTTTGTTTGAATCAGTACACTGTTTTTATGAATTTTAGTTACTGGCTCTCAGGGGTAAGACACAATTCCAACTTAGTGCACTAGATGGCAGACAATAACTACATTCTCTCCATCCCATTCAAAAACAAATAAAAAGAATGCCGCAGTGTGGAAAAGGGAAGAACTATGGCTCACATTTCTGTTTGCCCTCTAAGCTCATCTAAGAAAACACAACTTTTATACCTAACATCTATCTACGTTCCCCTGAAAATAAGAATTCAGAAAAGAGTCTATTCAGACCTGAGTATGCATACTTTGCTTTTTGGGGTGTTTTGTATTTGTTTTTTGAAGTTTTTTGTTTAATTGACTTTGTTTTGTTTTACCCGGGTAGGAAATGGTGGAGGGAACAAAGAGTGAAAGGGTAATGACATTATGAAGTGAAACCATCCTGATTATAATGCATTATTCATTCATTCATTCATTCATTCCTTTTTGCAGAGCAGGGTTGGGGGAGTTCAGGTAGAAAGGGCACAGTGGGAATTTATAGGGGAAAGTTGCGATCAGGATGAATAGCAATGAGATTATTCTCAAAAGCCATAACACCATCATCACCAAAAAGATGTGCTCCGGGCGCCTGGGTGGCTCAGTGGGTTAAGCCGCTGCCTTCGGCTCAGGTCATGATCTCAGGGTCCTGGGATCGAGTCCCACAGTGGGGACTCAGTGGGGAGCCTGCTCAGTGGGGAGCCTGCTTCCCTCTCTCTCTCTCTGTCTGCCTCTCTGCCTACTTGTGATCTCTGTCAAATAAATAAAATCTTTAAAAAAAAAAAAAAAAAAAGATGTGCTCCAACAGCCCAGGGCTGAGAAACTACCAAAAGTTACTTTAAGGGGACTTTCAGTTTATCCTTCTGCTTCTGGATACAGCTATACTTAATCACTTAATAGAAAGAAGCTGACAGCGGAGTCAAACTGACTCTAATACAGAATTGCTTGTAAAAGTGGCTTTAGTTAGCATCCTTTGTAAAAATGGTTTTGGTCAACATTCTTTGTGTCTATTTTGTGCAACACACTACAGTGAATCCTAACTTTCCATTGCTGAGAAGCCTGTGAGACATTTACAGATTTTTAAATATTCTTAGCGACAGTCAATATCCTCATGTTTTCTAATTATATCTAGAAAGTAAAATAAGTATTTTATTTAGTATGAAATTCGGCTGAAAACTGCTTGTAATGCCTTTGGTGAAGTCTAATATTTTTAGATAACCAGCTTGAAGATAAATGTGTTTCTGTTTTTGTTTTTCCCTCCAAAAAATCAAAGAAGAGACAGCTATTTAAAGCTAATAAGCTCATGTTCAAGACTTCTTATTTCTCCACATTTCCTAAAATTTCCGGTCGTTATGAATAACCTGAGCTTTTGCCTGGCCAACTCTAGTAGGAAAAAAAAAAAATACAGCTTATTTGGGGGGCTGCCTCCCCACGGCGGGATTTCCAGACGCTTGTTCTCTCCCTGCTTGAACTTCGTCTTTGCGCTCTCTCCCTCTGCAGCTTAAACGGAGTGACAGAAAGCGCGCGCCCGCGGCGGCGTTTGGGAGCGCGCGCGACCCTTCCCGGCGTGCGGCCGCCTGCGCGCGGGCAGCTCTGCCGCGCCTCCTGCCGCCCGCCGTTCGCAAGCCCTGTCCGGGAGCGCGGCCTCGCGGGAGCGCGCCGGAGCTGCCCGGGCCACGCGCGGCTGCCGGGGGAACTGGGGATCAGCGTCTCCGCGAGGACGCGACTGCTTTCTTAACTGACTCACCGTTACTAGAAGACAAACCACCCTGGCCCACCGTAGTGTCGAGTTTTCTCCGTGTGATTTCACTGCAGCTTTCCTAGCAAGGCAAGCGACTGGTCGTGTGAGCGCTATTACCATATATAGAGACAAAGTGCCTGGTGAGAAAAAAACCCAAGCGAAGCCTGAGTCAGTGGCCTTGGGTGGGAGGGACTGTCGGGAGGGTCAAGACGAAGTCTGCCCTTCGGCAGACAGGATTACTAACCCTGTTAAGTCTGCAGATGATTCAAAAGGCAGATCAGAAAAAGGAAGTGTTGCAAATGCCCGCGCACTGAGGGAACTCGAACCTGCAGGAGTTGCTACACAGTTACTGAAATTCTGGAGAACTTGAAAGACAGACTTTTCTCAACCTTCATTTAAAAAAGTAATTGTGACAACCTGGATTTCTACATTTATTTTTTTTATTTAAAGAAAACAAGAAATACTCTAAATAGAAGCAGTCTATTTTTTGATCTAGGCCAAAAACCTCTGTGCTTCTGAAGCATTGCTATACGTTTAAAAATAATGCAAACAGAGACATAAGACAACCTTGCTGACGAGTCTAAACGTTCATCATATTATGGATAGTAATGACTTTGATGTGTGTGAGGTGATAGTTACTGGCAGATCAAAAACTACAATCACCAAAAATTTTGACTAGAATGGTTTCAAGAGGAGGGAAAGGACTTCTGGATGAAGGTTTGGAAATGAGTGGAAAGCTTTTATGGCTCTTCCGGACTCTTCCATTTTGCCAGCATATGCGCAGCTCACACTACCTCACTTTCCGCTCATAAAATGCTTGGAGCCTCTGTCTCTACTTAGTTTTTAGTACTCTCTTAAAATCTTCTGCGATTATGCCCATAAAGCCTTGGAAGTGATATATTCTCATTTTTAAAACTTACATATGGTTATATTATCAAATGATAACAACATATAGTTTTGCATATATGCATATATATGGTTATATTGATTATCAGATTATGATAAGTCTGTCACATGGGAAATTTAAACATTACTAAACAACCAGAATGAGCCCATGGGCTTATTCCTGGATTCCATAAAACTGGTTTAAAAAAAAAAAAAGAGTATTCCATGCAAATCAACTAGAAAAATACTTCTAAGCCTCGGCAAAGACTAAATGAGCAAAGTGACATAGGAAACCAAATAATTACCCAGTGAGCATTTCTTGAATAAAATAGGGGGAGAAAAAAATCTTTTCCTCCAAAACAATCCTATTTTTCCACTAAATACACTATCTTTAAGTTTTTTAATAGGAGTTAGCATTCTCACTGTGGAAAATTAAAACAATACAGAAAGGCAAAAAGAAAAATGTGAATACCATCTTATAGTTCCACTCTCCCCAAAGACCAAAGAGATAATGTGCCGCCAGGCCTCTTTCTGAGGATAGACACACACATGCCCGCACACATGTATGCACAGGTCCATAAGATCATGTTCTACAATGAGTTTTATATAACTTTAAAAACTAATATGTATAGATCAACACCATTCTTTTTTTTTTTTAAGCTTTTTTATTTATTTGAGGGGTGGGGGATCAGAGGGAGAGGGAGAAGCAGAATCCTGGCCAATCAGCGAGCCTGATGCAGGGCTCGATCCCAGGACCCCGAGATCATGACCTGAGCCGAAGGCAGATGCTTAACCAACTGAGCCACTCAGGCACCCTGCAACCTCATTTTTTTTTACTGGTTGCAGCCATTGACTGAGTACACCACAATGTATTTAATCTGTTTCCTTTTGATGAAGTCTTAGGGTTTCCCTCAGTGGTTTCCCTATTGCAAGAAATGCTGCCTTGGACATGTTGGAATTTTTTGCACGCCCATGACCAAGTATTCCTGCAAAGGTCAATTGTATAAGACGAATCTCTGGGTCAAAGTTTATACACTTTAAAATTTTACAGTTTCAATTGCTCTTCCTCCCCTCAAAAGTACTTCATATACCCACCTCCTAACGTGTCTGAGTGTCCCTTACCTGTATTTGTTGTTTCTGCAACTGGGGCCATTCTTGTTAAGGTATGTTTGAAGTTTTAACCGTTTGACATTATGTTATTATGATTTAAAAAAAAGACAAAAAACAAAAAAAACCTCCCCAAATGTATCATCTGATCCAGTCAGTCATTTCCCTTGCCATGGGCTTTCCCCAGCAGGCAGATGGAAAACTGTGTTCCCTCTACTATTTGCTACACAAACACCTAAGTACAGAGCTCTGGAAAAGCTGGTATCCAGAATGTGGTTTAGACAAGGGGTACAAGAGGTGGCTCCCACTCCCCCTCGCTCCCAAATCTGAATGGTGGGATTCCCACCTGCTTTCTGACCTTCTGAAGCAATAATGAGCTTGCAGAGAGAGAGAGAGGGTGGGCAGGGTCTCCTCGGGCCTGGAGTCAGTTTCCCCACCAGATGCAGGAAAAAGATAACATGGATGAGATTAAATCAACCATAAATTCATCTCTTTTAACACCCAGTGCTTCCTTCTGCCCACAAGTACGTTTGGCGCAGACAACTCTTCTAGAGAGAAAGCTAGGAAGGGCACGGTTGAAGGCAGGTCAGAATGAGGGAGGGGTGCAGAAATTACCCCTCCCCTCATGTTGCTTCCTCCTCTCTTGATTTATACTTTATTAGGCCAGTTTTCATATGTTCTTTTTTTCTCTTTATTGGCTAGGCAGTCCTACATATTCTACTGGTAGTTATTATTATATTCTTTTTTTTTTTAATTTTTTTTAAAGATTATTTATTTATTTGACAGACAGAGATCACAAGTAGGCAGAGAGGCAGGCAGAGAGAGAGGAGGAAGCAGGCTCCCTTCTGAGCAGAGAGCCCGATGCGGGGCTCGATCCCAGCACCCTGGGATCATGACCTGAGCTGAAGGCAGAGGCTTTAACCCACTGAGCCACCCAGGCGCCCCTTATTATTATATTCTAACAGAGAAATGTGGGCCCACATTCTCTATCAGAATCTAACAACAAATCAGAGAATTACGTTCTCTCCTGCTGAGAGACCTCAACAGGAACATTTTGTAAGCTTTCAGTTGTCCCTCCCTCCCTTACACTTTCCTTTCCCAGCTTTACTGAATAATCTGCCTAATTTTCCAGATGCTTTAAAAATCATTTTCTTAGAATATGACTTCTTTGTCAAGATCACTTTTAACTGCATCATACTTCAGTTATCAAAATGTATTTACATTTAACTTTGAGTTTTATTGAATTTGTACTATTGGTGCCCTCTCTTGTACGTCGTATCTTTGTCTTTCTTGGGATTTTCCTGCGATTCAGTTTTTATTTAATTATTTATGTGATTATTTAATTTATTTTTATTTAATTTTTATTTTATTTTCACAAGTAATTACCTAAAAAGTGTCCCTGGTTGGTCTACTATTACATTCTGAATCTCTCACTATCTAGGATTCTGAATTATAATCCTTTTCCTTGTTAACTTGTAGCTCTGGTAAAACCTAACATCCTTCATAGTTGTTGATATTAGAAGTGGGCTTTTGAAAAACAATTCCTTCTTTGGTCGGTGAACATGTTCAATCTTCAAACACAGTCCTTTCTCCAGTTCTGAAGAATTATTTTCTATCGGTTCATCAATTATTCATTTTCCTTTGCTTCCTTTTCTTGCATTTAGAACCGATTATTTTTAGACTTCCAAATCTGTTCTCCAAGATGCTCATCTTTTCTCGTGATCTTTCTCCTTCTTAATGTGTGTGCTCTGTCAACATCATATGGTTTTTAGAATTGTCTATTATATTCTTAACTGTCATTCAGACTTTGGTCAGTTATGGTCTAAATTTTTTTTTCAAAGAAGTATTGTTTTCAGAATGTTTCTTTTTGGTAAAAACCTGGCTTTTGTTGTGAATATGAATGAGAAGATTTCTTCTAAACTCTCTCGTGTTCCTTGTTTCAACATGTTCATTTGTTCTGAGCAGTCAGCTTGGTGCTGTCCTTTTGACTGAATGATCATACTTCTGTGGTTGGGGATTTGGTGCTATTGTCCCGCTTATTTAGTATTGTTAGCCTCTGTGAGTCTCTCACATAATTCTTGCAGCCGATCGGAGGGAGATTGGAAGTCAGAGAAATGTGCTTTTGGGATTTCCCAGGAGGAAATGGTCTGAGAATTGACAAATGGGAGTCACTGAGACTTGGGTTACATGGATGGGTGGTAAGCCTTTGCTGCAGGCGGTTTCCCTTCCAAGCACACAGTGGAAACTGGTCTGGCATGCTGATTGTTCTCGATCGAGGCAGGAAGCAATGGGGTCAAGGTGAAAAATGGAATTGGATCTATTCCTCTGGCCAAGTGGTGAGATAGACCAGTGAGGGGACTCCTTTAGACAAGGCTTCTGACCATGGGGTCCATAGCCTTCCCATTGGAGAGGAGAACCAAACCAGATGGTCTTTCTTATAACCTGACTCTCCCGTGTGCAAACTCTGTATTAGTTGTCTGATACTACACAACAAATTACCGCAAACTTAAGGGCTTAAAATAACACATGCCTATTATCTCACAGTTTCCATGGGTCAGGATCCCAGGCATAGCTAAGTGGGATCCTCTACTGAGGTCTCACAAAGCCACAATTACGATGTTGGCCAGGACTGCAATTCTCATATGGGGCTCTGGGTCCTCCCCCAAGCTTATTCAAGTTTTTGGCAGCATTCTGTTCCTTGTAGCCATATGACTAAGGTCCCTGTTTTCTTGCTGGGAACCGCTCTCAGTTCATAAACCCCTTGCAGTCTCTTGTGACATAACCCCTAAAGGCAGTTCACAGTCTGGCTATCAGCATTTTTTCCAAGCCAGCAGAAGCACATTTCTCTGACTTCCAATCTCCTTCCAGTCTGCTGCAAGAGTGCCTTATAAAATGTAATGCAGTCAAGGGAGTGACTATTTCATCAGCATTTGCCACGTGGCATCGTTTAATCAAGGAAGCAACTATCTATCCACCATATGCAAAGGTTCTTTCCACATTCAAAAGGAAGAGATTATCCCAGCCATGCGTACCCATGGGTGGAACTCTTCCAGGGACCCTCTAAAATTCTGCCCTTCACAATTCCAGAAATGTAAGAATCCATTCCGGTTTCCAATGGGGAGATGACATTTCTCGTTCTGTGTTATTGAGTCACTTTAGTAAAGAACTGGGTGTTAGAGAGCTGAGGGAAGGCAGTCTGTCAAGGGTGTGTGTTTGACATCACATTCAATTATTCAAATAAGTATCTTAGTTTTCTATTTTGAGGAATTGATGTTTTTAACTTTTGTTGTTATTTTTGCCTTTTAAAAAATGTTCTTCAAACATTTCAACTTACCTGAGATGTAAATAAAATCACTTTGTAAATTTGAAGCAGTGTATTGCCTAAATACAGATGCTTTATTTTTAGATCAGATTTAGATTTACAGAAAAGCCAGCATAAAGTACAGAGTTCCCATATACCTCGGTACCTATCACTCCACTCCAACACACATACACCCACAGTTTCCCCTATTATTAACATCTTAAATTACTGTGTTACATTTATTGCAAATGATGATCCAATATTGATACATTTGTTATTAACTAAGGTCAATAGTTTACATTAGGGTTTACTCTTAGAGTTGTACATCCTATGGGTTTTGCCAAATGCATAACAGACATTTAACATGTACACACATCTGTGGTATACCTGCTATTAAGTATCATACAGCACCATATTTTTTAATAAGTAATTTTTCTTTTAAAAACAGATTTTTGCCCTGTGGGACCTATGCAGTCTTTTTAGGCAAATGTAGGTTGTGTGGACAGACCATGTCACAGGCTAAGATTTAACAGAAACTTCCATGACTGAATAGAGGTTCGCCTGAGATTGCTGATATTCAAAATTGATTATTAGGCATGATGTATTTCAGTCTGTTTAAGAAGAACACGGTCTCTGGGGAGGGAATTTTAGGACACAGAGCAGTTTTGCAATAATGCCAATTTTGATCCAGACCAAAATGCAGTGGTACAAAAAGGCAGTTTTCAGAAACAAATTATCTTGAGAATGCTCTGTGAAAAGCACTGTCAAGATAGTGAAAAGTCTGAAAGAAAATATTTCATAAGACCTATCTGATAAAGGACTAGTATCCAAAATATACAAAGAACTATTAATAATCAACTTTAAGAAAGCAAACCAATCCAGTTAAAAAGTGGGTAAAAAAACTTAAAGAGAAGCCTTACCAAAGATATGCAGAAGGCACGTAAGCATATGAAAATTTGCTCTATATATATCACTAGAGAATCACAAATTAAAATAATGAGGTACCAATATATACAATGAAATAGTACTCAGCGATCAAAAAGAATAAATCTTGCCATTTGTAACAATGTAGATGGAGCTAGAGTGTATTACCCTAAGGGAACTAGGTCAATCAGGGAAAGACAAACACCACATGATTTCACTCATATGTGGAATTTAAGAAACAAAACATATGAACATAGGAGAAGGGGGAAAAAGAGAGGGCAGAAAACCATAAGAGACTTTTAAGGATAGAGAACAAATGGTTGATGGAAGGAGGTGGGGCGGGTGGGCTAGATGGGTGATGGGTATTAAAAAGGACACTTGTGATGAGCACTGGGTGCTGTGTGTAAGTGATGAATCACTAAACAAAAACAAATAAATAAATAATAAATTATAAAATAAAATGAGATACCAATACATACTTATTAGAATGGCCAAAATCCAGAACCCTGCTACTACCAAATGTTGGTTAGGCTGTAGAACACAACTGTCATTCTTTGCTGGTAGCATGCAAAATAGCACCACTGGTTTGGAAGACAGTTTGGAAGTTTCTTACAAACTAAATATATTCTTACCATACAATCCAGGAATCACACTCTTTGATACCAAAGAGTTGAAAACATATTTCCACATTAAAAATATGAGTTGTCAAGCCATAAAAAGACGTGGAGGAAACTTAAATGAATACTGCTAAGTGAAACAAACTAGTTGGAAAAAACTATAGGCTATATAATTCCAATTTTATGACATTCTGGAAATGGCAAAATGGAGACACAAAAAGAGTTATATACATATAATGACATGTATTGGAATATTATTCAGTCCCGAAAAGGAATAAAATTCTGCCACAGACTATATCATGGCTCAACCTTGAAGACAATATACTGAATGAAATAAACCAGGCACAAAAGGACAAACACTGTATTACTGTGTCATCAACTGTATGAGGCACCTACAGTAGTTAGAGTCACAGGGACAGAAGGTAGCATGGTTCTTTCCAGGTGCTGGGAAAAGAGGTATGTGCAGTTACTATTTGATGGGTACAAAGTTTCAGTTTGCAAAGAAGCCAAAGTTCTGGTGATAGATGGAGGTGGTTACAGAAATGTGTATAAATTTAATGCCACTGGAAGGTACACTTGATTTTATGTTGTGCATATTTGCCATAATAAAACAAAACAAAACTTGAAAGAATCCTGGGCAGTGGGAATGGAAGCCTGGATTCCAGAGCCAGATCTGGAAGTGTGACCTTTAGCTCTGGGGTCTTTGTAGTCTCCCTTCCGGGACCTTGAATCTGTAGTATTCACTCGTTCATTCATTCATTCAACCAAAGTTTACTAAACACACACAAGAGTTTAAGTTACTCTAAAACTATGGAAGAGCTTGGAAACTATTATTGTAGGTCAGATACAGGACAGATGTTCTTAAAATCATCAATGAATGGAAATAATCAAAGCTATTTTTCTATTAAAACAATGTAATCCCTTATAGATTTTTACATTTAGATATAGATTTCATTCTTAAATCAGTGTTGCAAAATATGAAAGCTAGAAAAATGATCTGACCCAGTAAATTATTGAGCAAATAATTTTGTTTTCAAATAGAATTCTACAGAGAACACTAATATAACAAAATAAAATATTAAAAACATAGCTTTCTGGGATAGTCTGAAGGTTCATTATTGAGCCAAAGACATAACATCCATCATGGAAGGCTTAAGCATATTCATGTGCCTGACTTCTGAGGTTCACCTGAGCTCCTAGGGATCCAGAGCACAGCCTGAAAATCTGTAATATATATATTTTTAGAGATAAAATATATATATATTAAATTATATATATTAAAATCTGTTCTACAGATTTTAGTGATCTGTGCCCAAAACTCATAATTTTTTCATTGTGATTTTCAAAAAATAATTTTAGGTTGCAACTGAAAACTTGAAATAGTTTCTTCTTAATAAATCTTTAAACCTGTTGTAAAAGTCAATACACTGTTTTATGCACAATGTTTTAAGGCTTGAGAATTGGAAAAGTCTACATGGTTTGGTAGATACTGTATAGTACGAGAGTACAAACATGGAGTCATGGAGTCCAAAAATCTAAAATCTGGTTCTAGCTCTGCTGGTCACTAGATATGTGACTTAGGAAGAATCGGGTAACCTCTTTGATCTCTATGCTGTTTTATGTCTGAAAGGAAGGATAATAATGCACAACCCATCTAGGTTCCAAGGCGTCCAAGGTATCCATGTCCATACATGTGAGTTAAGCTTCTATTTTCTTGGATGATATTTTGAGTGATAACAGCTATCACCAAAACTGAGTTGAGTTTAGATAAGATAGAGTGTACATTTAAAGCTGTATGTTAATAAAGGTTAAGATTTTATAGCACAGGTATTTTTAATCTATAGAAATAAAGTATTATTTATGCCCCCTCCCTCCCCAAAAAACTAGTCAAGTACAATCTGTCAACAAGTTTTGAACGCCACATCGTCATTGAGCAGGAATTCCTAGAGATTTAAAATAATAGCTGCTCTATCATTTCATTTGTCTATTTCCTGTAGGAAAATGTAACTTATTGGCTTCTCAAATTTATGATCTTTCCATCTTCTCACTTTTCAGATGGCATCGCTTTTTTCTTAATCAAATTTACATTTGAAATCCAAGGTTTTAAAATGTTAAATCATTTTTCTATTGAAATAGTCTTATTAACTTAAATTTTTTAAGCTCCCTGCCTTGGTAAGTTTATTCCTTTTCTGGAATGAACAGAAGCACAAAATGGGTAACAATAATTCCTGTTTCATATTGATTGCTTTAGGCATCATCAAAATATTAACATAGAATACACCTATATAAAATGTGAAACTCTCTTGCTCTTTCATGGGGGTGGGGGGCGGGGAGGGGGGAAAATCAGTGATCCATGACAGGGATTGGCAAACCAAGACCTGCAAAGTAAATCTGGCCTGCTTCCTGTTTTTAAAAATAAAATCGTATTGGAACACAGCCATGCTCATCTGTTTACATATTGTCCACTACTGCCTTTGCACTTCAATCGCAGGGACTCCAAGGACTGGCTACAGAGACCATATGGTTTGCAAAGCCGGAAATATTTCCTACTTGACCATTTGTAGAAAAAATTAACCCACTCCAGATCTCGGGACTAAGTGAGGAAAAGGAAAATGGGTGTTCTTTCTTGCAGTAATTGTATAATCAGACGTTGTATAATCAGAAGTTTCTAAAATATAAATATTCTGCACTGAGTTGGAAAACAGGCCGCGGCTAATGCTAATTAAAGCCTTACATTGAAAAGTCACCCTGTGCTCAGTGTTCTTTACTGCTGGATGACAGGAAGTGAGAGCTAGGTTCCTCTGTCTGCGGGAACAAAGAAGGAGTAACTGTTCAGATTTCTAAAGCAGTATGATTTTTCTAAGGACAAAAGTAATAAGCAAACAATGATATGTAAACAAGAAAAAACAAAACGATGCAGATCTTTTTCACAAGTGTTTGGATGGGTTTTTGGACTGATTTTTACCATATCTCCACTTTGACCTCAGGAAGTTGCTCCTTTCAGTGACTTCTGAGACTACAGGAGGCTTGCTGAGGTATCATGAGGTATTACGGATTTCCTATGCTCCCCTCTTTGCAAATTTGGGACTCTCTCCTTTCAAAGATGAAATGTTTTAACACCTTCTGTATAGGCTGACACTTTCCTGGATCCAGCCAAACCTGATGCTGGCCTACTCTGTTCCTTCCTCACTTCATAAGGCCATCAATTAATTCCATGTTTGCCTGTACTTTGGGTCAGTTTTCAATCACTTACCATCACAACGATTCTGTGTCTGAATGGTCTCCTCAGGTCTAACATTCTGTGACTTCTCACTCCAGAAAGGTCATCTATGAGCGTGGGACCCATGGGATTTAATGTCAGATCTACATTAAAATCAAGGTTCTGATATTTGTTAATTGTGTGAGCGTTACATCTTCAGTGCCTACCTCTATAAAACAGAGACAATATATACTTTCAAGACCACTGCAATGATGAAAAATGATTACATATTTATAAAGTATCAGGCAGAGAAGAGACAATTAATACAGTGAAAGTGTTCCTCCAGTTCTCCTCCACCAAGTCGAGAGCCACAGACTCTCTTCTTCCCAATTCTCAGTGATCTTAAAACCCTCCGAGATTAGCAATTATACCATTTATAGCACTTACACAGATGTCTTAAGAATAACTTTCCACTTTATTCAAAATAGCAATACATGTTCGTTATTAAAAATTTGGAAAATGTAGAAAAGTACAAAGATGAATATAATAAATGCACAAGTCAGCCATATCCCATTCTTACAACGCAGAAATAAGTGAGAGATAATTCCTCCCCCTCCTCACTCTGTCTCTTTCTCAACCTACATGTATTAGAATGTTTTTAGTTATAAGTCAGAGAAAATCTGGACTCAATATTCATTTGTTTTAAAGAATAAGAAATAATTGGGTCACATAAATCCAGAGACAAAGTGACTTCTTAAGCAGGACAATTCATCAATAGCTCATCTCAAGGTAGAGCAACAAGGAACTGGAAACAGGACAAACTTAATATTCCTAAACAGCTATTATGGAAATGGAATGAAAATCAGTCAACTAAATCTAAAGAGTTCAAATAAATGAGTAAATTCAGCAAATTGGCCGTATAGGAAATTGATCACAGAGCTGACTTTTGGCTACTGACCTACAACTGATGACTCCAAGGTTGACTGATCAGCAGATCAGCAGAGCTAGCCAACTCGAGAGCCTTCCTATCTTTCTGCATTCTCCTGGCATGTCTGCTCAGCCCCAGACCAGGCTGCAAGGCAGCTGCCATAGTGCTCTCCTCATTTGCAGACTCACTAACACATCATCGTAGGATCTTGGCTTCTGGTATCTTTTTTCAAGACGGAGGAAAGCCTTTCCAGAAGCCTCCCTACCCCCGAACCACCTCACTGGCCCAAAATGAACCACACACCTAACTGTGCCTCAACCAGCCGCTACCAAGGGGAATTGATGGCCACCCCCTGGGCAGGGCTGGTACCTACCTCCCCCAAAGCATACAGCAATGCAGAGGAGGACAGAAAGCTCAACGACATTGTATTGCTAGGACACCGGGAAATGGTATGGATGGGAAATCATGTTTCTGCTACCATATTTTTTTTTATTTAACATACATTAATTTCCCCATGACAATAAGTGGTTTCAAAAGCACGATTTTAACTGAAACATAATTGTGTGAAAAGAAAACATCACAGTTTACTTAACAAGTTCCCCATTGTTAGATATTTAGGGAAATTCAATTTTTCACTATGCTAAATCGTTCAGTGTTTAGCCCTATCAGATCAATGTCCATAAACCCGCTGCCTTAATAGTGTTGTTTCCCTTACAGGAGTAAGTATTATCGCTTACAGTTAAAGATGCCCTTATATTTGCTCACATGTCATCAGTGAATCAGTAAATGATTGTTTAAGAAATGCTGCATTTGTGGGGGCGCCTGGATGGCTCAGTGGGTTAAGCCTCTGCCTTTGGC
The DNA here is from genome assembly GCF_963455335.1 of Martes martes. NCBI lineage: Eukaryota > Metazoa > Chordata > Mammalia > Carnivora > Mustelidae > Martes > Martes martes. Next base: position 112,492,101 of record NC_137895.1, read on the forward strand.
TCGGGTCATGGGATCAAGCCCCGCGTCGGGCTCTCTGCTCATCGGGGAGTCTGCTTCCCCCTGCCCCTCTGCCTGCCTCTCTGCCTCCTTGTGATCTCTCTCTGTCAAATAAATAAATAAAATCTTTAAAAAAAAAGAAAAAGAAATGCTGGGTTTGTAATATGGAGAGAAAGATTCTTTTAACCTTTACGGTTGCTGCTATGTTGCCTCACAATTTGCCCCTAACTAGAAGAGCTCTTGACCAATTCATTTCAACAAATATTTACTGATAACTCTGCCAAGCCTCACAAAATGAATTAAGATCCAACATCTGCCTTTCTGAGCTTATAATTTAGTGCTATTTAGCTCAGCAGACAAAGCTCTTTAGAATATCAGAACTCTCTGACTTTGAAATTTGTCGAATATTTATTATCTATGATGTGTCAGGCCCTGTTCTAGGATTCTGAGAAGGTCCTCCTTAAACATAGTAGTGTCCTTAGGTACTGAGAAAGAAGCTCAAGGGGATCTTTCAGAATTGTTCCTCCTACCTTTTGTTCCCAGGCTCTTTGTCACTTAGAAAGGAAACATCTGGCCTCCCTGCCTTTTTCTGAATTTTTGAGGGAACAAATTCATGTGTATTTTCTCACCTTTGGCCTTGTCACTAATGTCGTAGATAATATAGCTATTTCAGCAGAGGGCTGTGCCAGAAAACATAATTTGACAAACTGTATTTCCTGATGCAGTTGGTAGCTCACACAGAAGGCAGGAAGTACTGCTCCCTGGAATTTTGCTGGCTGTGGCTGTGAGTGACAAGAGAGCGCTTGGGTCCTGCTGACCCAGTGATGGGTTCTCTCTGGGGACCCTGGCTGTACTGGGTCAGGCGAGGCCACAGAGAATGAGGCTCTGGCTTGGGACTTCTGTCGGGTTTGAAATTTTTCAGGATTGAATTTCCTCCTTACGAATGGGAATTTAAATGAAACAGTTCTGCATTGGCCCAGGTAAACCTGGCTAAAAAAATAAAAGAAACATCTCATATTTCCTGAAATAAAATTAGAAGGATCTTTGTACCTTTTTGTAGTCCGTCTAAACCTATACAATGAATACATTCCTCTTTTGGCTCAAAGCAACCTGGCGGGAAAGAGCATGATAAGTAGAATTTTAGAGCTAGGAGGCCCTTGGAAATTATCTAGTCTGATGATGGGCAAACCCATGACCATCCAAATGACATCAGGAGTTTATAAGAATGTAGATTCCTACCCTGAGCCACTGAATCAGATCTTCAGAGCATCGGGTCTCCGAGCCAAAAACATTGGTTCATTTCACAGATGAGAAGGTTCTGAGTCAGAGATTAGGCTAGAGTCCCACAGTCAGATTATGGCAACAAGGATAACACATTTTGTTTACTCAAACATCAAGTTTCTTTAGTTTGTTACCCCAAAAAAGTTCAGTGAAGCAGGAGGAGAGGTACTGCTGGAAGCCTTTCGAATCCGTGTAGAAAGTGGAGAGGTCCATAAATGAAGAGCCCCAGCAGAAAAGGTGGGAGAGCCAGAGTCCTGCAGAGTCTCCCCAGGAAGCTGTCAGCCAAGGGCAGGGGGTTATCGTGGTTCAAGGTTGCTGCTCCAGGAACACAGTCCTCCTTACCTACAGGCACAGCACAGCTGGAAGAATGCTGGCCGATGGGGCCAGTGGGACAGTGGCCGCTGCAAGGGGACTGAGTTGTGATAGGGCGGCAGGATCTGATGGGTCGGTCTGGTGCCAAGAGAATCTGAGTCACGGCAGTGTAACAGTGACTCAGTGGCTGGACACTCCCCACACGGAGCTCACAGCTCAGCACTCCCAGAAGGCGGTGCCGGAGATGGGGCTCAACTCAGCTCGGGGCACTGGGGGACACACCTGCAGCGAAAGCTCAGGCCAGTAGCCCCGGGCTTCTCTTTTCTGTTTCATGTATATAAACCCAGAGTGTGGCTGAATCTTTGCCCCCACCCCAGCTCCAGGGCAGCTTTTTTTTTTTTTTTTAAGATTTTATTTATTTATTTGACAGACAGAGATCACAAGTAGGCAGAGAGGCAGGCAGAGAGAGAGGAGGAAGCAGGCTCCCTGCTAAGCAGAGAGCCGGATGTGGGACTCGATCCCAGGACCCTGGGATCCTGACCTGAGCCGAAAGCAGAGGCCTTAACCCACTGAGCCACCCAGGTTCCCTCCAGGGCAGCTTTTTTAGTAGAAAAACAGCAATGGTCAAATTATTTTAATGGTACATTTTTTTACAAGTCAGACTTACATAGAATTGAGAGGAGAATAAGGAGATGTTACTGAGATCTCCAATAAGAAGCTTTTTTTAAAAGATATTTATTAACAGACATTTATTGAGTACCTACCGTATATTAGGCTGTGTTCTGGACATTCTTAGAATAGAAATCATAAATATCTTGGTAATTAATTGGTAAGTAATGAACAAGTACATACTCCTTTTCCTAGAGTAAGGGCTTCCTGCTGTTTGAAGTCTGCTTCTTTTAATATTTAAAAGAGCAGCGATTTAATCAAATGAGGATACCTGAAATAAGATTGTGGCATGCTAGCAAACAGGAAGGATGTATTAGGTTAATTTCACTCTTGGAGGCAGATTAGACAGAACTCCTTAAAGCTCTACATCATAACGGTGAAAAGCAAGATTTAGTAGGCTGAGACGCAAAATCCACTTGTAATACTCCATTTTTTTTTTTTACATTTATGGTAAGCTTAAAAAGTACTGTATATAATTTTAATAATATTCCCAGTAGCTACAACTTATAGAACAATATGTGCCAAACATGCTGCTAACACGCATTTTTAAACATTTACTCTTTACCATAAGCTTATAAGGCAGATCTTGTCTTTCCTATTTTGCAGACATGATCATTGAAGCACAGGGGGATAAGAAACACATCTGAGATTATGCAGCTCGGGAATCAAATTCAAACCCAGTTAGTCTAATCCCTGGGTCCCCATTTATTACACATAAGCTCCAGTCCCTCCACAGACATCTTTGCAAATCTATCAAATGGGAAAAGGACACCAAAGAGCTCAAGTGCCCAGTCCTTCGGGGTCAAGCACATCTGCGGGACATCCTGGTTCTGCTGCCCCAGAGCCAGATCGTACCTGGGGATCACAGGATGATCATGTTAAGCCCATGAAGCAATTTTTGGCTTTTAGTTCTTGATTAAGATGAGCCATGTTGACTGTGGTCAAAAAGATGATGATGGTGGTGATGGTATAGGAGCCAGAGCCTTGCCTTTTGCAAGTCTCTTCTTAGATCCGTCCCCCCACCCACCCCGTTCTGCAGTCTGGGTTCCTAAGAATAACGACAAATGGTCATCAGGTTGCCGGTTTGTTTCTTTCTTCACTTGTCATCACCGTTATCAGATGGGGAGCTGGGAATGTCCAGCTGAAGAGCCAAGCCCTGAAGCCAGGGTAAGGTGTATATCTTGGTTCTGACATGTACCTGATACACAACTTTGGACTAATCACGAAATGCCTAAGCCCATATTTCTCAAGCTATTTATGGTAAAAAATCAATTTCTCATTTTTCTCCCTTTCTTTCCCTCTCTTCTTTTTTCCTCTCCTCTCCTTCCTTTCCTCCTTTCTTCCCTGTCATTTCCAATCAATTGTGGATGAATCCTTTTGCAAAACACAATAGAAATACCTTAACGATGTCAAATGGTACAAACATGCTTAAATGCCAGCTCCTAACTTCTGTCCTAACTTTGCTGAGGAGCATGAACAGTTTGTGGACCTCACTCTGAGTCCTGCTACTTTAATAAGCTTTTGTTTCATACTCTATGAAATGGAGACCCCAACACTTACTTCATGTGGTTGTTACCAAACAATGAAGTCAGGTAGATAAGGTGCTTAGCACATACGTGCCTAGCGTATCACGAGCAGTGAAGAATTTCGAGTCCCCTAGGAACTCATATTCCTGGCCTATGGCAGAAACAGGGATGGAGAGACATAAGAGAGAGCTCTACAACATAAGCAAGTTGAGGGTGCCTGGCTGGCTCAGTGGTAGAGCATGAGAGTCTCAATCTTAGATTTGTGAGTTTGAGCCCCACATGGGACATAGAGCCTACTTTAAAAAGAAAAAAGTAGACACCTCAAGTATTCATAGCTGAATCCCACGCAAGCTAATTTTTCTCCTTCTCCCTTTGGGTAGTTGAATCTCTCCATGGGAGATACATCCCACAAATCTGTTTTTTCTAGTGATGTTTTAAGAGGGATAAGTGACTAGCCTGGGCTAAGTCCTTGAGTCATGCCAAAGGCCTGTCCATTCTGAACTCTCAGCCTGCCACTCTGGGTTGCTCAGGATAAGCATCACCCCAGAACATCACTAAAGATGGACATCAATATGCTGTCCAAAAGTGAATGCATTATGGTCAGGATTTCAGTTGTGGCTCAAAGGGGAAAGAGCTCTCCCTGTCATGCCAATTAAATTACACTGAGAAAACACTACTGAAGTAACACACTTAATAACTATGTAGTCACTCCATTGGTGGTATCACCCGTTTGACTTTAAGAGTGGGATGAATCCAGGTCCCACAAGGGCTGGGGAGGAGATGGTGCTGCCCCGCCATGTTACCCACCAGGACAATTCATATAATGTGCCATACTAGGACCATTAAAGAGTAAGGCTGAATCTCAGTGACAATTGTCAGCAACATCCCAGCAACATTCAAAGACTCTGTCAGTATCTAACTGTTTAAATTGTGGTGTTAATGTGGAACAGGACAGAGTCTCCTTGCTCGTGATATTTAACTGAAAATGACACAGCTGTGATGAAAGCTGGGGGGGGCGGATGGGGGAGGAAACAAAACGTAAAAAAGGAAGATGACAAACATCTCCAAGATTTGTCTGATGACTCTAGGCCTGAGTAATATCCTCAAAATGATGAAGTAGCCTCATGAAAACAGCAGTTGAGGCATGCCTAAGCTATCAGAGTAAAAGTGAGCTCTCAGAATCCAGATTTATATCAAACTGCAGTTTATATCTAACGCTAGTCAATAATAAATAGTCAATATTATTTAATCCAATCATATTTGCTGTATTTAAAACCCTTTGCATAGATTATTTATATCAGATAAGAAATCTTAATGTAAATATTATTTTACCTTTTCAGCTCTGTCAGGGAAAGCCACAATACAGAAGAGCATCTGGAAGATTATATCTCTGTCAAATAAGACGCCTAAAAACACTTCCAGATGAAGTCTGAAACCAGAAATAAATTGGTGAAGAAAAAAGATGGGAATGTCAAATAAAAAGCCCAAACCAGTGAGGTGGGTGAGGAGAGAAATCAATCCACCAGCACATGTTGTCTCCAACAATAAAAATACGGTAAAACTGCTCCCTTTCCACTAGCTGAGTTCGATTTCCCAGGTCGTCTCAAAAAACACATACTTGTCTCCTTATCAGACAAGGCATAAAAACAGCGGTGTAGAGCTGGACAGAAGGAAAGTTCTAGATTCTAAAACAAGTGGAACAGGGGAAAAGGAACATTAATGGAACAACATATAAGGGGCAAGGGAAGGGGAATAAAGCAGCCTGCAGGTGGGTGGCTTGAAAGGGCTTCAGAGTAGCATTATCAGCCTTCAGCCCCACAAAGCTGGGCTAAAAGTTTTCCGTAAAATGGCGTTGACGGTGTCTCCCTTGAAAACACAGTGAGATGATATACGAAAAGCGCTTAGCAAGTTCCTAACATGCCTTCTGCGTTAAAGAAGGGAGAGCCACGGTTAAGAATAACAATAATAGTAAAGTAAGAAGAGTGATTTAGGGACTAATTCACCTACTGCTTGATCTGTCAGTCCACCAAAATATAAATATTTTCTGAAACCCAAGGGTAATAATAAAATATCATTTATATCCTAGGTCTAAATCTGTATAGCTCTCTTAAAGGGAAAATCTTACTATAAGGGGAAAGTGGAAATAAATTTGCCAAATTTATAAATTGGAGTGAAAGACATACTCGAAAAGTTAATTTCATGTCAGGTAGTAAAATCCTTTGGTGCTTCGGTTATTTTTTTTTTAAGTTTTTATTTAACAAACAAATTTCCAGTTTGTTAACTTACCGTGTTGTATTAGTTTCGGGTGTATAATATAGTGATTCATCACTTCTGTAGATCACCTGGTGCTCATCACAACAGGTACCCTCCTTAATCCCCATCAGCGGTTTACCCCATTTCCCCCCTCCCCCACCTCCCCTCAGTAACCATCAGTTTGTTCTCTATAGTTAAGAGTCTACTTCTCGGTTTTCCTCTCAATTATTTATTCAGTAAGGTACCAAGTAGCTTATGTGATACTATATTACCATTTAGCCTTGAAGCCATATTACTTAAAAAACAAATATTTCTAAGGCATAAACTGACCCAGCTTTTTCAACAAGCTGGTAGCTTGAGGGGAAAAACGGAGAGGATTTACTGCTATAAATTATATAATGTTTACAGAACATAGTAACCACAGGTAATACAGGGTATTTGGGGGCTCTGATTGAAATAAACCAACTATAGGAGTATGTGTTTTTTGAGACAACCTGGGAAATTTACTTATGGTTTGCATATAAGATGATATAAAGGAAAAAAGTTGGTTTTATTGAGGTTGATAACGGCATCATGGCTACATAAGAAAATACCCCTATTCTCAAAATTTTGTACTGAAGAACATAATTGTGAAATGGTATCTCAGTGGCTGAGTTTTGCTTCCAAATACTTTCGAAAAGGGGACAACAGGCATGGGTGGAACAGAGCAGCAAACGCTTAGTAATTGTTAACTCGACTGATGAGACTATGAAGGCTCACTGATACCTTTGCTCTACTTTAAATAAGCTTGAAATTGTAAATGATCAATTAGATGGCAAGCCCTTAAACATCAAGCAGTCAATGTTCTCTCACTATTTCTAAAAAGTGGTTTTCGGAAATATAAACAATGTATTTAGACTCTATTTTCTTAAGAGAGAGATTTTCTACATTATTTCAGGAGGAATATGATGTAATGATTTGGAACTCCCAGTAAGTTACAGTATCAGAACCTCTTCGCTTTTTAAATCTACTTTACAGAAGCTGTGATATCATCAGGATATTTGGCTAATTACTAAGCAAGTTTATGTACTATGGGAAGTCCTACCAAGATTTGGAAAGTACGCTTACTTCATAATGACACAGGTGAGTGGTAAATGTATTTCTTTTTTGTTTCAAGTAGAATAAATCAATTCTTTTGAACTAAATTTATTTAATGTATTCACATATTTTTTTTCAAAATGCAAAGAAGAAATTAAAAGCTGCAATTCTAAAAGTAATATCTGTTTTCAAAATTCAGGAGACAGTCCTGTTCTGGGCCTGAGAACAAACCCCCCAACGCTTTCCGCTAACTCCAGTGTCCCTTGCAGAAAAAGAATCATCAGCAACAACTTAGATTCTGCCTTTTTGTTTGCTCAGTATAAGCATAACCCTAGAATATCACTGAAAATAAACAGTACAGACATCAAAGTAAATGAGTTATGATCAGGATTTCTTTCTTTTTTTTTTTTTTTTTTTTAGATTTTATTTATTCATTTGACAGAGAGAAGCAGTGAGAGAGGGAACAGAAACAGGGGGAGTGGGAGAAGGAGAAGCCAATTCCCTGCAGGGAGCCCAATGCAGGGCTTGATCCTAGGATCCTGGGATCATGACCTGAGCAGAAGGCAGATGCTTAAGGACTGAGCCACCTAGGCACACCTATGATCAGGATTTCAAATGTGGCTCAGAAGCTGTAGCTCCTCCCTGCCATGCCCAGTTCCATGAAATTGAGAAAACACGTTGAAGTAACATATTTAATAACTGTGTAATTACTCCATCAGTAATATCACCCATTTAGCTTCAGGAGTGGGATGAATCGAGGTCAGGGTGTGTGTGTGTGTGTGTGTGTGTGTGTGTGTGTGTGATATTTGCCTCTCAGCCGAATCTAGCCCAGCCCTCCCTTTCAGCTCCTCCATAAAGATGATGTCATAGGATAGTTCTGGAATCATAATCACACTAAGCAGACTAAGCAGTTATTTATTTATTTATTTATTTATTTATTTATTTATTTATGAGAGAGAGAGAGAGAGAGAGAGAGAGAGAAAGAGAGCACGAGCATGAGAGCTGGGGGCGGGGTGGGGGGGCAGGACTGGAAGGGACAGAGGCAGAGGGACAGAGAGAATCTTAAGTAGGCCCCATGCCCAGAACCCAAAATGGAGCTGGCCCAGGGAATGACCTCAGCACCCTAAGATGACAACCAGATCTGAAGTCAATCTGACATTTAACTGACGGAGCCACCAGGCACCCTTAAGCTGCTTTTTAAAAAAGCTCGTTACCGTTTCCTTCGTCCTTTCCTATAGAAATACTGCCTTTCACCTTCTCGTTGTTTCGTTTTGAGCCATCCCGTAGGTCTTTTGTGCTTTGGGTCTTGCCTGTTACTTTCATTCCCCCTTTTGAATCACCCCCATATTCGCTTCCCACCTCTCCAGTCTTACTTGAAAGGCAATTTCTCTGTCCCTCAAAAAATTGGGAGAAAGAAGAGTTATCAGTACATGTTTTTAGTTTACGATAGAAAACATTATCAGAAGTCCCTTGAGGAGAAGAAAACTGGATGATGTAAAGATTCTATTTTCCAAGTGAACACACAGTAATAACCATAAAATATCTTAATAATTTTACAAATAACTAGAATTGCTGTGGATTAATAAGCTGAAACTGCTTGAAAATGTTTATCCATATTTACTAGGAAAATACTACCCACAGTATAATATTTGATAATGAAATTTGGAGTTGAAAATTCTTTAATTCTAGCCTGGTGATGTAGCAAGCTCAAAAACAAACCACAAATCTACCAGGAAATAGAGGTAATACTATCTTATTTTATGAATGATGTTATGATTATGGGGGAGGAGAAAGGAATTTTTTTTCCAGCAAGTTATAGAAAGTTCAAAATTTCAAAATATCAGTGTAGATATTCAACCGGACACTGGTAACATCAAAATCTAATCAAAATGGAATAGCAACAAAAGCTATTTCCTTCCCACCTATTTTTGCATAACATCCTGATTTACCAGCTGCAAGACTTTTCACATGCTAGAGACAGCGGTTCTAATTTACATTACAGGCCTGTTCCAGATCAGTCATCCTGTTGATAATGCTGTGGGCTCAAATACATGTAATCTTGTACAAAAATAATCATTAAGTATTTCTTGTGACATCTGAAAAAAGCTGCTTTCTGTTTTGGCAGCCTCATGATAGCCAAAATATTTCTCCATAACAGTCCCAGGGAAAGAGCTTCCATAGTTCTGCAAACCCAAGAGTCTGGGGAGGAATAAGAAACATTCAACATGTGCCTCCGTCTCGAAGAATGAATTAACTAGTTACTGGTAAATAAGAAGATAGCCTGTTTGTAATAATCTCCAGAGGTGATTATTTTATAACTTCGGTGACTTAGAATTCAAATGAATGAATTTAAAGATCTTCGTGGCTTTATTCTACATTTCATGAATCCAGCAGCATTCAATCTAGCAGACAGAAAGGAGTTCGAATGAGCTGCACAAAATGAAAGACTTTTACAGGCAGAGGGGAGCGGGAATGGGGCAGTTATGCTAGACAAAAAAAGCAGCGAACTGGTTATGGCAAGGTCGCCTTTCTTTAAGGACTGGCAAGGGTCTCGGGCGCATTACCTAACAAGTGTTGATTTGAGGATTCCTGACTGACTGGCTTAAGATTGCATTTCTGGGAGAGCCAAAACTGTAATTAAGTCACACCTTGGTTTGGTGATGTGGGGCTTAACATAAGTGACTCCAATGGGGGGCTTGTTGCCTTGTAGGGTTTTGTTGATGTTGTTTTCTTTATTTACTTGTTTCCAAGATTTCATTTAAATTCAAGTTAGTTGGGACGCCTGGGTGGCTCAGTGGGTTAAAGCCTCTGCCTCCGGCTTGGGTCATGATCCTAGGGTCCTGGGATCGAGCCCCGCATCGGGCTCTCTGCTCCGCAGGGAGCCTGCTTCCTCCTCTCTCTCTGTCTGCCTCCCTGCCTACTTGTGATCTCTGTCTGTCAAATAAATAAATAAAATCTTAAAAAAAATTTCAAGTTAGTTAACCTACAGTATTCGTTTCAGGAGTAGACGTTAGTGATTCATCACTTATAACACCCAGTGCTCATCCCAACAAGCGTCCCCCTTAATGTCCATCACCCATTTAGCCCACCCCCACACCCCTCCAGCAGCCCTCAGTTTGTTTCCTGTAGTTAAGAGTCTCTATGGTTTGCTTCCCTCTCTGTTTTCTTATTTTATTTTTCCTTCCCTTCTCCTATGGTCATCTGTTTTGCTTCTTAAATTCCACATAGGAGTGAAATCATATGGTATTTGTCTTTCTCTGACTGCCGTATTTTGCCTGTTTGCCTTATTTTTAACACTACTCAACAATTCTTTGTTTTCTTTAACCAGAATCCAAGAGCTGGGTTTATACGTGTTTCCCCACTGTGAAGCACAAGAGCTGGACATCAGCCTTGACATCGGGGCAGCAGACTTGACATTCACGAACTTGACATTCACGAGGTGTATGTCTGGGTTGGTCTGGGTATTCCAGTAGCACTGAAGCATTTAATTTTCATCTAGCCTCGAGTGTTTTCTGTACAGGGACATCTAAAATCACCAACCGTTCAACTATCCCTGAAGCTTTATCTCTCACTTGAGCAATTTTAACTGGCAGGAACCCTCCCATTTATTTGTTTCCCTACAGAACCACCTCCCCCCTCCCACACACCAATAATTTCACATGAGGATGTTTAATTTATTGTAAACTTCCACTTTCTGTGAAATTTATTTTTTATGTTTTATTTTTTTGCCTTCTAGTCAAGTTAGTGTTTTCAATGACAAAAGGAAGAACATTCAGGCTTGTCCTGAGCTGCGCCCCGCTGACTCAGTCCTCAACACTTGCCCGCAGGAAACCTAATCACACCTCACCAAAGGTGCCAATTACTTTGGTTTCCACTCTAGTTGCTCAAAAACAATGAAAATTGTTAAGTTCAACACCAATCAGTGACTCCGAGACCTCTAGAGTCAACTTTCCCTCACAATTGAGGCCAGCTTCAAATAGCAAAGCCATCACCAGACCCCGATTTAATGTGTTCTCTTTTTCTCACCTCTCTCCTAATTTTTGCTTCTTGATTATATTCAAGGATAAATCTCTTGACAGATCCGCTCCTCCTGTGCCAGTTTTGGTCTGTGGAGTGTGGGTCCCCAGGTGCACCATGGCGTTAGTAATCATTTCACACAGCGCCCAAATGGTTGAGTGGCTCTACTTTACATAATACCCCAGTGGCCCTCGACAGCTATAATCAGTAACCAACCTTCACTCCTCCTCTTTCAAGAAGCCTATTTGCCCTGTTTTTCACTTAGTTTTTAATCTCCTGTCCTTTAAGCTTCCACGTGGCTCCTCTCTGAACTGTTACCAAGTTGAATGGGTCCCACTGCTTTGATGTGATCAGCGCTACAGGTAGCTATCTTGGGAGAACCCAACCAGCCCAGTCACATGATTGCAGAACAATATGAGTTTTCGGGGCAGAGCAATGCCCAGGGTAGTTGCCTCTGCCAAACCAGGCCAGTGAAGCTGGAGGCAAGGTGCTCATGTTTGTGGTATTCCATGATGTTTTAAAGGAAGGGAATTTAAGAATATATCAACATTACCATTTTCATTACATGGAGTATTTCATGTAATGTTTACATTACACATATTATCTCCTTTAATTTATTGTCCGTGAGAACAGATGAAAAAGCTGTCTCAGAGAGAAGGTATTACAAATCAGAATGAGAGTCCAGGTTTGTCTGACTTCCGAGTGCAAGCTTTTATACCAAATCATGCTGTTTTGCTTACAGCAGTGGGCAAGGAAAGACTTTTCCAGCCCCTGAAACAGCCCACTGGGTCTAATTCTCAAATTACTCAAATTATCCAAATGGCGTTTTAATCCCCATAACTTTGCAGAAACCGAAAATTTCTATTTTACCTCTCCTTCCCCGGTTTAGTATCACTTGGGAGTGTGGATAGAAGGGAAATGGAAATACTAGAAAAGGAAGAGAGAAAAGCGTTATGGTACCAAAGATACAGTGTAGAATTATTTTTGAAAATAATTTTGAGATGCATGAATGGGATTTCTAGGATACCATATTCAAGTTAATAACTTGTCTGTGCAGTTTCAAAACTTAGAAATCTTGATTGTAGAAGCTCTGGCTGTGATTTCTATATTAATGGAGTGTTTGGGCATGCCATTTTTAGGTGGACATTTGTCAATGGCTCCTCACTGTCATCATGTACCCATCGCTAACAAATTTGTAGACAAATGGTCCGTCTTGAGTTTCTATAAATTATCTTATGCTGATGTTGTCATTTATTCTTTCCTTTATTATTAATATTACTATTATTTTCCCTCACTTTCCAATACACCAATATGATTTTGATACCAATTGATACCAATCTCCACAATATCTACTAGCTACACAGTTTACCTATAAGTGTCCTCAATACTGCCCAGGTCTGGCTCTTGTAAAAACATTTACATCTGTCTAATTGACAGATTAAACCCCTCCTTACAGAAGGAAATTCAACATCGTTTTCATTGAAGGATAGTTGACACGCGATGTTGCGTTAGTTTCAGGTGATCAAAATGGTGATTCAACAAGTCCATGTTATGCCATACTCCCCAGGAGTGTAGTTGCCATCTGTCACCACACAACACACACTATATTCCCTATGCTCTATCTTTCATCCCTATGACTTATTCATTCCTTAACTGGAAGATTTCAACATTTTTGAAAGATAATTTTCCAGTAAATTGTGAATATGTCTCATAGCCTATACACTACGTGACATACTCTCTTTTTTTCAAAAAAGCATATTTTGTAAGGATGTAATTGTAACCACCAAATATTATTTAATGTCCAGAAGAGTAAAATCAGTGTTGCATTGACTTCCTTCACACTAAAAGCCAGGGTATTTGGGAGAGTGAGTTTTTTTTCCCCTAGAAATATCAGAATTTACTGTCTTGAAAAGGTAGATTTATTTTGGAGTAGGTAATTAATTTCAGTAATAATTTCTAATTTTTTTCCTGATATTAAAGGTTTATGGTTTTGATCAATTTATATTTTTATTAATGTGTAACTTTAACAACTAAATTTAAAGTATAAAAACTTCCTTATTATTTTCATTAATGTTTATTTACTCTGATTACAGTTAAATAAAAATTAAAACTTGTTGGTGTTTCCATCAATTTAAAGAAAAACAACAGGAAAGATTAAGAGCAGTAGACAAACTTACTTAAGTTATAAGGTTATACTAAGATTGGAAGGAAATCCGGGGTGGGGGGGGTCTGGGTGGCTCAGTTGGTTAAGCCTCTGCTTTTGACTCTGGTCATGATCCCAGGGTCTTGGGATCCCAGGGTCTTTCTTAGCTTCCTGAGCAAGGAGCTTGCTTTTCCCTCTCCCGATCCCCTTGCTTGTGCTCACTCTCTCTCTGTCAAATAAATAAGTAAAATCTTTAAAAAAAAAAAAAAAAAGAAGGAAATCCAGGAAAATAAAGGGAATTTCATTTTTTGAAATGGTATAATTGCATGTTTTGATTTAACAGTACAGCATGTGTCATACATAACAATTTGAACTCCACATTTATTAACATACACAAAAGCAGAGCCAATATTATGAATAAAATGTGTACCACCTCAGTTCAATAACTACTAATCTTTTCTCATACTTACTTCATCCATCTTTTTCTTTTTTTCTTTATTTTAAAACAAATCCCTGAGATATCCTAGTATTTCACCATTTTTTCATGTCGTGTCACTCTTAAATATTTCTCTAAAACACAAGAATATGTTCTTACAAAATCACAACACCGTATCATGCCATCAAAAGAAATATTAATTCCTTAAAATAATGCTCAGCCCATATTCAAACTTCCCCCAACCATCTCATAAATATCCTTCTATACTTTGTTCAAATCAGGATCTAATTAATTTCCACTCTGCGTTTGATACTCATGTCTCTTAAATCCCTTCTCCTCTTCAGGTTTTCTTTCCAAGATCTTCACTTAAAAAACTGAGGTCAGTCGTTCTGTCGATTATCCCACATTCTGGCTTTTTGATGCTTTCTTACAGTGTCATTTCAATTGTTCTCTCCCTGTATTTCCTAGTAACTGAAGGTAAGATCTAAATGGGATGAGATTCTGCTTCATTTTCTTTGTCTTCCTTCTTTTCTGCATAAATCTTGTTCAGGTAGTGCTTTGTACTTCACAGCGCATCACATCAAGGAGCAGGTGTCTGGTTGATAACTGTTAGGGACGCGAAGATGGACCTTGAGTTCAGATGAAAGCACTCCACCCTTCTATTGTGTAGCTCTCCATCAAACTTCACACTGATGGTTCTTGGAAGACTCAATTACTTCCATAGAGATCGCCAAGTAGTAATTTCTACTTTTATCTTTCCTCTTGTCTGTTCTACTTTTATCATTCTTTTGGCTGTAATCCTTCTTTTAAAAAAAAAATATATTTATTTATTTATTTGACAGAGAGAGACACAGCAAGAGCGGGGACACAAGCAGGGGGAGTGGGAGAGGGAGAAGCAGGCTTCCTGCCAAGCAGGGAGCCTGATGCTGGGCTCGACCCCAGGCCCCTGGGATCACGACCCGAGCAGAAAGAAGGCAGACGCTTAACAATTGAGCAACCCAGGCACCCCTGTATTCTTCTTTAAAAAAGAGTTGTTTTTTTTTTTAATTTTTATTTATTTTCATCGTAACAGTATTCATTGTTTTTGCACCACACCCAGTGCTCCATGCAATCCGTGCCCTCCCTAATACCCACCACCTGGTTCCCCCAACCTCCCACCCCCCCCCGCCCCTTCAAAACCCTCAGGTTGTTTTTCAGAGTCCATAGTCTCTCATGGTTCACCTCCCCTTCCAATTTCCCTCAACTTCCTTCTCCTCTCCATCTCCCCTTGTCCTCCATATTGTTCGTTATGCTCCACAAATAAGTGAAACCATATGATACTTGACTCTCTCTGCTTGACTTATTTCACTCAGCATAATCTCCTCCAGTCCCGTCCATGTTGCTACAAAAGTTGGGTATTCGTCCTTTCTGAGGGAGGCATAATACTCCATAGTGTATATGGACCACATCTTCCTTATCCATTCATCCGTTGAAGGGCATCTTGGTTCTTTCCACAGTTTGGTGACCGTGGCCATTGCTGCTATAAACATTGGGGTACAGATGGCCCTTCTTTTCACTACATCTGTATCCTTGGGGTAAATACCCAGTAGTGCAATTGCAGGGTCATAGGGAAGCTCTATTTTTAATTTCTTAAGGAATCTCCACACTGTTCTTCAAAGTGGCTGCACCAACTTGCATTCCCACCAACAGTGTAAGAGGGTTCCCCTTTCTCCACATCCTCTCCAACACACGTTGTTTCCTGTCTTGGTAATTCTGGCCATTCTAACTGGTGTAAGGTGGTATCTCAATGTGATTTTAACTTGAATCTCCCTGATGGCTAGTGATGATGATGAACATTTTTTCATGTGTCTGATAGCCATTTGTATGTCTTCATTGGAGAAGTGTCTGTTCATATCTTCTGCCCATTTTTTGATATGATTATCTGTTTTGTGTGTGTTGAGTTTGAGAAGTTCTTTATAGATGAACCTGGGATGTTTTTAAATTTATTTGTGTCTTGCTTAATTTCTATCAGCAATCTTTTATAGTTGTCAGTGTATAAGTCTTTCACCTCCTTGATTAAGTTTACTCTTAAGTAGTTCATTTTTTTTAATGGTACCGTAAATGGAATTGATTTCTTAATTTCCTTTTCTGGATTGATGTATGCACTACAGCTGATTTTTGTGTATTGATTTTGTATACCACAACTTTGCTGAATTTATTTGTAGTTCTAACAGGTTTTGCATGTGTGTTTATGTGTGTGTGTGTATGTGTGTGTGTAGGTAATCCTGAGAGTTGTCTACAAATTGGATCACGTCTTCTTCAAACAATCATAATTTCACTTCTTCCTTTTGTTTCAGATGCATTTGTTTCTTTCTGTTGCTTAATTACACTGTCCAGGACTTCCAGTACTGTGTTGAATGAAGTGGTGGAAATAGGCATCCTTATCTTGTGATCTTAGAGGAAAAGCTTTGTCTTTCACCATTGAGTATGATGTTGGCTGTGGGTTTTTCATAAATTGCCTTCATTTTGAGGTAATTTCCTTCCATTTCTAGTTTGCTACATGTTTTTATGAATTAAACGAAATGTTTTAAAGAGCAAGATTAACAATAAAAGTTACACTAAATAATTGTTTTCTAAGATGTTACTTTAATGTTACTTTGTAATCTTCACAAGATATTGAAATAACCGTCATATTTGTTGTTAAGTAAATAGTGAACAAATATTTACCTATTCATTCAATAACTATTGTTTGCTCTCCCTCATGAGTCAGGTACTTCTGGAAACTGGGCAAGGCAGACAAATTAGCTGCTCTCCTGGAGTTTGCACTTTGGTGGAGAAAGATAGAAAGTAAACAAAGAAAAAATGGGTAGAAAAATAGCAACTGGTGCCTTGCAGAGAATTAAAATATGGCAATGCGATGGAGAGGATCTGGGGAAATATTTTAGAGTGAAAGGTAGGGAAAACCTTCTAAGGAGGTCATAGTTAAGCTAAGATCTGGTCGATAAGAAGGAAGTAGACATATGAAGAACAAGCCTTTCAGGGAGAGAGAATGACAAGGACAAAAACTCCAAGATAGGGAAACACCTAGTGAAGTCATGGAAAAGAGCAAAGATCAATGTGATTAAAGCAGAGTGGGCAAAGGGGAGATGGATTAAGATGAGGTCAAAGAAAAGGGGTGGTTATTTTACCCTAATTGTAAAGAGAAGCAATATAATCATATATGTAAAGCTCTGTAATAGACACATAAACACTTAAGATACGCTCACTCCCCTTAAGAAGGGTAGAATCTTAAAAAAAAAAAAAAGAAAGGTAGAATCTTATAAAGTCTCTAATAAAAAATAATAACTGACCAAATTTGGAATGATGTGCTTAAACAATCTTAGCTACACTTATATGCTTATTTACATTGATATATAACAATTAGAATCTCATGTCACCCTTTCTTTTTAGATATATTTATTTATATATATTCATTATGTGTTAAATTATTTATATAATATAGTCATATATATTAAATTATTTGTATTTTTATATATAAGTTAAGAGATAGACAAAAAGTAACATAGAGGGAGGTGAAAAATGTCACCTTTTTTTAA
This sequence comes from Martes martes, assembly GCF_963455335.1. NCBI lineage: Eukaryota > Metazoa > Chordata > Mammalia > Carnivora > Mustelidae > Martes > Martes martes. The sequence continues at coordinate 112,509,387 of NC_137895.1, forward strand.
ATTGAAAATGCTGGTATTGGAGAACATGGCTAATGACAGACTTACCTGCCTAGCCACAGTGGAGGTGTAACAGGGTGGACAATGTGTCTATAAAATTACACAAGGGATCAGAGATAGCAAAGTGCAATGAATAAACATCTGGATTCCAGAGGCAGACTGCCCGGGTTCCAATCTCAGTGCTGTAACTTCCTAGTTTTTTAATATAACCTCTCAATTCTGTTTCCTTAACTCTAAAATGTGGATAATACTAATATTACTTCATAGTGGGGATTATGTCATAATACGTTCTGAAACTTGTTCATGATGCACCCATTATATACAGCCAAGATCTTTCCATAGCCATACACTCAGGTCCAATGCATTATTGTTTAAAGCTGCTGGTTGTTATATTCCATGGATGTATTAGAATTTATTTAATCAGTTTTCCCTGGATGTCATATACTTGGAGTCATATGGGATGTAACCTTTTTAGACTGGCTTCTTTCACTTAGTAATATGCATTTAAATTTCCTCCATGTCTTTTCATGGCTTAATAGCTCATTTCTTTTTCTTTTTTAGCATTGAATAATATTGCATCATCTGGAAGTAGAGTTTATTTATCCATAATTCACCTATTGAGGACATCTTCATTACTTCCAGGTTTTAGCAATTATGAATGGAGCTATTATAAATATTTCTGTGCAGATTTTTGTCTTGACACAAGTTTTTACCTCCTCTGGGTAGCTACCGAGGAGTGTGATTGTTAGATCATATGTTAAGAGTATGTGTAGCTTTGTAGGAACCTGTCAACCTGTTTTTCCAAAGTGCCCATACCACCTTGCATTCCCACTAGCAATGAAAGAGAGTTCTTGTTCCATTGCCTTGCCAGTGCTTGGTGTCATCAGTGTTGGGATTTTGGCTATTCTAATAGGTGTAGGGTTGGGTCTCGTGGTTGTGATTTGCAATTCCCCAATGACCTATGATGTGGAACATCTTTTCATTTGCTTATTTGCCCTCTATATATCTCCCTGGGTTAGATATCTGTTAAGGTCTTTGGCCTATTTTTAATTAGGTTGTTTGTATTTTCACTGTTAAGTTTTAAGAGTTCTTTATATATTCTGGATAACAGTCCTTTATCAGATATGTCTTTTGTATATATTTTTCTCCCTACTGGTGAAATTGAAGTATCTCATTTCCATAGCCACTGAGCTGATTGTACAAGAAAAACAGTTTGGTTGACATTTTAGGCATGTGGCAGCCATAAGCAGTTCTAAATAGGGAATTCTTGTGATCATAGAGCAAAGAGCCTATGACATCAGCCAACAACAATGCAGAAATCCTAAAGTAGAAAAGCCACAGGGCTTGTTCTTCTGAACGCTATATGGAAAATATCCCTAGAAAATAGAATTAAAATTTGTTTAGGAATTGTTCTCAGTCTAATTAAAAATATACATTTTTTTAAAGATTTTATTTATTTATTTGACAGACAGAGATCACAAGTAGGCAGAGAGGCTGGCAGAGACAGAGAGAGGGGGAAATAGTCTTCCTGCTGAGCAGAGAGGCAGAGAGCCCAGGACCATGGGATCATGACCTGGCTGAAGACAGAGGCTTTAATCCACTGAGCCAGCCAGGAGCCCCTACATTTTTTTACCAAGAAAATTTTTAGATATAAGTGAAGGCACTTAAATCCCAGTATGTAAATTGGAGATTTGAAATAAACAGCTCTAGGGGCGCCTGGGTGTCTCAGTTAGTTAAGCGTCTGCCTTCAGTCTTAGGTCATGGTCCTGGAGTTCTGGGATTGAGGGACTGAACCCTGAATTGGGCTCCCCAATCAGCGGGAAGTCTGCTTCTCCCTCTCCCTCTGTTGCCCATACACATTCTCTCTCTCTCAAATAAATAAAATCTTTTTTAAAAATTAAAATTAAAAAAAAGAAATAAAAAGTTCTAGTTTCTCTTTGAAGTTTATTTTACGTTGAAAATTAAACACATACACTCTAGTTGTATGGTTTGATTACAAATTATTGTACTTTTTCTGTTCTACCTCCTACAGATTAGATAACACTGCAGTGAATATCTTGTTATAACAAAATATTGGACCTTTAGTTGATGTTTAAAAATATGTTTTAGGGGCACCTGGGTGGTTCAGTTATTAAGCATCTGCCTTCAGCTCAGGTCATGATCCCAGTGTCCTGGGATCGAGCCCCACATCGGGCTCCCTGCTTGGCAGGAAGCCTGCTTCTCCCTCTCCCACTCCCCCTGCTTGTGTTCCCTTTCTCGCTGTATCTCTCTATGTCAAATAAATAAATAAAATCTTTTAAAAAAAAGTTTTAGATAAGACTAATCAGTATTCAACTCAAAAATCCAGGGCAACAACAGAAAGTTCTTGTTTAGGCTCTTGGTCTATAAAAGGGACTGATCATATCTGGGCTTAAAATACTGATTCTTAATGTTTTGGGATTAAGATTCCACTAAAACCAGAAATACCTGCAAAAATACAGATCTATATGTATAAGGGAAATCCTGTCTACAATTTTAGGGGTTCATGTATTTGCGGTTTCCCATACAGAGGTGCACAACCCTATCTCTGGTGGTTTGTTATGGGGATTCATCTGGAGGAGGAGGGCACTTTTACTAACCAAACAAACATACCTTCTGCCTAAACTGGCTTTCCCCACTCCCTAATGAATCCGGCCTAAATCAAGCTACTCTTAACCCAAACTAGCAAATTTTCTCAATACTCAAAAGTAGTTAAGTGAGAAAAAGAGAAAATGTTTTCTAATCACTTGCCATAGCTCATTGGTAGCACCATCATTTCCCGAACTGAATGACCCTGGTTCCCAAAAATAACTCCAGGGCTATTTAACTGCTTATACTTGGCATATTCTTCATTCTTATTTGGGAAAGCACATTCCCTTCTCCAGCTGAAGAAACTCAGTGTCTGAAAAGAGCTGCCTAAAAACACTTCTCCCTCTGGGCTCTTAAAAATGTTCAGCATCTGAATGCTGGCAGGGAGAGCTCACACCCAGTGGAGGCCATACTCTGTGGACTGAGCAACAGAAAAATGGGGACGCTATATATGGAAAACAGGAAGCAGAACTCGTTGAGGCAGCCTCACTTATAAGTGACCCTTATTTAAAGCCATAATCCAGCAACTGTTATCTAGAAAAGGAAAAGACTTAATAGCTTAGCCTGAGTTATAAGGGACACAGTGCAAATCAGGCCAGACCGTTCTGACATTTCCACCTTACTTTTAAATAAGCAAAAGAGTAAAGTTCCAACTAAAGCCTCAGGACAATCTAGTCAAATACACGGACACATATGATGTATACAGAGTTGGTAGCTGCCTTGCAGCAAACTGAATTTTTCACGGTTACTCTGGCAATTAGGGTATTGAGGGTTGTTCATGAAATCAAAGTCCCCAAGCCAAAAAAAACAAGTTGCAAAATAAAAGCACTTCCAGTTTCTCTGCATTATAGAATTATTTGCATGTTATTTGTCTATTTGGAGACAGAAAAAGAAGGAACTGGAAGGACTGTCTCACTCTTTCTTGTTTTTCTAAAAGTCAGTTAATTCCCAGGGCCACTGCTTTTTCTTTAACCAAAACACACAAATTCACATTTTAATAGAGGGATTTTAGTTTCTTTTTTCTTTTCTTAGGAAAAGTTTCTTTTCTTAGGAAGGAAATAGGGTTATTTATGATTAAGAAGCTCTTCATAAGATTCATAAGATTTATGATTAAGAAGCTCTTCTACATTAGTATTATAAGACATCATCAGCAACTTTTATTCTTTCTCTCCCCTTTGTCCCTTTTTTAATATTTAAAGAGGAATTACCTTCTAACTCACTGGAGGTGGCAGGTGAGGAAAACATATCTAGGTCTCTCTGCAGAAATAGTTCTTAGAAAAGTTGCTGTTGACTTAGCCACTGTCAATCAATTTGTTCCAGAACCCATCACATACATTTATAATGATATTTAAAACACAAGTTTGGGACACCTGAGTGGCTCAGTCAGTTAAGCGTCTACCTTCAGCTCCTGTCATGATCCCAGGGTCCTGCAATCTAGCCCCATGCTGGCTTCTCCCTCCTCTCCCCCCACCCCACGCTCACTTTCACTATCTCTGTCTCTGTCTCTCTCTCAAATAAATAATTAAATAAAATCTTAAAAATAAATAAATAGGGGCGCCTGGGTGGCTCAGTGGGTTGGGGCCTCTGCCTTCGGCTCAGGTCATGATCCCAGGGCCCTGGGATCGAGTCCCATGTCGGGCTCTCTGCTTTGCGGGGATCCTGCTTCCTCCTCTCTCTCTCTCTCTCTGCCTGCCTCTCTGCCTACTTGTGATCTGTCAAATAAATAAATAAATAAATAAAACACAAGTCTTGTTGACCGACCAGCCTACTTTTCAAAGATTTTCCTCAATTAAAACTCTTATTGGGGTATTTTCATTATTAGGAACTCCTTCATTTAGCACACTCATCCCCGCAGTTTCCCCCCATCATTGATGTTAGAATTGGTTTTCACCTGTAAATCTGGAACTTGATTTTTAATGTGTCCCCATGGATTCCCTATGAGTTTGTAAAATTATTTCTCATTCCTTATTGTCTGGACGCTCTTATGTATTGGATGACCATAGAATCTATCATTCATATCCGGATGTAATTTTGGGAACGAAAGGGGTGCTATTAATAATTATGCTTGGACAACAAACTCTGGCTATCTTGGGCATACCAGGACAGAGAGTCTCCCTGCTTATTTAAAAGCGATCTGATGTGGATTGTGCCAGAGTGTACCAGTCAACAGCCAACACCAAGAAACATTTGGTCTTAGGTATACTCCTGTTCTTACAATGCAAGTATTTATCCTTTGTTCTAACCACACAGGATCCTCTAATGCTTATTGCACTTTGAAAATGATTTATAACTGAACACGTACTAAACTATTTGCCCATAAATGTTTATATTGTTTAAGGTTGTTTCCACTGCCAAAGATTGAAAAGCCTTCAAGTAATCATGGGGTGATTTGTGGCTTACTGAACAGGGTCATGTTGAGAGGGTAAGTCCCAAGACTGCTCAAAGTGCAAAAGAAATACAGCTATCCACTCTTGAAGCCAAAATCGACTTACTCACTCCCCATCTTGGATTTCATAATCATGGGATTAAATATAACCTGTTAGATCTAAAGGTCAGTAATCAAACTGTGATCCCACTGTTTAAAAGAGATAATCGAGTTCCTAAGCACCTTTAGTTTCTTTTGTGCCTCACTAAATATTAGTGGTTCCTTTCATTTTTGTAAGCCTATCCTTTAATCATACATGGAAGTAGGGATTAAAGGTAGATTGAAGGGAACCTTTGTATCCAACAGTCTTTGCCAGTGAGCAACATTGAAACTTCGCTTTGGAAAACAGTAGATGAATAAAGATACAGAGCTTTCCTTTTAGGATTTATTTATTCTAGAGAGAGAGGGCTGGGTGAAGAGAAGAGGGAGTGGGAGGGAGAAACCCAAGCAGACCTGACGCTGAGTGCAGAGCCTGACACGGGGCTCAATCTCATGACCTTGACATCAGGACTTGAGCTGAAACCAAGAGTCGGATCCTTAACCCAACTGTGCCACCCAGGTGTCCCGAACAGAGGTACATTTCAAGGAACATATAGTAGTATGGTGACAAAACTAAAGGAAATACCAACTTTTAATTATCAGACATAACAACTTATGAGATGGAAGAAGACAACTGATAACTGGAGACAGTATAGGTACAACGTCATTTGTTTGAAAGTTAAGGTACCAATAGATATCCTAGCATGATATGATCTAGCAGTGTGACTTACACTATTCCTACTTACTAGGACTTCCTGTTCAGCATGGTAAAACAGACCAATCCTTTTTTTTTTAAGTAGTCATAAATTTCATAGTTCGCCAACTATTCATGAATAGTTATATGAAATCACCTGTACAGCATACTCCTGACCAATTACTGTTTTTCTGATAACATGTTTTTTTTTTTTTTAATTTCTCTTTTTTTCAAGGCTCAGGAGTTCTGCACATAAATTGCTACTCACACTTCAGTTTAGCCAAATGTTCTAACCTGGCCCCAAGGGAGCAAAAGGACCTTTTATGCATTTATCAAATATTAGCTGAGCCCTTACCATGTGCCCTGAAACAGTGTTTGATACTGGGATTAGAGAGATGATTCGACTGCCCTTGAACTAATTTAGTTTAGGGTTGTACATATCTAAACCTCATAATATTGTGTTGGCAAAGATGCCTCCTCAAATCACACACAGGGAAAAAAATTCTGGGAAATGTAGTGCAAATCAATTCTGTTTTATCTTTTTTTTTTTTAAAGATTTTATTTATTTATTTGACAGAGAGAGATCACAAGTAGGCAGAGATGCAGGCAAGAGAGAGGAGGAGGAGGAAGCAGGCTCCCTGCTGAGCAGACAGCCCGATGCGGGGCTCTGATGCGGGGCTCAATCCCAGGACCCTGGGATCATGACCTGAGCTGAAGGCAGAGGATTTAACCCACTGAGCCACCCAGGTGCCCTCTGTTTTATCTTTGAACTTCAGTCTCCTATGTTGAGACCAGGCTACTTCTGATTAATTTTGAACAGTGGTGTAACCAACAATCCAAGAATCCCAAATTCTTTAAATCCAAGAATGTTGAGGTCTTGTGGCAGCTTAACTATTGGGATAGTAATACAGAAACATCATTTACCCTCCTCCATTAAGTGGGAAAAATCATGTTCATTTCTTCATTAATCTCTTTAGAGATTATCTAACAGATTTGTTTTCCTGGTGAGCGAAATGCAAACTTTCCATAGGCAGGATTATTTTATTTTCTCTTATTTAAAATTGGCAGCCAAATGGGCATCTTAGCTTCTAATTTCCTCCACGTGAAACGCTACTTCTCGGTTTCACAAATCTTATTTGAACTCTATTCCCAGCAGGGTGCTGCAAACTGGCCAGGTGGCAGGGCACAACGTTTTCTGTTAACGGGATGGCAGCTTGCCAGCAGCATATTCTGAATTACTGGGTTTCAGTATGATGTTGGGTGGTACAAGTTTCAATCCTTTTATCAAAATGTGTCCAGCCTGTCTCATAATGAATGTTTCCCTTCTCTTTCAAATGTTCCTTCTCCCGCACTCATCTCCACCTACTAAAAAAAAAAAAAAAAAAATGAAGAGAAACAGACACTCCATTCTTATGGAAGAGACTTTTCCTCCTGTCGCTGTTCCCCATAAATGGACCTCCAGATTAATCTAACAAAAGCAGATTCCTCACTCACCAGTTTTTTTTTTCTCTAAAAGTTTCCTAAAAACCCATCTTCCTTGGCATCGCCCTCCTTCCTGTCTTCACCACTTCATAGACTCAGGGCAAGCAAACGATCGCTCCAGAAAACAGGGTTAACTTTAGCGAATTCCCTTCCGGAAGTGAAACGTTTTGGTCCCCACGAAGCCCTGTAGGGTAGGTGGCTGTCTCGGCTCCCGGGACAATCCTGGGCTAAAGGGACCTTTGGGTGTGGCTTTGGGGAAGCAGAATGTAAGCCCGAAAAGGAGTCCAGGCCCAGGTTCCCTGCGGCCCATCCAGTCTTCTCTCACGCGGGCTCCCAGAGCGCAGCACTGGGGCTCACCCCAACGCTTCCGTCCCTTGGCAGGAAAGGAAACTGAGGCACGGCGAAGGCCGGCCGAGTCCCACGCCCCGCCCTCCGCGACTCCCCCAGGCCCTCCCGCCCCACTCCTTTGTCCAGGCCGCGGTCTTCCTGCCTCCTCCTCCGCCCCGCCGTCACCTCCTCGCCTCCGGCGCGGCTGACGCGTCCAGGCAGGAATGCGTTTCCGGAGGGAGAGCGCGGCGGCGGCGGCCTGAGGAGCAGGATCGGCCACGCCGAGGAGGCGGTGCCGCGGGGGTCGTTTCCTGCCGGGAGGCGGTCCTACTCTCCTCCTCCCACCCCCGAGAAGGAGGAGGAGCCGCCGCCGCAGCCCGCCGCGCCCGAGAGCCTGGAGGCCGCGCCAGCCCACGGGAGAGACCGAGCGGGAGCCGCGGAGCAGCAGGCCCGAGCCGAGCGCACCGGGGCCTGGACACCGCCCGGAGAAAGTAAGCGCCTTGGAGGGGGCGGGGCGGGCGGCGGCCGCGGGGCTCCGGAGTGCCGCGGGACCTCGGGCGGTCAGCCGCGGGCCGGGCCCCGCGTTGGGGGGACGTCGGGGCCCGGTGGGCCGCCGGGGCCGGGGCGTGGGTGGGGGCGGAATGCTTGCCCTGGGGCGGCAGAGGAAGTCCGGGCGGGCGGCCGTGCTCCCGGCTTCTCCCGCCGCCCTTCTTGCCCTCCCCAGGCGCGGGCGGCCCGAGGGCGCGGAGCCAGCCCAGCCGCGTTGCGAGGGGGGAGGGTCGCGGGCCTGGGCGCTGTCACGTCGGGGCCGGGGTCGGCGGGGGACCCGGACGCGCGAGCAGCCCTTCGGACACCTGCCATTCGCAGCGAGCCTTCCCGGCTCGTGGCCTGGGCTCCGTGGCGCGGGCTGACCCCGCGCGGTGCCCAGGTTTTCGTCCTCGCCTCCGCCGCGCACAGGTGAGAAGGCGAGTGGAGGCCTCCCAGGGACTCGACGCTTTAGGACTTTGAACGAACTTTGACGGTTTCCCTTTGTTTCCATTCCTGTCGCCGGCTGCTTTTCTCTGAGCAGTGTTGAGTTGAGTAATTCGCTTCCAACTTCCAGAAGTTGGGCCCAGCCTTCAGGGCCTGTGGCCTGGGAGGAATTGTAGGGTGGGCCCTAACAAAAGTTGGCACCGTGGAGCCGCTAGGAAAGGAAGGCGCGGTGTTGGCATATATATACACATATATATACATATGTATATATATGTGTGTGTGTGTGTATATTTCCACTTAATGTTTATGAGGCCGCACTTGAGTGTGAGGTCCCTCAGCAGTGCGAGTCCCAGGCGCTCCGCAAGATTCAGTGCCGGACCCGCTCCTGGTGCCATCTTACTACGTGTCAATTCTTGGGCTTCCTAACAAGTTGTGGTTTTAAGAACACCAGTATTTTATGCCTAAGTCATTTTTATTTCCCCAGATTTGTGCTTGGGAGTCGAAATCTTGCACAGTAAACTACCCTCTTTAGGCTTCCATTTCCTCATCTGTAAAATGGGAACAAGAATATCCACACTAATAATAAAAGTAGCTATTATAGTAAGGACAGTGTGGGCCATGCTTAGCTGTAGGCACTTTATCTGTATTTTCTCATTTTATCCTGGAACCGATACAATGAGGTAGGTGCCATTTTTATCCCCATTTTACAAATGAAGAAACTGAGGCACAGGAAGCCTAAGTAAGTTGCCTGTGATCATCCAGCTAGTGAGTGGAGAACCCATGGGGTCTAGCAGCTGAGCCCATGTTTGAACCTTCCATAACTACAGTATACTTGTGAAAATCCAATGTAATACATAAAACAGTTCAGAGTCGAGTAGGTGTTGAATAAATATGACTTCTTTTCATCTCTTCTTGATAAATTAAAAAGATTTTTAGAAAAAAATCAGGATGTAATTGATAACATCATTAGCAAGGATTCTTTGGGGCCCAGTCCACATAGATATTTATGTGGGTAGAATTACTGGGTGGTTATTTTTTGTTGTTTTGATGGTGCAAAAATAATGTACAATGAATTTTGATTAGGCATCTTTTTAAATGTATACCCTTAGGTTATATTAATAGACCACATTTAGAAATGATTAATAAATTTTAGATGAAGTTTAGCTTATTCTATATTTGGGGACATCTACATCCAGAGGGGATAGGACATAAGAGTTCCACTACAGTGTTCATATTTTTAAATAGTTTTTGTTCTTTGATCAATATTAGATGAGTGACTTAAGATAATGAAGTCATACACAGGAAACGGAAGAAACAAATCAGTAGTTTGGAGACAGGTCTCTGAGGAAAGAGCCATTAATTTATCCTAAAAAATATAAAATGGAAGATGTTCTGAGAATGTTAGCTAAAAAGACAGGGGATGTGGTTAATACTTCTGTAAATAGAAAGCAAGTCAACTCCAAATTAAGGCATCTGTGTTGGCTTCACAGACCTGAAATATTGTTTTTGTAATGTTAATGCTTTTTAAAAGAATGCTAAATTCTATATTATGATTTTATGTTATTATAATACCCTCAATAATCTGTATGTGAAAAAGTATAGAATCAACAATATTGAAAACTGCTAGATTTAGTAATTTTAACAATCATTTAGTTTTTTCCTTAACTTTCTAGTCAGTATAATTAAAATCTGGCCCCAGTTTCCATCACTGAATGAATATGGAGTTCTATATTGTTAACGATAAATTCCTAACACCGGGAGCTTCTCTGGGGACATCTGGTCACTTTGTAATAGAATTAATCAGTTTAATGTGCTAGTTTTAATGGAATGCTTGCCACATAATAGCTTTATTGTTCGGATTCTTGCCAAATAAATTGTGGCGTACAGCATGGGGGGAGTAGTATAATAGTCTACCTCAGAAAAATATTTTTCTTTAATATTCGGTTGGTGCACTGGTCTGCTCTTAACTACACTGCTGGAATGATGAGATGAAACATCTTCTGCCTGTTCAAAGTTGCAGAACTTCTGAGTTCTGAGATTTTCAGTTTCTCAATGTGTAACAAGCCGAAAGTGTCGGAGGATTTATATGGACTCTTGTTAAATTTAGAAGATTTCCCCACTCTGCGTGGAAAGTTAGGATGCGTTAGGTTGTAGGTAGAACCCTAGAGGACTGTATTGTGCAAATGTGTAAATGTCTCTTGTTGTATTAGCAGGTCTCTTCTAACTTTGGTTATATATTGCAGGATTTTTGTCCTTTTTTGTTGTAGTGGGTGTCTTGGGGAAGGGCGATGGGTTGACAGGGATAGGAGTAAGGAAGAGTGCATTAGTCTTCAGCATCCTGAAATGGTAGCAGTATCTATAAATGTAGAAAGCTGAAAAAATACTATGGTATGTACTTGGGTTAAAGGAGGTGTAGTCCACAAAACCCAGAATATTAGCAACCTTATTGGGTAGGTGAAAAAAATGTGGTATCTCTTCTTTAGGAGCCGTGTGCAAAAAAAGGAGCCAAACTGTATTAAATTTCTCTTCTTTACAGAGGTGGCTAATTGTAGGACTTACAGAGTTATGTTTATAAAATAATACAGAGTGAGTTTTTAGAAGTCAGCTACTTTTAAACTTAATTTTTGGTTTGTGGTCTTTGATGGTAAGGTTAACTGTATTTAGCAATATGCTAAATTGTGTATATCATCTTGAAATATGTGTGTATGAGTAAAAAGAAATGGCTTCAAATATCCATGCTACATACCTAAACACACACACACACACACCCATATAGATGTATATGTATATATGTTTTACTAACTGGACTAGTGTCATTATACATCTCTAAAGTACAGGTTCCTAGACCCCAGGGACGTATAAAATGACTCATTGAACTATAGGAAGAAAATATGAGGCTTAATATCATATATACATATGCATACATATTTTTAATCTTATTTAAAGTTTAAAATTTTTGTTATTTTTAATATCTTATTATATTGCTATAAAAATACATGTATTTTAACTTATAAATAAACACATACTTTGGGTATATGTTAGCTCAGAAATCTTTTCAATGATACAAGTGAGTGATCAAAAAGCTCTGGAAATCATTGCTGTAGGGGGTGCTTTGGGTGTCGATACAAGCACTACTGTATTCAGGAGGGAGAATTGATGGGACTTGATGTCTCAAGTAAGAGAGGTGAAGGAAACCCAGAGTGACACAGGTTTCTGGTTAGGTGGTGTCATTTCCCAGGACAGGCAGTATGATCACAACGGGGTGGTACTGGTTGACTCGAAGGAGGGGAAATGATGAATTTATAACACCGAGTGTTTTTAAAAGTGACTTGGTAGAGGTGTCCAGGAGCTCAGTTGAATACACAGATTATGAGCTCAGAACAAGAAGTCTGGTTGGGAGATTCAGATTCTGGGATTCTTAGTCTGTAAGTGCTAGTTGAAGCTCTGGGCTGCTGCTGAGAACACCAAAGGAGAGTATGCAGAGTGAAAGGGGGCCAGGCAGAAAGCCTGGGAACACTTAAAAACAGTCTAGGGCTGGTTGGAGGAACAGGAATCCAGGAAAGCATTTCCTGCCCCGTTTCTTTGAATTCCTAATTCCTTTGTGTGACAGTCTAGTGAGTGACTTGGGTCTTTGGGAGCTTTTTCTGTGATTGGCATGTTTGAGGTAAAGACAAAAGGACTTACTAGTCATTTTAGACTCGTCATTAGAAGAGCCGTTTGATGTACTAAAGGCTTTGTGATTGGGAGGTGGTAAACCTGGGGTTCAGTGTAAGCTGTGCCGCTGAGTTCCTCTGTGACCTTGGCTGGAATACTTTGCCTTCTGGGGCTTTGGTTTCTGCAGCTACACCATCAAGAAGTGGTCTGTAGGTTTCCTTCATTCTGTCATTCTCTGAGTTCAAGGATAGCTACCACTCAACCCAGGCAGTGTGGAGCGCCCCTCTTCTCCCATGAGCAACCATTTTCTTGTGTCACCAGAGAGGAGGGGTGCTGTGGCAGATTATGGCTTTAAGAAAACCTGCCAGCGTTGACCAGCCACATCTATTATTGTGAGCCCTCGTCCGATGTAACTCTGCTGTGTGTTAACCTTTTAATCCGTCAGTGTACTGAGTGCCAGTTATTTGAAAAATGCTGTGCTCAGTGGTTGTAGATCAAGCAGTTGACATGGACTTTGCTGTTGAGTATGTCGTCTGGTTAGGACAAGTTGTGTTTAATCTAGGGAAACATAACAAGTACCAAAGAATATTTTACACAAGGTACTATACCAGATAATTTTCTGTAGTACATTTTGAGAAAAAGATCAGCCTTTGGCTTAAGTGGTTTTGGAATGCATTATAAAGGAGCCTGGAGGGGCACCTGGGTGGCTTAGTGGGTTAAGCCTCTGCCTTCGGCTCAGGTCATGGTCTCAGGGTCCTGGGATCGAGCCCCACATCTGGCTCTCTGCTCAGCAGGGAGCCTGCTTCTCCCTTCCTATCTGCCTGCCTCTCTGCCTACTTGTGATTTCTCTCTCTGTCAAATAAAAAATTAAAAAAAAAAAATAAAGGAGCCTGGAATGGTATGAATAAAGATATGCACAATAGATGGGTGACCTATTCCAAGGACAGTATAAGTAGAAGGCAGAATTCAGCTAATTTAGCAAATATTGTTTGACTACTCAGCGTGTGTGCTCGTACACACGTGTGTACGTGTGCACACAAGTATCTGTTGAAGGCCTGGATTTTGTCCTCCCTCTAGTCTTGAAGTGGTTCACAGACATGAGTACAATTAGTTATGATAGAAGTTTGTATTAAAACTATATTATTGAGCATCACTGAAACTGAAGGTTTGTCATTTACTATGCTAGACACTTAAGAAGATGTTTTAGGACCATAAAGAAAGGAGTAGTTAATTCTGCTTATTGTGGTTGGTAAAGAGATGAAGAGCCAGTGAAAGCCAGAAAAACAAAAAAAAAAAGAAAAAGAAAAGTTAGCATTTTTATTTCACTATAGGGAATGTAGTTTCAGTGGATGAGGAAAGTATTTACATGAAAAATTTATTAGGAGCATTCAGTGTATAAATGTTTACTGAGTGAATATATGAGTAAATTTTCTTACTCTTTGTGAAACTCAGAATAGTAATTTAGTGATGCTCGAATATTTTATAGTTAATGTATGATTTATTTCGTATTATTGTAGTGCTTCTCTGGAGGGGTCATTGTAGGTCATACTTCATTGCTGGAGGAGGAGGTTTTAGTTTGAAAAAGTATGTTTGTTATATTGGGGAAAAAAAAACAAAAAAAAAACAATAGGGAATAGATTTGTACTTGTTAAAGGAGCACAGGTTTAAAATGATTGAAACCGTTTATTAAGTAGTCACTCAGGTTCTTACCGTTGGAAACCTGTGACTAGTGAATGAGTTGGAAAGCAGGAAGCAAATTCAGTAATTAAGTAAAATGTGACCGGCAGATCACCATAAAAATATGTGTTGCTAAGAGCTTTTACACTGATGATCATATTTTACTTTTGCAGCAGTTCTGAGGTAGGTATTATTTTCAGCTTTGTGCTGACTACAATGAGAAATTTGTTTATCCCTATGTTTAGTTTTTAAAACATTTGTTACATATTTAAAATAGACCTAGCACTGTGCTTGTTCCACTCTATAGGGCAGAGAGGGAGGAGCTGTGGCAAAAGGTATAGTCAAAAGTTATTAAACTTTTGATCAAGTAAGAATTTTGGAGTGATCCACCTAAAAGTAGAAAAAATCACACAATTTGGGAACTTACTTTACAGTTCTCCTTAATTAAAATAATGTAGAACAGATGTTAAACAAGTGCTTTTTTGATACCATTACCGGTTTTGCTAGCTCCATTTACAATTATCTTTATAAACAGCCCAAAGTAAAATTGCTCAAACAAAACCGTTACTAACATACTCTTTTCTCCATTCAGAGAAGGGCAAAATCTGTAGCTGTAGCAGGTGTAGAGAAGAACAGCTCACTAGGCAGGTTTGAAAAATATCACTTCCTAGGTAATATCCAGTGCAAGGGAGCTTGGGAGAATTAACTTCAGGTAACTTGCCATGCTCATTTTGAATCAGGCTTTAAAATATTATGGCTTGATAGTTTTGTTTCAAGTGTCTTCTGCTTGTATTTTAAGTCTGTCCTTTAGACTTGAGTTTATTAATGCCCCCTCACTGAGTTTTTAGTTTAATACTTTTTTTTTTTAAACCAGGTTAGCAGTTTATTATAAAAGGATGTATTTCATAAACAGCCAGATGGAGGAGATGCATAGGGCAGCCACCGGAAGTGCTACTCTCCCCAAATCTCCTCAGTTCACTGGCTGGAAAGCTCCCAATTCTTTTTTTTTTTTTTCCCTCCCATTTTCACGTAGATTCTCCTTTTTGAGGGGTGGTGGTAGTATACCAGTTACCTGTTTATGAGATCACTGTTGGCTCCATCGTGTTTCTGATTGGCCTGAATTACTTTGAATTCTGTGTGGTTTTTCTCAAGCATGCTCTTTGTGTTGTGTTGTTCCTGTTCCTGGTATTTATGAGTTCTATAAAGGATTTCAACTTAAGTTTCCTCCCTGAGTTTTCCTCTAGTTTTATGATCTTACTGTTTTTGACTGATCCCTGTGAGACCTATTTGAGATTTTCTAAATTCCTTCAAGAGCATAATAAATTCATCTCCATTTTCTCCTATTTGCAGAGAAGATTCTTCACTTCCTTTCATTTTTTCTTCTGTAGAAGTTTTTCCTGATTAAGTTCTGCACCCCCCCCCCCCCCCGCTGATTTATCTTTGAGGCGTTTTATGTGCCAACATGCAGTGTATCCGTTCTTTATCTTTCCTGTGCACTTGTGGGCTGGATGGTGGGTGACGGTGATTGATCTTCCATATTCACATTTCCTTGAAGAAGGTGGGTAGACCAGTTCCTAGTGATGAATTTTGCTTCAGTCTATTATTGTCATTTTCTTAAAGTATCTAGTCCTGTTATGGGCTGTTCTCAGGTTTCAGATTGTTTTGTGAGCCTGTTGCTTTGGAGCAGCCTAATCTTTGCCTTTGAGTTCATTAGCTTCAGGTGGATGTTGCTATTGGGTAAGAAAGAGTCAGTGCTCTTAAAAAGCACGTTTTTTTCTGCTGGCGGGAGTAGTGAATTGTAGAAAGGTTTGTAGTTCAGACTGCTGTTCTATAAGTTGTATCTTTGCCTTGGAGTACTTGGCCTCTTCTCTTTCTTATTTCCTCTTGTTTTTTCTTTCTTCTTCATCCTTTCTAAGTTTTGTTAATCATTAATTCTGCCTTCTTATTTGGGTCATAAACACTTTCATGGTCACCAGCGCATACCTCTTCCTGCCAGAGAAAGGGAAATAAAATGCTGAGTTCTAATTGTTCTTCCTCTAGGGGAAAGATGCTCTTGCCCCAGAGGAATGCATCCCCACACTCACCCTCAAATTTGATGGACTAGGGATAAGTGGGATTTCTGAGCACCTTCCATTTGGGCTCCCCCATCTGACTGCCCTGTGTATGGGGAGAAGTGGGAAGAGCTGCGTGTAAATTCTCTGAGGCTTTCAGTTTGGTTCTGTGTTGTTTTTATGCTCTGTATTGATTTTTAAATATTATTCTTTTATAGGTCTGTTTTTTCCCTTTTAAAAGCAGATATAGAAAACAATGATGGTGGAACAGGCTTGGGATGAATACAGCTGTGTTATATTTTTAGGAGAGATTTATGATATACCTCCATGTAGTTATCCTAATCTTTTCTACTTTTAGGTGAAAAGATTTTGAAATGTTATGACATAAAAAGGGAAGCAAATTCTGTTGTCTAAAAGAGAGTATTTGAAAGGTAAAAACCATTAACCTTTTTTATTAGAAACCTACTTCTATTGAAAGCTTGAGCTTTTGAATCAGACCTTGGTTCATATCCCAGCTTTGTCACTTAGTCTGGCTTTTTCTGCACAGTAGATTTGCAATAAGTATTTGCTGACTTAAATTTAATAAGTTGTGTTAAATAAAAATATACCCTTTTGCAAGGATTTGATAGGAAGAAATTTTTTGTGGATGACTTCTTTTTGTATTGGTTGGGGTTTTGGTACCTTATTTTAAAACTTGAAAGAAATCTAACTCACCACATTTTTTTTTAAATATTTTATTTATTTATTTGACAGACAGATCACAAGTAGGCAGAGAGAGAAGAGAGAAAGCAGGCTCCCTGCTGAGCAGAGAGTCTGATGCGGGGCTCAACCCCAGGACTCTGGGATCATGACCTGAGCCGAAGGCAGCGGCTTTAACCCTCTGAGCCACCCAGGCGCCCCTCACCACATTTTTAAAAGTAATTTTTCTCTAAACTGTAATTGTTCAGTTTCTACAAAAAGTTTCTAAAGATTTTATCTGTAAATGTAAAAGGAAATGCCATGTGAGTTACTTGTGGCAGTGTTAAAAATATTAAATACGTGTGTATTTAGAAGTTTGAATAGGACATAAAACCACACTTTGGTGAATAAAGGTGAGTTTAGAGTGGAGATTAAAATAATTCTGTACAGTTTTTGACAATGGGAACAGTGCACACAGTTCAGGCTGTTAACCACTAAAACAAAATTGTTTGGAGGAGGTGCTTAAGATGATTTATTGTTTAAGGAATGAATTATGACCCTGTAGATAAACTTGAATATGGTAAAAAGTAATACTAGGGTAAAACGCCTCTGTAGAAATCGAGGCACAAAACCTATGGGTACACTCAATATTGTACTCAGTATTGAAATTTGCCAGTTAAATTAACTTTTCTTGGCCTCCATTCAGTTTGAAGGACTAAGGAATAAACTCACAGAACATTATAAACCCTTTCTACCTTTATGCTTTGAGTCTGTTCTCACACTGGAAGGATGTTCTTTTTTTTAAATAGTGACTTGAGCAGGCCTTCAAAAAATTAGAGTTTAATGAAGCACAGACCCGGTGATAGCTTGTATGTAATTCAGATGGTCTGATTTCCCTTTCACCAGTGTGACCCTGGAGAGGTTATTTTACCTCTCTGTAATTTGGTTTCCTCATCTGTAAGCCAAAGGTAATATCATTCCTAACTGCACAGAGGTACTTGGAGAAGATAGCTGTTAATTATTTCTATGATTATTGCTACTATTGTAGTCATTTGAAAGTGTTGGAATAAAAATGAGATAACTTTTTGTTACAAATGAGCCTAAATCCTCAAAACTCAGTGTATTGTGTTATTCTTGTCTGTGCCTGCTCTATGCCTGCTCTGGATCTTTAAGCCTACCAGTCTTCCTCTTTTTCTTTGTAGTCTTCAGTGGGCAGCCACCCATGGCTGAAATCGCACTGGTACACAGTATTGGGATTCACCTTTTTAGTAGTAAGAGGTCTTTTCAGGGAAGTTTCCTTTCTTTTAGCCTCTCCTCTTTATTTCCCCTAGACAGAAGCCTCGAGTCATTCTCCTATATTTCTATTAGGTATGGTGTCTCCTACCGTGATCTCTTTTTTAAGGTACTCTCTGATACTCATGTTCAGAATTATCTGTATTTTGTCTAATGTAGTAATAGAAAACACTGAGATTCTGCTTTCTTATTATTTTACATACAAATTGTTAGAAAGCACATTAATTAGAATAATCCTTCTTAGATGTAGAACCTAAAATAAGGCTCCAATTATATTATTAATATAATTGGTGTCTGATATGATAGCATCTGATTAAACCTTATTGTCATACAGTATAATGACGTTTTGATACTGTATCCAAATAAGTATCTGAGTGGCTATAACAATGAGCATTAATCTTGTTTACAGTTGTTTTATTTCTAATGCATATCCTTTCTTCTAGATCTTGTTTCTCCCCGGAGTGCGTGAATCCAAAATTTTCTGGTTACAATTATGGTTGAAGAAAAGCAAAACCTTCAAATTAAGTTACTTCAGAGATTTGCATCCAGGCATTCTGGCTCCAAGTTGGTGTCCTCATCTCTGTGCTACCATGTTATTGTACACTGCTTGCCCTCCTTAAGCTTCCTGGTTTCGTTTTTGTTGTTTCTTGGATACCTCGGAATATTTTCAGTAATCTTTATCTTTAGTGTCTTTATTAAATAGTAAGATAATGTGCTCAATATAGAGAGAACACTGAGCGCTGACTTCTAGGGGAGATGGCAGTTCATAAGACAAGTCAGCCTCACGCATCTGTAGTAGATGGATAAGAGCTCCTTGTATCTTAAATACTAAATTTTGAAAACAAAGATTGTTTATATTTGAATTAGTGTATGTATCTGACTTAAATCACCTCCCCAGTTCTTGCCGTCATTGGGAGTCTTCAAGAATACAAGCAGGTAATACCTCTCATATTCTGGTCTAGCAGTTTTCTTGACTTTTTCAACTCCAGTTGCCTTCGAGCGCTGTGCTAGAGACCTCTTCTGTCCTTCTCACCTCCTCCTGGCCTCTTCTCTGATTCCAGCCACTGCCGCTGGGAGCAGTTAGTGTTATGACTCACTTTGGCTGACTGCATCTTGCCTCAGGTTCCTCCTGGGCGTTCTCTTGGGTGATGGTCAGGCGAGAAGCTGGTGCAGACTTCTGGGCAGATGCCCGGCCCGGTAGTTCTTGGAAGTGTGGGGGAAGTGAGTGCCCCTTGGGCAGACTTACCTGCGGGGACTGGAATTAGGAAATGTACTTCTCCACATTGACCCTCCTCTGGACAGACTCTCTGGGCACTTCTCAAAACCTCTCAGCCAGGTCAAGCCCCCAGGCACCCCCATGGCAAAGAAGTCTCCTGAATTGGCAGTCTTGGTTCACTCTCTTCAGTATCTGTGTCTTTCCCTGGGGTCACCTTTGTATAAAAATCGCCTGCAGTTCTGTTTTTGTCTCAGCCTCTGCTTTCGGAAGCAACTCTGGCTCAAGTAATTGCCCTCTGGCTCAAGTAATTGCCTGTAGCTTGTCCTCGCTTAGAACTTTACCTGTCTCTGCAATGTTAAATCCGTCCTTCCTTTTTGGCTCTGCGCTCCCCTGTGTGCAGGAGCCCCTTTTTCTCTCACCTACCTCTCATGATCTCTAGTCCCTTTGCCTTTGTCCTCTTCTGTGTTGTTAACTGTCAGCACAGCCAGTCCTCCTCCCCACCCACCAGCACTTGCCTTGGAAACCAATGGATTAATTCAGTGAGTTCCAGTGGGAGTCTGAGTATCTGTGGGAGGTGTCTCAGCGATTTGAGCTACAGAATTGGTAAAAAATGTTGTGCTTTTGTGCTAATAATTATGGTAATAAGTAGCCAACATCTGGATTATCTGGTTGACTACCTTGTAACCGAGTTATTATTACTTTGGTGCCAAGTTTTATTTGTATGTGTAAATTAATGTTGGTTCTTAATATATAAGAGCCAGGACCATGAGGCATTTTACGTCTGGTTTTAAGTTGGCTGTATATACCTAAATTAATTGAAAGTTGGTATTACTAGGGTGTCTATAGTAACTGTTTTCTATTTAAAGAGAGTCTGCACAATAATTCTGAGAAACTCTTCTTTCCTGGGCTTCTGAGTAATGTTGGAAAAAAAACATCATACAGTTTAATACCATTCAGCAAAAATTTCTGAACATTGACTTTGTGCCAAGTGGTTCTGGTGCTTGCTGTCTCAGAATAAGACACACCAAGGCCCTGTCTTCTTGAAGCCTGGAACCCATCAGGAAAGATGGGGGTGAACAGGTCGTTCCCAATGAGAGGAGTGGCTGTGCCTTTGTAAGTCAGGGCCCTGAGTGCTGCTCTGCAATGCCGCCACCTGTTCCCAGGACCCACCCCCCCTTTGGAACCCCACCTCCTCCCTGCCCTGCAGTCGTCCTGGCTCTGCTTTCAGAGCAAACCTAGGCTGTCTTGGCCTGCACTGGCTGAGAGAAGCACCCCTCTTCAGGCTCACGCATTCCCTTGTGGACTGGATGCTGTCCTCTCTGCTCCGACGACGCCCCGGGCTCCATCAGGTACCCTCTCCTGGGTCCTCACCTCGTGAGCTCGCCTCTTTCCCCGAGTATTCTTTCCTTCACGGCCTCCTAGTTTCATAGTTTCAGTTGCTGCCTCTGTGGCAGCCATTCTGGGGTAATCCGTCATCTCTAACCCTGACTTATCTCCTGAGATCAAGACCTGTGTCTTACCTTCCTGTAGGTAGCCTTCCTAGAAGTCCCTCAGGCATCTCACCTTCCTGGGTTCTAAAACAAAGGCATTATTTGCTCCTCTAACATCTTTGTCCTTCTGCCTTCTTTGTTTGAAAGGGGTGATTCCTTTTCCAAGCTGTGCTGCCTCCTGATCCCACAGTTGTCTTCTCATCCTTGTCCACTGCTGCTCTGGTGCCTTCAGATGTTTGCTGAGCCCCGACAGGGAAAGCAGGCCTTATTTTGCAGCTCTTAGCTTGATGCTCATCCTCTGCCTCGTGGAGTTCTGTCATGTCTGTACCATATGCTACCCTGGCCCATTTGTTCCCCCGGTTTCCTTGCTATATACAAAGTAGAATCTAAACCCTTTGAGCATGGGTGGCCTTGAAAGCTCTCCGTGACCCAGCTCCTCCTACCTCGCTTACAATTTAAGTCTCAGAAATGCTTAAATATGTTAAGATTCTTTTCAGCCTTCATGATTTTAAGATTTTTAAAATTTATTTTAAGATTATAATGTAATTTTTACTTATTGTAGAAAATTACAGGGACAAAATAATCATCCCACAGACCAGCTTTAACTATAATGTGTATATATGTGTGTGTGTGTGTGTGTGTGTGTGTGTATGATATATATATATATAATATAGATACAAATTTTTAAAAGTATTTTATTTACTTATTTGACAGAAAGGAGACAGTGAGGGAGCACAAGCAGGGGGAGAGTGTGAGGGAGTGGGAGAAGCAGGCTCCCCACTGAGCGGGAGCGTGAGATCATGACCTGAGGCAAAGGCAGACGCCCAACCGACTGAGCCACCCGACGCCCTTAAATATATTTTTTCTAACCTTTTTTTCTGTGCAGATAGAGTGAGACAGTCCCAGTTGGGTTGGGGTTGGGCGGGGGGTCACCAAGCATGTATGTTTAGAAATGAGATTGGAAAGAAGTTACTGTAATTCTTCCTAGGACTCCACGGCTTTGCATATACAGACCTCTTGCCTGGAACATTTCTCTTCATCTGCCTGCCTGTTTTGCCAAATCCATGAAGCCACTGAACTTGGCCAGGCCGATTTTGGTGTCCTCAGTGCACTTTGTCCTTATTTTCATTACAGAAACCGTCACATCATATTGTAATCATTTGTATTTTTGCCTGAATGGAAAATTCCTTGAGACTGATTTTTGTTTCTCCAGATTGGGCACAGAACCTGACAAAGTTGGCTGAGGAAGAACTTCCAGAGAGGTGGGGGAGAAACCAGGAAAGCCCGAGGGAACAGAGTGGGTTAAGAAAGAATGGTGAAATGGGTTAAGTGCTGTGTGTAAATTCTGTGTACGGGAAATGGATGTATCTCCCCAGGCGACCTATTGTAGGCAGTCATGGCATTTTTGCCTGAATGAATGAATGCAGAGAGTAGTGGAAGGCCTGGAAGGTTATTTTTTTGCACAAGCAGTTTCACATGCATGGTGGGAAGTGGACATCAATTAGAGCCAGTTGAGGAGGGAGTAGGAGATTATAAAATGGAGAACAGTGTAGACAATCTTTGAAGATAGGATAATGCCTTGGAGGCATCTCTCCCTGCCAGCCCCTCAGGTTGAAGAGTTCTGCGAGGAGTACCCATGGTAGGAAACTACTAAGCTGGGGAATCAGAGGAGAACAGGTTCCGCCTACTGAGCCTGTGGGTTTTAGGTGCCCTGGTGGGCATCCAGGTAAATCTGAAGCAGATGTTGCCTAGATCACACTTGGAGAAGAGCTGCCTTAGGAGGAAAGGCTGCAGGGAGCTCTTGGTGCGTCCTCCTTCCCGCCCCACATGCAGGAGGAGCGTCCAGTACCTTCGGAGACTGTCCTCGTTGACTGGGAGGCTGCTGTCTCCTGTGCCGCGTCCTCTGCACAGCCTGCTATCCTCTCCTCGGCCACTGCTAACCCAGTTTCTTCCCAGCCTCGTCCTCGCTGCTCTTTATCTTTCTTTGCTGTCTTCTTCTGTCTCCAGTGGCCTCTCTGCTTCCCCGAGCGAAAGCCTGGCCTTTTATAGGCGTCCCCAGCCAATGACGGTGCCTGTCTGTCTCTTGCCAGTGTGCTGACCAGTCCCAGGAGAGTTGACAAGTGTCCTTGAACTGTTCTTAGCGGTCGTCCTGTTGTCTCAGCTGCTCTTCCACACTAAAGTCTTGTTTTGCCTGCCTCTGGGTTTGGGGCCTTCCAGAGCAAGGGGGTTTCAGAAGGCTCATCTTCGACTTGTCAAGGTTTACAGGAGGAAGAGGAGACGGGGCATTTAAAGTCTGTTTTAAAGGTGTGTGGCCTAAGGTTGTGAGGCTGCCTAAAACAGTGCTGCTCTTATCTCCTAACTCTGTCTTCATGGTGATTCTCTGAGTTGTGTAATATTTTAAAACGTTTTTCAAAGCAGTCTAGGGCCCTTGAAGTAGCCCGAGGAGTGTCCCGAAGAACCGTACCAGCCCATATATGGGACGAATATTTATTCTGTTTCTTTTGTGTGAAAACTGCCCGGATGATTCATTCATCACAGTCTTCATGTTCCAGGACCTTTTGGTCATAACTTTGGAATTGGTAATGTTATTTGAATTGCTTAGAATTTGAGTCTAATGGATTTATTGCATATAAACCTGTTGGAGAGGCCATACAAGGCAAACTGTAGGCATGTCCCACTTCTATGACACTCTGCACAGTTACGGTCTTTTGGATGCAGTTACAAGTGGTGCGTAAGCAAAACTGTAAGCTCGCTGCATAGTGGGACTTGCTGCTCTGAGCAAGTGTAGAGCGTGTGGTTACATCAATTACTCTTACTCCTCTTCTCTGGGAAGCCAGCAGAGAAAGCTTAAACGTTTGACAGCAGAAGAGGCACAGGAATCTGGGGTGCTCTGAGCACAGCTTTGAAGCACTCTTTGGGAGTTGTGGGAATAGCATCTTAGAATGGAAGGGTTTTTTTTTTTTATGATTTTTTTTTATTTTGACAGAGAGCACAGGCAGGCAGAGCAGCAAGGAGAGGGAGAAGCAGGCTCCCCCCTGAGCAAGGAGCCTGATGTGGGCCTCGAGCAATCGCAGAACGCTGGGCTCATGATCTGAGCGGGAAGGCAGCCACTAAACAACTGAGCCACCCATGCGTCCCTGTCTTCTTCTTCTTTTTTTTTTTTTAATAAAGATTTAGTGTGAGAGAGCAGGGGAGAGGGGCAGAGGGAGAGAGACCGGCAGATTCCCTGCTGAGCATGGAGCCCCACCCATGCAGGGCTGAATCCCAGGACCCTGAGATCAGGACCTGAGCTGAAATTGTCAGATTCTTCAGCGACTGAGCCACCCGGGCACCCCCACCATTGTCTTTATATTATGCATATAAGTTTCTGTCATCTCTAGGACTCCTTGGTTACTTTATATGTTCATGTACTGTTATTTTTACATACTTGTCATCTAAATATGTACTTTGCATTCAAAATTATTCTAAAAACCTTTTGTTGTTACTACATTTTATTTTTATGACTCTACTAGTCCCATCTGGTTGATGCAGTTAGCTGTTTCCTTGTTACTGGGTAGAAGACATTTGTGTTTATGCCTATTGTAAATAAATGAGTTGTGTCTGTATATCACCTTTTACATTTTTAACTATTTCCTTAGGATGAATAATAGCTAGATTGCAAGGTCAGAAGGTACAAACATTTTTTTATGGTTTTTGATACAGGTTAAATTATTTCCCCAAAAATTATACCAGTTTATAGAGCCATCTCTGGTTTCTGTCAGCCATCTGCAGTAGTTTTGTTGGGTTAAAACTCCTCCCCCCTGCTTTTTCTCTTGCTGGTTCACCTCGTATTGCTTTAATTTATATGTCTTTGATAATTAGTAAGCTAACTTTTTGGGATTTTACCATATTTCTCTTTGTTTTTATGTATTCTTGTGGGAGAGGCAGTTATTTATATGTGATTGGCTGCTAGTCCAAAAACAGTAAACAGTGAAAGGATAGGGTTAGTGAGCTGTGGCTGGAGCCGTAGCTGAAGTATAAATCAATATTGTGAAAACTGATTCACGGGAAATTGTCCTATATCTAATGGATGCAAGTTGGGGTAATTCTAGATAATATATAGATTACTTAATATATAGATTACTTAATTTTTCTTAATTTTTCTTTAGAGATTCTAGAAGACAACTCAAACCCCTGTCAGTCTTTTTAGGCGTGTCAGTCTTTTTAGGCTCTCCTCCTGTACTTTTTCTTTTTCTTTCTTTCTTTTTTTTCTTTTTAGTCTAGTTTGTAGATCTAGAAATGACAGGGAATTGAACTAAATGTTTTACTAATGCCATGCATAGACATTATTTTATTAAAAAAAGATAACTAAGTACAGGAACTCAACCTCAAAAATTAAGTCAGGCCTTGGGCAGGATGTTGGCCTTAGCCCGAGGAGAAATAGACATTATTGAAAAGTTGTAAGCAAGGGGGTGAGCCATCTGGATTTTGACAAGTTCACTCAAAGTGACCTGCAGTATTGAGGTAACTGCCGCATCTGGATATGGCTGTGTGGCTCCTGGGAGCCACAGGAGGTAATAAACATAGCGATTCCATGGAACAAAGACTGTTTATGGCTCCTATAGTGTTTGGGAATACTTGACACGTTTTGAGCATTGTTAATTAGACATTAAAATATATTTGATATGGAGAAAGGCGAGAATGGATTCTAAGGATCTGGTGTGGACATTAATTTAATGTAATTGACAGGTGAGTTAACTGGGAAGGAGAGGGGGAGGATAAAAGAGTTATAGAGAGGGACTGGAGAGGAAATGGTTTGAGAGGGATTATATTTATAAAATCAACAGAAGATAAGGTGAGTGGGAATGTTTTGTGTTTAATGTGTTACTGGTTTTTGTTATTTTCTTAATATTTAGCAATGTACATTTTATATTTCAGATGAATTTACAACTGATTTTCTGGATTGGGCTGATCGGTTCAGTTTGCTGTGTGTTTGGCCAAGCAGGTAAAAAAAAAAAAAAAGTTTTCAGTTGTCTTTTCATTTTAGTGTTTTGTATTACTTTTTGACCAGTTAGATTCTTGAGCAAGTCTAAACCGCAAAATACTGCTCCTTCTGAAAGCTGTGCAAGGGCCGCATCACACTTGGGGTAAAGGTTCTTAGAGTGGCCTGCGAGACCCTTCAACATCCAGCCCCTCACTGCTGCCACCCAGAACAGCGACAGGGCGAGCCGGTTAAGGAAATGCTGAAGTGGTAGGAATACAGAACACAACAGAAAGGTCCTTTAAGACTGTAATAGAGTGTTGAAGTGAGCATAGAGAAAGCAAAGGTGTGTAACACATTTAGAAGAAAATAAAGTGAATGTGTAAAATGATGGATTATAAATAAACCATTACTATCTAAAAATTGAAACCAGGAACAGCTCACTTTCTAGAAGATGTTCTTACTCTTGATCAAAAAGTCTTGCAAAGGGGCGCCTGGGTGCCTCAGTCATTAAGTGTCTGCCTTCGGCTCAGGTCAGAATCACAGGGTCCTGGGATCACCCGCATTGGGCTCCCTGCTCAGCCGGAGGCCTGCTTCTCCCACTCCCCCTGCATGTGTTCCCTCTCTTGCTATATCTCTCTCTGTCAAATAAGTATAAAATCTTAAAAAAAAGTCTTGCAAAATGTTGACATGATCTAGAAGAGGAATGAAACAAAGCCAAAAAATATATTTAATCCTCTTACAAACCATGGTGCATCCACATCTGGAATAATGGATGTGCAGTTCTCTTCTCCAAATTTCAGAAAATACATTGCATAGAAGAATTATTTGATCTTAGACTAAGAAGGACTTAACTACATGGAAAAGTGAAGAAAAACCTTAAAGGAAATTATTGATAAAGTTGATGACCTAAAACCAACAACATAAAAACCCAAAGTGTCTGGATGTCAGAACACCATCAACAAGATGGGAAACTAAGCAGAGGTTTAATTTGATTAGCATGTGTTGAGATCCATTAAAAACAGATGAACATGACAGAAAAAAAATTTGCTAAAGATATAAACAAAATGTATAAAAGATATGGTCAGTAAAATCTGATAAAAATGAAACAAATAACTGACAATAGAATTGATACTCTAATTTCTATGCATTAAATGAGTAAAAGATTTTTTATATTAAAAAAAGTACTTTGTGTTTGTTGAAGGTTTGGTGAAAATGGTATTTGTATACTGCTTGTAGGATTATAAATTTGAATATTACTTCTGGATAGAAATTAGTGTATACTGAGAATATTAAAAACATGAATACTCTCCAACTCAGTATTCTCCTTTTTAGTTTGTGCTAAGGAAAGGATCAGAGTTTTACACTGGGAGAATGGTCCTCAGAAGGGTGCATATATGTGCACATATGTGTATACATGTATTTGGAAGGTTCGTGCGTGCATTGTGAGCAAATGTGTGGAAACTATGCATGTATGCAATGGAAACAATCTAAATTTGTCCAACATCAAATAGGACACATTAAGATAATGAAATATATAATCATCAAGAGCCATTTTTTAAAAGAATTTGTTAATGAAACACTTAGGATAAACTATAAAAATAGTATGCAAAAAAATAGTATGCAAAATGTATATTTTCAGTTTATTTAAATAATGTCTATATGTACTTCCTTGCTATTTTTTTTTTAATCTACATAGAAAAAGGACTGGAAAGAAACATACAAAAATGTTAGCAGTAGTTATCCCTTAGTGAGTAGATTATGGGTGATTTTGAGTTTGTTCTTTATGCTTTTATGTATTTTGCAAATTTTCTATTTTGAATATATGTTAGATTTATAATCGGAGCAGACACACTGGAGACAGTCCATGTTAGTGCTTTTACCACATGAAAGGCATGCTGATCCTTAGGTGGAGTCAAAGAAATGTGAGACATTCTTAGCACATAGAGCCTGAAAAATCATGGGATTGTGGACTGGATGAATACGGGCTTCTTAAGTATTTAACTTCTTAAAAATGAAGGGAAAGCTTTTGCAGATGCTTTTGTGGGTATGGGTGTGGTAGTATGACTTAAATTAAGGGAAATAATATTTTACCCAGTTGTAAGAAAACTCCAGATAGTTATGACCATCCAACATAATAGATCCTAAAATTATGCCTTTGAAGAAAAGGAGGAATGTATAGATTACTGGTACCTAGTCTTTGCTATAGAAGACAAGAAAGCTAACTATCTTTTCATGGCTCTCTATGCCAAGGTAATGTAACATCATCTCTTTGGGGTAGGTCTGGATCAGTGTATTAACAATTTTTATATATTATTAAGATAATGGAATACATATATATATAATATATAATGTGTAACAATACATGACATATGTTGTGTTAGTCATACTTAAAGTTTATATGTGTTGTATTTTGTCATTTTAATCGTTTCTCATTATTTTCTTTCTTGAAACTTCAAGTAAAGTTGTCTATTCTTTGTCCTGACAGATGAAAATAGATGTTTAAAAGCAAATGCCAAATCATGTGGAGAATGTATACAAGCAGGGCCAAATTGTGGATGGTGTACAAATTCAGTAAGTAACATTGTTCAAGGCCTTTCCATTTACTCTCTAGTCATTTACTATGGTCCAATATTGTATCCTTGGGAAATGTTAGATAAGAATTTTCACTGAACATTTATTGAGTAGGTATCAACTATGTGATGGTCTAGAGGTGTGCTGTTTAATTCAGTAGCTGCTAGGCCCACGTCACTGTCAGGCACTTGAAACGTGTTCCACGTTGGTCCAAACTGATAATTGCTATAAGCCTCAGATGTATCCTGGAGTTTGAAGAGTTAATGATGAAAAAACAATCATTAATAATGTTGAAATGGTAATATTTTATATATATATTGTTAAAATTAATTTCCTGTTTCTTTTTTCTTTTAATGTGGCTACTAGATAATTTTAAAATACACATATAGCTCACCTTTGTGGCATGCATTATATATATTTCTATTATAAATGCATTATATTTCTATTATAATAGCTTCTCCGAATCCCTAGCCATTTAATTTGACTGTTTTAGAGGGTTTTTTTTTCCCCCGGGAGAGGTATAAGTTAATCTTACTAATTATATCTGAGTTAGAGCTAATATAGGATTGATTTGCATCCCAATAAAAACCCGTTCAGGTTAGGGTTTAAATTTTATTCACTCGTGTCATCTGTGTACATTGCTTAACTTGATCCTTTCACAAAGGCTACTAAATGTTAAATAAATAAATGTGTGAATGAGTGTCAGAACAGGAAGTGCTGGGAAGTCATTCGAGGATATATAATTTATTCTTAGAGTGAATAATATCAGAAGCTCAAAGGTTTATTGTTGATTTTTACTCAGGCGTCGGACTTCATACATTTCAGCTGTCTGTTTTGTAGGTGTAACTAAACTGGTTAAATATCAGACACTTAGTATGGTTTGACCATACAAAAGACAAAATCAGAGGTTTTTCATTTGTTACTTCAAAATTTTTCCAGTGATACTTTTGTTCTCCTAAAAATGGTATTCTGGAATTCAGTTTGTCTCAGGAAGGGCTTACTTGCCAAACTGTTCTTTAAATAATTTAGTCTTTGAAATTTGTGGCATGATTTTGGAATGTGTTTAGTGAAATTTTGTTTGAGTTACAGTCTTGAAAGTTTCTACGCTAGGCTCCTGTGCTTTGGTGTTGTATTTTATTTTATTTTTTTTTTAAATTTATTTATTTATTTGACAGAGAGATCACAAGTAGGCAGAGAGCCAGGCAGAGAGAGAGGGGGAAGCAGGCTCCCTGCTGAGCAGAGAGCCCGATGCGGGGCTCGATCCCAGGACCCTGAGATCATGACCTGAGCCAAAGGTAGAGGCTTTAACCCACTGAGCCACCCAGGCGCCCCTGGTGTTGTATTTTAGTTAGGTTTGATGATACGTAAAAGTAGTCCAGCTTTGAACTATCTGACCCTTTGTATTCCCTTCCAGTTGTTTTTCTAATTCCATAAATGCTCTCATTAGTGTTATGTTTCCCTTCAAAATAACTGATTAAAACCATTGTGTATTCTTGTATTTAAATATCCTCACTTATGCATGAAAAAATAGCATATAAAATTGAACACAAAGTGACCTCAAAGAAAAGGCATTTCCTCATTTTCCTAATGTCAAGATTTAAACAAAAAAATCTTTGGCTTAGTGTAACTACATATAAAATGTGTAGGGATATATGTGAAATACTCAAATGTCTACTATAATAATTGATTACTATAGGTACACGTTTAAAGGTGACACATACCCACACACTAATGTCATTGTTTTTCTCCACTCTCACATTTCATGAAAAACTTTTATTCAAAGATTTTGTCTACATCTTAACAGCAGTGTTTTTGCTTTCACTAAGATACTTCTTCAGTCATCTGATAAAATTTTTATTTACATCTAAGTTGGAGCTATAACACATTTTGAAATCATACCACTACTGGAAGTTTTACCCCAAGCCACAAGTAGCGTTTATATAGCACTCAGACCTTTTTATTTTTATACTTTTAAAATGCACTCTATGGAAATATATTCATGACCTTATCATGTGATCAGATTTTATTGTGATTACTGTTTCGTATTGTCATGTAATCACCACTGTGATTATTGCTTTTCAAAATGAATTTTAAAAGCCTTATTTAAAGTAATAACCAACACTTGAAATTTTTTCATGTCTCCAGGAATATTTACTACCTCTGTGTTAAATTTCTCAGTCTCCTTTTTAAAAATTGCGTCATTCACTGAAACACCTTCAGGCTAATATGTTTTCCCTATACATTGAGTTGTTCAAAATAATGTGAGGAGAA
The DNA here is from genome assembly GCF_963455335.1 of Martes martes. Classification (NCBI taxonomy): domain Eukaryota; kingdom Metazoa; phylum Chordata; class Mammalia; order Carnivora; family Mustelidae; genus Martes; species Martes martes. The sequence continues at coordinate 112,539,794 of NC_137895.1, forward strand.
TGCTACATAATATGAGAGCCATATATAGGACTTCTTAAGGGAAATTTTGGGAAAAAAATATTTGCCTGGTATTTGGGTATATACATTATTTATTAGTGGCCCTTAAGCATGCTGACTGTGTGATTTTCACTGAAGAATTTCTTCGATTTAGATACTTTGAATTTGAAGGTGGGACAGTTAAAATGTACTCTTAGGTCAATCCTATATTACTAAAGTAATTCATTACTAGTAATATAGTAATTATAAAGGAATTACTCTTCTAGAGAATGAGTTCATTTTTTTAAAGTAAGAGCATATGATTGGGGTGAAGGGAGCATTTTGTTTAAAAACTAGAAATGAAGTATGTTAGTTGTGTCACTTGATTTTTTGCATTCTAATTGCACATACGCAATTATGATTACTCAGAATGTTTGACCATTATACTTATTGTTTATACTTATATTTTGTGTGTCACTTAGACATTTTTACAAGAAGGAATGCCTACTTCTGCACGGTGTGATGATTTAGAAGCTTTAAAAAAGAAGGGTTGCCATCCAGATGACATAGAAAATCCCAGAGGCTCCAAAGATATAAAGAAAAATAAAAATGTAACCAACCGTAGCAAAGGAACAGCAGAGAAGCTCCAGCCAGAAGATATTACTCAGATCCAACCTCAGCAGTTGGTTTTGCAATTACGATCAGGTACAGAAATCTACTTGTATGACAACTTTTATTTCAGCTTGAGATTTTGATGACTATGTAAGCCTCTTTTGAGTTTTCCTTCTAGGGTTCATTTTCACATATGGACCGTCACTCAAACAGAAATGTGGAATATGTCAAATTTTAGAAGTTTTTTGCAGACATAACAATTTGTAAGACACATATGCTTGAATTAATGAAGGTTGCCTAATGTCTGAAGGAAATTCTGTGAAAGAGAAAGTATTATATTTAATGGGTTTTAAAAATAAAAGTGTCCATCCTGTGGTACAATTACGTAATATAAACATACTGTTCTAACTCGTGTTTTTCCTGTGTATATGTTTAATGTCATTAACATAATAAGCTTTTATAAGAATCTGTGACAGTCTTGCATTGAAAAAAGAAAAGAAAAAAGAAAACAAGCTCTTTTCCTACTCTTTCTAGTGTCCGTCCCTTTTCTCTGAAAAGAATGGTACACAGTCATTGTCTCCATGAGTTCCCCTCTTGACCACTGTTCAGCCTGCTTCTCAACCTCTTCTGACAAAGCTCTGCCTTCACCTTGAACCACCAGGCCTCGTGGACTCTTGTCAGGCCCTTCCCCCCCACCGCCCTCCCCTTAATCTTCCTGTACCAAGTAACACCTTTGAACTTCTTGAAATGCTCCCTCTTGACTCCTACATCACTCCTGGTTTTTCTTCTTATCTCTTAACACTGCTTTCCAGTCTCCTTCTGTTGTCTTTCTACTTCCTTCCTCTTTGCAGTCCACTTAATTGTTGATTTTTCTCTCATGGCATTAAAGCCATCTGTGTGCTGTTAACAGCCTTTTCTCTTTTTTTTTTTTTTTTTTAAAGATCTTATTTATTTATTTGACAGACAGAGATCACAAGTAGGCAGAGAGGCAAGCAGAGAGAGAGGGAGAAGCAGGCTCCCTGCTGAGCAGAGAGCCCGATGCGGGGCTCGATCCCAGGACCCTGAGACCATGACCTGAGCCGAAGGCAGAGGCTTAACCCACTGAGCCACCCAGGTGCCCCAACAGCCTTTTCTCTTAAGCCCCAAACCCATTCACCCAGCTGTGTACTAGAAATCTTGTAGAGAGAATATCTGCAAGATAACATGCAATGATTTTTTCACCCAAACATTCTCTTTCTCCTCTGTTTCCTGAGGAAATTCTACCTTAACGCCTCTTGTGTCTCTCTCCCCTTCTTATTCCTTATGGTTTTTGTTCGGATCTTCCTGTCTTCCTCTAAGAGTTTTGCAGTAGTTTCTCAACAAGTCTCTTGTCTCTATAATTCATTTTTAAAACTTTTTTTTTTGCCATGCTTTTGAAAGTAAAAATCAGATGATCTTGCTCACTTAAGTATATAAACAGAGAATAGACTGTTTTTAGAACTTTTGGTCTCTAAAAGGTCAGGTGCACGCTGTAGTGTGCCCTGCTTCACCCACCCCAGTCTGTTGCGTGCTCTCCCATCTATTTGTTGTCCTTGGTCATAGTTCTAAGTCAGTTGTCTGTCTGTCTTGCCCACTGTGGAGTATTGTCCTTTTCATCTTGCATGCCCAGGGTTGGCATGGTAAGTGTTTGTTGAGATTGAATACACACCCGTTTAGTTAGCCAGTGGACTTCCCAGGATCTTGTAAAAATTATGGCAATAATACAGTCTGTAAATCCAGTTTGCTTTTCCTCATTTGTTTTTGATTGCTGGCAACTAACTTCATTCTCTAATCTCTGCTTAATTAGGGGAGCCACAGACATTTACGTTAAAATTTAAGAGAGCTGAAGACTATCCTATTGATCTCTACTACCTTATGGACCTCTCCTACTCTATGAAAGATGATTTGGAGAATGTTAAAAGTCTCGGAACGGATCTCATGAATGAAATGAGAAGGATTACTTCAGACTTCCGAATTGGTAGGATTATTGGGAAAATTCATAATTTTCATTTGTATAAGTCCTGGTGGTTTTGTTCTTCACTGTATACTTGTGAAATAAATAGGCCAGTTTTTAGCCTTTTCTTTCTGAGGGGAAACTGATATTCCTGTCACATATCTAGTAATTTTTGTGCCTCCTTGTTCCTCTTTTACTTTATGCTGTCATATTACTTAACACAGATTATATCACGTAGAAATGAAATGCATGCTTGTTTTCATAGGAGTGTATTCATTCATTTGTTGAATTACTTTTTAAGCATGTTGAGTATTCCAGTTCTGTTTCATTACTAATTAATATGACCTCACCTGTCTGTACAGCCTAATCTCTCTTCACCCCTGGATTTTTCATATTATAATGATCTCCTTTCCAAACTTTATTATTAAAATCTTATTTCTTATGAAAGATTGGCGTACATATGATAACATAACTTAATTCTTTTTAATACAAGTTTGCCCATCCATCTGTCCATCTCTCTATATGCATTTTTCCTTCACAGGATTTGGCTCATTTGTGGAGAAAACCGTGATGCCTTATATTAGTACAACACCAGCCAAGCTGAGGAACCCTTGCACAAGTGAACAGAACTGCACCAGCCCATTTAGCTACAAAAATGTGCTCAGTCTTACTGATAAAGGGGAAGTATTTAATGAACTTGTTGGTAAACAGCACATATCTGGAAATTTGGATTCTCCCGAAGGTGGCTTTGATGCCATCATGCAAGTTGCGGTTTGTGGAGTAAGTGCATTCGTTTCCTACAAAGGGACATTACTTGTGTGAATTTTAAGTGTGATTTTACTATCAGTGAGGACAGAAAAACTTACCTGCTTACCAAATCATGCTTCATGATCCCAGAGGGGTACAGAATTTGATCCCTTAAATTCCTTCCAGCTACACAGATGCTTTGTAAAAGCTTATTTAATCATTATGTCCCCTATATCAACTGGGCAGCTACTTCATTTATACAGGATCTTAAAAGCCAGCATGCTGACCATTTGAAACAGTGGGGCAGTATAGTTGTACTTTGGCTGGTGTTCTAGGTTTTTAGAAGAGGCTCAGGTGTCCTGACTCCGGCTTGTGCCAGAGGTGGAGCTGTGCTTGGCCGAGCTGTGACCAGGAGCACCGAGAGAGCCCAGCTAGAACAGCGTCTCAGGTGCCATTTCCTTTCGATGGGCTCTGCTCTGCCTGTCACCTCTGAAGGATGTCTTCCTGTGTCTTAGTGACTCGAAAAGCAGGAACTTTTTGCGTCTTTCTCTGTAAGCTATATGAGAACTAGATTTTGAGAAGTCGTAGCTTAGTAATCATTTTAATTGGAAGATTTTTAGTAGTGGCATGTTCATCTCCATTAGACTAGTGGTAGTATTTTATGACACATTTAGCAGCTGAAGATTTTGAGGTGACGTTTTCATGACACAGCTGCAGCTGAAACTAGAGAGCGCTGTGAGGTAAATAAGGTTTGTCTTAAGTACCTACTTCTGTCTCATTCCCCCCCTTTTTTTTCCTTGTGGTATCCCTGTTCCCTAGAAGACCTTCCCTGATTCCAAGTGCTTTTTAATGATTATTCCTCAACCAGTTTTTGCTAAGGTGCAGCTACATCCAAGATAATGATGTGGTTTAACAATACGGTTGTAGTGGTTCAGAGAACCGTTTTTAGACTGTTAGGACACTTTCACATTGTCCCATTGCCGCCAAGTCTGGACAATGTAGTTAGTCCCACTGGAGGGCGGTTTCCTTCTCCATGAGAAGGGATAGTTATAGATAGACCCGATAGGACTGTTAGGAAGCTTAAATACGGTAATGCATATAGAGTGCCAGGAAGCTCTCAGCAAATATTAAGTACTATATTAGTTACTTTCGATTTCTCCCTGGGACAGTTGTCAAAGGGTAGCCTCTGCTTTTAATGGGGAAGAAAGACTAATATTCCAGGTAGTGCCTAGCCTGCCACCCTTCTCTTGGAACTATTGATTCATGATCCTGTTAGCAGCTCAGTGTGGAGAGAACATTCTCTGGGCTGCCTCCATCTGTGCCTCAGTCTGTGGGATTAAAACAAGCCATAGCACCCACGGCCGCTTCTGTCCTTCCGTGTTTACCATGCTAACTGAGAGCAGCCGTTCCGCCTGCTTCTCTAGATGCAGCGTCCTAATGCTTGGATCGCCGGCATCAGCGCCCTCCATTCTTGCCTTCAGGGAGTTTACAGTATTATGGGGCTATACACAGATGTATTGAGTAAATTTAGACAAATATAATTACAAATTTACCATAGAGAGAAAAGGATTTTTTTGCTACTTTGTTTTTTTTTTTAAGATTTTATTTTTTAAGCAATTTCAACACCCAGAGTGGGGCTTACAACCCCTACATCAGGAGTCACATGTTCCACCAGCTGAGCCAGCATGGTGCCCCTTTATTGCTACTTTAAATCCTTTGTTGAATGAGGAGGAGAATAAAGTACGAATAAATAGTACCGATGAGGCATGGTGGGTGGAATTAAGCAGGGCAGGTCTTGGGAGAAGATCATTTCTTCTGTAGTTAAAAAAAAGAAGGCCTAATGTGGAGGCTTGATAAAGGAGGTATATACTTTTGAAGCTAAAAGCAGGGTGAAGGATGGATGGGAACGTGAGAGTAGCAGTAGGGTGAAGTATGGAATGGGCTGAGACATTTTTATGCACCCATTAAACACCTGCTGTGTGTCGAGCACTGTGCTGGCTCCTGGAGGTACGATGGTGAGCAGAGCCAGACATGCAGTGAGCTTACCCTCTGCTCGGGGAGGGAGACATTGATTTTAAAAGATACAGTTTTTTAAAAAGAGCTGAGAGAAATGGACAACCAGGCAAGACACAATTTTCCTGGGGGATGGGGGAGCCCTCTGCCATGGGCTCTGTGCAGGTATCAGTACGAATGTTAGCACCGCAAAAAGACAGGCTATGGGGAAGGACTAGAATGAGGTTAAGAGTGCAGTGGGAGCCTATGTGAAGATGACAGCTTCATGCACAGTGATTGTGGATAGGATTTATAAACTGAAATCTTTTTTTTTCCAAGTCCTTGATCGGCTGGAGGAATGTTACACGGCTGCTGGTGTTTTCCACAGATGCTGGGTTTCACTTTGCCGGAGATGGCAAACTTGGTGGCATTGTTTTACCAAATGATGGACAGTGTCACCTGGAAAATGATATGTACACAATGAGCCATTATTATGTGAGTGCTGAATTCCTTACATATTAAATGGATTTATGTGGGATTTTGGTGTTTAATACTAAGAATAGTGTGGGCGACTGGCTTGTGGATTTGTTATTTTGGTAAGTACAGGCCCTAACCTAATGTGCAAGGAAGCTAGTGTCTATGTCTGAAGATGTGGTTTTGTGCTTGTTTCCTGCTGCGTAGACAAGGGCCTCATTTGGTGAAAGCAGCTGCTTGGACACTCTCACTCCGTGCCTCCGCCCATCGCTATGTGTCTTCTCCCCTGCACACATCATTTCGTAGCAAATTTGGTACTATTTCCATACAGATGTTTTGTATAGTCCAGTACTCCTCATCTTATTTATTAAGATTTTTGGAAGTAGGCACCCTGCTTTTACCGAAAACAAAGATTGGCAAATTATTCAAATTCTAGAAGAAATCTAAACCTGGTGAATTTTGGTGATTCATGATATAACCTATAGTTATTGGCAGTTCTTTAATTTCATTGTTCTAACATTTAATAAACATAAATCTTGCTTTTTAAAACCTTTTTATTGTGGAAGTTTATATATATATAGGTGTGTGTGTGTATATATATGTGTGTGTGTGTGTATATATATGTGTATATATATGTGTGTGTATATATATAGATATATATATATGAAGATTAGAAACCCACATGTACACACCTCCCACTTCAGCAATTATTTGTGTTATTTCAAGCAGGCTTGTGTAAGCAATGCAGTTAAATATGCAAATCATCATTTTGAAAAGGTATTGAAAAACTGGAATACATTGGATGTAATTACATACTAAATTTTAATTTTGTAGGATTATCCTTCAATTGCTCACCTTGTCCAGAAACTAAGTGAAAATAACATTCAGACAATTTTTGCAGTTACAGAAGAATTTCAGCCTGTTTACAAGGTAAGTATATGTGTGTGGATAAAAAGAGGAACCAATTTCTAGAGCCCTCGTGTCTAGTCATTAGAAGCAAAATATATGTCTGATTGAAATATGGGAAAGTGTTACTAGCCAGACAGACTGGATTTTATAGTAGTGCCTTCTATTTTTAATTACATCTAAGACTAGTTTTTTTCAGGTTTGACTCCTTAAGTTATTTAGAGACTGTCTAGGGTGCTACAAGCACTTCTGAATGTATTTTACATATTCAGTCAGTGCTCATAGGTTGAATGAATAGTGTTTGTATTCACAGGTTTTATCTTTTAATTTCAGGAACTGAAAAATTTGATCCCTAAGTCAGCAGTAGGAACATTATCTGCAAATTCCAGCAACGTAATTCAGTTGATTATTGATGCCTACAATGTAAGTACATTCTGCATAAGATCTCTTTTAAACAATACCCTGTTGAGTGTACTTTGCCCAGAGAAAGTAAATGTCCCTTCATACACGATTTAGCAAGCCCAGAGGACAACGTAAAACTAACATATTGTGTATCTGGAGCAAAAACCTCTTATATTCTCTTACAGAAGCAGAATTACGTACGTAACCTAAACAAAGCAAAAATACGTTAAAGGCATGTGGGGAAGGTTTCTAAATGTCTGTTTGATGTTATTAAGTAGGTTTCCTTGTTGGAAAACAAGTGAAACATAACTTACATTTAGACTTACAAGATTACCTCCGTCTCCTCCTCCCTCCCCCCAGTCTAGATTCATTTCTTTTGATGAATTGTTCTGGAAAAGCTTTTTTGTCAGTTCTTCTCTTGCCATGGATTCAGAGATAACAGTTTTCTATTCTTAAGAGATACAGAGGCACTCATATATACATCTGCCATAAAATATGTACATAGCTAAATATATATACATATATGTGACTTGGCAATTTTAGAAAGATTGATAAGATTTTTTTCTTCCCCCACACACGGAAGGAAGTTGAATTGTCTAGAGCTCTAATCCAGAGTACATTTAGTGATTCTTGTTAAGCATTGGTGAATAATCATTTTAAGTAGTCAGAAGACATTTGTAATATTGTACCCATTATGTGTCTACCCCTCAACCTTTTGACAGGTTGAATTTTAGATACTTTTTACCTTATGCTGAGGATGGTTTCCCAAAATGTTTTGGAAAGACCCTACTCAAAGAGATCCTACTCAGAGAGGGTTTTTTATTACAAAGATTTTCAAGACTCTCAGTTGTTCCATGTCTTCCCTATAGTTGTTCTCCATCTCAACAGAATGTTGTAATATTTTCCTAACTCACATGCATGTAGGTGTGTGAACAAGAGACAGCTTGCTGCTAACCCTTTTCCATTTGTCTTGAGCTATCTGATATTCTTAAAAAAAATGCACTGGCTTGAATCCTTTGTACTTGGGGTTTTGGGTTTGTTTGTGTGAATTTTGTTGTTGTTGTTATTTTGTGTGTGTAGTTTCTTTTTTTGGCTGGGGGTTGGGGAGCCTGGTCTGTAATGGCTACTAAACAGATTGTTCCTAGACTATATAGTCAGTTGTTTACCTGTGTCCTTAGTTGGCTAGAAGTGGTAGGGCCAGAGGAGAGCCATATTGCCAATGGGGCAATATGTTCTGAGTTCTTAGGACTCCTCATATTTAATATCAAGACTTCTGTATGATCAGCAGTAATTAAAGCACAAATATTCCCTTTTTCAAAGATTTTATTTAAGAGCAAGAGAGCACGAGCAGTGGTGAGGGGCTGAAGGAGAGGGAGAAGCAGACTCCTCGCTGAGCAGGAAGCCCGATGCAGGGCTTGATCCCAGGACCCTGAGATCATGACCTGAGCCGAAGGCAGATGCTTACAGTTAAGGGTCTGAGCCTTCGAGTTAAGATTGAGCCACCCAAGCCCTCCATCTTACTTTTTAATCATGTACAGTATTTTGAAGAATTCTGATTTGAGCCTGTTTCTCTGTGGTCTTGTGTTTTCTGGTCATTCAGGATTTGGCTCCAAATCTTTTATTTAAATAATAACATTTCTTAGTAGTTCATTTTGCCTATCGGTTTTATGCATTCAGTATACTTTATAGTAGCATTTTGTTGTCTTTCTTTCAGTCCCTATCCTCAGAAGTCATTTTGGAAAATAGCAAGTTGCCAGAAGGAGTAACAATAAATTACAAATCTTACTGTAAGAATGGGGTGAACGGCACTGGGGAGAATGGAAGAAAATGTTCCAATATTTCCATTGGAGATGAAGTAAGTTATATAAGCATTTTTCTGAAGAAAAGAAAAAAAATTGCGTGTTTATAAGCAAATCTAGTTAATAATTTAAGAAACAGTAAAAGAAATGAGCTTTTTGAAATATTTTTTAGCAGATTTAAATTGCCTAGTTAGTGGTTAATTTAATTGTTTTTTTCCTTCAAGGTTCAATTTGAAATTAGCATAACTTCAAATAAATGTCCAAATAAGAATTCTGAAACCATTAAAATTAAGCCTCTAGGCTTTACTGAAGAAGTAGAAGTTATTCTTGAGTTCATCTGTGAATGTGAATGCCAAAGTGAAGGCATCCCTAGCAGTCCAAAGTGTCATGAAGGAAATGGGACGTTCGAGTGTGGAGCTTGCAGGTGAGCTGAGGTTGGTGGAGAATGACAGAGAGAGGTACATTAGGTTTAGAAAGTTGTGGGCAGGCTCTTTTGAGAAATCCAGAAAGAAATCTACTTAGAGCAAGTAAATTCTTTGTTTCAACCAGTGCTGCTCACCATGAGATCAGTTTGAGGATCTTGTGTGGTATTTATAGAAAGTTCTTCCCTGCCTTCTTTTTTGTCAAGAAGATGTTCTTTCAAATAAAAGATTTTATAGCCATCTAAGACATACATTTAACAAATTGTTAAGGTAGCTTTTGGGTTTTTTCCCCTCATATAATAGCAACCTGAATTTTCTAGAGCTAAATAAGCTTATATAAAATACATTTACAGAAAGGGTTTTAGGAAGATATATCAAACTTCCAATGGTTTTATCTGGGAAGTAGAACCAGGAAACAGTAAAGGGTGTTTACCTTGTGCATGTACTTCTGCATTGTTGGAATAATTTTTTAAAAAACAAATATATTTTGTGAAAGTAAAAAGAAAAACTATTTTCTGAACATGGAATCTACTAACAAAACTGTAATCGAATCATTTAATTTTTTTTTTTTTTACACTGTGGTGGTTACCTTTTAATTAAAAATCAAAATTGAATAGATTCTGAATATAGCTTTCTCCTTGAAAGATAGGAGGAAGGGGAGAGTATTTTGATCTAAATGTCAGCCCCAAATGACTAGGCGTTGAAGGTAACCGACAGCTCAGTCGGTTAAGCGGCTAGCTCTTGATTTCAGCTCCAGTCATGGTCTCAGGGTTGTGGGATTGAGGCCTAGGGGCGTTGGATCCAAACTCAGTGGGGAGTCTGCTCAAGGATTCCCTCTTTCTCCCTCTCCCTCTGCTCCCTCCCCCAGCCTGCGGGCCTGGGTCCATGCTCTCTCTCTCTAAAATAAATAAATCTTTAAAAAAACAATATTTTGCCTTCCTCCCCTTTACATATTCTCCAGTTACAGAATTAGTATATTTCCAGTGTCTATAAGCCTTGGATGTTCAAAAAATACAGTGTGTCCGGAAAGTCTGGACCCATAGGATATACCTGTTTTTAAATAGTGTATTTTTAAATGATATGCTCAGTATGTTTTTCTTTAACTTCTGTGCACTTTTTGGGGTGTGTTTATTGTACTTTTTTAGATTAATGATTGGACCATTGCTTTAAATTTAGAGATGCTTCATTTATAATACCAAATGTGATAGCATATCATTTGAAAACAGAACTAACATACTCTTTTAAAGTAAGTTGATCCTATATTTCCAAATGTTTTGTTTACCTGTTCAGTGCTACATGATATTTTCATCTTGATCAAAATGGTTATTTTCCTGAAGACATTTTTTTTCCCTAGTCTCTTTCATATAGCCCATGTGAACTTAACTGGTGCACACACACACACACGTGTGCACATATGAACACTTTCATACATGTCTGTGACATGTGGTGTGAACACTCCCATGTAATATAATTGTATTTTGAAGATACTGTTCACAGTCTTGTTTCCTCTCCCCATCTTTCTCACAGTATGACTTGTTATTTTAAATTTTTATTTTATGTGATTGAAATTCTGGGTTCTTTCTTTAGGTGCAACGAGGGCCGAGTTGGTAGACATTGTGAATGTAGCACGGATGAAGTGAACAGTGAAGATATGGATGCTTACTGCAGGAAAGAAAACAGTTCGGAAATCTGTAGCAACAATGGAGAGTGTGTCTGCGGACAGTGTGTTTGTAGGAAGAGGGATAATACAAATGAAATTTATTCTGGAAAATTCTGCGAGTGTGATAATTTCAACTGCGATAGATCCAATGGCTTAATTTGTGGAGGTGAGACAAGGGTCTGAAAATGGTTCTAAAGTGTGATCCCATCTAATACAATAAAAAAGCATTAGGAGTTTGCTTGGTGAATAAGTAGAAAAAGGGCAGCACTGTAGGGTCCGTGTATCCTTAGCCACGTGTTCTTCTACATTACTGCTTATTTTGACTTTGAAGTCAGTGCCGTGGTTGATATCTTTACCACTGTTATGAGAAATGATATCTTAATCCCAGGAAATGGTGTTTGCAAGTGTCGCGTGTGCGAGTGCAACCCGAACTACACTGGCAGTGCCTGTGACTGTTCTCTGGACACGACTTCGTGCCTGGCCACGAACGGACAGATCTGCAACGGCCGGGGCGTCTGTGAGTGTGGCGCCTGTAAGTGCACCGACCCCAAGTTCCAAGGGCCGACCTGTGAGATGTGTCAGACCTGCCTCGGTGTCTGTGCAGAACATAAGTAAGTCTTTCCCAGGTGCCAGAAACAGTTGGTATTTGCTGTCTGTTGACCTAACTGTGTGGTATTAGACTAGAACCAGAATAGTACTGGTATTCGGTCACACTGGAAATAAAATCTCTGACACATGTTGGCCCGCTCTGAGTCTTAAAAATCCTTTCTCAGTCGCTGGCGTTTGTTATATGATACTTAAGTGTGTCATAGGAGAGTAGTTGGTGCCATCGTTTGGGTCCGAATTGGCTATGTCGTTGACTCCACATGGTAACCTTTGTGAATTAGTATTACCACTTGTTTAATTACTCTCTCTTGACTAAACTAAGCAAAATTGAAGGTTTTGCCTTTTGAAGAACTGTTGTATCAACAACACATTGTTTAAGTCACTTTGGTTTTGTGCTATGCATTTATAATGTCTGATAAGGCTAGTTTTATTTTACTGCTTTTTTATTTCTCTTTTTGGATTTTAGTTTGAACTGTACTATGTAATTTCACTGGGGAAACGAGCATTTTTATATTTAGTTTTTCCATCTAGAAGTGTCCTGTGCCTCTCCATTTATTCACATGAAATAGTCTTTCAGCAAATACTCATTTTAAATTTTAAATACTTTGTTAATATAATTTGTATTTTCACAGAGAATGTGTTCAGTGCAGAGCCTTCAATAAAGGAGAAAAGAAAGACACATGTGCACAGGAATGTTCACATTTCAACATCACCAAGGTTGAAAATCGGGACAAATTACCACAGCCCGGCCAGGTTGATCCCCTGTCCCACTGTAAGGAGAAGGATGTTGACGACTGCTGGTTCTATTTCACATATTCAGTAAATGGGAACAATGAGGCCATCGTTCATGTTGTAGAGACTCCGGGTAAAAATCTGATCATTTTACATTCTTTTCTCTTTCTTTTGACTTCTTTCTGCTACTACTTAGGCCTCTTGGCATTTTCCCTAACACCCAGTGATGGCCTCCAGCTGGATTATTTTAGGTTCAAGATAAGGCGGTTTAAATCTCAAAGCTTAAAATAGTATTGTTAACTATATAAGAAATAAGGAAAAGAGAAAGCAGGTCTTAACTGTTGTGAGTGGAGAGTTTGAAGACCAAGTGCGTGAATCCACATAAAACACTCAGCATACTGCCTGACTCTTTTAACCAGGAACTTACTAGGACTTAGATCATTATTGATGATGCTTAAGTTTGAGGTTGATTTAGGTTTAGGTACTACTGGGAAAGATAATTTGTTAAAGGATATTGTAAAACATGAATTTTTTCAGCTTCTCAGAAGATGAAACATTTTTTATTTGGATTTTTATAGGCACTTTTTTGTATATTCTTTCTACATTTGTATACAGGTTTTTGTGAAATGTAAATTTTCATTTCTTTTGGAAGTGTAGTAGGAATGGATTTTGGAGCATATGGTGAGCATATGTTTAACTTTGTAAGAAATAGCCAAACTGTGTTTTTGAACTTTGTAAGAAATAGCCAAACTGTATTGTTCTGCATTTCCAGGTATGTGTTTGACAAATGTTGTTTACCAGTTAATGCTTCCTTCTCTTTTCACCTTTTTAACAGTGTTTTTTAAAAGAAGCTTTAATTTTGATGAACTACAGTTTGCCAAGTTTTTCTTTATGGATCTTGCTGTTACTATTACATTAACACTCTTTGCCTAACTCAGGATCAAAAGGACTTCTCTCCTGTGTTTTCTTCTAGAAGGTTTATAGTTTCTGGTTTTCCATGTAGGTCTATGACTCATTTTGAGTTAATCTTAGTATATGGAGTGAGATTCAGTTTTTTGCATGTGGATGTCTAGCATTTCTAGCACTATGTGTTGGAAGGATTGACCCTTCTCTACCTTTGTTGAAAAATCAGATGATCTTATGTATGTTGGCCTATTTCTATTTATTTATTCTGTTCCATTAATCTGTGCATCTGACCTTTAGCCATTATACCACACTATCTCAATTACTGTTACTTCATAGTTAGTCTTGTAATCTGGTGATATGAGATGTCCACCTTTGTTCTTTTCCAGAGTGTTTTTGAATACTTTTGTAGTTCTCTGCCTTCCTTGTGCATTGTAGAATTAACTTGCTGATATCTATAAAACTCCTGCCAGGATTTTGATTGGGATTGCATTGAGTTTATGTAGATCAAATTGGGGGAGAATTGACATCTTAGCATTATTTATTCAGGTCTTTGATTTCTTTCATCAGTGCTTAGTAATTTTTGCATGCAAATCTTGCCCATATTTTGTTGGATGTGTACATAAGTACTTCATGATTTTCGATGCTGTTGTAGAACATACTATTTTCTGAATTTCAATTTCCAGTATGTAGAAATGAACTTCTGTATAATAAGTAGAAATACATATAATTTTTATTTATTGATCATGTATCCTATGGCTTTATAAAGTCACTTGTTAGTTCTAGAATCTTTTTTATAGATTCTTCAGAATTCTTTTCATTTACTTATTTTGGGTTTTTATTCCTATATGTTTTGGATACGAGACTAATGAGGTCTTTGTAGTTTGGGCTGTACTTTGCGTGTATCATCCCTTGTGGGCTTACTCTTTCCTTTTTATTTTACAGAGTGTCCCACTGGTCCAGACATAATTCCAATTGTAGCTGGCGTGGTTGCTGGCATTGTTCTTATTGGCCTAGCATTGCTGTTGATTTGGAAGCTTTTAATGATAATTCATGACAGAAGGGAATTTGCCAAATTCGAAAAGGAGAAAATGAATGCCAAATGGGACACGGTAAGTTGCAGAACATCTAAAATGTAAGGAGGTTTACAAAGTAAATGTAACACTTCTAAGGCTTGTCTGTTAACTCTAAAACTGATTATTAAAGTCTTCTTTAAGTATTTTATTTCTCCGGAAGTTCATCACTCAGAGAACCTGTATTTAGTGAAAAGCAGAAAACATCTTAAATATATCCCCTTAAAACAAAACATTTTAAGAAAGGATCTTCTGAATACTGTGGTCATTGTTTTTATTTCCTAATTTTGATCTTAAATCTGCTCTTCTGCCTTTTCTCATCTCATGTAAAATAGAATTCTAAATAATGTTACCTGTGTAGCAAGATAATCAGTGGAAAGCTTCTCTCTCTCTCTCTCCTTTCCAATGAAGAACCTTAATCGAAAGCAGCCAGACTCAAAAGGCTACGCATTTTATGATTCTACTTATATGACATTGTGGAAAGGCAGAACTATAGGAGCAGAACTAAATCAGTGGTTTCCAGAGGCTGGAGTTGGGGGGGAGAGGGCATGAGGGATCTTCTTGGGATGATCTTGATTGTGGGTATGTATGTACAACTCTATACTTAAAAGGGGTATATTTAACATTCTGCAAATTATAACTTAACTTCGTAAAAATTTTTAAAAGCTATATGTGAGTGGAATGTTGTGCTAGCATATAATATATTTTGAAATACGAAGTCCAAGGGTGGGGGTGGCCAAATGTTGGCCTTCATGTATTTATCTTTTGACACAAGAAGGCAGTCTTTAGTAATTTTAAAGTATAAATGAATTTTAGTCATTTGCATTTTACTGCAGTTTCTTTTTTTTTTTGTAAATAATGATATTTGGAAGTATAAAAGTAAAATTTATAACAGTGAAAATTCTCTTATAGTGGTTAAACACTATACATGTCAATTTTTTTTTTCTGATGAAATCATTAGAAACTATTTCTTTTACTTTAGCAAGAAAATCCGATTTACAAGAGTCCTATTAATAATTTCAAGAATCCAAACTATGGACGTAAAGCTGGTCTCTAAGTTGCCGTTCGTATTTTTTTTCATTTTCTGTCTTTGCATGTGAACTCTTATTATTTTTTACTGCACTGTGTGTGCTTTATCACTGGTGCTGTTTTTTTTAAAGACTGGCTTTATTTATATGGCTATATTGTGGCTTTTTTTGGTGTGTGTGTTAATTTAGAGTTAGTGTTTCAAAGGGCTTTAAAACCAGCTTTCTGGTGCAGGAGCAGCAGCTGGGTTGTAGTAAAAAGAGGATGTGCTTTGTGGTCAGACCGACCTGGGGTCAGAGCCCAGCCCTTCGACAGCATTGAGCCGCGTGGCTGTTCAGAGCTTAGCTGTCACATCTTTAACGGGGAGCTGTTAATAACCTCTGTTGTGTGGGCGTGGGTGTCTGGCTAATGAACTGCGTTATGTGATACCAGCCTGTCACGTATAATCTTCACGACGCTTCTGCGCTTCAGGTGGCATTATCCTTACATATGAGTCACTGTATGGAGATTTCAGGGTGAAATAGTGAAAAGTAAAAGTGAAATCTAAATTGCAAAATGGAAAAATAAATGTAACCTGGTGAAACATTGGTATAATATGCAACTACAGTATCATTGGTTCTAGAACTATTTGGAGATTCTTTAGTACTTGATTTAAGTTGAAATTCCATTAAAAACCAGAAGACCTTTCATTTATATATATATATATTTTTTTTTTCTGGTTATTGAATGGTTCTAATATTCAAATCTAACATTGAACTTAAAAAAAAACAGACTTTAAAGAGAAAGTCCCATTTACAGTTTTTTTTTTTTTTTAAGATTTTATTTATTTATTTGACAGAGGTCACAAGTAGGCAGAGAGGCAGGCAAAGAGAGGAAGGGAAGCAGGCTCCCTGCTGAGCAAAGAGCCCGATATGGGGCTCGATCCCAGGACCCTGGGATCATGACCTGAGCCGAAAGCAGAGGCTTAACCCACTGAGCCACCCAGGTGCCCCCCATTTACAGTTTTAAATAAAAATTCAGTTGAAAATTCAAAGTTGTAATAAGGCTTGCTTTTCCTATTCACTGAGCTAGGGTAATCTGTTTTGGTGAATGTACATTTTACATGAATGACAAATTTATTATTTTTTCTTTTATTAGTAGTGGTCAGGATTTCCTTATATCTGAATTTTCATGAAATGCTTCTAGCATATTTTGATATAATTATGTAAGTCCCTAAAACTGATTTAAGAGGATTTAAGAACAGATTCTCCTGGCTGGTGATCCAGAATTCCTCTTTGCTTTCCCAAGGACTTTTTTTTTTTTTTTTTTAATTTCACATATTAAAAAATGGAGGCACAGAAGGGTTAGGTAACTTGACCAGGCTCACACATGACTGATTAGTGGAAGAGCTCAGAATCAGACCCACGCAGTTTGGACTCCAGGGTCTGTGTTCTTACCCACTACAATGTATTAGCAGCAGTCACGCATCTTCAGGAGACTCTGTTACCTGGTTAAGAAGAGGTAGATCATTCTTTATAGAGAATTTCAGCTTTTTAACATTTGTAGTAACTTAGAGTAACATTGTAACATTAATGCATCGGAGGGACATTGTAACAGACATACCACTTAATGACACTTTTTTTGCTTATTTACTGAGAGTAAAATTTTTATTTTTTATTTTTGATTTTTTTAAAGATTTTATTTATTTATTTGACAGACAGAGATCACAAGTAGGCAGAGAGGCAGGCAGAGAGAGAGAGGAAGAGAAGCAGGCTTCCCGCTGAGCAGAGAGCCCGATGCGGGGCTCGATCCCAGGACCCTGGGATCATGACCTGAGCCAAAGGCAGAGGCTTTAACCCACTGAGCCACCCAGGCGCCCTGAGAGTATACTTTAAATACAGGATTGCTTAGTGTTTTTAAGACGATTGGAAACCATTACTTGTCAGATTTTTCTTTTATTTCTAAGCAGATTTTAAGACTTTTTCAATGGCAAAATTAAATTTGATGGCAGAAGATTACCGTCACATTCATATATGGGCAGGCTGGTACATTTTTGTATTAGTCTAGACTTGGTGTGTTCTTCTCTTTCCTTAATCCTTTCCATGGAGTATTTTTAGAAGAAAACGGATTTGCTCAATTTCCTTCCTTCCTTCCTTCCATCCATTCTTCCTCCTTCCCTCCTTCCTTTTTTTTTTTTTTGGTAGGTCAAAAATAGTCAAATATTGACAATTCTATATGGTTACTTCTCAAACGAGTTAAATTTCTGTGTATCCTATTAAAAGGTGTAATTTCTACCTTTACTACACATGAAATTGTACATTGAAGGAATAATAGTGAAACTTAATATTTATATCATTAATTTTGGCTAAAATGTTACTTCTTCAGCCAAAATAAGCCTTTTGGATAACTCAAGAAGTAAAAGTTTGGTTAAAATTTTATTATTCATTAGTGAAATCCAGTAAATTAATGGCTATAGGTTATTCTGAGATGTTTTCTCACAAAAAATTAAAGTAGAAATAAACAATAGAAATTAATGAGCATTAAGAAATGAAAATAAATTCTGATTGTGAAACACTTTTTGATATGGGACCAGCGTTTACCAGTCAATGAATTATGTCATTAACATATTTCAGGTAATGAACAGACATTGTAATTACGTCATAAGACTATTATGTAGGTATATTTAAAAAGTCAAATTATCAACTTTATACTTTTAAAGTGGATTAAAAAATTGTCTATCTTCCTTGCTGTTATGCAAATTTAAATGCAGCTTCCTAATCTCTCACAGTTGTGTGTTGTCTATCTAGTATGTTATGTTACAATCCGCGATGATTCTGTAGCCACTGCTCTCAGTCATTCCAGTGTGAACATAAAGATGACATTTTACTGAGTCCAGAAAACTTCACTGCTGAATATAACCCCTTTCTCTTGAGTTAAATATGCTTTTAATTTTTTTTTTCAAGATAAGGGTGGGGTTGCACTCTGAACGATAGAAACTAATCTGGTCTACTTTAGTTTACCTCCATTTAAAAATGATGCCTAACACAGACAGTTTAATTTTACCTCTAACCTTGCATGTTAAACTTTTGTTTGGATGTAATAATAAATATATAAACATTTGTGTATATGAAAAGGCACTTTTCTCCAAAGGTAAGTTCCTGCCTTATGTACTTTGGACTCATCAGTAATTGGGGTGTTTTTTTGTTTTGTTTTGTTTTCTGGGTTTTTTTATTTTTGGGTTTTTTTGTTTGTTTGGTTTGGTTTGTATATGAGTTTACCTCCCTTACAATTCCTAAGGTTGAAATATTAGATCTAATGTATTGTTTTAAAGAAAAATCATGATTTGTTTTTCTCAGTAAATTTGGAAGAATCTAGTTTTAGCATCATATGCTGAATAGCAAGATGGAAATAGAGAGTTTAACTTCTTTGTACTATATAACTTGCTAAGAATGTAGTTTCCAGGATCCAGTTTCCTGTCTCCGTTATGAAATGTCAGCTATAATGTCTGTATAATAATGTATTAGTTTCAGTTGGATAAGAGATAAGAAGTTGATATCCTGTATTTTTTTTTTTAATCATCCGGATTATATAATGTTTGTCTCTAAGGGATCCTGAGTTCCATGTTTCTGAAATGACTGGTCAAGTTGTATTTTGTGGGGTGGGATTGGGGTCAGGCTAAAACATAGTGTCCTGTCTTAATAGGAACTCAGACTAACTGCTGAGCTGAAGTGGTAGTAGTTTATTTGGTGTGTTTCAGGACCACCCACCTTTACACGCTATACTTTTCCTCAATGATTTCCTATCTATGGGATAAAATTCAGTCTTTTCAGTGTGGCCTACAGGATCTTTAGGATTTGGCATTGTCCTTCTCTCTTGTCTCTTCTCCCTTGCTCACACCTCAGGACATACACTCACACTTACACTCTTAAAAACTTCTAAACTGTATGTATTTCTACACAAATGTGTCATTCTTTTTCCTAGACCTTGACTTTGCCTATGAACTTCGATTTTCCTTGTGTTTCTATTTATCTTTTAATATTTTAACTATAATCAATTTCTCTGAAAATACCTTTAATCTTCTCTAAGTCCTTTTTTTCTTTTACTGCTCCCATATTGTGTACGTAGTTGTATTTTGTACTGTATCAAAATGCCTTAACTTATTTGCATGTGTGTCATCCACCAGAATGTACCCTTCTAGAGGGCAAAAATTGCAGCAATAAAAGCCATATCCAATTATAATCTACAGTGAAGTATAAATAAATTTTAAAAGCAAAAATGACTATTTAGATGCTTTCTACAAATATTTTAAAAAGCCACCACAAATGGCTCTATGGTACAAAACCAAACAGCATTTTCAAAGTCTTAATTTTTACCTAAAAACTTAATACCTTAAGTTTTTATTTAACATTTATTGATTTGTGCTCACTGCAATTTCCTCTGATAGAGGATTATTGGCCATACTTCTCAGTTGGCTTTTAAGCCTACTTTCAGTTTATAAGGATGGGAGAAAGAAAATGCTATAGTAGATACTGAAATGTATCACTTAGCATAAGGATTTTGTAAGGGTTTTGTTCTTTTTTGTTTGTTTGTTTGTTTGTTTTTTAAGAAAATGGTAGTGTGGGAGTATATGTTGTTTGCCTGCTTAAAACATCAGTGCCTGCGTATTTTTGGATCTTGAAAGAGCTCTTGTATTGATGGCTTGGAGTCATTCGCTGGGCTTGATTTCAGTACTCTTTAACACAATTTAGTATTGCAATAAAGATAAAACATTTTACCAGTGTGATACCAAAGGATAATAGTTATTTCATGAAGAATGGTGTTATTTGTGTTAACATTTTAAGCACATTTGTGACGACTTGTGGAGGCACAGGACCCTCAGCAATCCTGTGACAGTCTTGTCGCAGGACTGTCTGTTATCAGTAAGTGCTGTGGTGGAAGAGCCTCAGGAGAATGCTTCCCTCACAGAGATGACAGTACAGGATTCCCAGGAATTATCAAGAACCTTCTTACCCACAATGAAGGGTTAAGAATCTGGCAGTTAATGGCAGAAGGGTTAATTCTTCTTTAAGACAGGCATTCAAAACTATAGTTAAGAGGAGAGAAGCGTTAATAGCACAATCTCTGCCGTGGAGAACATTCTTAATCCTGCTGTATAGGAAGGACTCAGGAATGAAATGATGCCAGTTTACAGGGTCACCTTTCCACTTGAAGAGCCAAGCTTTCATGTTTCATTTCTGTGCAAACTTTTATGAATGCCTTTTTAAAAAATTGAGTGTGATACCTAGACAGATAAGAATGGAAAGAATGTCCAAAAATGACCATTCACTTTCAATATTGTCTAAATACTAAATACTACTAATAGTACTAATACTAAAATACTACACAATTTTAGTAAACCGATCATTTCTCTCACTTTTTTTTTTTTTTTTTTTTTTTAGGGTGAAAATCCAATTTATAAGAGTGCTGTGACAACTGTTGTCAATCCAAAGTACGAGGGCAAATGAGCGTGGCCTGTGCAGACTGATGACACTGAGTGCAGAGTGGTAATTTTCACAGTCACAGTGAGGTAGCTTTAGGGCAGTAGCACTATGATTTCTCTCATGTGCAGTTTTTGAAAATGTACAATATGTATAATTTAAAAAGGTTTTTATTATTTTGAAAATAATGTTATAATCAATGCCAGGGACTGACAAAAAACTTGAGACAGGATGCTTATCCTCGTCAGCAAAGGTCACTTTGTGCCTTTTTGACCTTTTCCTCCTGGACTGTTGAAATCAGGCTCTTACTGGGGATTAAGTGATATTGCTAGAGTGATTGAAAGGACAGTAGTTAAAGTAACGAGTATGCTGAGAGTTTCCATTAATCAAGTATTAAAGTTGATTTTTCGCTTTACAGATATGTCAGGTTTTAGTTTTACAGAATCCCAAGTACATGTCCGACGTAGCTAGTTTAGAATTGTTTTAAATTTGTTATTTTGCTCTTTGCCTAGTAGACAAGACTGATGACATATCTGAAAGGTTGAGCATATTGGGAATTACTGGTGTAAAATAGTTTTGAAATATTTGATCTACAGAGGCCACGGGAGAAAGAGAGTTAGGAAGGGAAAACATAGCTTTAAAACCTGTGTGCCATTTTAAGAGTTACTTAATCTTGGTAACTCTTTGCCTTCACTTTGGAAAGTCAAGCCTTGGATAAAAGTAATGGGAAATTTTCTGCAAAAAAGTCCTTAATTTAGCATCATTTACATAATGGCCTTAATTTACAAAATATTTGCTGAATTGAGGACCTTTGGGTGAATTTATTTTATTCATTGTATTTCTTTTAAAGCCTGGTGCTTTTTATCACCTCACCTCTTCTAATCATTTAATGTATTTGTTTGCAATTTGGGGGTTAGACTTTTTTTTACCAGTACTTTTTCTTTGACATTTCAGCTGTAAATTTGCCTTTTTAATGAACATGTGAAGTTGTCCTCAGTCCTCACTTACTCACGTCCCCCCTTCGGCCCACGCTGTAACAGACCACTGTATATTTCCTTCTCACCGTTTGCCCGTTTTGTTTCATCCTAGTCACGTTCTTGTGTTAAGTGCCTTTTAATTTTAACAGTTCACTTTTTACATGCTGTTTACTGAAGTTATTTATTAAATAAATATGCCTAAAATATGTAAGTTGGATGTTTTGCTGTTTTGTCAGTTTCTGTGCATGACATTTTTATAGCTTATGCTGACAAAAAGTATTTCTGGTTAATGGAAATTTCACTTAAGAAGATAAAATATATTTCTTAAAAAAAAGAAAAGATGTGCCAGCAACACAAGGAAAGTGGTGTGATCAAAGAGATTTTTCAGACTGTCTCTGGGCTCTTTAAATAATATTGGATAAATCCTCACCCTCTCCCTTGCCACTCGCTCCCTGCACTGTGCGGTGGGAGATCGCTTTCATCCCTGCATCAAGCAGGATTAACTCTGTGAGTGTCTTAGAACTGGTAACTAGAAGCTGGAAATTGTTGTTTAAGACCCAGACAGGATTGTTACTTTTCTTCCTTTTTAAAAAAAAAAATTTATTTATTTATTTAAGGGGAGAGGAAGAGAGAGCAGAGCAAGAGGGGCAGAGGAGTCTCAAGCAGACTCCTGGCTAAGCCCGGGGCTCACTCCCACAAGTGAGTCACGACCTGAGTTGAAACCAAGAGTGGAGCCCTCAACTGACAGCACCATAGGTGTCCGTGTTACTTTTCTGATAAGGAAATTTTATTTTCATTTGGTTTTGGTTCATTTGTGAGAAAGTATGTACACCTATAAAACATACTTGTGTAAAGTATATTAGAAGACATAATTCTTCCTAGAGCATACAAGTGTGAGAAACACTTGGGGGGAGGACTGTGTTAAAATTTTCAACTTTACATTTGCGGTATCCTCCCATTTTTAAAAACGTGTTTTTTTGTACTTATTCCACTTAATTGTAGCTTAGACTAGCTTAGACTAAATTATTTTTAATATTACAGGAACAAAGGCAACTGTTGTATATATACATGTTTTTTTCCTGACATACATGTCCTTGAGGCTGAAATATGGTGAATTTTTAGATTTTATATTACAACTTACAAAGATGGAAATTGTTTTATTTGGAAGTTGGTGGAACTGTATAGAGTTTATTTCTCATACTGACTGTAAGAGCGTTGACATTTGAATAATTTTAGGTTGCAAAACTTGCAATTCCAAAATACAATTTCAAGAGATGGGAAATTAGCTCTGATTGAAGTCACATAGAACTTTGTCACTGAAATATTTATTTTCCTAGTGACAGTATATTTTGACCTCCAATGAAACACTTTCTAAAAAATAAGTTCCTGAAATAAAAAAATAGTTAAAAGTTCTTTTTTGTTTTTATTCAGACTCTGTTATGAAAATTTACAAAATGTAAGTATCATTAATGAATGCTTTGGTGAATGTCAAATGTTAGTAGTGACATTTGTTGCAGAGATGCCCAGATAAAACCTAGAGTCACAGGAGCAGATCATCATACTTTAAAAAGTCACTGTGGTCAACTTTTTAAACCTGAAATTGGCCCTTTTTCCTTCTGTTGCTACTAGAATTTGAGGGACAACCTTGACTGGAGGCCATTTGTCTTTTGTTTATTGCCTGTCTCCTTGAAGCCTTGGATGTTTCTGACCTAATGGACTCAAAGGAGTTTGGAGGCAGTATCTTCAGGACGCTTTTTGAGCCCATGAGACTGGGTCTTTAGAGTCTCTCTCATGTTCTAGGATTCTTCTGAGAATTTAGGGATAGGTAGAAGTGGCTTTTGACTGATCAGACTGATCAGTTGGAGCAGATTTAGGGGCTGGATTAGATCAAGATTGAAGAACCCATTAAGCCTCTACCACAGTGAGGATGACCTATCTTCTCAACTAGAACCTCTGGGGCACAAAAATGCTAGGAGGACACATGAAACAAATACTCCCGTAAGCCTGTGATAAAGACAATGCTTATGTTCATTTCCTTCCATAATATCTCTAAGTGTTCATTGGGTTTATCTTCTGTGAATTTTTCAAGGGTATAGAGTTCCCATAAAAGGTTACTAGTGACATTTCATATAATTTTATTGGATTTTTTACTTACTCTGGGTTTATTATTGAGACTAATTCTAAAATAGACTGGTATATTAAGCAGAGTAAATTATGAATCACAGTGAAAACACTATTCAGAATATTTAAATTCCATTATTTAACCCATCTTTATTATAATAATTTATAGAAGACAGAGTTGCCTTCATTTTATGTGTAGTATTTGATATGTTCCTGAATTTACTTACTGGTAGCAATGTTATATTAATATTGCTTGCTGACCAAGATTATTCCTGGGAGATAATCAGCATCTGGGTCTCCTTCAATAGCTAAGTGGCCTCTCAGCAACCATTTAAAATGTACTGTCTCAGTGTCCCCATTTTAACTCCACTTTCAGATCCTCGAGCTTTTCTGCATGTCCCTTGTACTTTATGTTTCTGTCTTATCCCTAGATTTACTAGGTCTCCGCCTCACACCATGTACAAAAACTATCTCATAATGGATCAGTAATCTAGGAGCTAAAGCCATAAAACTCTCAGAGGAAAACATGGTAATTCTTCATGATCTTGGATTTATCTGTGTATTCTTAGACATGACACAAAAGCATGAGCAACAGAAGAAAAAATATGACTTGGACTTCATCAGAATTGAAAACTTTTGTTCATTAAAGGACATTATCAAGAAAGTGACAAGGGGCATCTGGCTCACTCAGTTGGGAGAGCAACCAACCTTTTCTTTCACAATCTCAGGGTTGTGAATTCAAGTCCCATGTTGGATGTGGAGTCTACTTATAAAGAAAGTAACAAGAACAGGAGAAAGTATTTGTAAATCACATATCTGATAAAGGAGGAATATATAAAGAGTTACAATTCAACAGAAAGACAACCAAATTAAAGATGGACAAAGGACTTGAATAAACATTTCTCCAAAGAAGAAACAAATGGTCAATAATCACATGAAAAGATGTACGACAGAGAAATACAAATTAAAAGCACAGTTAAATATCACATCACACCTACTCGGATGGCAATAATTTTAAAAAGTGGAATACAGCAAGTGTTGGTTGAGGATGTGGAAAATTTTACAAACCTTGTGCTTTGCTGGTAGGAATGTAAAATGGTGCAACAGCTATGGGAAATAGATTGGCAGTTTCTGAAAAAGCTAAACCTAAAATTACCATAGGACCCAGCAATTCTAGTTTAATAGCAGAAGAATTGAAAGCAGTCACTCAGATGCTTGTGTGCCAGTATTCGCTGCAGCAGCATTTGTAATGGCCAAAAGGCAGAAACAATCCAAGTGGTTTTGCTAATAGCTAAACAACCAGATAAGGAGTTAGGTTGCCCCCACCCATGAAGATCCCTCTTGCAGAAAGCCCTGGGCAACCTAGATAACTCTTCAGGGAACCCCA
Source organism: Martes martes (assembly GCF_963455335.1). Lineage (NCBI taxonomy): Eukaryota > Metazoa > Chordata > Mammalia > Carnivora > Mustelidae > Martes > Martes martes. Next base: position 112,565,037 of record NC_137895.1, read on the forward strand.
CCTCGAACTTCCTGAGCCACACAGCTCCCCACTCTGATGCTTTAGATTGGCCAATAAAGAAATGCAGAAAACATGAGACACATCACCCCCAGACCCTGAGGATGGCGGGGGCCCATCTCGTTGTGCTTTGTCTCTCTTTACCCTACCTCGCTGTGTGACCCTTGGGCATTTCATGTACCCACTGAGAACTGTAAGAAATCTTGTTTTTTCAAGTTCCCTAATGGTTTCTTGCTTATGTGTATCCTGTCCTCATAGTAAGAACCATGATGGTCCATCCAGCCACAACATTGGCCCTGGTGGGGGTTCATGTCTGGGAGCTCACTAGGAGTTCTATGGGGCTGGGCATGTGCCTTGGACATTCCTAGCCCAAAGTGTCAATATCAACAGGTTAGGGCCCACCCAACAAAGAACCAGACCAGTGTTTAATCCAGGGCTTAGCCAGTAAATCCTTGGATTTAGTGAAGGAAGAGCCTTCTGGGTAGTCTACACAAGGCTTTTGGAATTAAGGAGGTTTTCCAATCTGGTAGGAATAGTCATTATTCCTGGCTATTTGCAAGCTTCTGACCATTTAGGGTAGATAACTTTCCTCAATCTTAGGTCGTTTCCTCACACAAACACAGTTGCCAGTGTTCTGAATACTTATGGGGACCCTCAGCAGGGGTTCTTCCTTTCACTCTGCCCTGCATCTTCTACCCTGCTTGCTGTCCTTGGACTCCTGGAGCTGAGGTTGCCAAACTCTGCTTTGGTGCACCTTCCCTGAGTCCTGTCCTGGCAAGGCTTTAAAGACTGTAACTTGGGATGATTCTAGAGATCACTTCTATTTTCCATCTCTCAGGGATGTCCCAAGTGCTGAAAACTGTCTCATTTGATTTGTTTTAAATCTGGTATCTTGGCTTGGAACAGAATTACTGGGAAGATGAAATTTAAAATTTTTTGAGGTCTAAATTATTAACTTTTATGAAGCTAAAAATTTTATGAAGTCAGTTTATCAACATAAAATTATAACTCGAGATTTATGCCTACTTGAAAACAAAACAAAAATAAAAGGCTTTTTTCTATGTTTTACTTTACTTTTTTTGTTTTCGCTTTTATATTTATGAGTTGGAATTTATTTTTTGGAATCTAATTGGAATTTAAATTTTTGATTTTTTTTTCGCATATGTGCATTAGTATTTCCAGCACTAGTTGTTGAAAAATTCATTTTCCATTTAATTGCCTTTGCATTTTTATAGAAAAATCAATTGAACAAGTATGTGAGGATGCATTTCTTGATTTTGCATTATGATCTTGTAATGTTTCTACTTTTTCATCAATACCACACTTTTTTATTACTGCAGTATATTACAGTAAAACCTAAAACCAGATAAAGTGTATCCTGTAATTCTTTTTCAAAATCACTTTGTTTTTCCAGTTCCTTTGCCATTGCATGTAAATACATCTGCTTGAAAATTTCTACAAAAATCATGACTTTTTTTTTTTTTTTTCAAGATTTTTATTTGACGGAGATCACAAGTAGGCAGAGTGGCAGGTGGGGTGGGGGTGAGCAGGCTCCCTGCTGAGCAGAGAGCCTGATGTGGGGCTCAATCCTGGGACCCTGAGATCATGACCTGAGCCGAAGGCACTGAGCCACCCAGGTGCCCCGTTTACATGGTTTTAAATGTGATGGCTAGATCTATAGATCAGTTTGGGGAGAACTGAAATCTTAACAACTTTGAGTCTTTTTTTTTTTTTTTTTCATGGTCATGATATCTCTACCTATTAATTAACATCATCTTGGATTTCTTTTATCGGTGTTTTGTAATTCTCAGCATTCACACAGCATAAATTCCAATTTTTAAAGATTTTAGCCCATGTTTTAAAATTGTTTTTAGTGCTTCTTTAAATGGTACTATTTTTAAATGTCAGTTTTCAGGGGGGTTTTTGCTAGTATATAGAACACCAATGGTGTTTTAAAATATTGATCTTTTATGAATTTGTTAATTTCATTTATTCGTTCTGTAGCTTTTTATGTATTTTCTGGGATTTTCTATGTTTACACTACGTGCTCTATGAACATAAGCAGGCTTATTTCTTCCCAATCATCTGCCTTTCCACTTTTTTCCTTGCCTTACTACAGTGGCAGGACTTCCATTATGATATTGAGTAGGAGTGCTATGTTCTTATCAGAAAAGGAAGACATTTTCCCTTTCAACAGTGATGAGGTTATCAATATGCATTTAGTAGATGCCATTTATCAGGTGGAGGAAGTTCCTTTCCATTCCTAGTTTGCTGTGTGTGTGTGTTTTATTTTGATCATGACTGCTTGTTGAATTTTGTCACAGATTTTTCCCTGTATCTGTTGAGATGGTTCTTCTTACTTAATTGAATGGTGCTTTATTATAATTGATTTTCAAATATTTGACTATCCCTGCAATTTTGGCAAAAATCCACTTTGGTTATAATGTATTACATTTTCTATCTATTGTTGGATTCAGTATTTTGGAGAAGATTTTTGTGTCAGTGTTCATGAGGAAATACTGACTGTAGTTTTCTTATAATGTACTTGTCAGGTTTGGTATTAGTATAATTTTTGTTTCATTAAACAATTATCAAATGTACCTTTTATTTCTTTTAGAAAAAGTTTGTGGAGAATTGGTATTATTTTTTCCTTAATGTTTATTAGAATTTATCATTGAAGCCATCTGTGCCTGGATTTTTCTTTGGGAGATGTTCTTTCCTCTGAATTCAGTTTCTTTAATAGAGCTAGGACAATCCAGATTATTTCTTGCATGATCTTTGGTAGCTTGTTTTTTCTAATTTTATTTTTATTTATTTTTTTGAATTCTACCATTTTTTGAATTTTTATTTTTTCAGTGTTTTAAGATTGTTTATGCACCACACCCACAGTTCCATGCAATATGTGCTTTCGCATCCCACCACCTCCATCCCCTCCAAAACCCTCCCATTTGTTTCTCAGAGTCCATAGTCTCTCATGCTTCATCTCCCCCTCTGATTTACCCCAATTCACTTTTCCTTTCCTTCTCCTAATGTCCTTCATATTATTCCTTATGTTCCACAAGTAAGTGAAACCATATGATAATTGACTCTCTCTGCTTGACTTATTTCACTTTGCATAATCTCTTCCAGTCCCATCCATGTTGAGACAAAAGTTGGATATTCATCCTTTCTGATGGCTGCATAATATTCCATTGTATATATGGACCATATCTTTATCCATTCATCTCTTGAAGGGCATCTTGGCTCTTTCAACAGTTTGGCGACTGTGGCCATTGCTGCTATGAACATTGGGGTACATATGGCCCTTCTTTTCACTGCATCTGTATCTTTGGAGTTAATACCCAGTAGTGGTAGCTTGTTTTTAAGGCATTGTCCATTATATCTAATTTGTCAAATTTATTGGCATATAGTAGTTTGTAAGATTTCTGATTACTTGCATTATCTGTGGGACATGTAGAGCTGTCTGCTCTTTCAGTCCTAATCTTAATAGGTTTTTGTCTGTCTTCTCGGTCTAGCTAGAGTCTTATTGATTTTACTGGTGTTTTCAAATATGGGTGCCAGCTTTCAAATTTTTTAAAAAAATATTTGAGAGAGAGCACAAGCTGGGGTGGGGGGAGAAGCAGAGGGAGAGGGAGAAGCAGAGGGAGAGGGAGAAGCAGACTCCCTGCTAAGCAGGGAGCCCAGTGTGGGGCTTAATCCCAGGACCCTGGGATCATGACCTGAGCCCAGGGCAGACGCTTAACCAACTGAGTCACCCAAGAGCCCTTGTATTTTTGCCTTCATTTCATTGATTTCTACTCTTTATTGTTTCAGTCCTTTACCTTGGCCTGGATTTGATTTGTTCTTATTTTACTATTCTCTTAAGCTAGAAGCTTATGTCATTGATTTTAGACCTCTTTCCCTGCTAATATAAGCATTTAATTGTATAATTTTCCCTCTTACTAGTGCTTTGGCTGAAACTAAATGTTTTGATACATTTTTTAAGTTCTTTGAATTTTTTTGTGGAGATAAAAATTTGTCTGGTATTATGTTCCTTCTTCCTGAATAACTTCCCTTCACATTTCTTATATAGTGCAGGTCTTTCCTTTTTTGCTTGAAAATGACTTCATCTTCTCCCTTTTCTTCTCTTACGTAGTGTCCAAATCGTTTGCCTGTTTTTAAATTGATTTTGCTTATTATGAATTGCTTATAATGTTTGCTTATTTTGAGTTGTAGTACTTGTTTATATATCCTAGATAGAAGTTTTGTGTTAGATATATGTATTATGCATTTTCTTCAGTCTCTGGGTTGCCTTTTTTTCTTTTTTTTTTTTTTTGGTAGTGATTCTTTTAAAGATCAGAAGACATACATTGATGAAACCTATTTTATTATATTTGTAAAATTTTATATCTAATGTTTCTTGAGTTTTAAGAAATTTTTGCCCTACCCTAAGGTTATCAAGATTTTTTTTTTCCTGTTCTGATTTAGAAGTTTTACAATTGTTCCACTTTTATGTTTGGATGTATAATTCATTTTTTTTTTGTTTTTTTTTTCTTAAAAATTTTAACTGTAAGGGGGAAAGGCAAGATGGCAGAGGAGTAGCAGACCCTATTTCAACTGATCCCCTGATTTAGCTGGATATCTACCAAACCATTCTTAACACCTATGAAATCAGCCTGAGATGTAAGAATATATATCTAGATTTCTACAAGCAGAAAATCTCTGGCAGTATTGAGGTATGAAGGGCTGAGCCATGATTCTGCAGGGAGATATTGGAAGATAAACAGAAAGGGGAGGGAGCCACCATAAGGCAGTGCTGGGAAGGTGATTTAACAACAGAGCATAAACACATCCAGAGCTGGGGACCAGGCACAGACTCACAGATCAGTAGCAGTGGTGAAAGGGCTTTAGAGCAGACCCCAGCCAGGATCCAGGAGCTGCGGGAGCAGAGGTGCAAACTCGGGGTAGTTTGCAGTTTTAGAAGCACAACGGTCAGAAACTTACCCAGCCCTAGGATCAAACTCTGGGATCCCAGGGTTGCTGTGGGATATACCACTGTGGGAGGCTGTGGTTTTTAGCAGTACAGACAGAGACTTTGTACCCTGGAGAGCTCAGTGAAGAGCAGAAGATTTGCTCTGGGCCAGAGGTGTGGGTGTGGTCATTTCTGCTCTGACTTGGAAGAGAGGGCAGAGATGTGGAAAGCCACCAGAGAACAATAGCTCAAAAAACTGGATTCCATTGCCCACCACCCCACAGGGGGCAGGGCAACTCTGCCTAAGCAAGGTTGCCTGAGTAACAGCCTAGCAGGCCCCTCCCCCAGAAGACAGGCTGAAAGAACAAGAGGACGACAATATGTAATCTGAAGAAGGAAATAAGCATTCATGTCGAAGAGGTAGAGAGGACCCCCCCAAAACAATAAAAATAGATCAAAACCCCAACATATAAAAGTGAAGATTACAAATTTCAGTGATAGAAAATCCTGAAAGCAACTCATGATGAGGTTCCTAACCAAGAGAGGTAGGAATATTAGATTTACATCAGACCTATCCACAGAGACCAGAGAGTCAAAAGGGCTGGCACAATATATTCAGGGTACTAAATGAGAACAACATGCAGCCAAGAATACTTTATCCCGCAAGGCTGTCATTCAGAATGGAAGGGAGAGATAAAGAACTTCCAGGACAGACAGAAACTGAAAGAATATGTGACCACCATGCCAGTCCTGCAAGATATATTAAAGGGGATCCTGTAAACAAAGAGAGAGCCCAAGAGTAATGTAAACCAGGTAGAAACAGAGACAATCTACAGAAACAGGTACTTCACAGGTAATACAGTGGCACTAAATTCATATCTTTGAATAGTTACTCTGAATGTAAATGGTTTAAATGCTCTAATCTAAGGACACAGGGTATCAGATTGGATAAAAAAGCAAGAAGCATCCGTTTGCTGTCTACAAGAGACTCATTTTTGACCTAGAGACCCCTCCAGACTGAAAGTGAGAGGATGGAGAATTTATTATGCTAACAGAGCTCAAAAGAAAGCTGGGGTAGCAATTCTCATATCAGACAAATTAGATTTTAAAACAAAGACTAGTAAGGGAGGAAGAGGGACACTGTATCGTCTTTAAAGTGTCTACCCAACAAGATCTAACAATTTTAAATATGCCCCTAATTTGGGAGCAGTCAATTATATCAACAAATTAATACCCAAATTAAAGAAACATAGATAATATTACAATTAGTAGGAGACTTCAACAACTCACTCCAGCAATAGATCATCTAAGCAGAAGATCAACAAAGAAACAATAGTTATGAATGACACTTTGGACCAGATGGACTTCGTAGATATATACAGAACATTCTACCCTAAAACAACAGAATACTCATCCTTCTTGAGTGCACATGGAGCTTTCTACAGAATAGATCACATGCTGGGTTGCAAATCAGGTCTCAATCAATACCAAAAGATTGAGATCATTCCCTGCATATTTTCAGACCACAGTGTTTTGAAACTGGAACTCAACCACAAGAAAAAATTTGGAAGGAACTCAAATACTTGGAAGTTAAAGAGCATCCTGCTAAAGAATGATTAGGTCAACAAGGAAATTAAAACTTAATTCACTGAAACTACTAAGAATGAAAATATATGGGACCAAAACCTATGGGATACTGCAAAGGCGGTCCTAAGAGAGAAATACATAGCCATCTAAACCTTTCTCAAAAAATTAGAAAAATACCAAATGCATAAGCTAACCTTACATCTAAAGGACCTGTAGAAAGGACAGCAAACAGAGCTGAAACCAAGCAGGGGAAGAGAAATAATAAAGATTAGAGCAGAAAGCAATGAAATAAAAACCAGAAAAACAAATCAACAAACTAGAAGGTGGCTCTTTGAAAGAATTAATAAGATCAATAAACCTCTGGCCACACTTAACCAAAAGAAAAGAGAAAGGACCCAAATTAATAAAATCATGAAGGAAGGGAAGAGTCAAGATGGTGGAGGAGTAGCAGGCTGAGATGACATCAGGTAGCAGGAGATCAGCTAGGTAGTTTATCAAACCATTCTGAACACCTACAAATCCAACAGGAGATCGAAGAGAAGAAGAGCAGCAATTCTAGAAACAAAATCGACCACTTTCTGAAAGGTAGGACCTGCGGAGAAGTGAATCCAAAGCGAGGGGAAGATAGACCACGGGGGGAGGAGCTGGCTCCCAGCAAATGATGGAGCAATGGAGCACAAAATCAGAACTTTTAAAAGTCTGCTCCACTGAGGGACAGCACTCCAGAGGCTAAGCTGGGGTGAAGCCCATGTGGGGACAGTGTGGTTTCAGGTCCCGTGGGGTCACAGAAGGATTGGGGGTGTCTGAGTGTCATGGAGTTCGCAGGTATTAGAGCGGGGAAGCTGGCTACAGGGATGGAGCCAAGGAGTGAGCTCTCAACTCAAAGTTACCTTAAACTGTGCTCCATGGCACAGTCAGGTTACTGCTCTTTGAGCAGGGACCCCACAAGATCCAGGGAGACCCCCCACTCTGGAAGAGCGCAGGGATCTGCTGGGTTTGGAGACTCCAGGCAGGGCTATGTGCCAGAGACAGAAACGTTTGGTCACAGGCTGGGTGAGCTCGGAGTGCAGCCAGAGGCCAGGGAGACGGGAGTGATTGAGCGCTTTTCTCCAAGTGCGCACTGAAGAGTGGGGCCCCGAGCTCTCGGCTTTTCTGGGCTGGAGATTGGGAGGCCACCATTTTCATTCCCTTCCTCCAGAACTCTACGGAAAGTGGAAAGTGTTCAGGGAACAAAAGCTCCCGAAAGCAAAACCGAGCGGATTACTTAGCCTGGCCCCCGGTAAGGGCGGTGCAATTCCGCCTTGGGCAAAGACACTTGAGAATCACTACAACAGGCCCCTCCCCCGGAAGATCAGCAAGAAATCCAGCCAAGACCAAGTTCACTTACCAAGGAGAACAGCGGAATTCCAGAGGAGGGGAAGGCAAAACATGGAATTCATGGCTTTCTCCCCATGATTCTTTAGTCTTGAAAAGTTATTTTTTTATGCTAAAATTTTTTTATAACTTTTACTCTTTCCTCATTTAACGTTTTTTAACTAGTTTATCTTAACAGTACCTTTCATTAAAAAAAAATCTTTCTGAACCTTCATTATTATAGTTATATTTTATCTTTCGTTGTATCTAACTTTATTTTTTGTATACACATAGGGTTTTTTCTTCTAAAAAATTTGGGATACAACTTCTTCTAATAGATCAAAATATACCCTAAATCTAGCACAGGGCTTTGTTCTAGTCTCCAGCCTGAGCAAATTCTCTCCACTTCCTTTTTCTTTATTCTCCCAACCAACTTATCAACTCCTTTTTCAGAAAAATTTTTAAAAATTTTTCATCTTTATAGGCATATTCCATCCCTTCATCGTGTTTACCCTTATTGTGTGTGTGTGTGTATACATATATTTCATTCTTTAAAATTTTGGGAGGTTGTTTCTTCTAAGAGACCAAAATACTCCCCAGATTAAGTGGGTGACTGTTCTATTCACCAGTCTAATATATATTTTTTCTTGTTTATATTTTTTCTTTCTTTTCTTTTTTTTTCTGAACTTCTTTTTACCCTTTCTTCCCCCCATGCTTTGGGGTCTCTTCTGATTTGGTTAAAGCACATTTTCCTGGTGTCTTTGCCACTCTTTTAGTATTTTATTCTCTCCTTCATATATTCTTATCTGGATAAAATGACAAGGTGGAAAAACTCACCACACAAAAAAGAACAAGAGGCAGTACCAAAGGCTAGGGACCTAAACAATACGGACATTGGTAATATGTCAAATCTAGAGTTAAGAATGACGATTCTCAGGGTGCTAGCCGGGCTCAAAAAAGGCATGGAAGATATTAGAGAAACCCTGTCTGGAGAAATAAAAGCCCTTTCTGGAGAAATAAAAGAACTAAAATCTAACCAAGCTGAAATTAAAGCTATTAATGAGGTGCAATTAAAAAAAAAATGGAGGCTCTTACTGCTAGGATAAATGAGGCAGAAGAGAGAATTATTGATATAGAAGACCAAATGACAGAGAATAAAGAAGCTGAGCAAAAGAGAGACAAACAACTACTGGACCACGAGGGGAGAATTCGAGAGATAAGTGATACCATAAGATGAAACAACATTAGAATAATTGGGATTCCAGAAGAAGAAGAAAGAGAGAGGGGAGCAGAAGGTATATTGGAGAGAATTATTGTAGAGAATTTCCCTAATATGGCAAAGGGAACAAGCATCAAAATCCAGGAGGCGCAGAGAACCCCCCTCAAAATCAATAAGAATAGGTCCACAGCCCATCATCTACTGGTAAAACTTACAAGTCAGTGACAAAGAGAAAATCCTGAAAGCAGCATGGAACAAGAAGTCTGTAACATACAATGGTAAAAATATTAGATTGGCAGCAGACTTATCCACAGAAACGTGGCAGGCCAGAAAGAACTGGTATGATATATTCAGAGCACTAAACAAGAAAAACATGCAGCCAAGAATACTAGGGGCACCTGGGTGGCTCAGTGGGTTAAGCCTCTGCCTTCGGCTCAGGTCATGATCTCAGGATCCTGGGATCGAGTCCCGCATCAGGCTTTCTGCTCAGCAGAGAGCCTGCTTCCTCCTCTCTCTCTCTCTGCCTGCCTCTCTGCCTACTTGTAATCTCTCTCTGTCAAATAAATAAATAAAATCTTAAAAAAAAAATACTATATCCAGCTAGGCTATCATAGAAAATAGAAGTAGAGATGAAAAGCTCCCAGGACAAACAAAAACTAAAAGAATTTGTAAACACCAAACCAGCTTTACAGGAGATATTGAAAGGGGTCCTCTAGGCAAAGAGAGAGCCAAAAAGTAGTAGACCAGAAAGGAACAAAAACAATATACAGTAACAGTCACCTTACAGGCAATACAATGGCACTAAATTCATAACTCTCAATAGTTACCCTGAATGTAAATGGGCTAAATGCCCCAATCAAAAGATACAGGGTATCAGAATGGATAAAAAAACAAAACCCACCAATATGCTGCCTACAAGAAACTCATTTTAGACCTAAAGACACCTCCAGATTTAAAATGAGGGGGTGGAAAACAATTTACCATGCTAATGGATAGCAGAAGAAAGCTGGGGTGGCAATCCTTATATCTGATCAATTAGATTTTAAGCCAAAGACTATAATAAGAGTTGAGGAAGGACACTATATCATACTCAAAGGGTCTGTCCAACAAGAAGATCTAACAATTTTTTTTAAAGATTTATTTATTTGTTTATTTATTTGACAGACAGGGATCACAAGTAGGCAGAGAGGCAGGCAGAGCAAGAGGAGGAAGCAGGCTCCCTGCCTAGCAGAGAGCCCGATGCGGGGCTCGATCCCAGGCCCCTGAGATCATGACCTGAGCCAAAGGCAGAGGCCCTAACCCACTGAGCCACCCAGGCGCCCCAAGATCTAACAATTTTAAATATCTATGCCCCTAACATGGGAGCAGCCAACTATATAAACCAATTAATAACAGAATCAAAGAAACACATTGACAATAATACAATAATAGTAGGGGACTTTAACACCCCCTCACTGAAAGGGACAGATCATCCAAGCAAAAGATCAACAAAGAAATAAAGGACTTAAATGACACACTGGACCAGATGGACATCACAGATACATTCAGAACATTCCATCCCAAAGAAACAGAATACACATTATTCTCTAGTGCACATGGAACATTCTCCAGAATAGATTACATCCTGAGTCATAAATCAGGTCTCAACCGGTATCAAAAGATTGGGATAATTCCCTGCATATTTTCAGACCACAATGCTCTGAAGCTAGAACTCAATCACAAGAGGAAATTTGGAAAGAACCCAAATACGTGGAGACTAAACAGCATCCTTCTAAAGAATGAATGGGTCAACCAGGAAATTAAGGAAGAATTGAAAAAATTCATGGAAACAAATGATAATGAAAACACAGGGGTTCAAAATCTGTGGGACACAGCAAAGGCAGGTCTGAGAGGAAAATATATAGCGATAGAAGCCTTTCTCAAGAAACAAGAAAGGTATCAAATACACAACCTAACTCTACACCTAAAGGAGCTGGAGAAAGAACAATAAAGAAAGCCTAAACCCAGCAGGAGAAGAGAAATAATAAATATCAGAGCAGAAATCAATGAAATAGAAACCAAAAACAACAAAAACCAACAACAAAACCAATAGAACAAATCAACGAAAATAGGAGCTGGTTCTTTGAAAGAACTAATAAGATTGATAATCCCCAAAAGAAAACAGAAAGGACCCAAATAAATAAAATCGTGAATGAAAGAGGAGAGATCACAACCAATACCAAAGAAATACAATTATAAATATATTATGAGCACCTATACACCAGCAAATTTGACAATCTGGAAGAAATGGATGCATTCCTAGAGACATGTAAACTACCACAACTGAACCAGAAAGAAATAGAAAACCTGAACAGACCCATAACCAGTAAGGAGATTGAAGTAGTCATCAAAAATCTCCAAACAAGAGCCCAGGGCCAGATGGCTTCCCAGGGGAATTCTACCAAACATTTAAAGAAGAATTAATTCCTACGCTCCTGAAACTGTTCCAAAAAATAGAAATGGAAGGAAAACTTCCAAACTCATTTTATAAAGCCAGCATTACCTTGCTCCCAAAACCAGACAAAGATCCCATCAAAAAAGAGAACTACAGACCAATATCTTTGATGAACAGAGATGCAAAAATTCTCACCAAAATACTAGCCAGTAGGATCCAACAGTACATTAAAAGGATTATTCACCACGACCAAGTGGGATTTATTCCAGGGCTGCAAGGTTGGTTCAAATCTGCAAATCAATCAATGTGGTACGATATATTAATAAAAGAAAGAACAAGAACCATATGATACTCTCAGTAGATGCTGAAAAAGCATTTGACAAAGTATAGCATCCTTTCCTGATCAAAACTCTTCAAAGTATAGGGATAGAGGGTACATACCTCAATATCATCAAAGCCATCTATGAAAAACCCACCACGAATATCATTCTCAATGGAGAAAAACAGAGCTTTTCCGCTAAGGTTAGGAACACGGCAGGGATGCCCATTATCACCACTGCTTTCAACATAGTACTAGAAGTCCTAGCCTCAGCAATCAAACAACAAAAAGAAATAAAAGGCATCTGAATTGACAAAGAAGTCAAACTCTCACTCTTTGCAGATGATATGATACTGTATGTATCTGCTGGGAAAACCCAAAAGACTCCACTCCAAATCTGCTAGAACTTGTACAAGAATTCAGTAAAGTGTCAGGATATAAAATCAATGCATAGAATCAGTTGCATTTCTTTACACCAACAACAGGACAGAAGAAAGAGTAATTAAGGAGTCAATCCCATTTACAATTGCACCCAAAACCATAAAATACCTAGGAATAAACCTAACCAAAGAGGCAAAGAATCTATACTCAGAAAACTAAACAGTACTCATGAAAGAAATTGAGGAAGACACAAAGAAATGGAAAAATGTTCCATGCTCATGGATTGGTAGAACAAATATTGTGAAAATGTCTATGCTACCTAAGGCAATCTACAAGTTTAATGCAATCCCGATCAAAATCCTATCCATTTCTTTCAAAGAAATGGAACAAATAATCCTAAAATTTATATGGAACCAGAAGACCTCGAATAGCCAGAGGAATATTGAAAAAGAAAGCCAAAGTTGGCAGCATTACAATTCCAGACTTCAAGCTCTATTACAAAGCTGTCATCGTCAAGACAGTATGGTACTGACACAAAAACAGACACATAGATCAATGGAACAGAATAGAAAGCCCAGAAATAGACCCTCAACTCTATGGTCAACTAATCTTCGACAAAGCAGGAAAGAATGTCCAATGGAAAAGAGACAGTCTCTTCAGCAAATGGTGTTGGGAAAATTGGACAGCCACATGCAGAAAAATGCAAGTGGACCATTTTCTTATACCGCACACAAAAATAGAATCAAAATGGATGAGAGACCTCAATGTGAGACAGGAATCCATCGAAATCCTTGAGGGGAACACAGGCAGCAGCCTCTTCAACCTCAGCTGCAGCAACTTCTTCCTAGGAACATCGCCAACGGCAAGGGAAGCAAGGGCAAAAATGAATTCTTGGGATTTCCTCAAGATCAAAAGCTTTTGTATAGCAAAAAATTCAGTGAACAAAACCAAAAGACAACTGACAGAATGGGAGAAGATATTTGCAAACGACATATCAGATAAAGGGCTAGTATCCAACATCTATAAAGAACTTATCAAACTCAACATCCAAAGAACAAATAATCCAATCAAGAAATGGGCAAAAGACATGAACAGACATTTCTGCAAAGAAGACATACAAATGGCCAACAGACACATGAAAAAGTGCTCCACATCACTTGGCATCAGAGAAATACAAATCAAAACCACCATGAGATACCACCTCACACCAGTCAGAATGGCTAAAATTAACAAGTCAGGAAATGACAGATGCTGGGGAGGATGCGGAGAAAGAGGAACCCTCCTACACTCTTGGTGGGAATGCAAGCTGGTGCAACCACTTGGAAAACAGCATGGAGGTTCCTCAAAAAGTTGAAAATCACACTACTGGGTATTTACCCTGAAAATACAAATGTAGTGATCCAAAGGGGCACATGCACCTAAATGTTTATAGCAGCAATGTCCACAATAGCCAAACTACGGAAAGAACCTAGATGTCCATCAACAGATGAATGGATAAAGAATATGTGGTATATATATACAAGGGAATACTATGCAGCCATCAGAGGAAATCTTGCCATTTGCAACAACATGGATGGAACTAGAGGGTATTATGCTTAGCAAAATAAGCCAATCAGAGAAAGACATTTATCATATGATCTCCCTGATATGAGGAAGTTGGGAGGCAACGTGGAGGGGGTTGGGAGGTAGGAAAAGAATAAATGAAACAAGATGGGATCAGGAGGGAGACAAACCATAAGAGACTCAATCTCACAAAACAAATTTAGGGTTGCCAGAGGGAGGAAGGTAGGGAGAGGGTGGTGGGGTTATGGACATTGGGGAAGGTATGTGCTATGGTGAGTGCTATGAAGTGTGCAAACCTGACAATTCACAGACCTGTCCCCAAGGGCTAATAATACATTATATGTTAATAAAAAAATTTAAAAATTATTTAAAAAATCATGAAGAAACGAGATAGATCAGAACCAACACCAAGGAGATAGACAATTGTTAGAACTTATTAGCAACAGCTGTATGCCAACAGATTAGGCAATCTGGAAGAAATGGATGCATTCCTGGAAACATCAACTACCAAGTCTGAAACAGGAAGAAAGAGATAATCTGAACAGACCTATAACCAGCAAGGTAATTGAAACAGTTAATCAAAAACCTCCCCAAAATCAGTAGTCCAAGGCCAGATGGCTTCCCAGGGGAATTCTACCAAACATTTACAGAAGAAATAATACCTATTCCACTGAAGCTGTTTCAAAAAATAGAAATGGAAGGAAACCTTCCAAAATTGTTTTATGGGGCCAGTGGTATCCTGATCCCCAAACCAAAGACCCCATCAGAAAAGAGAATCACAGACCAATATCTCTGATGAACATGGATACCAAAATATTCAACAAGATCCTAGCCAATAGGATTCAACAGTACATTCAAAGGATTTTTCACCACGACCAGGTGGGATTTATTCCTGGGCTGCAAGGCTGGTTCAATATTTGGAAGTTAATCAACATGATAGAGCACATCCTCTCAATTGATGCAGAAAAAGCATTTGACAAAATATAGCATCCTTTCCTGATTAAAACTCTTCAGAGTATAGGGATAAAGGGAACATAACTCAGTATCATAAATGCTATCTATGAAAAGCCAACAGCAAATATCATTCTCAATGGGGAAAAACCAAGAGCTGTTCCTTTAAGATCAGGAATATGACAGGAATGCCCACTCTCACCATTATTGTTGAACTTAGTACTAGAAGTCTAAGTTTCAGCAATCAGACAACAAAAAGAAGAACAAAAAGAAGTCAAAGGCATTCATATTGTCAAAGAAGTCAAGAGCTCTCTCTCTCTTTGCAGATGACATGATACTTTATGTGGAAACCCCAAAAGACTCCACTCCCAAATTACTAGAACTCATTCAGCAATTCAGCATGGCAGGATACAAAATCAATGCCCAGAAATCAGTTGCATTTCTATGCAACAACAACGATACTGAAGAAACATAAATTAAGGAATCAATTTCATTCCGAACTGTATCATAAACCATAAGATACCTAAGAATAAACCTAACCAAAGAGGTTAGGTTATATTCCAGAAACTACAAAACATTTATGAAAAATTGAGGAAGACACAAAGAGGTGGAAAAACATCCCATGCTCATGGGTTGGAAGAATAAATATTCTTAAAATGTCTAAAGATGTATTGTATGTTGGGTACCTGAACACAATAAAAAAAAAAAAAAAGTAGATGTGGTGTATATATAATAGAATATTATCCAGCCACAAAAAAGAATGAATTCTTGCCATTTGCAACAACATGGATGGATCTAGATGGCATAGTGCTAAGTGAAATAAGTCAGTCAGAGAAAGGCAAATGTCATATTATTTCACTCAGATGTGGAATTTAATAAACAAAACTAATAAAGAAAAAAGGAAACAAAACAGACTCCTAAGTACAGAGAACAAATGGTGGTTGCCAGAGGAAAGGTGGGTGTTGGGATAAGTGAAATGAAGTGGATTAAGAGTAAACTTATCTATATGAGGATTGAGAAATTTGTAGAATTATTGAATCTTTATATTGTACATCTGAAACTATATAACACTGTATGTTAATTATACTCCAACTGAAAATAAAACTAATTTATTTTCTACCAAAGAGAAAGAGAAAGGGGGATCTTTCTCTCTACCAAAGAGAGAAAGGAAAGAGAGAAATAACTGTAACTAGGTGCACTTTAGAGGCCAAATGTTCTCCCTTATTTATTTTTTAAAAGATTTTATTTATTATTTGGCAGGGAGAGACACAGCAAGACAGGGAACACAAGCAAGGGAAGCAGGAGAGAGAGAAGTAAGCTTCCTGCTGGTGAGCAGTTGGCCAGATGAGGGCCTTGATCCCAGGACCCTGGGATCATGACCTGAGCTTAAGGGAAGATGCTTAATGATGGAGTCATCCAGGTTCAGTCAAAAGCCCCCAAATGATCACCTTTCAAATATCAAGTTGTGAAAGGAATTATACATGAAGTAAAAATAAAAGGCATCTGAATTGCCAAAGAAGAAGTGAAATTCTTACTCTTTGCTGATGATATGATACTTTATGTGGAAAACCCAAAGACTCCACTCCAAAATTGCTAGAACTCATACAGGAATTCAGTAAACTATCAGTATATAAAATCATGCACAGAAATCAGATGCATTTCTATACATCAACAACAAGATAAGAAAGATAAATTAAGGAGTCAATCCCATTTACAATTGCACCCAAAACCATAAGATACCCAGGAATACATCTAACCAAAGAGGCAAAAAATCTGTACTCAGAAAACTAAACAGTACTCATGAAAGAAACTGAGGAAGACACAAAGAAATGGAAAAACATTCCAAGCTCATGGATTGGAAGAACAAATATTGTGAAAATGTCTAAACTACCTAAAGCAATCTACACATTTAATGCAATCCCTATCAAAATACCATCAATTTTTGCAAAGAAATGTAACAAATAATCCTAAAATTTATATGGAACCAGAAAAGACCCCGAATAGCCAGAAGAATGTTGAAAAAGAAAGCCAAAGTTGGTGGCATCACAATTCCAGACTTCAAGCTCTATTACAAAGCTCTCATCATCACGGCAATATTGTACTGGCACAAAAACAGACACATAGATCAATGGACCCTCAACTCTAGGGTCAACTAATCTTCGACAAAGCAGGAAAGAATGTCCAATGGAAAAGAGACAGTCTCTTCAGCAAATGGTGTTGGGAAAATTGGACAGCCACATGCAGAAAAATGCAAGTGGACCATTTTCTTATACCATACACAAAAGTAGAATCAAAATGGATGAGAGACCTCAATGTGAGACAGGAATCTATCGAAATCCTTGAGGAGAACCACAGGCAGCAGCCTCTTCAACCTCAGCTGCAGCAAATTCTTCCTAAAGACATCACCAAGGGCAAGGGAAGCAAGGGCAAAAATGAACTCTTGGGATTTCCTCAAGATCAAAAGCTTTTGAACAGCAAAGAAAACAGTCAACAAAACCAAATGACAACTGACAGAATGGGAGAAGATATTTGCAAACGGCATATCAGATAAAGGGCTAGTATCCAACATCTATAAAGAACTTATCAAACTCAACATCCAAAGAACAAATAATCCAATCAAGAAATGGGCAAAAGACATGAACAGACATTTCTGCAAAGATGACATACAAATGGCCAACAGACACATGAAAAAGTGCTCAACATCACTCGGCATCAGGGAAATGCAAATCAAAACCACTGTAAGATACCACCTCAAACCAGTCAGAATGGCTTAGATTAACAAGATAGGAAACAACAGGAGTTGGCGAAGATACGGAGAAAGGGGAACCCTCTTATACTGCTGGGGCGAATTCAAGCTGGTACAACCACTCTGGAAAGCAGTATGGAGGTTCCTCAAAAAGTTGAAAATAGAGCCACCCTGTGATCCAGAAATTGCACTACTGGGTATTTACCCTAAAGATACAAATGTAGTGATCCGAAGGGGCACGTGCACCCAAATGTTTATAGCAGCAATATCCACAACAGTCAAACTACGGAAAAAGCCTAGATATCCATCAACAGATGAATGGATAAAGAAGATGTGTGGGGTGTGTGTGTGTGTGTGTGTGTGTGTGTGTGTGTGATGGAATACTATGCAGCCATAAAAACACGGATCTTGCCATTTACAATGACATGGATGGAACTAGAGGGTATTATGGTAAGTGAAATAAGTCAATCAGAGAAAGAAAATTATATGATCTCACTGATATAAGGAATTTGAGAAACAAGACAGAGGATCATAGGGGAAGGGAAGGAAAAATGAAACAAGATGAAACCAGAGAGGGAGACAAGCCTTAAAAGACTCTTAAGCTCAGGAAACAAACTGAGGGTTGCTGGATGGGAAGGGCGTGTGAGGAATTGGGTGACTGTGTGATGGATATTGGGGAGGGTATGTGCTATGGCGAGCACTGCAAATTATGTAAGACTGATGAATCACAGACCTGTAACCCCTGAAACAAATAATCATCATATGTTAAAAATATATATGTATATATATATGTATCAAAATTTGTTTACAGCTTACCTGAAATACATCCAAAATCAAGCTGAATTGTTGGATTAACAGAGGGATGGATAGTTCAATGTATATGTGATCTAATAAATACAACAAAATGTTCATTGGAGAATTTGATGGTGATTGTTCTATATGACTCTTCCAACTTTTCTGTACATTTTGAAATGTTTTATAATAAATATTGGAAGAAACATAAAAAAAGAATTTTATGTTGTATATGATTTGTTACAACTCATCTTTCAAATTCTAAGGTGTTTAAAGAAATATATCCTTTTTTTAAAAAAAGATTTTATTTATTTATTTGACAGACAGAGATCACAAGTAGGCAGAGAGGCAGGCAGAGAGAGAGGGGGAGGCAGGCTCCCTAAAGAAATATATTCTGTAGGTAGGTAAAGTGATATAAAATATTTCCCTGTACCTAGGTCTTATATTTTTTCAAAATTGCTAAGCTGATGGAGTAGGTATGTATTCGACTTAAAAATTTTTCTGTGTCTCATTGAGAGGCACCAAGGATGTTACAAAAAAATCACTTTGAATCTACCTCTGGGATCTACAATGACTGTATATTTTGTACTGAGCCCCTGTATATGAAAGATCAAATTCTTAAATTCCTATTGATTCTTTCCAGTAAAGCATTAGCCTATCAATATAAACACATTTGAAATGATACAATAATTTTGGATACTGGAAAAAAAATCCAATTTAATACACAAGTGTATTATTTAATTTTATTTCATTTGGATTTTCAAGTAAATAAGAAACCAAAATAATAATTAATATCTATGAATAGTAAAAGTTGACAACATATTTTAAAAATAAATAAAACAGTGGCACCTGGGTAGTTAGTTCAGTCGGTTAAGCCTCCAACTCTTTTTTTAAGTTTTTTTGTTTGTTTGTTTATTTGACAGAGAGCTAGAGAGAGAGCACAAGTAAGCAGACCGGCAGGGAGAGGGGGAGAGAGGGAAGCAGACTTTCTGCTGAGCAGGGAGCCTGATGTAGGGCTTGATCCCAGGACCCTAGAATCATGACCCGAGCCGAAGGCAGCCACTTAACCAACTGAGCCACCCAGGCTCCCCATGCATCCAACTCTTGATTTCAGCTCAGGTCATGATATCAAGGTTGTGGAAATTGAACCCGGCCTCGGGCTTCCTGCTTGGCACAGAGTCTGCTTGTCCCTCTCCCTCAGCTCCTCCCCCACCTCACACTCTGTCTCAAATAAAATAAATAATCTTAAAAAAATTTAAAGCATATCTTCACTTAATTAGGAGCACATTATATCAGCATCAGCACCCGTCAATCTCAGGACCAAAAGAGAAAACAAGATCACATAAAGACACTGGACTCATTCAATATTTATAAGTTTTTTCCTTCTTATTCTTTTCAGTATTCCTTTTAGTACTAGCATCAGTTTAACTTGATATTCATTACTAACAACATTCCCATATAGAGTATGTCCTTAGAGTTTATAAATTTTTCATAGTTCAACTACAGCTAGTAGTATGATTTGTAGTTTTATTAAATATTTACCTATGATTTGTAAGTTTACTAAATATTATATAAGGAATAAAGACCTTGTTGTGACCTCTTCAATGAATTTCCAGTTTTAATGTGAAAAAAATGAAGCAAGATATTTTCTAAATTTAAATTATTTTACCTGGAAGTATAAGAAATGTGATGAAGATGAAGATGACTTTTCTCTATATAACATCATATAAAATGTATTTGCAAAAAATATGACACTTAAATAAACGTGACATTATCAAAACATGCATTGATCAAATTTCATTTAATTGGTTTCACATCACACCTGAAGATATTACAGGAACATTAGTGAATAGAAGCAAGCTGGAGCTTCAGCATAGAGCTCCTTTCTTAACATCAGCAACAAAAAGGCTTTGATCTTTGAGTTTCAAGTTTGTTCCAGATAGTAAAGAAGAATTCTGAAAATAAACCAAGTAATTATAACTTTCATTTAATTCAGCCTCTAATATACACACATACATTTTTGAAACCTTCAGTTTTATGTATTTCTTGTTCTTAGAACATATGTTACATTAATTGCATGCCATTTAAAAAATATCATCTAGAACTTATGGTTTTCAAAATCAGTGATCTTTCTCTCAATGCCAAAAAGTGGATTTTAGCTGTACTTTGGGCAGGACTCACACCTTCGGCAAGTTACATAGTTAGGCTCCTCTAAGCCACCTTTTTGACGAGGACCTGGCCCTGTTCTTGGTCTGCTTTTATCAAAAATACTGTTCAGCTAACTTGGTAGGAACGTTCCTACACTTGAGGTCTCCTTTTGCAATTTCATACTGACCTCATCACTCTGCTCATTGGCTGTATATCCCCAGCTCTCTTTGCTGTATTTGGAATTGAGTTCAATCTCCGTGCCCTATTCAAGTAGTCCTGAATAAAGTCATCAAAAACTAATGATGTACTCTATGGTGACTAACATAACATAATACAAAAAATAAAGTCTTCATTATCATCTTAAACAAATGTCAGAATAATTTTTTAACAGCATTGTTAAAAAGGGAAAGGGCTTGCCTTATTTTTGATTGTAGCCAAAGCCTTCCAAAGGTATAGATCCTACTCACTTTTTCTTGGTTGAAACTGACATTGTCTGCTCTGTATTAAGGGACATCCTGCTACTGTAAAAAAGCACTACATTTTATCCAACAACACTGTTGAAATACTATTCCTGCCCCTACTTCTCCAGGGATCTGTTTTTACTTATGCCAGTCATTAATCAACAAAAATATTTCCTATATATTTTTCTGAATAGTTCACTGCCTTCCCGGGTTCTGATTAACCCTTGGATCAGTGATAAATTTTGAATAGTGCTATCCAATATGTGAATCACAAACCACATATGGCTATTTAGATTTAAACTAATTAAAATTAAAGATCTAGATTCTTAGTCACACTACCCACATCTCAAGAGTTCAACAACTGCATGTGACTCACAATTCCCTTATTAGAAGGCACAGGTACAGAAAATTTCCATTATCACAGGAAATTCTACTGGGGAGTGCTATGGAGCTAAAGTTGTAATTGACATGAAAGGTGGTTTGGGAGAATTTTTAAATGGAGCCAGTATAGATTGAATTCGTTCATTGAATTTCCTCTTCCAGTAGCTCTAAGATTTGGATTTTTAAAGAGTCAGCTGCAATTATTTGTATATGCTTCTGAGTATTAGTTGATTTCCCTTATATCATCAAATAATAAGCTGCATGTTTCTCAACTCTGGCAGCACATTTGAATCACCTACAGAGAATCTGGTTTTAATTGGTCCAGGGAAGGGAACAGAGAATAAGTGTTTTCTAAAAGCATTCCAGATGAATTCTATTTTGTAGACAGCCTTGAGAAGCACTAAATTAGCATATATGTTAGCTCATTTAATCAAATGATTACATAATATATATGGCACTGTTATCTGGGTAGTCCATAGGGGAAAACAGAGAAGCCGGAATGGATCCAGTTTAAGTAATCCCAGCAACTGCCATTCATGAGTACAGATTGCTATGTTGAACTAAAATTTATGTTGAAAAAATAATTCTAGAGAGAAACATAAAATTCACATTGCTCACTATCCAATTATTTGGCAACTTGAAATAACAATTTTACTATTCGTTTCTGCATATATACTCTCCAAAACCCTCACAAGAGTTGTTAACATGTCTTATCCTTGTATTACCTCTGGGATGTTTCAGTTTCAGAGAATAGATAATCAGTCATTAGTGAAGAATCATTCCATTTATTTTCTACTAGCTGATACTTTAAGCTCAATTTATGGTTTCTATTTATCATATAAGCCATACGTTTTTTACTACTGTGTAAATTATAAACAGTATCTTTAAATGAGATATTTTAGAAAATAACCACTATTTCATTAATTTTTCCATTTTATGTTTCTGAAGAAATCTATTTTTTCTTTAATTTTTGACACAAAATGGAACTCCATGTACTTAGATTAATATCATTGTTCAGTGATTTAATTTTGGCAGAGAGGTGTGTGTGTGTGTGTGTGTGTGTGTGTGTGTGTATGTGTGTTTTCAAAGTTCAAAAGGATATTTTATAAATTTAAATACTCATGTCATTAATAATCCAGATTGGATTTAAGACCATGTCATCCAATAGTATTATTCTCTCCAGGGCACAGTGAAATGATGAGGTTAAAAATAATATTTTAGGGGCGCCTGGGTGGCTCAGTGACTTAAAGCCTCTGCCTTCGGCTCAGGTCATGATCTCAGGGTCCTGGGATCAAGCCCCGCATCGGGCTCTCTGCTCAGCAGGGAGCCTGCTTCCCTTCCTCTCTCTCTGCCTGCCTTTCTGCCTACTTGTGATTTCTGTCTGTCAAATAAATAAATAAAATCTTAAAAAATAATAATAATATTTTAATGTTATTAACATTGATTGGCAAGATTCATGTCTTTAAAAATTATTAGCACTTAAATTTTGTGCCATTTCAAATTCTACAAAATATGCTCTATCAGGTTATTGTCATGAGGCATTTATGTTTACTTTATGTTTACTTCCTTTCCTTTTTGAAATTTGTTGTGCAGTGTTCAAACATTAACATTTGAATAAGCTGAATATTTTAGTCATTCATCATTTAAAATATAACTTTTTTAAAATTAGAAAAAAGAGAACGCATTGCAAACATTCAAACTTACCTGCTACCAACTAAGCTCCTCCATAATCTGGTTCTACCCTATCCAGGGTATTTCTCACTGTTGTTCAATAAGCACCATCCTTTCAAGTTAGTGTTATTTTCATAAAGCTTCCACATTTGCAAATTTCATTGCTATTTGCTCATGTTGCTTATCTTGACCAGAACTTATTTTTTCTCAAAAATAGGGACGTGGTAGAGATTTTGGGTAGCAGGATGTGGCACTTTAAAGAAAAGTTATTGTGTGATTAAAAAAGTTTAATTTCATTATAGTTGACATAATTTTTATCATATGTGACATATGGAAAACATATACAAATAATAGTAACACTGGAAATGGAAATGGAAAGCAGTATGTGAATCATACAAGTACATAAACCCTCTGTTTCTATAGAAATGATACTGGGCCACCCTTAACTTAGAGCAATATAAATATAGTACAATGGTTTTTCAAATTTAGCCTATGTCAGAATCACCCAGAAAACTTGTTAAAACAGATTGCTGGACTTGAACCCTAAAGCTTCTGATTCTGTAGCTCTGAGGTAGGGCCCAATAATTTGTATTTCTAATGTATTCCTAGTCGATGCTCAGGTTGCTAGTCTAGATACCATACTTTGACAAGCATTGACAGAGAAATTTTAAAAATTTCAAATTCACTGGAATGTTTTTTTTTAAAATACATATGATATTTATACTTAATGTACTTATGGTTCTTCAAAAAATCAGTTTTAACTGAGAGACAATTTGTGTACTGCAAAAGAAAGGGGTCATAAAATTAGTGGTAGGGAGCAAATAGTGGCAATTCCTTTTAGGCAGAAGACTCATGTTTGAGCTGATAGAGACCAGGGCTGGAGTCTAAAATAGCTATTTATTCAAATGATGTTTGTAGCAACATTGTTAGAAAACTGAAAACAACCAAAGTGCCCATTTAACAGAGGCCTAGTTAAATAAACTATGGTATGCTCAAATATAAAGGATTTAAAAAGAGGGTTGATTTTAACAGAAATAGAAAAAAAAATCCTAAAATTCATATGGAACTCTTAATAACCCTGAATAGACAAAGCAATCTTAACAACAAAGTAGAGTCATCACATTTCCTGATTTCAGTCTATTTACAAAGCAGTAGTCTTAAAAATTATGGTAGTGGCATAAGAATAGGGATCTAGACCTGTGGGACAAAATAGCCCAGACATAAACACATATATAGTCAAAAATTTTTGACCTGGGCACCCAGAATATACAATGGAGAAAGGGTAATCTCTTCAATAAATGTACTGGAAAAACTGGAAATCCAAATCTAGAGACTGAAATGGCAACCCTGTTTTATACCACTCACAAAATATGAACTCAAAATGGACCAAAGACTTAGAGGTAAGACCTAAAATTGTAAAATTTCTAGAAGAAAACAAAATTAAAAAGATCACTGACATTGGTCTTTGCAATGATTTCTTGCAAAAGATACCATAAGTAGACAACAAATAAAGTGGGACCACATCAAACTACAGAGCTTCTTAATAATAAAGGAAGCAATCAATTGAAAAGGCAACCTACCATTGGGGAATAAATATTTGCAAGCCATATGTTTAGTTAGGGGTTAATATCCAAATTATAAAGAACCCCTATAACTCAATAGCGGAAAAGAAAATATTCCAATAAGAAATGGGCAAAAGAATGGAATAGATATTTTTCCAAAGAAGACATAGATAAGGCCAATCAGTATTTGAAAAGTTTCTCAACACCACTCATTATCAGAGAAATGCAAATTGAAAGCAATATATCACCTCACATCTATTAAGATGGCTATTATCAAAAAGATAAGAAATAACAAATGTTGGCAAAACTGTGGAGAAAAGGAAACTTATACACTGTTGATGGGAGTGCAAGTTGGTATAGCCATTATGGAAAACGGTTTGGCGATTTTTTTTTTAATAAAACATAGAGCTAACATGATTCATCAGTCCCATTACTGCGTATATAGCTGAAGGAAATGAAATCTGGATCCTGAAGAGATGTCTGCAACCCCATGTTCATTACAGCCTTATTCCTAAGAGCCAAGATATGGAAATAACCTAAATGTTATTTGGCAGTTATTTGGATAAAGATAATGTGATACACACACACATGCACGTGCACACACACAGGAATATGATTTTCAGCCATAACAAGGGTGTAAATCTTGCCAATGCCACATGACTAACTCTAAAGGGATTTATGCTAAGTGAAATACATCAGAGTGAGAAAGACATACACTGTACAATCTCAAATAAGTAATCTAAAAAAACCCAAACAAACCAATATCATAGAAACAGTAAATAGAATAGAGGTTGCCAGGGACTGGTGGAAGGAGGAAACAGGGTGATATTGTTCAAAAGGTACAGAATTTCAGTTATAAGAAGAGTAAGTTCATAGGATCTAATGTACAACATGGTAGCTTATAGTTAGTAATATGGTATGGTATATTTGAAAGTTGTGGAAAATAAATCTTACATTCACACCACACACAAAAAATCACTAACTATTTGAGGAGATGGATGTGTTATCTTCTCAAAATTTAATTATTAATTTTTAATGGAGAAAAAATTGATATATATTAGCTTCAATACAACATAGTGATTTGATATTTCTCTACATATTACAAAATGATTACCGCAATAAATCTAGTTAACTTCCAACACCATACATATGGTATTTGTCTTTTTCTGACTTACTTCATTTAGCGTTAACACTCTCTAACTCTATTCATGTCATTGCAAATGGCAAGATTTTGTTTTTATGACTACTATTCTATTGTGTATATATACCACATCTTCTTTGGTCATTCATCAGTCAATGGACATGGCCTGTTTCCATAATTTTGCTATTGTAAATAATGCTGCTATAAACATATGGATGCATGTATCCCTTCAAATTAGTATTTTTGTATTCTTTGGGTAAATACCTAGTAGTGCAATTGCTGGGTTGTAGGGTAGTTTTATTTTTAAGCTTTTGAGGAACCTCTGCACTGTTTTCCACAGTGGCTACACCAGTTTGCATTCCCAAAAACAGTGCAAGAGGTTCCCCTCTCTCCACATACTCGCTGACTTCTATTGTTTCCTGTGTTGTTAATTTTAACCGTTCTGACAGATGTGAGGTGGTATCTCATTGTAGTTTTCATTTGTATTTCCCTGGTGGTCAGTCATACTGAATATCTTTTCATGTGTCTGTTGGCCATCTTCTTTGGAAAAATGTCTATTCATGTCTTCTGCCCATTTTTTAACTTACTTGTTTTTTGAGTGTTGAGTTGTATCAGTTCTTTATATATTTTGGATAATAATCCTTATCAGATATGTCATTTACAAATATCTTACCCATTACATTGGTTACCTTTTAGTTTTGTTGATTGTTTCCTTTACTGTGAAGAAGCTTTTTTAATTTTATTCAAGTCCCAATAATTTATTTTTGCTTTTGTTTCCTTTGTCTCAGGAGACATATCTAAAAAGGAAGTTGACATTGGCTATGACCAATGTCAAAGAAGTTACTGTCTGTGTTGTCTTCTTGGATGTTTATGGTTTCAGGTCACACATTTAGGACTTTAATCTGTTTTGAATTTATTTATGGTATAGGAAAGGGGTCCAGTTTCATTCTTTTTGCATGTTGCTGTCCAGTTTTCCCAACACCACTTGCTGAAGAAACTGTTTTGTTTTGTTTTGTTTTGTTTTGTTTTCAATTGGATATCTTCCCTGCTTTGTCAAAGATTGATTGACCATAAAGTTGTGGGTTCACTTTTGGGTTTTGTATTCAATTCCATTGATCTATATGTCTATTTTTCTATTTTATACTGTTCAGATCACTACAGCTTTGTGATAAAACTTGAAGCCCTGAATTGTGATGCCTCCAGCTGTGCTTTTCTTTTTCAGGGTTGCTTTGGCTATTTGCGGTCTTTTGTGTCTCCATACAAATTTTAGGATTGTAAGTTCTAGCTCTGTGAAAAATGCTGGTGGTATTTTGATAGGGATTGTATTAAGTGTGTAGATAGCTTTGGATAGTATATACATTTTAACAATATTTGTTAATCCAAAATGTCTTTCCATTTCTTTGGGTCATCTTCAGTTTATTTTATTGGTGTTTTATAGTTTTCAGAGTACAGATCTTTCGCCTCTTTGGTTATGTTTATTCCTAGGTATCTTATTTTTTGTTCTATTGTAAATGGGATTCCTTAATTTCTCTTTCTGCTTCTTCATTATTGGTAAATAGAAATTCAACAGAATGCTATATGTTGATTTTGGATCCTGTGACTTAATTCCTTTATCAATTTGAGCAGTTTTTTGCTGGAGTCTTTCAGTTTTTTTATAGAGTTTCATGTCATCTGCAAATAATGAAAGTTGAACAACTTCTTTGCCAATCTGGATGCCTTTTTGTTGTCTGGTTGCTGAGGCTAAGACTTCCAGTGCTATGTTGAATATTAGTGGTGAGAGCAGACATCCCTGCCTGTTCCTGACTGTAGAGGAAAAGGTCCCTTCATATGTTCTCCATTCACAGTGATATTAGCTATGAGTTTTTCATATATGGCCTGTCTTATGTTGAGGTGTGATCCCTCTAACCCTAGTTTGTTCAGAGTTTTTATCATGAATAGACATTGTATTTTGTCAAATGCTTTTTTTGCATCTATTGAAAGGATCACATGGTTCTTAATCTTTCTTTTATTAATGTGATGTATCGAGTTGATTGCTTTGTGAATATTGAACAATCCTTGCAGCCCAGGAATAAGTCCCACTTGATCATGGTGAATGATATTTTTTAATGTACTTTTGGACTCAGTTTGCTAGCATTTTATTGAGAATTTTTACATCCATGTTCATCAGGGATATTGGATAGTTTTCTTTTTTAGTGGTGTCTTTATCTGGTTTGATATCAGGGTAATGCTGGCTTCATAGGATGAATTTGGAAGTTTCCCTTCCTTTTCTATTTTTTAGAATAAAAAAGAAGTATTAATTCTTTTTTAAATGTTTGGTGGTAGAATTTTCTGTGAAGCCACTTGGCTTTAGACTTTTGTTTTGGGGAGTTTTTGGATTACTGATTCAATTTCTGTGCTGAATATCAGTCTGTTCAAGTTTTCTGTCTTCCTGTTTCAGTTTTGGTAGTTTTTATGTTTCTAGGAATTTATCTGTTTCTTCCAGGTTTTCCAGTTTGTTGGCTTGTAGTCTTTCATAAAATTTTCTTATAATTGTATTTCTGTGGTAATGGTTGTTTTTTTCTATTCTCTTATTTGTTATTTTATTTATTTGGGTCTTTTTTCTTTTGTTAAGTCTGGCTAGTGGCTTATCAATTTTATTAATTAATTTTTCAAAGAAACTATTAATTTTAATTAATTAATTTTTTCAAAGAAGCAGCTCCTTGGCGCTCCTGGGTGGCTCAGTTAGTTAAGTGTTTGGCTCTTGACTTCTGCTCAGATCATAATCTGAGGGTGGAGGGATGGAGCTCAGTATTGGCTCATCAGTGTGGAGTCTGCTTGTCACTCTCCCTTTACTTCTCTGCCAGCTCCCATCCACTTGCTTGATCTCTCTCTCTCTCAAATAAATAAATAAATAAATCTTTTTTTTTTTTTTTAAGTTTCTATATCATTTATTTCTGCTCTCATCTTTACTCTTTCTTCTACTGGCTTTGGCTTCATTTGTTGTTCTTATTTCTGTTTCATCCTTTACGTCTTAGGTTAATTTGTGTATTTGAGACTTTTCTTGCTTCTTGAGGCCTGTATTGCTATAAAAGTCCCTCTAGGACTGGCTTTGCTGCATCCCAAAAGTTTTTAGACTGCTATGTTTTAATTTTTATTTGTTTCCATGTATTTTTAAAAATTTCTTCTTTGATTCCCTGGTGGACCCATTCATTATTTTGTAGTATGTAATTTAACCTCCATGTATTTGTGGTCTTTCCAAATTTTTTTCTTGCGGTTGACTTCCAGTTTCATAGCACTGTAGTCAGAAAAGTTTCATGGTATGATTTCAATGTTTTTTATTTGTTGAGGCCTGATTTGTCACTTAATATGTAATCTATTTTGGAGATTGTTCCATGTACAATTAAAAAGAATGTGTATTCTGCTGTTTTAGGATGGGATGTTCTGAATATATCTGTTGAGTCCGTCTGGTCCAGTGTGTCCTTCAAAGCCACTGTTTCCCTATTTTTCTGTTTGGATGATCTGTTCATTGATGTAAGTGCAGTGTTAAAGTCCTCTTGTATTACTGTATTACCATCAACTAGTTTATTTTTGTTATTAACTGAATATATATTTGAATGCTCCCATGTTGAGTGCCTAAATATTTACAATTATTATATCTCTTGTTGGATTGTCCCCTTTATAATTATATAGTATCACTTGTTACAGTTTTTGTTTTAAAGTCTATTTTGTCTAATATCAGTATTACTACTCTAGCTTTCTTTTGGCATCCATTGTATGATAATACAATACACTCCCTCACTTTCAATCTTCAGGTGTCTTTAGGTCTAAAATAAGTCTCTTATAGGCAGCATAAACATGCATCTTGTTTTTTTAATCCATTCTGTCACCCTTTGTCTTTTTATTGGAGCATTTAGTCCTTTTATATTCAGAGTAATTATTGATAGAAATGTATTTATTGGTATTTTATTACTTGCTTTGTCATTGTTTTTGGAGATTTTCTCTATCCTTTCCTGTGTTTGCCATTTGTAGTCTCTGCTTTCCACTTGAAGAATCCCCTTTAGTATTTCTTGCAGGCCTGGGTTAGTGGTCACAAACTCCTTTAGTTTTTGTGTGAGGAACACTTCCTGTCTCCTACTATTCTGAATGATAGCCTTGCTGGATAGAATATTTTTGGCTGCAGATTTTCCCATTCAGCACTTTGAATATGTCATGTAACTCTTGGGAAGTTTCTGCTAAAAAATCTCTAGCTAGCCTTATGGGGTTTCCTTTGTGTGTACGTTACTGCCTTCTTTTATCTTGCTGCTTTTAAAATGTTTTCTTAATCACTACATTTTTGCAAATTTAATTACAATATGTGTTGATGTTGGCCTGCTTTCACTGATTTTGTTGGGGGTCCTCTATTCCTCCTGTATCTGTAGTCTGTTTCCTTCTTCACATTAGGAAAGTTTTCAGCTGTGACTTCCTCAAATAAATTTCCTGCCCCCTTTTCTCTTTCTCCTTCTTCTGGAACTTCTATAATACAAATATTATTATATTTGATGGAGTCACTGGGTTCCCCACTTTTGTTCTCATATTCCATAATTATTCTTTCTTTTGTTCAGCTTCATTATTTTACATTATTTTGTCTTTTATATCACTTATTCATTCTACTACTTCTTTTAGCCTTGTGTTGTTCATTGCAACCAGACCATTTCTAATCTCAGTTATTGCATTTTTCCTTTCTGACTGATTCTTTTTTTAACTCTTGGGGTAAGAGCCTCCTTGGAGTCTTCCATTCTTTTCTCAAACTAAGTGAGTAGCCTCATGATTGTTGCTTGCTTTAAATGTTCTCCATCAGGTATGTTACTTGTATCTTTCTCACTTAGATCTCTAGCCATGGCCTTATACTGTTCTTTCATTTGGGATAAATTCCTCCATTTTTATATTTTGTCTAAGTCCTTAACTTCTTCTCTGTGTTAGAAAAGCCAGATATGTCTCTTGCTCCTGAAAATAATGACCTTTTAAGGAAGAAGTCATATATAGTGCTCAAGGTCTGGTACTTTAGGGGATGTCTCTGATATGTGCTGCATGTTCTCTACTGTTGTGTTCTGGCTGCTCTATCCTTCAGGCTAATTTTCTGCAGAAGCTCTCCTTGACCTCTGTGGACAGTGTTTTGTCCCTGGCCTGAGTGTGGTGAGTTAACTAATAACTACCTTGATATTTTATTTTCATTTATTTTTATAGTGTTTATTCTGTGCTTAGATATAAAGGAATACACAGATAAGAATACACTTTCTTCCAAGTTGCCCTCATATAATTCAGAAAAAAAATGATGTTTGTGATAGACACACACACACACATATATATGTGAGCATAGAGAAAATGGTAAGACAAAAAGATAATATATGAACAAGTAATGAATCTGGGTATAAGCTATATGAAAATTCCTCCTGGATTTCCTTCAATTTCTCTGTAAATTTGAACTGATGGAAAATTTTTTAAAAAATTAAAATCCTATTATACAAAAAATTTCTACAATAACAAAAGCAACTAACAGAAAAATAAGCAGACTATAAATGGGTAATTCATGGAGAAAATTAAAATAGCTAATAATATTAAAATATGCTTAGTTCTCATTAAATATAAATAACCCTCATTCAAGAAAAAAACATTTTTACTATGCATTTATTTTTATTTTTATTATAAAATATAATTTTATGTTTATATAAATAAATAATATAAATAATGTATAATTTACCATTTAAACCATTTTTAAGTGTATAGTTCAGTGGCACTAACTGCATTCACACTGTGTAGTCATTACCAATGATCTTCAGACTTTCTCATCTTACAAAATTGAAACTCTACCCATTAAGAAATAATTCTCCATTCCCACTTCCCCAGCTCCTGGCAACCATCATTCTACTTACTGTCTCTATGAATTTGATCATATGAGGATACTTCACTCATGTAAGTACAATCATACAGTGTTTCTCCTTTTGTGATTGGCTTACTCCACCTAGCATAATGTCTTCCATATTCATCCATGTTATATGCTATAACATACTGTATCAGATTTTCTTTCCTTTTAAGGCTGAATAATATTCCATCACATACATATGCCATTTTTTTTAGTTCATTCATCACTGTTGGACACTTGAATGACTTCTATCTTTTGGTGGTTGTGAATGATGTTGCTATAAACAAAGATGTTTTAATGTCCCTCCTTTCATTCTTTTGGGCATATATCTGGAATGGGAATTGCTGAATCATATGGTAATGCTTTATTTAATATTTTGAGGAATAAACATACTATTTTCCATAGTAGTTTTATCATTTCACATTCCTACAACTAGTAAGAATCCCAATTTCTTCATATTATCACCAATGTTTATTTTCTTTCCTTTTTTCCTTTTTTGTTTTCATAATAGCCATCCTGGATATGAAGTGATATCTCATTGTTGTTTTGATTTTCATTTCCTTAATGAATAGTGATGTTTACCATATTTTCATGGGCCTATTGGCTATCTGTATCTCTCCTTTGGAGAAAGGTCTGTTAAAGTCCTTTTTTCACTGTTTTATAAAGTTTTTTTGTTTTCATTGTTGAGTCTTTAAGAGCTCTCTATATATTCTGGTTGTTAACTGTTATTCAGATATATGATTTGCAAATATTTTTCTCCCATTCTGTGGATTTCCCTTTTACTTTACTAATCTTGCCTCTTGATGAATAATTTTAAAATTGTGATAAAATCTGTCTTTGTTTGTTTGGCTGCACCTTTGGTGTTGTACCCAACAAATTATTGTCAAGTAAAATGCCTTAGATTTTTCCCTACATTTTTACCCAAGACTTTTATAGTTTAGCACTTAGTTTTAGATCTTTCATCTATTTTGAACTATAAGGTAAGGTATAAGATAGGGATCTCATTTCACTCTTTAGTATGTGGATATCCAGTTTCTCCAGTACCATATGTTTTAAATTCTCCTTTCCCCATTGAATGGTTTTGGTATCCTTGTCAAAAGTCATTTGACCATATATGTGGTGGTTTATTTCTTTGTTCTCTATCCTCTATCCTTATTTTGTATATCTGTCTTTATGCCAGTACCACACTGTTTTGCTTACTGTTGCTTTGTAGTAAGTTTCAAAATAATGAAGTGTGAGTCCTCCAGCTTTGTTATTTTTCAAGATTATTTTGATTATTCAGGATCCTTTAAGATTCCATATGAATTTTAGCATAGAATTTTTTTATTTTTTAAAAAACATTGCTGGGATTTTGATAGGTATCACACTGAATCTGTAGAACACTTTGTATAGTATTGATATCTTAACAATATAAAGTGTTTCGATCTATGAAAAGTCTAGTGCTGGCTATGATGCTGGGATATGAGTCTTCCATGAATTTACTAGCAGAATTATTAACTATGATCATTTGAAAAGTAATTTGGATTTATACATTAAAATAAAAAACATAGATACCTTTAATACATGTTTACATGCTCTATTTTGTAGAAATATAATCACCATGGTGTATATATATATATATATATGTACAGTGAAATTTATTGTACCATTGCCGATAGCAGCAAAAAGTACATTGATAAAAATCTAAATGTAATTCAGTAGAAGAATGGTTGAATAAAATATAGCACATTTACATTATAGAATACCATAAAGCAACTTAAAGGTATGATATAAAAAAGAAATCTATATTACTAATTTATCTATATTGGAGGTAAGTAGGATCCATCCAAATGATTCTATTATGTATAGAACCAGCAAACTTAACATATATAGTTGTGTGTGTGCGTGTGTGTGTGTGGTAACACTTGTTTAAAGAAGGGTGTAGAAAATATACTTGACTCATTGACTCATGGTTGTCTGGGAAAGGGAGTCCATAGGTTTAAGGTGATTGGCAAATAGAAACAATGGAAACACAGTATAAAGTTTTATTTCATTTGTCTTTATATAGCAGTGATTTTTTTTACCTTCATAGATAGGTTTTCTAGTTGTAGAGATTATAGCAGGCAGAGTATTCGTAAATCCAACATGTTTTTTTGAGACAGAATTTTTTGGATGCCCTAAAAAATGAAAATAACATTATTATCTTAGAAATGTCCTGATTTCAACTTTTAAAAATTTATAATAAATCTTAACCCACTTCTAAAGCACAGTTTTCTTAAATTTTAAAAAATAATTTAAAACACCTTTACTAACACACTTATTTTCTCTCTTGTTTTTCCTTGTTGGTCATTTGATATTTATAAACAAAACCAGTAAGAGTGCAAATCCAGAAAAAGAAATAATAGAAATAGTGTATGTAAAAATACCTGAGGAAGAGCTTTCTTTCTTTTCAGTATTACAATAAAAAACTACTTTAACAATTAAATTGATAAATTCTTACATAAAGTTTTTATATAAAACAGAATATCTTTATTTAAAGGTTTATATAACCACAGTGAAAAAACTAATGCTCATGGTTTCTAAACAGACATGTTTAGAAATACTATTGTCATGATATATATGACACTGTTCATATATGAACAGTGTCATATATATATCATATATATATGATATATATGACAGTGTTCATATATATATGAACACTGCTAAAAACAAAATAATGTAATAAAGAAAATATTTTCAATATGTTCAAGAAAAATATGCTAAAATAAAAAGCAGAATGTGGGACATTTAGAAGGTGTTTTCTCAAAGTTACTGGGGAAAATTTACTAAATTAATGTGTTGAATTTCTACAATATATGTCTTACAGGGAAATAAAACATTTTGAATTCTTCCATTTCCTTAAGGCAAGGGTTTGCTTAAGAAATGTTTATGTCATTATTTTTAGATTAAAAGGCTTGATTATTTGATGAAAAATAAAAACATTATGATAGAATCATTTCTATTCCATCCACAAAAAAGATTACTATAACTATTCTCTTATGAATAGAAATTTAGATAGTAGATTATTCAGACTATTTCTTAATTCTTATTCTCTCCCTCTTTTTTGTTTCTTGAGGCAACATTACTGCTTATAATTAACACCCCCATCAAAGAGAAAGATGTAGCTTAGGGGAAAAAAAAACCAAATTGGGGCACCTGGGTGGCTCATTGATTAAGCATCTGCCTTCAGCTTTGGTCACGATCCCAGGGTCCTGGGATCAAGCTCCATGTTGAGCTCCCTGTCCAGCAGGGGAATCTGCTTCTCCTTCTCTCCCTGATTCTGCTCCTGCTTTCTCTTTCTCTCAGTCTCTAATGCACGTGCTCTCTCTCTCTCTGATAAATTAAAAAAAAAAATCTTGAAAGGAAACCCTAAATTGTAGGTAAACTAGGAGTTAAATGAATGGAAAACAGTATTATAGGTGATATGAAGTAGGAGGTGAATCTGACATTGTCTGGCAGTTAGTAGGAAAATGAAGATAGCTTATCTGAACATAAAGAGCATATTATAATTAATTTTTCTAATTTTAGAGAAGACTTACTTGCCCAATCTGCCTTAATTCAGTTAATAGTCAAATTTATTTTATTTCTGAGGGGTGCCTGGGTGGCTCAGTGGGTTAAGCCTCTGCCTTTAGCTCAGGTCATGGTCTCAGAGTCCTGAGATCGAGCCCTGCATCAGACTGTCTGCTCAGCAGGGAACCTGCTTCCCTCTGTCTCTCTGACTGCCTCTCTGCCTACTTGTGATCTCTGTCAAATAAATAAAATCTTTTAAAAAATTTATTTTATTTCTGAATTACACTTCCACAGAATGGGAAAAGGCAACCAATGGGTATAATGGTAAGAGATAAAGATGCAGAGTTAGAAAGACAAACTGGTGAAAGTATTGGTAGTATATATAATTATTTGGGGCTTTAGAAAATATAATAGGCCAAAAAATAATCTACATTAAAAAAAAAAACCTTCAAACTCAGTATCTATGGGAAATACAGTAGGGTAATGATTATATAATGCCTCTGGAACAATGATAAGGAATGGATTCTGTAAATTAGTTCCGAGATATTAATGGATTAGATACCTGGGGAGATAGTAATGAAGGGAAAGGGAAAACATGTTTATTTTCCTTCCAATCTACCCTCATGTTGAGTCTCTGTATTGCAGAGCCTACTTGAGATTGTACAAAAAGGGAATATATAAATCTAAAACAGAGGATTATAAAATGGATTTATCATAATGGTGAGCAAGAATGGAAGGTTGAGTGGGACACCTGGGGGGCTTATTCAGTTAAGCATTTGACTCAAGTCATGATCTCAGGGTCCTCAGATTGAGACCCACATGGGGCTCCCCACTCAGCAGGGAGTCTACTTGAGATTCTTTCCTTTTGCCCCTCCCCTTGCTCAATGTGTATTCTCTTTTTCTCTCTCTCAAATAAACCTTTAGGGGGAAAAAAGGAAGGAAGGAAGGTTGTGAAAAAACATGGAGTTCCAATTTATTGGTGGCAGGGAAGAAGAGCTATGCCAAGGACACTACTCATTCACTAAGAATGCATACATGTTAGGTAAGCTTAATCAGTGTTTATTTTCACTTATGTTTAGCTAAACTGGTTATATGGCTAAGGCTAGTATGATCTAGTTATTTCCACACAATTAAAGCTTTACTAATTTAAAAAATCACATTGTACATTACCTGAAGATTCTTTGTTCAATGAAGGAAGCTGGATGGCTTTATAAATGGCTGACCCAGCCCTAGTGGTTCTACGATTTGCTTTTGGAGGTTCAATCACATGGGGTGAAGTGTACTCATAAGGTTCTTCTAGAAATATTTAGAAAATATGTTAGCTATAAGATGGATTACTTTTGTAACTGATTTTGATACACAGTAAGTTAGCTGCCAATAAAACGGAAATAACTAAAAAATTTTTGAGATGATTAATTTCACTAATAAAGAAATACACATTAAGAAGGATAGTTTTAGAGATCAGAACTAAGTAAAAGAATTCACCAAGACCACCTATTATAAATTCCATTTCTATGAAATATCCAGTGTATGGAAATTTATAGAGACAGAAATTAGATTAGCAGATTATGGCTTGGAGTGTGACGATTTCTCTTTCACACAGTGAAAATATTCTAAAATAAAACATGATGATGAAAGCATAACTCTGTGAATGTACTAAAAAACACTGAATTACACACTGTAAATGAATGAACTGTATGGTATGTGAATTATATATTGATAAAGCTATTAAAATTAACATCTGAGGGGGGCCTGGATGGCTCAGTGGGTTAAGCCTCTGCCTTCGGCTCACGTCATGATCTCAGGGACCTGGGATCGAGCCCCACATTAGGCTCTCTGCTGGGCAGGGAGCCTGCTTCCCCCTCTTTCTCCACCTGCCTCTCTGCCTACTTGTGATCTCTCTCTCTCTGTCAAATAAATAAACAAAATCTTTAAAAAAAAATTGACGTCTGATTTTCTATCGCAAACAATGAAGGCCAGAAGCCAGTGGGATGACATATTAAATGCTGAAAGCAAAAATTCACAACCAAGAATTTAATACCCAGCCAAATTATTATTCAAAAATAATAATAGATAAAACAAAAACCTTCCTAGATAAAAAACAACTAAGACTATTTTTGTTATATTAGGAAAAGTGTCTTAAAAGAAATGCTAAGGAAAATATTTCAGGCTGGTACAAAAATGACATCAGGTAGTAACGCAAAATCTGCATGAAGAAATAAAAAGCATTTTAAAAGTAATTATATCGGTAACTATAAATAACAACATATCTTTTCTAAACTCTTTTCTTTCATTAGCTGATTTAAAAAAAAAAAACACTACCTAAAACCGTACTACTGGGTATGTAATAGAAAATTCAATTTTATTTCTATATATGAACAATGAATAACCCCAAATCTAAGTTAGGGAAACAATTTTATTTTCAATAGCATCAAAAAAGAATAAAATAGGGATGCCTGGGTGACTCATTTGGTTAAGCTGCTGCTTTTGCCTCAGGTCATGATCCCAGGGTCCTGGGATCGAGTCCCGAATCAGGCTCCTTGCTCAGTGGGAATCCTGCTTCTCTCTCTGCCTCTGCCTGCCACCCTGTCTGCTTGTGCACTTTCTCTCTCTCTGACAAATAAATAAATAAAATCTTAAAAAAAAAAGGAATAAAATAGTAGTGAATTTAACAGAGAGGTAAGACTTGTAATGAGAGTTATAAAACACTGTAGAGGGAAATTAAATCCAATATAAATGAATAAGTTCAATGTTCATAAATTAGTACTTATTTATTTGTTTGAAATATAATGACATACCACTGTATTAGTTTTAGTAGATAACTTAATAATTGATATACGTGAGTTCAAGGTTTCCTCTGTCACCATCTCGAACCAGAACTCTTAGAACATTCATATTTTTAAGATAGCAATTCTTTTCAAATTGATGAATAGGTTCAATATAATGCCTATCAGTACTTTAGGAGCATTTTTTTTTTCAGAAATTAGCAACCTGAAACTAAAATTTATATGGAATGCAAAAGACAGTATAGCCAAATGAATAACACTATAGAGACTTCATCTTTCAATTATAAAATTTATTATTAACTTTGTTATCAGATCAATATGGTAATAGCACAGTGATAGAAAAATAGGTCTAAGGAACAGAACTAAGACTTCAGTAGTAAACTTTTCATGATTATAACTAGTTGATTTTCAACTAGTTGCCAAGGCAATTAAATGGAAACAGGATTCTCTTTTCACAAACGGTGCTCTGGCAATTGGATAGACACTTGCAAAAAGATGAACCTGGAACTTTACTTCTCATTGTATACAAAAACTAACTCAAAATAAATTACATACCTAAACGTAATAGTGATACTATAAAACTCTTAGAAAAAAAATAGAAAATTT
The DNA here is from genome assembly GCF_963455335.1 of Martes martes. Taxonomy (NCBI): domain Eukaryota; kingdom Metazoa; phylum Chordata; class Mammalia; order Carnivora; family Mustelidae; genus Martes; species Martes martes. Next base: position 112,603,495 of record NC_137895.1, read on the forward strand.
TGAGATAGTAAGTAGACAATGACTTTTTAGATACAAGTTAAAAGCATGATCCATAAAAGAAAAATTAATATATTGGGCTTCATCAAAATTCAAAACTTTTGACTACCATTAAGAAAGTTACGACAAGCCGGTAGACTGAAAGAAAGTATTTGCAAATCATGTATCCAATAAGAAATCACATCCAGAATATATAAAGAACTCTAAAAATTTTAGAATTTAAAAAACAAAACTTTACAAATGGGCAATTTTAAAGACATTTCACCAAAGAAATACAAAAAAATGGCTAATAAACACATGAAAAGATGCCCAAAATCATTTTTCAGAGGAATGTAAGTAAAAACCACAATGAAATGCCATTTCATATCCAACAGAATGTCTATAATCCAAAGGACAGATACTAGCCAGGTGATGGCAAGGATGGGAAGAAATAAAAGCCTTCATACCTTTGGTATGTGGTAAAATGGCACAGCCCCTTTAGAAAACAGTTTGGCGATTTAAAAAATAAACATAAGTTTACCATACAACACAGCAACTCTATTCTTAGGTATCCACCTAAGAGAAATGAAAATTTAGGTCTTCACAAAGACCAACATGGGAATATTCAGAGCAGCATTCCTTATAGCCAAAAAGTGAAATGAACCCAAATGTCCATCAACCTATGAATGGATAAAGAATATGGGCTATAGCCATACAAGAGACTATTATTCAGCAGTAAAAAGAAATGAAATATGATATATGTTACTATATGGGTGAACCTCAAAACCATGCTTACTGAAGGAAACTACACAGAAAACACCATGTATTATATGATTCCACTCATGTGAAATGTCCAGAAAAAGTAAATTAATAAGAAACAAAAAGCAGATTAGTGGTTGCCTGGGACTGGAAGTGGGAATTAACTAAACTATCATTAGGGATCTTGCATGAATGGTGAAATGCTCTAAAAGTGAATTAAGATGGTCACTGCAGACCTAAGTAAATTTACTAAAATCCTTGACTTATATCTTGACTCACATAATTAAGATGGTGCAAATTTTCTGATATGCAATTTAGGCCCCCCCTGAAGTGTTTTTTTAAAAACTGCTAATCTGTACCTCTCTGAGGGACAAATTTACCAATTAGAGTGTAATGTTTATGCAGTCGTTTGTGTCTTTAGTCTTACAGTATGCACTCAAAGCACTCTTTTCCAGTTACTTCAAGCTGCTCATTTTTCTCTAACTCTCTAACTCTGACTTACAAAATGTAAGTTTGAGGTGTACAATGTGTTGGTTTGTGCACTTACATATTGCAAAATAATTACTACCACAGCATTAGCTAATTCCTCTTTTTTATAGTGAGACTATTTAACACTTAATCTTCTAGCAACTTTCAAGCATATAATACAGTATTGTTAATTATAATCATCATGATGTATGTTAGATTCCCAGAATTTATTCTTCTTCTTCTATTCATATTTCCCCCAACACATAGCTTCTGGTAACCACCATTCTACTCTCTGTTTCTATGAGTTCAGCTTTTTTTTAGATTGCACATATAAGTGAGATCATATTGTATATGTCTTTCTCTGTCTGGCTTGTTTTACTTTAGCATAATTCCTCCAAGGCCCATCCTTGTCTTTTTTTTTTTAATTGTGTTATATTAGTCACCATACAACACCGTGCTGTTGCAAATAACTAGGGTTTCCTTTTTATAGCTGAATAGTATTCCATTATATATATAAAGTTCTATTATGTACATTATAATTTATTTTATATACAGTAATACGTAATTATATTTATATATAGTATAGTTCTAATATTCCATGTATTATAATAAAAGTTATTTTATTTATAGGGTAAATTTTAGATCCCTGCGTTTGAGGGTTTGGTACTAGAAGATTATTATAATCCTTGGGTCGTGTCCTGTTTCCTTGATTTTTCATGTACCTTGGAGTTTTGTGCTGCTGTCTTACATTTAAAGTAGCAGTCACCTCCTCCAGTCTTTACTAACTGCCCTCAGGAAGGACCTGCCTTTCATCAGCCCTACTAGAAATCCTGAGGCTTTCTGGGACCTTGAATGCATATACCTGCTCAATACTTACTGCTCCCTCTTGTGGCAGAGTTCTTAAGCTTGTATATTTTCTCTGGATCCTGCCATCATACCAGGCCAAATGGAGACACCTTCCCTTTTATCTTCTCTAAGGTGGCGGCACAGCTCAAGTTATCGGTTTTCTCTGGCCCACAGAACCTGGCTTGCTTTCTGCAAGTGCTCCCTAGATGTCCACCAAAGCTTGCTGTCCCTAGCACTCTCAGGAGCATGCACAGGGAGCTGGCTACAGAGTTGGGGAGGCGTGGGTGGGATAAGCCTGTTGCTGGGGATGCCCACAAGCCAGGTGCTGGATTCTGCAAGTGAGGCTTTCCCAGCAGCTCATGAGTAGGCTTCCTGATGGAGTCCAAGCACAACAGAAGCTACATCCCTTTAATGCTCTCTGAGAATCATATCTGCCACTCTTTCCTACTCTCATCCCACAATTTAGTACTCTAGATGCCTTGATGGTGTCCTGCATAGCTAGGAAAGCCTGGTACTCACTCTTAACTCCCTCTTTCCCTGCAAAGGGAGACATCATGGGGTGAGAAAGTCTCACTTGGTCCTAGCTGCACCACTTGGGGAACATGTGATGCACACAAAGTCAAATTGTTCCTCTTATCCAATCCAATGTGTCCAAACTCATTCTTTGCTTCAACAAAGTATTGGAACTTCTAATCTGGAAACCTGAACTTGCCTCTTGTCTACGGGTGACTGCCCAAGTCAGTGTTCTCCGGGTGCTCCCTGACTGTGACAAAGAAGGGTTGGAAGCATTCATGAGCTACTAGAGTCCACAGCCAGGATGGAGGTTTGTTTGCCTATTACCCAATGCACAGGTGGGCAAGGTTTTTCCAGGTCCCTCGGTGTGTAATACTAGATCCCACAACTTCTACAAATGCGCTTTCATTCATGAATGGGTGCCAAATTTTTGTTGTTGAGAATGGGGGGAGGGGGAAAAACAAGGGACATCTTATGCTATTGTGATGCTGTTATCAGTTGTTATATATTTGTAGTAGTTCCTTATGTCCCAGTCTGTATTTCATCCTAGGATCTCCCAACATCCTGGTTCATTTCTTTTTTGCATGCATACTTTTATTGAGAAAATTACAGTATAATTAAAATATAATATAACTGAATGATGAAAAAGACAACCTAACCGTAATGGGTAATTTACTGCTAGGTGAGTCTGTTTGTTGTGTTTTTTCTTTGCCACCTTTCTGTAAGGGACTGGGTCCTGTGGGGCCTATCCCTGTATTGCTACTGTATTCTCTGTGTGTGTGTATGTGTGTGTATTGTGCAGGAAGTTACATCATAGGACCTTCCTCTGAAAATGATTATAGATCACAAAATTGTGATCTCTGGCCCTAATGACAAATTTTAATATGAATTTGTGGGGTTCTGGAAAGAGCACATGCATTTTGCATGGGGGGGTATCAAGAATATTTGCAACTAGAGGGAACATGGTGGTAGATTGGTTTCAATAATGGTCTCAATGTATTCTTGACCACTGGTTGTTCATATCCTCGCATACAACTCTGGTCTTGGCTGTATGACTTTAGTAAATGGAACAAAAGTAAACAGATGCAAGCAGAAACTTCAAATGTTTCTACAAGGCTCGTACAATGGGCTCGCTCATATGTTGCTCTTAGAACCTAAGGTTACAACGTGGATATGATTAAGCTAATCAGCTGGATGATGATGAAAGACAAGAGGCCAAGTCACCTCTTGTGTCACTTGAAAAGTTGGTTTTCTCTTAGATCCCAAACCATCCTTCCATAGTTGCTTTGTGAAATTGGATGCAGGACTCTGATAACCACATTTTTGCTTTGCCAGGTAACTCCAAATTAGGGTTAGGCAAATAAGGCATGCTAGAGAGAGATTGCAAGTGTGGAGGAGAAACAAGGGATTTGCTTCCTTCATTTGGCTACCATTGGGCTTCCTGAGAGCTTCATGTCTCTTTTCAGTTTCTGTGAACATCATCCCAGCAATGTTTCTTTATCCTAGGAGCAGAATTTCTTTCCATGACATAAATGGTCTGTAGTTTTCTCAACATTTGCAAAACCAGTTTTATTTAAACCTCACCAGCTGAGACACTAGCAATGTCCCCTCTTCAGAAGTATGTCTGAGACCCCTCCTGAAAAATCAGAGATACTAGCACCAGTCAAGCCGCGTCTTCTACTCAGAGTCTTTATCAGCCGTAGAAGTGGCAACCTCTTCCTAATATTCCTCCATGTTATCTCAGAATTCTATTACACTTTGTTACCCAGTTAACAACTTTATACTTAGTTAATGAGTTTTTACACTTTTGCTCTTTTTTCAGACAACTAGTGAGGTTTTTATCTCTTGATGAGCCCCAAATATATACCCCCGTTGTCCCAAACAACAGCTAGCCAATTGCCAGACATGTGAGTGAAGCCATTGACCAGAAGGTGACCAAAGATGCATATGCTAGCAGCCAAAATCAGTCTACATTCCTAACTCCCAAATCATGAACTCTAAATCCCGAATTACTGTTTTAAGGTAAATAGTTTTGGGGTAGTTATGCAGTAAAAGAACACTAACAAATATGGGAAAAAATTTAAAAATTAATGATTCAATAACTCAGAGGGACATAAATTAATTAAACAAAACACCCACCTGTATAGTTGATGGTTAGGCAGAGAAAAGTATTTTTTCCTCCATAGTTGCTAGAGAACATGTTAATTTTAATGTCATTTTAGGAAAACAATCTAGAAGTATCTTTTAACATTATAAAATTCTCCCAAAGAAATTCAAGCATCAATAAATACGAATGCACGTTCATGGAGACATTTACCAGTGGTAAAAAGCCAAAAAAGTCAATTCTCTTTAACAGAAGAATGATTAAATAAATAATTCTATACTGTGAAATATTATAGTACTAGTAAAGGTATAAATTAAAGCCATTTAATTTTCAGGTTTGCCAGGATTTACCTAAAATATTTCTGAATAAAAAGATGTAAAATGAGTAAAATGAAAAGTTATACCAAACAACCACTATACATACATACACACATACACACACACATCTATTATATATATATATTTTTCTCTTTTTTCTTACCTTGACTGTCAAAGGGTGATAAATTGACCACTTTTGTTGGGAATTTACTCATTGAGATGTTCTTCAGAATTAAATCTTGTTGGTTTGAAAATATATTTTTGTTTTTAAATAAATTCATTCCTAAAATGAAAATGTTTAGAAATTAGATAGAGACGCTGAATATTCATACACTACTCTCCAAACACCATGTACTACTAGTTTTTATTTATATGTTTGTAATGTTTTCTTACCACATTTTATTGAGTGGCCACTTGCTTACTGCTCTAATTTGTATAAATTATTTGATCATTTTCTCTTCCTTGTCTTTATTCTGTGTTCATTGATAGCATCTTCTTTCTTTAGCTTAGTGAGTATACTTACTATGCAAAAACTGCACATATTTAATGCATATATATTTTGATAAGTGTAGACATATGCATATGCCTGCAATACCATCACCACAATCAATAAGCATACCCATCACCTCCAAAAGGCTTCTCTTGTTTTCTTTTTAGGTATATGGTAAGAAAAGTTAGCAAAAATACTCCCCCCTTAATTATTTTTAAGTACATAACACTGTATTTTTAACTATAAGCATGATATTGCACAGAAGATCTCAAGAACTTACTCATCTAGTATAACAATAAGTTTATACCAACTAAACAACTACCCATTAATTTCTTTCTACGCCCAGCCTCTGGAAGCCATGGTGAGTGGCTTCATTCTCTGCTTCTGTGAGTTTGACTGTTTCTAAATTTATTTTTAAGTTTATTTTTATTTTATTTTCTGTTGAAGTATAATTAAGATATAATGTTATATTAGTTTCAGATGTACAATGTCATTCAACAATTCTATACATTACTGAGTACTCATCATGGTAAGTGTACTTTAAATCTCTTTTATCTCTTTTACATCTCATATAAATGGAATTATACAGTATTTGTCCTGTGACTAGCTTATTTCACTTGGCATTAATGTCTTCCAGGTTCATCTACCTTGTCACATATGGAAGGGTTTCCTTCTTTCCAATACTGAATAATAATCCTTGTATGTCTATGCCACATGTTCATTTCATTTTTCCCAGTTTTATTGAAATACAATTGACATATAGCATTGCATAAGTTTAACGTGTACAATGTATTTGATACATGTATGTATTATGAAAGGATTACAATAACAAGTTAAAACCTATATCACCTCACATAACAATCTATTTTGTGCTAAGAATATTGAAGATCTACTCTTCTAGCAACTTTCAAGTATATAATACAGTATTGATTATAGTTATCACACTGTACATTAAATTCCACAATTTGTTCATCTTCTAATTGGAAGTTTATACCCTTTGACCAACAACTCCCCATTTCCTTCACTCTTCAGCCCCTGGTAACCAACACTCTACTCTCTGCTTCTATGAATTCAGCTTTTTTAGATTCCACATATGAGTTAGAGCATACAAATGTCTCACTTATTTTGTTTATATAAAGACCTCAAGCTCCATCCAGGTCATCACAAATGGCAAGATTTCCTTCTTTTTTATACTGAACAATATCCCACTGTATATTTTATACCAAATTTTCTCTATATATTTATCTGTCTGTGGACATTTAGATAGTTCCCATGTCTTGGCTATTGTAAGTAATGCTGTAATGAACACAGAAGTGCATGTATCACTTTGAAAGTGATTTCATTTCTTTTGAATATATACCCAGAAGTGGAATTGCTGCATCACATGGTAGTTCTCTTTCTAATTTTTGAAGGAACATCTATGTTCTTTTCCATAATAGTCACGCCAGCTTTACAATCCCACCAACAACATACAAGGGTTGCCCTTTCCCCACATCCTCACTAATATTGGTTATCACTTGTCTTCTTGATGATGACCATTCTAACAGGTGTGGGATGTTATCTCATTGTAGTTTTGATCTGTATTTCCTTAATTAGTGATGTCAAGCACCTTTCCATTGGCTATTTGTATGTCTTCTTTGAAAAATGTCTATTTACATCCTCTCCATTTATAATAGCACTGTTTTAGTTTTGGGTTTTCTCCTCTTCTTCCCCTCCCCCCCCTTCCTTCTCTCTCTCTCTCTCTCTTTTTTTTTTTTTTTTTTTTTTTTTGCTACTGAGTTGTATGAGTTCCTTACATTGTATATTGACTTATTATGAGATAGATGGTTTGCAAGTATTTTCTCCCATTCCGTAGGTTGCCCTTTCACTTTGTTGATGGTTTCTTTTGCTGAGCAGGAACTTTTTATTTTAGTGTCCCACCTGTTTTTGATTTTGTTGCTTGTGCTTTTGATATAATGTCCAAAATATTATTGCCAAGATCAATATTAAGGAGTTTTTTTCCCCCCTGTTTTCTTCTTGGAGTATTGAGGTTTCAGATCTCACATAAGTTTTTAATCTATTTCAAATTAGTTTTTATTAACCATAGAAGATATGGGCTCAGTTTTATTCTTACAGATTGATACCCAATTTTCTAACATCATTTATTGAAGAGACCATTGTTTCACATTAAGTATTCTTGTTTCCCTTATCAATTATTGTCTATATATGAAGATTTATCCAAGCTCTTGATTCTGTTTCACTGGTATATGTTCTGTTTTTATGCCAGTACTATTCTGTTTTGATTATTATAGCCTTGCAATATAGTTTGAAGACAGGAAGTGTACGTAATGCCTCTAACTTTGTTCTTCTCTCTCAGGATTGCTTTGGCTATTCAGGGTCTTTTGTGTTTCCAAACAAACTTTAAGATTTTTTTTTCTATTTTCAGAAAATTTTTATTAAAATATTGATAGGGATTGCATTGAATCTATAGATGGCTTTGGATAGTATCAACATTTTAAAAACGTTAACTTCCAATCTATATACCTAGGATATCATTCACTTAAGATTCTTCAATTTCTTTCATCAAAATGTTACCGTTTTTAGTGCTTAGATTGTAACCAACCTTTTTAAAATGTATTCCCTAAGTACTCTATTGTTTTGATGTTATTGTGACTGAGACAGTTGTTCTTATTTCTATTTCAGATATTTTATTGTTAGTGTATAGGAATGCAACTGATTTCTGTATGTTGATTTTGTATCCTTTGACTTTACTGCCTTCATTTAGTAGTCCTAAAAGTTTTATGGTAGAATCCTTAGGATTTTCTCTATATAAGATCACATCATTTGCAAACTTCACTTTTTCTTTTTCAATTTGGATGCCTTTTCTTTTTCTTGCTTAATTGCTCTAAGATTTCCAGTACTAAATTGAATAGGAATGATGAGAATGGGCACCTTTATCCTGATCCTTTCAGTCTTTCACCTATAGGCTTGTCATGTATGACCTTTATTTTGTTGAGATATGTTCCTTCTATACCAAATCTATTGCAAGTTTTTATAAGATGGTAAACTTTTTCAACTGCCTTTTCTGTATCTATTGAGATGATCATGTGATTTTTACATCATTTGTTAATGTGGTGTATCACATATAATGACTTATATATGTAGATCCATCGTTGCATCTCAGAGATAAATCTCAATTTGTCACAGAATATTACCATTTTAATGTTCTGTTGAGTTTGTTTTGCTGGAGTTTTGTTGAGGATTTTTGTGTCAATTGTCTTCATGGATATTATTTATCAGGCTTTTAGTTTTCTTTTCTTTAGTGTCCTTAACTGGTTTTGGTATCAGGGTAATGTTAACCTTATAAAATGAGTTTGAGAGAATTCCTTTCTCTTTAATTTTTGGGAAGTGTTTGAGAAGGATTGGCATTAATTATTCTTTAAATTTTTGGCAGAATTGACTAGTGAAATAATCAAAAGTGAAAGTGAGGTACTCAAGTCTCTAGGTCTGAATTTTTCTTTGATGGATGGTTTTTGGCAAATGATTCAATCTCCTTATCATTATTGGTCTGTTCAGATTTTATATTTCTTTACAATTGAGTCTTTGTAGACGATATGTTTCTAGTAATTTTTCCATTTCTTCTAGGTTATCCAATTTTTTAGTTTACAATTACTCCCTGTAATCCTCATAATCTTTGAGTCTCTCTAGTATCATTTGTAATGATAATGACTCAAAAGTCATTTCTGAAGTCATTCAGAAATGACTTTTGAGTCTTTCTTTTTTCTACTTTGTCTTAGCCAAAGTTTTGTCAATTTTATTTACTTTTCTACAAAAAATCTTGGAACATTGAAAAAATAAAATAAAATAAAAATAAACAGTACTTCCTTATCCATTCATCCATTGAAGGGCATCTTGGTTCTTTCCACAGTTTGGCCACTGTGGCCATTGCTGCTATAAACATTGGGGTACAGATGGCCCTTCTTTTCACTACATCTGTATCCTTGGGGTAAATACCCAGTAGTGCAATTGCAGGGTCATAGGGAAGCTCTATTTTTAATTTCTTGAGGAATCTCCACACTGTTCTCCAAAGTGGCTGCACCATATACACTATGGAGTATTATGCCTCCATCAGAAAGGACGAATACCCAACTTTTGTAGCAACATGGACGGGACTGGAAGAGATTATGCTGAGTGAAATAAGTCAAGCAGAGAGAGTCAAGTATCACATGGTTTCACTTACTTGTGGAGCATAACGAACAATATGGAGGACAAGGGTAGATGGAGAGGAGAAGGGAGTTGAGGGAAATTGGAAGGGGAGGTGAACCATGAGAGACTATGGACTCTGAAAAACAACCTGAGGGTTTCAAAGGGGCGGGGCGTGGGAGGTTGGGGGAACCAAGTGATAGGTACTAGGGAGGGCACGGATTGCATGGAGCACTGGGTGTGGTGAAAAAACAATGAATACTGTTACGCTGAAAAGAAATAAAACATTTAAAAAATGGCAAAAAAAAGAGTACTTATTTAACTCCTTAAAAAACCAACTTCTTATCATCATTGATCCTTTTATTATTTTTCTGGTTTTTATTTCTACTCTGTTCTTTACTATTTCCTTATTTGTGCTAACTTTGGGCTTAGTGTTTTCTTCTTTTATACTTCCTTGTAATGAAAAGTTGTTTACTTGGTATCTTTCTTTTTTTGTCACATAGATGTTTACCCCTATAAACTTGCCTCTTAGAATTGCTTTTGCGTCATCCTTAAGTTTCGGTGCATTGTTTCTATTTTCATTTATCCCAAGTTATTTTTTTCATTTACATTTTATTTATTCTTTGACCTATTGGTTGTCTGGGAGTGTGTTGTTTAATTTACATATATTTGTGAATTTTCCTGTTTTCATCCATTTATTGATTTCTAATTTCATACTACTGTAGTTAGAAAAAATACTTGGTAAGATTTTAATCTTCTTAGATATCCTAAAACTTGGTTTATGACCTGTCATATGATCTTTCCTGGAGAATGCTGTGTGTGCATTTGGGAAAGAAAGAGAATATGTATTGTGTTTCTGTTGTATGGAGTGCTCTATATGTCTGTTAGGTCTATTTGGTCTAAAGTATTGTTCAAGTTCAATGTTTCCTCATTGATTTTCTGTCTGGATGATCTATGCCTGGATGATGTTGAAAATGAGGTACTGAAGTTTCCTGCTATTACTGTATTGTTGTCTATTTCTCCCTTCATAACTGTTAGTATTTGCTTCTTACACTTAGGTGTCTGATATTGGGTGCATAAAAATTTATGATTATTACATCCTCCTAATGAATTCATACCTTTATTAATATATAATTCCCTTTTTTGGTGTCTTGTTACACTTCTGAGTTTAAGTCTATTTTGTCTGATATAAGTTAGCTACCTTGCTCTAATTTGGTTTCCACTTGTATGGAATACCTATCCATTTCTTCACTTTGACCCTACATGTGTCCTTGAGTATTAGCTAACCATGTATGAATGGGTTTATTTTTTGGCTCTCAATTCTGTTCATTTGGTGTGTGTGTCTGTTTTTATGCCAGTACCAACTGTTTTGATTACTATATCTTTATAATACAGCTTAAAATAAGGAAGTGTGATGTCTCCAGCTATGTTCTTTTTCAGAATTGCTTTGACTATTAAGGTATTTATGATTCTATATATATTTAAGGGTTGTTTTTTCCCAATTCTGTAAAAAAATGCCATTGGAATCTTGATAGGAATTGCATTGACTCTATAGGTGGCTTTGGGTATTATGGACATTTTGACAATATTAATTCTTCCAATTCATGAATATAGGATAATTTTCCCACTTTTTTTTCCTCTTCAATTTCTTTCATTAATGTTTTATAGTTTTTAGTATAGATACATTTTACCTCCTGGGTTACACTTATTCCTATGTATTTAATTTTTTGATTCTATTGTAAATGGAATTATTTTCTTTATTCCTTTTTCAGATAATTTGTTGTTAGTATATAGAAAAGTTATGGATTTTTGCATGTTAATTTTGCATCCTGTAACTTTATTGAATTCATTGATCTAACATTTTTTTGGTGGAGTTTTTAGCAAAGAATTAGTCTTCCTGTCTGAGTGGAGCAGGAGAACTGGCTTCAGAGGTGGCAATCCTGTGCCCATTTCCCTGGCCAAATAGGGCCACTGGTTTTGCTTTGCCAAAGACCAGTTCTGCCTGTTGTATTCTCTGTTCAAGTGTTTCTGGGCTATAGAGCCTCTAGCTATTCTGTTTAGGCTTTCTGGTTAGGCTGGGCCAGGAGCTGTACTCAGCAGTGGGTGAGGCTATGTGAATGAGCTGCCTGCCAAGGCAGAATGGGCAGGGTAGCCTCAAGCAGCCTCCCTGGTGTTCCCAGTCAGGCTTTCCGGTTGGCACAGCAGTTGGTATGGCTACAATTTAGTTCCCTTGCCTGGGCAAAATAGGGAAGCTGACTCCAAGTCCATCAAGGCTCTTTGTGATCTTGACTCTAGTTAACTTTGTCCCCATAATCTGGCCAAATGGTACCACTGGCTTTGCTCTGCAGATAATCAGCCCTGTCTGCCGTACTCTACTCAACTGGTGTTGGGCCACACAGCTTCCAGGTGTTCTACCAGTTTTCTTGGTCAGTTAGTGCAAGGAGATACACTCAATAGTGAACAATGCTGACTCAGCTCCGCCATCTGAGCAGTAGTAGACCAAGCTCCAGGGCTAGCAAGACTCTTTTTTTCAAAACCCAAATTATACAGACCTGAACCTCACCACATTTCCTGGTGAGATTATGCCACCATCTTGTCTCTGCAGATAAGCAAACCTGCTGGTTGGGACTACTACTTTTGGTACTGCAGGTAGGAACTCAGTCTGTCAAGGTCTGAGTGTTGGTTTTTGCAAGCACTTCCTTCCTTCCCTGTCATAGATTCCCAGTGGTCAAGTCCCATGGGTTACCCCACAGTCCCCATGGTGTGAGACCAAGTGGGGGCTCCCAAGAGATGACACACAATGCTAGAGGAGTCAGATGTCCCACCTAGGTTCTTTTTTCCAACTGAAGACATTGGGGGCTTAGGGGAAATCTCACAGTGTGGCACTCCAATGGGCATGGGGGAGGGGCAATATGGTCAGTGTGTAGCCACTTCTCCTACCTCTCTAATGCAGTCTGTCTTGGTCTCTATGATGTGGAGAGGGGGTGCTTCAGCTTTATCCTAATATTCTAAGATTTTTCTCAAGGGTGTCTGTCCATGAATAGATTTCAGTTTTTCTTCTTGTTTGGGGGAGTACGATCAGGAATGACCTATGTTACAATTTTGGTGTGCCACTCTTCCTCCCACCTTTTATGTTTCTGATGTCATAATTTACCTTTGTTTATTTTGCATATTCATTAACAAATTACTGTAGCTGTAGTTATTTTCATTACTTTTCTCCTTTAATCTTTATGATAGTTAATATGTTATTGTACTGCAGTATTAGAGTATTCTGAATTTAACTATATATTTGTCTTTAGTAGTGTGCTGTATGTTTAAATATCACATGACAATTAGTGTCCTTTCATTTCAGCTTGAAGAACTCCCAGGATTTCTTATAAGGCAGTTCCAGTGGTGATGAACTCACTTAGCCTCTATTTCTTTTTGAGTCTTATTTCATCTTCATTTCTGGTGGACAACTTTGCTTGGTAAAGTATTCTTTTTAGGGAGTTTCTTTCAACACTTGAATCTATCATTCCTCTGTTTTTTGGACTGCAGTGTATTTGCAGAGATTGCTTCTAATGCTTGAGAGGATTCCCATATATGAGATAAATATTTTCCTCTTGCTGCCTTTAAAATTCTGTCTTTGTATTTGATTTTAGACAGTTTTATTATATTACATATTGGCAAATATTATTGTGGATTGAAACTTTGCAGTGATTTCTTAGCTTTTGAACTTGGATATTCAAATATCTCCCCAGATTTGGGAAATTCTCAGGCATTATTTCTTTACATAAGCTCTGCTCTTTTCTTCTTCTGTGATTCCAATCATTCACATATTAGTTAGATTATTGGTGTTCCATAGTTCATATAGTCTTCATTAATTTTTTATTTTCTCTTCTTTGTATAATTTTTTTAAAAAGATTTTATTTATTTATTCGACAGAGAGAGATCACAAGTAGGCAGAGAGGCAGGCAGAGAGAGAGGAGGAAGCAGGCTCCCCGCCAAGGAGAGAGCCCGATGCGGGGCTCGATCCCAGGACCCTGGGATCATGACCTGAGCCGAAGGCAGAGGCTTTAACCCTCTGAGCCACCCAGGCACCCCTCTTCTTTGTATAATTTTAATACTGTCTTCTACTTTACAAATATTTTCTCCTGCTGGATTTGCTATCAACTCTGGAGTTTGTTTGATTCTGCTTTACGATTTCTATCCTTCTGTTAAACTTCTCATTTTGTGTATTCTTTTCTTGCTTCTGTTGATCTGACTTTTTGTGTTTTCTTGTAGCTCAGTGAGCTTCTTTGAAACAGCTGTTTTGAATTCTTTATCAGTTAAATTGCAAATCTCCAATTCTTTGGGGCTATTGGAAAATAATGTATTTCTTGCATGGTATTATGTTTACTTGATTTTTTTATGTTCCTTGATGTTCTCTCTGTTTTCATTGCACTTTAAAAAGTAGTCGCCTCCTCCAGGTTTACTGACTGGTTTCCAGAGAGAAATCTCTTCTTTCAGCCCTGCTAGGAATTCTGATGATTTTTCAGACCATTCAATGGGTATGCCTGCTCTACACTTCGTGCTTTTTGTTTGTTTGTTTTGGTGGCAGAATTCTTTTTTTTTTTTTTTTCCTTAAATTTCTTTTCAGCGTAACAGTGTTTATTGTTTTAGCACCACACCCAGTGCTCCATGCAATATGTGCCCTCCTTAATACCCACCACCTGGCTCCCCCAACCTCCCACCCCCCGCCCCTTCAAAACCCTCAGGTTGTTTTTCAGAGTCCATAGTCTCTCATGGTTCACCTCCCCTTCCAATTTCCCTCAACTCCCTTCTCCTCTCCATCTCCCCATGTCCTCCATGTTATTTGTTATGCTCCACAAATAAGTGAAACCATATGATAATTGACTCTCTCTGCTTGACTTATTTCACTCAGCATAATCTCTTCCAGTCCCATCCATGTTGATAGAAAAGTTGGGTATTCAACCTTTCTGATGGAGGCATAAGACGCCATAGTGTATATGGACCACATCTCCCTTATCCATTCATCCGTTGAAGGGCATCTTGGTTCTTTCCACAGTTTGGTGACCGTGGCCATTGCTGCTATAACCATTGGGGTAGAGATGGCCCTTCTTTTCACTACATCTGTGTCCTTGGGGTAAATACCCAATAGTGCAATTGCAAGGTCATAGGGAAGCTCTATTTTTAATTTCTTGAGGAATCTCCACACTGTTCTCCAAAGTGGCTGCACCAACTTGCATTCCCACCAACAGTGTGAGAGGGTTCCCCTTTCTCCACATCCTCTCCAACACATGTTGTTTCCTGTCTTGGTAATTCTGGCCATTCTAACTGGTGTAAGGTGGTATCTCAATGTGGTTTATTCTCAAGCCTTCTTTCTGTGCTGCCAAGACATGTTGGTTGCTGAGAGCCCCTTTTTGTTTCCCTTATGGCAGTGCTGAGTGCTCAAGTTTATGGTTTCTTCCAGGTCAGTTTTCTGGGGTTGTTTACTGTCTGTCAAAGTTCACTCTTATTGCTGTTGGGAGCATGCAGAGGAAGCCAGCCACAAGGTGGATTTTGTGGGGGTGAAACACATGGAGTATTGGAGGTGCCTGTGGACCAGTTTTGGGGAATCCACAGGTGAAGCGTTTTCAGCAGCTGATGTGTGGGCCTCCAGAGTCCTTTGACACAGTTAGCAGTTACATCCCTTCTACACATTCAGTTCTGAACCTTGGTGGCTGTTATCTCAGCCACTCTTTGACTTTAGGTCATGTGACTTATGACTCAGTTCTCTGGATGAGATAAGAGAAAAATGGGTCTTTTTGGCAGTACTCACTCACATGCTGGGTACTCACTCACATACCTACTTTTTCCCACAGGAGAAATCTTGGGATGAAAAGGGCTCTCTTTGCACTGAAGTATGCTGCCCTGAAGAAGGAGTGGTATAGGTAAAGTCAAACTTCCTTTTACCCTCTACGGTGTATCTAATCTCAGATTTTGTTGTTGTTCCAACAGTGTGCTAGGACTTCTCTGCTGGACTCCTGGATTTCAACAAAGCCTCTGCCATATGTGGATAATCATCAAATTGGTTCTCTTTTTCACAGGGGGTAGATGGTAAAAACAAAACAAAACAAAAACCCACACAAAACTCCTACAATATTGATGTCATCACTGTAATCTTCCTTCTCTCTTGCCAAGTATTTTATAGGAAATGTCACTTACTACTTTTATTTCTCTGATATATCCAATTATGTCAAAGTCCTTTTTAGAAATCTTTCTCCCTTCTCACTGAGAAAGGTTCTTCTTTTGTAGCATTTTGATGCAGTAGTATTTTTAGTATTTGCAAATGTAAATGTACATTTTCCTCTTCCTAGGTAAATTAGAATAATTAGCAGCAAAGCCCTCACTATTTTTTTACCTGATATGGATGGTGGCATACACAGTTTTTGTCTGTAAGACAGAGTTTTTTATTCTCAGTATCTTCCTTAATTTTCCTTATCCAAATCCTGTTTTAGTTGAACCAGAATATTCATTTCTGTATTTGACTTATGCTCTACATTTAGAAGGATGCATTTATAAAGATACCTTTGATAATTAGAGCTATATACATAAACCACTGTTTCCCCCCTCACCAATTTGTTTATCAATTTTTTTAAAACCCTATTGATTTTAAAAGTAATGTGCTATTGCAGAACACTTTCATTAAAACAAATAATTATAAGCCTCATATTATTTAATCATTGGCTAAAGAATAAACTGAAGCCATACGCTGAGAGGCTTAGTAAGAGACTGTAATTGAGAAAATAAAATGCTGTTGACAGGATTTATTTCAGAAGCCATAATTCCAAGCTAGTATTTCACGTTTGTCAAATATAAGTAAAAGCTGGGGAGGATTTTTAAGTCATTAAAGATAAAATCCTTAATGTATGTTAAGGTAATGGCCCTATACTGTCAAATTTATGTTTATCCTTCACCATGTTTTCATGAAAGTATCAAGACTAAATTATTTGAATGAAAGTATTTTGGCATATCTTGGTATTAAAAATTGAATATAATTTTGAAAGCAGGTGGTACAGAAGACTAGCTACCTCAGATGAACTTTCTAACTAAAATGCTAGATTAAAAAGAATGTATTTTAAAAAGTATTGCTGAGATGACATAAAAATATGCTCAGGAAAACCAAAAGAAGTAAAAACATTTAACTTGCAGATTCCTGCTAAAAATAGGGTGTGTGTGTGTGTGTGTGTGTGTGTGTGTGTATGGTGTACCTATTTTTGTAAAATTAACTGACCTATAAGAATAATGCAGGAAGTTGGGGAGAATACAAGAGGTAATTTTTCCACAATAAAAGAAAATAAAAAAGAGGGCACAATCAAGTATTTCAGGAAATACATTATGTATGGCTTATAATGGCATACATAAGAACTGAGAAAAATGGAATGAGATTATAACAGATTATAAAAATGGAATGAGATTACAATAGCACAGAATGGAAACCATTAGAATTTTATATTTTTTGTATTAGTGTTACATATTTTCTGAAAGCTTAAAATATTTAATAAAAAGTAAAATGAAAAAGCATACTACAAAAAGTATTCTAGATAATTAGGTACTTATTATTTTACGTTGCTATATCTTTTACCTTGATTGTCAAAAGATGAAAAACTGATTCTGTTTGTTGAGACTTTCTGTGGTGTGATGTCACTGGTAAAAAAATCTTCTTTATGTCGTGGGGACATATAACTGTCTTTAAATAAATTCACATCTAAAGCACAATTTTAAAAAAATTCACAAAGACATTATGACCATTTAAATAATAGCCCCCAGTCTCCATGTATTAGTCTTTATTTCTCCATTTGTAATCTTTTCATGTTTGAGTGGTCACCTGTCTATGATTCTAATTTCTATAAAATTCTTCATTTTCTCTCCTTTTTACTGTATTCTTAGATAACATCTTCCTTAATCTTGACCTTTAATCAAACCCATTTTATCTTAAATGTGAGTATTAATTTCTGTATATGATCTATAATCTCCTTTCAACTCTTTTCCTTGTAAAAATTTCTCTTAAATTTTGTTTAGAAAATTTGTAAATTATGGGACGCCTGGGTGGCTCGGTTGGTTAGGCAGCTGCCTTCGGCTCAGGTCATGATCCCAGCATCCTGGGATCGAGTCCCACATCGGGCTCCTTGCTCGGCGGGGAGCCTGCTTCTCCCTCTGCCTCTGCCTGCCACTCTGTCTGCCTGTGCTCACTCGCTTTCTCTCTAACAAATAAATAAATTTAAAAAAAAAAAGAAAATTTGTAAATTAACAATAAATAAGCACACATTATGTAACTAAAATAATTTTGTTCTTAAAGGACACGGTATTTTAAACTGACTAAATGTAGATGAGAATACTTCATCAGGAACACTGAAGCAAACAGTAATTCAAAGTACCTAAACAAACAGTCTGAAGATTAAAGATGGAAAACACAAAATAAATTAACTGCTTGATTCAATTACATTTTTTTTTAAGATTTTATTTATTTATTTGACAGACGGAGATTGCAGAGAAGCAGGCAGAGAGAGGAGGAAGCAGGCTCCCTGCTGAGCAGAGAGCCCAAGGTGGGGCTCGATCCCAGGACTCTGGGATCATGACCTGAGCCGAAGGCAGAGGCTTTAACCCATTGAGCCACCCAGGCGCCCCTGAACAATTTCATTTTTATACCACCTTAGTTATAAGCTCTTTGAGTAAATAATTTTTATTTGATTCATTTTTTAAAATTTTATTTTAATTCCAGTTCACATAACTGACTGACACTAACAGTGTTAGTTTCAGGTGTACAATATAGTAATTTAACAATTCCATATAACACACTGTGTTCATCATTACAAGTACACTCCTTAATCCCCATCACCTATTTCTCCCATCCTCTTACCCTACTCCCCCTCTCATAACCATCAGTTTATTCTCTAGAGTTAAGAGTCTGTTACTTGATTTGTCTCTCTCTTTCTCCTTTTTTTCCCATTGCTCATTTGTTTCTTGAATTCCAGATGAGTGAAATCATATGGTATTTTGTCTTTTTCCAACCTTTTTCACTTAGAATTATACTCTCTAGTTCCATCCATGTTGTACAAAATGGAACTAAAAATGGATTAAAGACTTAAATGTGAGACTTGAAACCATAAAAATCCTAGAAGAGAGCTTAGAAAATAATGTCTCTGACATTGGATGAGGCAACATTTTTCTAGATATGTCTCCTGAAGCAAAGAAGAGCAAAACAAACTATTCATAATACACCAAAATGAAAAGCTTCTGCACAGTGAAGGAAACAATCAACAAAATTAAAGGTAACCTACTAAACAGGAGAAGATATTTGATTATTTTTAGCTACTTCTTTTTTCAGGAATAGAATTTTGATATAATTAAATAAATAAAGCATTCATAAGCAAAGCTTCAGAAATCTTGCCTTAATCTTAAATTTCACTAAGAACACCTATTTTGTTGCTTTTATGTGAGGATTCAGCTATTTCCGAATTCTAGATTTCAGCATCGTTTCTGCAAAAATTCATGACTATGGTATTTCTTGCACCTAAGAGGAATGTATTGATCACCTGGGTGGCTCAGGTGGTTCAGTGTCTGACTCTTGATTTCAGCTCTGGTCATGATTTCAGGGTTGTTGGAGTGAGGTCCCCTCTCCCACATTGGGCTCTACACTGAGCATGGAACCTGTTTAAGATTCTCTCTCCCTCTATCCCTTCTCCCCTCACATGTACACATGTGCATGAACACTCTCCCTCTCTCTCTAAAAAAAGAGAGAGAGAGAGAGAAATGTATCTAACATTGTTACTCCAGGATCAGAAGCTGTAGTGTTGTCTGTGAATTATATAACACAGCTACATAACTACCCTAGTAGAGATGTAAATCCACATGCCAACTTTATATACAGGGATATGGTAACCAATGAAATAACTGTTATAATGTTCTTCTAAAACTCATCAACTAGCCTTTTTCACTTTTTCAAATTTAAAGCAACTTTCCTTTCTAAGCCAGAAATAGAAAGTGAGTAGAAGAGTAGTAAGAAATATTATACCAAGTATTTTCCAAGGTCACTAGAGCACTGTATTTTATGGCTTACTTTGTAAATATGTTTTAAAACTAATAATATCTAGCTAATGTTCTATTGATAGTAAATACTAGAGTTTACTTAATTATAAGAGGAAATTCATGGAGATTTTTACCCATATAATAACAAATAATTACTGTTGTCATTAAAGATCCATACCTAATTAAATCCCCAAAATGACATAAACCATAAATATTAGACTTAAAAAATACTTGTTCTTACCAGGGTGACTTTTAAGTTGTGTCTTGATTTCACCAATTATTTTTTCTCCTCCAGCAGTATATGTCAACTGTTCTACATCAGTCTCTATAGACAAAAAAAAAAAAAAAAAAAAAAAATCCAAACACTTTATAAGGTATGCATTAATGTGTGGTTGTGTATGTGTGTGTGTCTGTGTGTAGTACAAACTTGATCAGCATATATTCTTATAGAAAAAGAGAAAAATGCAATGTCTGAATTGCACAATAATAAATGTCATAGAATCTGAAGGGGTCTTAGCAATCATATAAACCTCATTATAATGAGCCTCAGAGGGGCACCTGGGTGGCTCAGTCAGTTAAGCATCTGCCTTTGACTCAGGTCATGGTCCCAGGTTCCTGGGATTGAGCCCCGCATCAGGCTCCCTCCTCAGCAGGGAGCCTGCTTCTCCCTTTCTCACCCCCCTGCTTGTGTTCCTTCTCTTGCTGTGTCTCCCTCTGTCAGATAAATAAAGTCTTTAAAAAAAAATAAGGCTCAGAAATGTTTAGGGATTTGATCAAGAAAACATATCAAGATGATGACAAAACTGATGCACAAACTGACACCCCCTAATTCCTTAACCAGTGCTTTTTTACTAACAAAATGTTAGTAACTTGGAAGTTATATTGACATAAATTTTTCAAGATGATTTACATTTTTTACAAAATTTATGTTAATAATGTAACTTCCAAGTTTATGCTAAAAGAATATTCATACTGTAGGATATACAACTGAGATGGAACATAACATTTTTGTTCATAGTTCAAGTTATAAACCATAGTCCTATATCAGGAAAAGTTACTATGAGGCAGAAATTTTGACTCTCTCGACTATTTTATGCTATTTTAAGGTTATATGTAAATCAAGTAGGCATCAGTGATGTAGAATCTAGTAAGATATTCTGTGGTCTAAAAAGAAAGTGCCTATCAGTTCCCTTTATGTGTATACCTTGTAGTTGGGGAAAGGAATATGAATGAATTTGCCATAGTACCAGTATTGTGATTGCATACCATTTTATTTGAGTTTTTATGTGATTTTAACATTTGCTGGATTTAGAAACTATTAATGAGGTCAAAAAAGAGGAAAAACACACGAAAGGTATTAAAAAGGATTTTACATCAAATCAAAAAGAAGATAATTAGGATTTGTGACTTGGGCCAAATAATGAAACTAACATTTTGTGAATGAAAGTTGGTTATTGGAGAGTGCGTATTAGAGACTGGAAACCTGTCATGAACCTGAATCCATAAGATGGATCTTGCTTTGCTGTACTCGCTGAGACTATGAATAACTGGTAAAGGTTGTACTATGACTTCTGGACCCCAAATATATATTCACCACAACCTAAGAAGAGGTGGGAACGAGCCTGGGTATCTCACCAAAAAGAACCACAAAAAATAAGTTTGGATGCAACAACTTTCAATAAGCACATAATGACATTTTGTTAAAGCAAAATGATATAGAGAAATGCAAAGTGGGGTTGTTAGAAGATATATTTGAGGCTCTCTGGTTGTGTCTGCAATTGACGTAAGTAAGACTGAATGGTTCATTTGGAATGAGTGTGAGGAGATTCTTAAATGAGCAAGGAGACATCGAGAACATTTCACAGCAGATAGGTTTAAAAACTGAGGGGGAAAGGAATGTCCTAGAGAAATTTATAACCTAGCTAAGAATTGGTTTCTGAGATGCCCTTCAACAGGTAAATAGATAAAGAAAATGTGGTACATATATACAATGGAATATTTTTCAGCTATCAGAAAGGATGAATACCCACCATTCACATCAACATGGATGGAACTGGAGGGGATTATGTTAAGTGTAGTAAGTCAATCAGAGAAAGACAATTATCATATGGTTTCACTCATATGTGGAACATAAGCAGTATCATGGAGGACCATAGAGGAAAGGAGGGAAATCTGAAGGGGAAGATATGAGACAGGGAGACAAACCATGAGAGACTATGGGCTCTAGGAAACAAACTGAGGGTTTCAGAGGGGAGGGGGAGGAGGTAAGGGTGTAAAACAAGGTGATGAGCATTAAGAAGAGCATGTGTTGTGATGAGCACTGAGTTTTATATGCAACTAACGAATCACTGAACACTACATCAAAAACTAATGATGTGCTATACAATGGCTAACTGAACATAATAGAAAAAAAAGTCTCCTCCTTCACAACACCCTCTTCCACCAGGACAAGAGGTAGCAGTATAAACTATGAACTATATGACAAAACTAAAGATTTCTACTTCACCAGAGATATAAATTTGTTTGATATTTCAATCATACAGAGAGAATTAGTAACTAATGAAATTACTATCTTCTAAATTCCTTGACTTATGCATTTCATAAACTAGAATTTCTGCTTTGCAAATACAAAGCAACTATCCTATGTAGCCTGAAAAAAGAAAGGGAGTAGAACAGCTTTTGAAA
The DNA here is from genome assembly GCF_963455335.1 of Martes martes. Taxonomy (NCBI): domain Eukaryota; kingdom Metazoa; phylum Chordata; class Mammalia; order Carnivora; family Mustelidae; genus Martes; species Martes martes. Next base: position 112,625,885 of record NC_137895.1, read on the forward strand.
TGCTTCCATCAAGCATATTCCAAGCTCAATTTCGTATCGGGTTTTTTAAGGATCACATTTTAATGGATGGGTTCTAAAACCTGTAACAGGTGACTAATTGTCCGTTTATAGTAACTGCTAGAATTCCACTAACTATAGGAGGGACTTTACAAAGATGTTTTAAAATGTAATAATAGCACATAGATTCTATAGTCTTTAAAGATCCAAGTTTAAACTCCAGAAGAAATAAATAACCCTTAAATAGACTTGAAATAGTTTTGTTCTTACCAGCATGACTCTTTGACTGTGTCTTGATCTCCTTCTTTAGCATACCTCTTCCCATAGCACCTGGGAGGGGCTCCGCATCAATCTCTATAGAAATAAACAGTTTCAAAACACTTCTGTAAGGTAAATGTTAACACGTGTGTTTGTATGTCTAGTGTCCTTCTATTTGACATTTCTTATTATAGGAGGAGAATTATAATGAAATGTCTGGGTTGTAGAAACATAATAACTTACAATCTGAAGAGCTGTTAGTAAACAGGTAAACCTCATTATACTGAAGCCTCGAGATGTTTAGTGATTTGACAAAGGTCACATATCTGGGTAATGACCAAATTGATGCACAGACTGTTGTTTTTTCTAGGGCTTTAACCAGAAAACATACAGTCTTGCAAATTTAAATCACCTCAAAGCATTTAACTTAATAGTGTGACTTCCATGTACATTTAAAAAACACATTCATATGGTAGGGATATGCCTGGTGAGGGAGGACTTAACAGTTTTTTCCCAGGTCAGTTTACAAACTATGGTTAGTGGAATCACAGATATTACTGTGAGGCAGAAATTCTTTGACTTGTCCAGGAGTATTAGGTTATATCACTTTAAATCAAGTAGGCATTAGTGATGGAAAAGAATAACAAATAATACACAGAATGAGATAAAGTGCTCTCTCAAGGTCATGTTAGCATGTACACCTTCTAGCTGGGGAGGAGGAAATGGGTAATATGCAATAATGTGAGTATTGGCATTGCATCCCTTTCTATTTGAGTTTTACATGATTTTTAACCTTATTCTGGATGTGGTAACTACTGTGTAGTTCAACGACAGAAAAAAAATAAATAAAAAGAAAGTCATCTAAAAGAATTTCACATTGCAAAAGAAATGACTAGAATTAGTGACTCTGGGTTACTTATTGGATAAAGTAACAATAGCCAAACTATGGAAAGAGGCTAGATGTCCATCAACAGATGAATGGATAAAGAAGATGTGTATATATACACAATGGCATAGTATGCAGCCATCAAAAACTGAAGTCTTGCCATTTGCAATGACGTGGATGGAACTAGAGGGTATAAGTCAGTAAGTCAATCAGAGAAAGACAGTTATCATATGACCTCTCTGATATGGGGAATTTGAGAGGCAGGGTGGGGGGTCATGGGAAAAAGGAGGAAAATGAAATAAGATGGTACTGGGAAGGGAGGCAAACTGAGATTCTTAATATCGGGAAACAGGCTGAGGGTTGCTGGGGGAGGGGAGTGGAAAGGATGGGGTGGCTGGGTGATGGACACTGAAGAGGGTATGTGCCATGGTTAATGCTGTGAACTGTGTAAGACTGATTATTTACAGACCTGTACCCCTGAAACAAATAATACATTAAATGTTAATAAAAAATAAGTAATGACATTTATGAAAGTAATATGAGCTATAGCAACACATAAGTGGAAAACATTAGCAGACATGTTCTAGCTTTCTGGTTTTTCTCCAACAGATATAATTAGAAGAACTGAGTCACATGAATTGAGAAAGCAAGGGATTCTTATATAAGGGGGGAAGCAATGGCAATAGCACTTGAGTGTAGATTGGGTTAAGTACTAGGAGCATATAAGGTATGTGTTTAATATAGGTTGAGTCACAATTTTCCTCCTTTACAATATCCTCCCATTGCTTTAAGTCTTTTAAAAGTATCCTATATTGCTTGGAGTTCTCAGAGTTATTTTTTTAATATAGCATATTATACATATAGTGTACAATTTGCCCATTATAAATGTTTAAGCAGTCGTTAATAGTATGTTTATAGAAATGTGTAACAGTCACCACAAATATAGATATACTGAAAATTTATACTCATCAAATTCCAGTGGGACTTAGAAACGTTACATCATATTTTGGATATAGAGTTTTGTATAGTATTCTGAAGATCTGCTCTCTTTATATATAGATAGATAGATAGGTAGATAGATTCATATCTATCTATCTATCCATTCATTAACTATAATTGTTTCATTATAAAAGTTTGTGCCCTATAGAGAAACTGAAAGAAAAGCAAATATGTATAGGTAGTGTTTGGTATATTACTCATTTTATTTATAACATCTCATTCTCTTTCAGCAATTATTTTAAATCATATTATCTGCTCTAATTTTTCTGCTCTCATTGCAGCATTTCAGTACTTTAAGTTTGTTCATTCTTTCTTCTGACAGTATAAATCTACTGAGAACTTCTAGTGAATTTTAAAATTTCAGTTACTGTATTTTTCGACTGGTGAATTTCCATATTGTTCTTTTCAAAATAATACCTTTCCCATTATACTTATTCCTGAGGGGTAAAGTCCTTGGACATGCCCATAGTCACCTTTGGATGGCAGTGTTTTTAACTTGGTTGTCTTTATACCTTTCCTTTATATATCCGTTAAGCTGTTTGCCTCTTTGTAATCACACTAGAATTCAATGGGCAGTGTGTCTATCACTTTTACACCATTAAAGGCAGCAGTATAATCTCTGAACTATATAACACAACTAATGTACTCTACTACAGCTGAGATACCATAATATACCTGATATTTCCATCAAATAGAAGGAAATTGTAACCAATGAATCAGTTATCCTAAATTCCTCTTGCTACTATTATGTTCATGAATTAGCCTTTCTCCTTTGGCAAATTGAAAGAATGTTCTCTCCAAGCCAAAAATAGAAAACGAATAGAATAGCATTAGACATACTTTCACCAACCATAATCGAAAGTCACTATAGGGGCACCTGGGTGGCTCAGTAGGTTAAAGCCTCTGCCTTCAGCTCAGGTCATGATCCCAGGGTCCTGGGATCTGGGTCCTGAGCCCCACATCAGGCTCTTTGCTCAGTAGGGAGCCTGCTTCCTCCTTTCTCTCTGCCTGCCTCTCTGCCTACTTGTGATCTCTGTCTGTCAAATAAATAAATAAAATCTTAGAAAAAAAAAAGTCACTATAGCATTTAATTTTTTATGGTTTAATTTCTAAAAGAACGAGTTCTAAAACTCATAATATCTAGCTAAATTTTTATTTCTAGTAAATACCAGAATATAATGAATTATGAGAATATTCATGAAGATTTTACCTGTATAACATATAGCTACTCTTGTCGTTTAGACCCAACCTTCATTACACTCCAAAGAAGGTAAACAAACCAGAAATATTAGACTTGCAAAACTCTTGTTCTTACCAGGGAGATTCTTTGATTGTATCTTCATTTCCTTCAGCAATATACTTGTTCCATTAACACCTTTCAAGTGTTCTACATTAGTTTCTATAGAAATAAACATATGAAAATACTTCTTCATAAGGTAACCTAATGTGTGTATGCAGCACTAATTTAACCAGCCTTGTTATTAATCAATAAGCATTCTAATAAAATATTTGTATTACAGAATCAGCAAACTTTATTATTGGATATTAGCAATCATTAAACCTCCATATATTGAGGCTTAGAGATGTTAATGGTTTGATCAAGACTGTTTATGTCCAGATAATGATAAAAACTGATGCACAAACTCACACCTCATAATCCTTTAACCAGTGCTTCTTCCATACAATGCTATGTCTTATGCTAAATTAAAATATCCTGGAAACTTTATGATAATAATACAACTTTTGAGTTTACATTAAAATCATAACCATACTGTAAGGATATACCTAGTGATGTGGAAAATGAAGTTTTTCTTTCCCACGGGTTACATTGCAAATCATGGTCTCCATTGCTACAGAAAATTACCAGGGAGCAGAAATTCTTTGACTAGTCCAAGAATATTTTATGCCATTTTTATGCTATTTAGTTGTAAAAAACAAAAACAAAAACAAAACAAAAAACAGGTATCAGTAAATGGGAAAGAATAGCAAGACATTTTGTGGATTGAGAAAAATCAGTGCTTTCCCAGGTCTCTTTGTCATGTAGACATTGTATCTTGGGAGGAGGAAATGGTTAAATTTGTTGAAGTACTATGATTGAGATTTCGTCTCATTTCATTTGAGTTTTTATGTGATTTGAAATTTTTACCTGATTTAAAATTTTCAACTAGATCCCATTATAGGAAAAATATATGAACAGGGTTGAAGGAGAGTTTATACTGAAAAAGAAATGCTCACCTAAGGTCAACCACTGGCTCTAAAAGTTTTGTGGTCAAGTTGGTTCTAACAGCACATACCTAAGTTTGGAAACATGTTATGAAATAGTCACTCAGACGTGGAAGTCTTTCTTTGGAAAAATGCTGAGTTAATAAATTGTAAAGATCACACTATGAAAGAAGTTGCTGTAGTGGTGTTGAAGAGGTTACTACCTATGTTCTCCTCTAGGACTTTGAGGGATTCCTGTCTCAAACTGAGGTGTTTCATCCATTTAGAGTTTATCTTTGTATATGGTGTAAGCGAATGGTTGAGTTCCACTCTTTTGTATACAGCTGTCCAATTTTCCCAGCACCATTTACTGAAGAGACTCTTTTTTCCACTGGATATTTTTTCCTGCTTTGTCAAAGATTAGTTGATCATAGGTTTGAGGGTCCATATCTGTGTTCTCTATTCTGTTCCATTGATCTATGTGTCTGTTTTTGTGCCAATACCATGCTGTCTTGGTGGTCACAACATTGTAATGTAGCTTGAAATCAGGCAACATGATTTATGTGCATTGATTTTGTATCCTGCCACATTACTGAATTGCTGTATGAGTTCTAGTAATTTTGGGGTTGGGTCTTTTGGGTTTCCCACATAAAGTATCATGTCATTTGTGAAGAGAGAGAATTTGACTTCTTCTTTGCCAATTTGGACACATTTTATGTCTTTTTATTGTCTGATAGCTGTTGCTAGGACTTCTAGTACTATGTTGAACACTAGTGGTGAGAGTGGGCATCCTTGTCATGTTCCTGATTTTAAGGGAAAGGCTCTCAGCTTTTCCCCATTGAGAATGATATTCGCTGTGGGCTTTTCATAGATGGTTTTTATGAAATTGAGGCATGTTCCCTCCATCTTTACATTCTGAAGAGTTTTAATCAGGAAAGGATGCTGTATTTTGTCAAATGCTTTTTCTGAATCAATTGAGAGGACGATTTGGTTCTTATTTCTCCTCTTATTAATATGTTCTATTGCATTGATTGATTTGCGAGTGTTGAACCACCCTTGCATTCCAGGGATAAAATGAACTGTTGGGACTTCATCAAGATAAAAAGCTTCTGCCCAACAAAAGAAACAGTCAACAAAACAAAGAGGCAACCCATGGAATGGGAGAAGATATTTGCAAATGACACTACAGATAAAGGCTGATATCCAAGGTCTATAAAGAACTTCTCAAACTCAACATCCAAAATACAAATAAGTCAAAAAATGGGCAGAAGACATGAATAGACACTTCTCTAAACATAAAAATGGCTATTAGACACATGAAAAAATGTTCATCATCACTAGCTATCAGAGAAATTCAAATCAAAACTACACTGAAAAAATATCCAGTAGAAAATAGACAGTCTCTTCAATAAATGGTGCTGGGAAAATTTAGACAGCTATATATAGAAGAATGAAACTTGACCATTCTCTTACACCATACACAAATATAAACTTGAAATGGATAAAAGACCTGAACATGAGGCAGGAATTTCTCAAAATCTTAGAGGAGAACATAAGCAGTAACCTCTTCAACATCGGCCACAGCAACTTCTCTCAAGACATGTCTCCAAAGGCAATGGAAACAAAAGTGAAAATGAACTTTTGGGACTTCATCAAGATCAAAAGCTTCTGCATAGCAAAGGAAACAGGCAACAAAACAAAGAGGCAACCCACAGAATGGGAGAAGGTATTCACAAATGGTACCACAGACAAAGGGCTGATATCCAAGATCTATAAAGAACTCCTCAAACTCAACACACACAAGACAGATAATCATGTCCAAAAAATGGGCAGAAGACATGAACAGACACTTCTCCAATGAAGACATACAAATGGCTAACAGACACATGAAAAAATGCTCATCATCGTTAACCATCAGGGAGATTCAAATCAAAACCTCATTGAGATACCACCTTACACCAGTTAGAATGGCCAAAATTAACAAGACAGGAAACAATGTGTGTTGGAGAGGATGTGGAGAAAGGGGAACCCTCTTACACTGTTGGTGGGAATGCAAGTTGGTACAGCCACTTTGGAAAACAGTGTGGAGATTCCTTAAGAAATTAAAAATTGAGCTTCCCTATGACCCTGCAATTGCACTACTGGGTATTTACCCCAAAGATACAGATGTAGTGAAAAGAAGGATCATATGTACCCCAATGTATTATGGAGGACACGTATTGCATGGAGCACTGGGTGTGGTACACAAACAATGAATTCTGGAACACTGAAAAGAAATTTTAAAAATAAATAAAAAATATTTTTAAAAGAATAAAAAAAAATGCCACCAGCGTTTTTCACAGAGCTAGAACAAGCAACCCTAAAATTTGTATGGAACCACAAAAGAACCTGAATAGTCAAAGCAATCCTGAAAAATCAAAGCGAAGTTGGAGGCAAAATTCTGGAATTCAAGCTATATTACAAAGCTGTCTTGACAGTAAGGTGCTGGCCCAGAAACAGACACATAGATCAATGGAACAGAACAGAAAGCCCAGAAGTGGACCTACAACTATATGGTCAACTAATCTCTGAGAAAGCTGGAATGAATATCCAATGGAAAAAAGACAGTCTCTTTAACAAATAGTATTAGGAAAAATAAGCAGCAATATGCAAAAGAATGAAATTGGACCACTTTCTTACACCATAACCAAAAATAAATTCAAACTGGATGAAAGACATAAATGTGTGACAGAAAACCTTCGAAATCCTAGAGAAGAACACAGGCAGTAATCTCAGCCATAACAACTCCTTACTAGATACATCTCTGGAGGCAAGTGAAACAAAGTAAACATGAACTATTGGGATATTTATCTTTATCAAGATAAAAATCTTCTGCACATTGAAAGAAACAATCAACAAAACTAAAAGGCAACCTATGGAATGGGAGAAGGCATTTGCAAATGACATACATGATAAAGAGTTAGTATCCAAAATAAATAAAGACCTTTAAAACTCAACACCTAAAAAATTAAAATCCAGTTAAAAAATGGGCAGAACACATCAATAGACACTTTTCAAGAGAAGTCATCAAGATGGCGAGCAGACACATGAAAAGATGCTCAACATCACTCATCATCAGGGAAATACAAGTCAAAATCACAATGAGACACCACTTCACACCCATCAGAATGGCTACAATTAACAACACAAGAAACAACAGGTGTTGGTGAGGATGCAGAGAAAGGGGAACCTCTTTCCTCCTGTTGGTGAGAATGCAAACTGATATACCACTCTGGAAAACAGTATGGAAGTCCCTCAAAAAGTTAAAAAATAGAACTACTCTATGATCCAGCAATTGCACTACCAGGTATTTACCCAAAGGATTCAAAAATACTGATTCAAAGGGATACATGCACCTGATGTTAATAGCAGCATTATCAACCATAGTCTAATTATGGAAAGAACACAAATGTCTGTCAATTGATGAATATATATACCATACATATATACACACACACATACATACACAACATATCTTCTTTATCCATATATATATACATACATATGCATAATGGAATGTTACTCAGCAATAAAAAATAATGAAATCTTGCCATTTTCAACAACATGAATGGAGCTGGAGAGTATTATGTGAGAGAGGGTTGGCTATTATAGCTAATGTTGCTATAAATATCAAAGGGCATGTATCCCTTCAAATTAGTATTTTTGTATTCTTTTTGAAATTTTTAATAGATTTTTTTTCTAGAGCAATTCAAGTTTACATAGAGTTCTCAAATACTTTTTCCACCCCCACTTACAATTTCTCCTATTGTTAACATTCTGTATTAGATAATATATTTGTTAAAATTGGTGAATCAATGTTGATGAATTACTAATAATATCCACGGTTTATGTTTGGGTTTACTTCTCGTAGCACAATTCTGTGGATATTTACAAATGTTTGTCATGTGCCCAGCCCTATAGTATTACACAAAATAGCTTTAGCACCCTGAAAATTCCTTGTGCTCCAACTCCCCATTACTCCTCATTCTGAAACCTTGGCAACTCCTGATATTTATACTGTGTATAGTTTTGCCTTTTCCATAGTAGTATATCGTTGAAATAATACAGATTTTTTCAAAACTGGCTTCTGTCACATAGCAATATTCCCTTGAGTTTCTGCTATGTCATTCTGTGGCTTGATAGACCATTTCTTTTTACTGTGAACAACATACCATTATATGGATGTACCATTGGTTAATCCATTCACCTATTGGAAAACATCTTTGTTGTGTCCAATATTGGGCAATTACAGATAAATCTGCTATAGATATTCATGCACAGATTATTGCATGGATATAAGATTTCAACTCATTTGAGTAAATATTTTGAAGCACAGTTACTGGATTGTATGATAATATTGGGCTTTATAAAAATGTATAGCATTTTCCATGCTCAAGAACAATAAACAAGGGTTCCCGTATTCCACATCCTTTATAGTATTTTGCATTGTCAGTGTTTTTAGGTTAGTCATTCTCATAGGTTTGTCTCATTAGGTATCATATTGTTGTTTTAATTTACAATTTCCTAATTACATATGAAATTTCATATGCTTATTTGCCATCTTGTGTCTTCTCTGAAGAGGGGGCTGTTCAGATCTTTTGAGAGTTTTAAAATTGGGTTGTTATTTCAACATGAAATGTAATCATTTTTAAATATTTCAAACACAAGTCCTTTACATGGATAGGTGTTTTGCAAATATTTTCTCCCAACACATATTATGGCTTTTAATTCTCTTAAAAATGTCATTCATGGAGCATAGGCATTCATTTTAAAGAAGTCCAACTCATCACAATTTTTCTGCTCTTCTTTCTCTAGTTTCCCAAGGGGGAAGGAGAGATTATTTATTTTTTTATCTTTCTTATTTTCTAATATATGTACTCAATGCTATAAGTTTCCTTCTCAGCACTCCTTTCATTGTTGTGTCACACACATTTTGATAAGTAGTATTTTAATTTTCACTTAGTTCAAATTTTAAAAATTTATTTTGACACTTTGAGCATGCGCTTTAGAGGTGTGTTCTTTCATCTTCAAGTATTTTGAGATTGTCCAGCTATCTGTATATTATTGATTTCTCTAGAAGTGAAGTAATGGAGAAGCATCTTTCATGCCAATGGGCCTCAAAAGAAGGCCAGGGTAGCGATTCTCATATCAGATAAATTAGATTTTAAACTAAAGACTGTAGTCAGAGATACAGAAGGACATTACATAATTCTTAAAGGGACTATCCACCAAAATGATCTAACAATTGTAAATATCTATGCCCCCAGTATGGGAGCAGCCAATTACATAAGAAAACTATTAATCAAATAAAGAGTCATATTGATATGAATACATTAATAGTAGGAGATCTTAACATGCCTCTCTCAGTAATAGATCATCCAAGCAGAAAATCAATAAAGAAACAAGAGCATTGAATGACACATTGGACCAGACAGACCTCATAGATATATACAGAACATTCCACCCTAAAACAACAGAATACTCATTCTTCTCAAGTGCACATGGAACCTTCTCCAGAATAGACCACATACTGGGTCACAAATCAGGGCTCAACCGATACCAAAAGACTGAGATTATTCCCTGCATATTCTCAGATCACAATGCTTTGAAACTGGAGCTCATTCACAAGCAAAAGTTCAGAAGGAACTCAAACACCTGGAAGCTAAAGACCACCTTGCTTAAGAATGCTTGGATCAACCAGGAGATCAAAGAAGAACTTAAACAATTCATGGAAACCAATGAGAATGAAGACACTTTGGTCCAAAACCTATGGGATACAGCAAAGGCGGTCCTAAGGGGGAAATACATAGCCATCCAAGCCTCCCTCAAAAAAATTGAAAAATCCAGAATACAGCAGCTGTCTCTACACCTTAAAGAACTGGAGAATCAACAACAAATTAAACCAACTCCACGCACAAGAAGGGAAATAATCAAGATTAGAGCAGAGATCAATGAAACAGAAAGTAGAGATACAGTAGAATGTATCAATGAAACTAGAAGCTGGTTTTTTGAAAGAATCAATAAGATTGATAAACCATTGGTCACACTAATACAAAAGAAAAGAGAGAAAGCTCAAATTAATAAAATTATGAATGAAAAGGGAGAGATCACAACTAATACTAAGGAAATAGAAACAATCATCAGAAGTTATTATCAACAGTTATATGCCATTAAGTTAAGCAACCTAGATGAAATGGATGCATTCCTGGGAAACTATAAACTCCCAAAATTGAACCAGGAAGAAACTGACAACCTGAATAGACTGATATCTAGTAACAAGATTGAAGCAGTGATCAAAAACCTCCCAAAAAACAAGAACCCAGGACCTGATGGATTCCCTGGGGAATTCTAATGAGCTTTCAAAGAAGAAATAACACCTATTCTCCTGAAGCTGTTTCAAAAAATTGAAGCAGAAGGAAAACCTCCAGACTCTTTTTATGAAATCAGCATTACCCTGATCCCCAAACCAGGCAAAGACCCCACCAAAAAGAAGAATTTCAGACCAATATCACTGATGAATATGGATGCAAACATTCTCAACAAGATCCTGGCAAATAGGATCCAACAGCACATTAAAAAGATTATCCATCATGACCAGGTGGGATTCATCCCTGGGTTACAAGGGTGGTTCAACATTCGCAAATCAATCAATGTGATAGAACAAATCAATAAGAGAAGAGAGAAGAACCACATGATCCTCTCAATTGATGCAGAAAAAGCTTTTGACAAAATCCAGCATCCATTCCTGATTAAAACGCTTCAAAGTATAGGGATAGAGGGAACATTCCTGAACTTCTTCAAATCTATGAAAACCCACAGCAAATATCATCCTCAATGGGAAAAAGCTTGCAGCCTTCCTGTTGAGATCAGGAACACGACAAGGATGCTCACTCTCATCACTCTTGTTCAACATAGTATTAGAAGTCCTAGCAACAGCAATCAGACAACAAAGAGAAATAAAAGGTATCCAAATTGGCAATGAAGAAGTCAAACTCTCTCTCTTTGCAGATGACATGATACTTTATATGGAAAACCCAAAAGACTCCACCACCAAACTACTAGAACTCATACAGCAATTCAGTAATGTGGCAGGATAAAAAGTCAATGTACAGAAATCAGTTGCTTTCTTATACACTAACAATGAAAATACAGAAAGGGAAATTAGAGAATCAATTCCATTTACTATAGCATCAAGAACCATAAGATACCTGGGAATAAACCTAACCAAAGAGGTAAAGGATCTGTACTGGAGAAACTACAGAACACTCATGAAAGAAATTGAAGAAGACACAAAAAGATGGAAGACCATTCCATGCTCTTGGATTGGAAGAATAAACATTGTTAAAATGTCTATACTGCCCAGAGCAATCTATACTTTTAATGCCATTCTGATCAAAATTCCACTGGTATTTTTCAAAGAGCTGGAGAAAATAATCCTAAAATTTGTATGGAATCAGAAGAGACCCCGAATTTCTAAGGAAATGTTGAAAAAGAAAAACAAAACTGGGGGCATCATGTTACCCAATTTCAAGCTTTACTACAAAGCTGTGATCACCAAGACAGCATGGTACTGGCATAAAAACAGACACATAGACCAGTGGAACAGAGTAGAGAGCCCAGATATGGACCTTCAACTCTATGGTCAAATAATCTTCGACAAAGCAGGAAAAAATATACAGTGGGAAAAAGACAGTCTCTTCAATAAATGGTGCGGGGAAAACTGGACAGCTATATGTAGAAGAATGAAACTCGACCATTCTCTTACACCGTACACAAAGATAAACTCGAAATGGATAAAAGACCTCAACGTGAGACAGGAATCCATCAGAATCCCAGAGGAGAACATAGGCAGTAACCTCTTCGATATCAGCCACAGCAACTTCTTTCAAGATATGTCTCCAAAGGCGAAGGAAGCAAAAGTGAAAATGAACTTTTGGGACTTCATCAAGATCAAAAGCTTCTGCACAGCAAAGGAAACAGTCAACAAAACAAAGAGGCAACCCACGGAATGGGAGAAGATATTTTAATTCTATTGTAGATTGAGAACATGGTTTATATGATTTCTATTTTAGAAAAAAATTTAATGTATGATTTCTTTCTTAACATATAGTCTAACTTTGAAAAAAATGTGGTCTATCTTTGTGAGTATAACTTTGAGTTTGACAGTAATGTGTATTCTGCAATTATTGGATGTAGTATTCAAGTAGACATCAATTAGATACAGTTATTTGATGGTCTTGCTGAGTTCACCTATGTTTTTATTTTTTGCCTGCTGGTTATGTTCATTTCTGATAGAGGTGTGAAGTCTCCAAATATAAAAATGTATATGTAGATTTCTCCTTGCAATTCTATCACTTTTTCCCTATGTATTTTGGCACATGCACATTAAGGCATATACACATTAAGGAATATTATATCTTCTCGGAGAATTGACTCATTTATCATTAGTTAATACTTCTACTTATCCCTGGTAATTTTCCTTGCTCTGAAGTCTGCTTTTTCTGATACTAATATAGTTACTTATGTACATTTTTCTCCATGCCTTTACTTTTCTGTGTGTGTCTCTTTATGCATATATCCATTTTTCCACCTTAACAGAAGTGTAATTGACAAATAAAGTTGTAATATATTTAAAGTGTACAGCACAGTGATTTGATATATGTGTGCATTGTAAAATGGCCCCCACAATCAAATTAACCCATCCATGACCTCACATAGTCTTGCTTTCTTGCTGCTTATTTTTCTTTTTTCTCTTTCTTCTTTCTTTTCTTTTCTTTCCCTCCTTCCTTTCCTTCCTTCCTTCCCTCCTTCCTTCTTTTTTAGTGACAGTTCTTATTATCTGCTCTCCTAGCAAATATCACATATACAATACAGTATTATTAGATATAATATCATGCTGTACATTAAATCTATAGTATTTACTTATCTTATATCTAAAAATTTGAACCTCTCATCAATCATTCCATTTAACCCACGGCAGGACCTGGCAACCATAATTCTACACTCCATTTCTGAGTTTGACTTTTTTCTAGATTCTACATACAAGTAATTTGTATAGTATTTATCTCTGTCTGACTTATTTCACATATCAAAATGCCCTTCAAGTTTATCACATGTTTGCAAAAGACAGTATTTCCATCCTTTTTATAGCAAAATTACATTCTATAATACATATTCATTATTCATTATCCATTAATCCATTAATGGATGGTGTACACTTAGGTTATTTCCATCTCAGCTAATGTGAATAATGCCACTGTAAAAATTGTTGTACAAATGTTTTCTGAGATAGTGATTGCATTTCCTTCAGATATAAGCCCAGATATGTGATTACTAGGCCAGATGGTAATTCAGTTTTTAGTTCCTTTGGAAAACTTCCATACCGTTTTCTATAATGGCTGCACAAATTTACATTATAATCAACCATATACAAGAGTTGCATTTTCTTCCCATTCTCACCAATACTTGTTATTCTATGTCTCTGACAACAGCGATTCCAGAAACTGTGAACTGATATTTCATTGTGGTTTTCATTTACATTTCCCTGGTGATTGGTGATTTTAAGCATCTTTTCATGTATCTATTGGCCATTTGTATGTCTTTGGAAAAATACCTGTTCAGAGATCCTTGAATTACTGTGATTGTGATTGAATTGTTAGTAATTTTACCATTGAGTTGTATCAGTTCATTATACATTTTGGATATTAACCTCTTAGCCAATATGTAGTTTAAAAGTATTTTCTACTATTCTCTAGATTACCTCTTCATTTTGTGATTTTTTGTGTGTGTGATTGTTTCATTTGCTGTACAAAAGTTTTTTAGTTTGATGTAATCCTACTTATTTATTTGTATTTTGTTCTTGTGCTTTTGATGTCAAATAAAAAAAATACTGGGGTGCCTGGGTGGCTCAGTGGGTTAAAGCCTCTGCCTTTGGCTCAGGTCATGGTCCCAGGGTGCTGGTATCAAGCCCCACATCAGGCTCTCTGCTCAGCAGGGAGCCTGCCTCCCCCCCTCTCTCTGCCTGCCTCTCTGCCTACTTGTGATCTCTGTCAAATAAATAAATAAAATCTTTAAAAAAATTATTGTTAAGACCAACATCAAGATTTCTGTTTTCTTTTATTTAAATTCAATTTAGTCAACATATAGTGTATTATTAGTTTCAGGGGTAGACTTTAGTGATTCATCAGTTGCATATAACACCCAGTGCTCATTACATCAAGTGCCCTCCTTAATGTCCATCACCCATTTATACAATACCCCCACCTACCTCCTCGCCAGAACCCTCAGTTTGCTCCCTATAGTTAAGAGTCTCTTACGGTTTTCCTCCCTGTTTTTTATATTATTTTACTTTTCCTCTGCATCTGTTTTGTTTTTTAATTCCACATATGAGTGAAATCATGTGGTATTGATCTTTCTCTGACTGACTTATTTCACTTAGCATGATACTCTCTAGTTCCATTCATGTCATTGCAAATGGCAAGATTTCATACTCAGCCATCAAAAAGAATGAAATCTTGCCATTTCTTTCTATAGCCATGTGATAATATAAACCATATCCTCTTTATCCATTCACCTGTTGATGGATATCTGGGCTATTTCCACAGTTTGGCAATTGTGGACATCGCTGCTATAACCATTGAGGTGCATATGTCCCTTTGAATAACTCTTCTTTTTTTTTTAATAATCCTTTGGGTAAATACCTTGTAGTGCAATTGTTGGGTTGTAGGGTAGCTCTATTTTTAACTTCTTGAGTAACCTCCACACTTTTTTTCAGAGTGGCTGTACCAGCTTGCATACCCTTGCAGGGTAAGATCATCTGCATCCTTGCCAACATCTGTTGTTTCTTGTGTAAATTTTAGCCATTCTGACTAGTATGAGGTGATATCTCATTGTGGCTTTGATTTGTATTTCCTTGATGCCAAGTGATGTTAAACATTTTTTCGTGTGTCTGTTGGCCATTTGTAGGTCTTCTTTGGAAAAATGTCTGTTCATATCCCTTACCCACTTCTTGACTGGATCTTTTGTTCTTGGGGTATTGAGATTGGTAAGTTCTTCAGAGATTTTGGATATAAACCCTTTATCAGATATGTCATTTGCAAATATACTCTCTTACTCCGTGCCTTGCCCTTTAGTTTTGTTGACTGTTTCCTTTGCTGTGCAAAGGCTTTTTGTCCTGATGAAGTCCCAGTAGTTTATATTTCCTTTTGTTTCCCTTGCCTAGTAAGAAATTGCTGTGGCTGAGGCCAAAGAGGTTGCTGCCTATGTCTTCCTCAATGATTTCGATGGAATCCTGTATCATATTTAGGTCTTTTACCCATTTTGAATTTATTTTTGTGTATGGTGTAAGAAAGTGGTCCAATTCATTCTTCTACATGTAGCTGACCAATTTTCCTAAAACCATTTTTTGAAGAGACTTTTTTCCTTTGGATATTCTTTCTTGCTTTGTTGAAGTTTAGTTGACCACAGAGTTGAGAGTCCATTTCTGGGCTTTCTATTCTCTTCCATTGATCTATGTGTCTGTTTTTGTGCTACTACCATACTGTCTTGATGATTGCAGCTTTGTAATACTGCTTCAAGTCTGTAATTGTGATGCTACCAGCATTGATGTTTTTTCAACATTCCTTTAGCTATTCAGAGTCTTTTCTGGTTCCATATAAAATTTAGAATTGTTTGTTCTAGTTCTGTGAAAAATGCTGGTGTATTTTGATAGGGATTGCACTGAAAGTGTAGATTGCTTTGGGTAACATAGACATTTTAACAATATTTATTCTTTCAATCCATAAACATGGAATGTTTTTCCATCTCTTTGTGTCTTCCTCAATTTCCTTCATAAGTGTTCTATAGTTTTCAGAGTACAGATCTGACATCTTTGCTTAGGTATATTCCTAAGTATCTTATGGCTTTTGGTGCAGTTGTAAACAGGATCAATTCCTTGATTTCTCTTTCTCCTCCTTCATTGTTAATGTATAGAAATGTGACAGACTTCTGTGTATTGATTTTATATCCTGTGAATTTGCTGAATTCTAGTATCAGTCCCAGCAATGTTGGGGTGGAGTCACTTGGGTTTTCTACATAGAGTATTATGTCATCTGTGAAGAGAGTTTGACTTCTTCTATGCCAATTTGGATGCCTTTTATGTCTTATTGTTGTCTGATCACAGAGGCTAGGAGTTCCAGTATTATGTTGAACAATAATGGTGTGAGTGGACATCCCTATCATGTTCCTGACCTTACAAGAAAAAGTTCTGTTTTTCCTTGTTGAGGATGCTATTCGCTGTGGGTCTTTCACATGTGGCCCTTATGATGTTGAGGTATGATCCCTCTATCCCTTCATTTTGGAGAGTTTTTATTAAGAAAGAATGCTATATTTGTCAAATGCTTTTTCTGCATTGATTGAGAGGATCATATGGTTATTATCCTTTCTTTTATTAATGTGGTGTATCATGTTGATTTATTTTCAGATGTTGAACCACCCCCGCAGCCAGAAAAAAAATCCCACCTGGTCATGGTGAATAATTCTTTGAATGCACTATTGGATATGATTAGGTAGTATCTTATTGAGAATTCCTCTGTGTTTTCTTCTCTGAATATTACAAATTTAGGAGTTAAGTCTTTAATCCATTTGAGTGGACATTCTGTATGGTGTAAATAGGTGATTATTCTTTTGCATAAAGATACCCAGTTTTCCCAACACTTTGAAGAAGCTATCATTTTCCCATTGTATATTTTTGTTATCTTTTCAAAAATCAGTTGATATATATGAATGTGCTTATTTCTGTGATCTCTATTTTGTCCCATGTAACTATTTATCTGTTGTTATGTCAATAACATATTGTTCTGATTACTACAAGTTTATTAATATAGTTTGAAATCAGAATATGTAATGTCTATAGCTTGCCTATTTCTTTAGCTATTTAGAGTCTTTCATTAAAAATTGTGTAGGTTTTTAAAAAAAGATTATTTATTTATTTGACAGAGAGAGAGAGAGAGAGATATCACAAGTAGGCAGAGAGGCAGGCAGAGTGAGAGGGGAAAGCAGGCTCCCCACTGAGCAAAGAACCTGATACGAGGCTCAATCCCAGGACCCTGAGAGATCATGACCTGGGCCAAAAGCAGATGCTTAACCCACTGAGCCACCCAGGTGCTCTGTAAAACTGTGTAGTTTTTAAAATCATTTGTAAAGGTGACATGTGAATTTTTATAGCAATTTCCTTGAATCTGCTGTTTGCTTTAGGTAATACGGACATTTTAACATAATTCTTATATAGCATATCTTTCCATTTACTTGTGTCTTCTTCCATTTATTTCATCCAAGTTATAGTGAAATTTCAGTGTAGAGATCTTTCATTTCTTTGGTTAAATTTATTTCTAAGTATTTTATTTTTTATGTTACTAAATATGAGATTGTTTCCTTAATTTCTTTTTAGGGGCATCTGGGTGGCTCAGCTGGTTAAGTGCCCAACTCTTGATAGCTCAGGTCTTGATCTCAAGGTTGTGAGTTCAAGGTCCATGTTGGACTCCATGTTGGATGTGGAGCCTACTAAAAAAAACTTTTTTTAGTTTTCTTTTTTGTTGTTGGTTTGTTGTTAGTTTATTGATTTACAAAAATGCAACTGATTTTTGCCTGTTGATTTCATATCCTCCAACTTTCTTTTTTTTTTTTTTTTTTTAAGATTTTATTTATTTGACAGAGAGAAATCAGAGCTAGGCAGAGAGGCAGACAGAGAGAGGGGGAAGCAGGCTCCTGCTGAGCAGAGAGCCCGATGCGGGGCTCGATCCCAGGACCCCGAGATCATGACCTGAGCCGAAGGCAGAGGCTTAAACCACTGAGCCACCCAGGCGCCCCTCCTCCAACTTTCTTGAGTTCATGGATTTTGGTGGAGTATTTAGGGTTTCTATATACAAAATATCATTTCATCTGTAAACACATACAATTTTATTTACTTTTTGTTCTGGATGTCTTTTGTTTCTTTTTCTTGCCTAATTTTTCTGGATAGAATTTTCAGTACTCTATTGAATAAACGTGGTAAGAGTGGACATCATTATCTTGTTCTTTATCTTAGATACAATTTGTAAATTTTAAGTCATCCTTGCATCTAGGAAAAGTTCCACTTGATTATAGTGTATGATCCTTTCAGTGTGCTGTTGAATTAGTTTCCTAATATTTTGTTGAGGATTTTGCATCTATATTCAACAAGAATATTGACCTGCCATTTTCTTTTCTTGTAGTGTTGTTCCCTGAATTTGGGATGAGGTATTGTGATCTCATAAAATGAGATTGGAATTGTTCCCTACTCTTCAATTTGGGAAAATTTTGAGGATTAGGATATATATTCATATGTACATGTACATATGTATATATATTCTAATATACAATTCAGATTATATTCAGGATATACACGTATGTGTGTGTGTATATATATGTACATATTCTAATATACAATTCTAATATAAAGAATATACAATTCTAATATATAAAATACAAACAATACTATATATTATATATTATAGTATAGATTATATTGTGGTCTATATTACATATTACACATGATATATACAATTTATGTATTTACATAAATTATATAATGAAAATTTATGTAATTAAAAATATGCAATCATGTTATATTACATATATTATATATGTATGAATAATTATATATAAATGTATATATATTAGATTAAACCATTGAAGCCATCTGGTCCTGGGCATTTCTTTGGAGATTATTGATTATTGATTACTTATTCGATTCCTCACACATTATTTCTCTGTTCGGATTTTGTATTTCTTCATGATTCAGTCATGACATGTTGTATATTTCTTGGGATTTATCCATTTTTTCCTCAGTTATCAATTTTGTTGGCATACAGATGTTCACAGTAATCTCTTGTGGTATCAGTTGTAATGTCTCCTCTTCATTTCTGATTTTATTGGACTCTTCTTTTTCTTAGACTAGCTAAAG
The DNA here is from genome assembly GCF_963455335.1 of Martes martes. Classification (NCBI taxonomy): domain Eukaryota; kingdom Metazoa; phylum Chordata; class Mammalia; order Carnivora; family Mustelidae; genus Martes; species Martes martes. The sequence continues at coordinate 112,645,225 of NC_137895.1, forward strand.
GTTTGCAATTTGTACATCTTTTCAAATAACCAATATTAATTTTGTTAATCTTTTGTATTATCTTTCCGGTCTGTACTTTATCTGTCTTCTGATCTTTGTTTTTTTCCTTCTAATAATTTTAGGTGTCATTATTCTTCCCTTCCCTATGTTGTGGAGGTGTAATCATATTGTTCAATTGAGACCCATCTTTCTTATATGTAGGCATTTATTGCTTTAAACTTCCCTCAAAGAACTACTTCTCCTTTGACCCTCAAGTTTTTTATGTGGTGTTTCCTTTTTTGGTTGTCACAAGATTTTTTTTTTTTTAAATTTTCCTTTTGATTTTTTCTTCTTCCCCCACTCCTTCTTCTTCTCCCCTTCCTCCTTCTTCTTCTTTTACAAACCTACTCTCATATCATTTTAAAATGTTTGTTCAGTTTAGTTTCAATGAGTTAAGTATTCAGCTATGACCAGATGCTTGAACAGAAAAGTTTAGAAACACTCATATATGAAACAAAGGAGATGTTACCTCCAAAAACTTTGTACACGCTGCAGTTTCAATGAGTTACACATATCTCTATTTCCATAGGCTTATTTTTCAGTATGTTGTTTAATGTCCATGCACTTGTGAATTTTTCAGGTTTCATCTTGTTATTGGATTCTTTTTTTTTTTAATTTATTTTTTCAGTGTTCATGGTTTATGCACCACAGCCAGTGCTCCATGTAATACGTGCCCTCCTTAATACCTATTACCAGGTTCACCCAACTCCTACCCCCTACCCCTGCAAAACCCTCAGTTTGTTTTCTCTGAGTCCATAATCTCTCATGATTTGTCTCCCCCTCCAATTTCCCTCATTTCTCCTCTCCTTTTCCCAATGTCCTCCGTGTTATTCCTATGCTCCACAAGTAAGTGAAACCATATGATAATTGACTTTTTCTTCTTGACTTATTTCACTCAGCATAATCTCTTCCAGTCCCATCCATGTTGATACAAAAGCTGGGTATTCATCCTTTCTGATGGAGGCATAATACCCCATTGTATATATGAACCATATCTTCTTCATCCATTCATCTGATGAAGGGCATCTTGGCTCTTTCCACAGTTTGGCAATTGTGGCCATTACTGCTATGAACATTGGGGTACAGATTGCCCTTCTTTTCACTATTTCTGTGTCTTTGAGGTAAAAACCCAGTAGTGCAATCACAGGGTCATAGGGAGGCTCTATTTTTAATTTCTTAAGGAATCTCCACACTGTTTTCCAAAGTAGCTGCACCAACTTGCATTCCCAACAGTTTAAGAGGGGTCCTTTCTCCACATCCTTTCTCCACAACCAACATCTGTTGTTTCTTGTCTTGTTAATTTTGGCCATTCTAACTGGTGTAAGGTGGTATCTCATGTGGTTTTGATTTGAATCTCCCTGATGGTTAGTGATGATGAACATTTTTTCATGTGTCTGGTAGCCATTTGTATGTATTCATTGGAGAAGTGTCTGTTCATGTCTTCTGCCCATTTTTTGACGTGATTATCTGTCTCGTGTGTGTTGAGTTTGAGGAGTTCTTTATAGATCTTGGATATCAGCCTTTTGTCTGTAGTGTCATTTGCAAATATCTTCTCCCATTCCGTGGGTTGCCTCTTTGTTTTATTGACTGTTTCCTTTGCTGTACAGAAGCTTTTTCTCTTGATGAAGTCCCAAAAGGTCATTTTCACTTTTGTTTCCTTTGCCTTTGGAGACATATCTTGAAAGAAGTTGCTGTGGCAGATGTTGAAGAGGTTACTGCTTATGTTCTCCCCCAGGATTCTGATAGATTATTCCCTCACATTCAGGTCTTTTATCCATTTCAAATTTATCTTTGTGTATGGTGTAAGAGAATGGTCGAGTCTCATACTTCTACACATAGCTGTCCAATTTTCCCAGCACCATTTATTGAAGAGACAGTCTTTTTTCCATTATATATTTTTTCCTGCTTTGTTGAAGATTATTTGACCATAGAGTTGCTCTCTACTCTGTTCCACTGGTCTATGTGTCTGTGTTTGTGCCAGTGCCATGCTGTCTTGGTGACCACAGCTTTGTAGTAAAGCTTGAAATCAGGTAACATGATTCCCCCAGTTTTTTTTTTTCTTTTTTTTCAACATTTCCTTAGCAATTCAGGGTCTCTTCTGATTCCATACAAATTTTATGATTGTCCCAGCTCTTTGAAAAATGCTGGTGGAATTTTGATCAGGATGCCATTGAAAGTATAGATTGCTCTGGGCAGTACAGACATTTTAACAATGTTTATCCTTCTGACCCATCAGCATGGAATGTTTTTCCATCTTTCTGAGTCTTCTTCAATTTCTTTCATGAGTGTTCAAATACAGGTCCTTTACTTCTTTGTTTAGGTCTATTCCCAGGTATCTTAACGGTTCTTGGTCCTATAGTAAGTGGAATTGATTCTCTAATTTCCCATTCTATATTTTCATTGTTAGCGTATAAGAAAGCAACTGATTTCTGTACATTGATTTTGTATCCTGCCACATTACTGAATTGCTGTGTGAGTTCTAGTAGTTTGGGGGTGGAGTCTTTTGGATTTTCCATATAAAGTATCATGTCATCTGCAAAGAGAGAGAGTTTGATTTCTTCTTTGCCAATTTGAATACCTTTTATTTCTTTTCGTTGTTGTTAAATCCCATGGATAATTCCCACCTGGTCATTGTGAATAATATTTTTAATGTACTGTTAGATCCTATCAGCTAGGATACTGTTGAGATTCTTGGCATCCATATTCACCATGAATCTGGTGTGAAATTCTCCTTTTTGATGGGGTCTTTGCCTGGTTGGGGATCAGGGTAATGCTGGCTTCATAAAAAGAGTCTGGAGGTTTTCCTTCTCTTTCTATTTTTTGGAACAGTTTCAGGAGAATAGGTATTATTTCTTCTTTGACTGTTTGGTATAATTCCCCAGGGAATCCATCAGGTCCTGGACACTTGTTTTTTGGGAGGTTTTTGATCACTGTTTCAATCTCGTTACTAGATATTTATCTGTTCAGATTGTCAATTTCTTCCTGATTCAGTCTTGGAAGCTTATAGGTTTCCAGGAATGCATCCATCTCTTCTAGGTTGCTTAACTTATTGGGATATAACTGTTGGTAATAATTTCTGATGATTGTTTCTATTTCCTTGGTATTAGTCGTGATCTCTCCCCTTTCATTCATAATTTTATTAATTTGGGTCCTTTCTCTTTTCTTTTGGATTAGTTTGGCCAGTGGTTTATTGATCTTATTGATTCTTTCAAAATCCCAGCTTCTAGTTTTGCTGATGTGTCCTACTGTATCTCTAGTTTCTATCTCATTGATCTCTGCTCTAATCTTGATTATTTCCCTTCTTGTGTGTGGGGTTGGCTTAATTTGTTGCTGATTTTCAGTTCTTTTTTTTTTTAATTTTTTATTTCTTTTCAGCATAACAGTATTCATTGTTTTTGCACCACACCCGGTGCTCCATGTAATCCGTGCCCTCCCTAATACCCACCACCTGGTTCCCCCAACCGATTTTCCTGTTCTTTAAGGTGTAAAGAACACTGGCATGTTCTGGATTTTTCAATTTTTCAATTTATTTATTTATTTATTTTTTGCGTGGGGCTTGGATGGCTATGTATTTCCCCTTAGGACCACCTTTGCCGTATCCCATAGGTTTTGGACTGATGTGTCTTCATTCTCACTGGTTTCCATGAATTGTTTAAGTTCTTCTTTGATTTCCTGGTTGATCCAAACATTCTTAAGCAGGGTCATCTTTAGCTTCCAAGTGTTTGAATTCATTCCATACTTTTTCTTGTGGTTGAGTTCCAGTTTCAAAGCATTGTGGTCTGAGAATATGTAGGGAATAATCTCAGTCTTTTGGTATCGCTTGAGCCCTTATTTGTGACCAAGTATGTAGTCTATTCTGCAGAAAGTCCCATGTGCACTCGAGAAGAATGGGTTTTCTGTTGTTTTAGGGTGGAATGTTCTGTATATATCTATGAGGTCCATCTGATCCAATGTGTCATTCAATGCTCTTGTTTCTTTATTGATTTTCTGCTTAGATGATCTATTACTGAGAGTGGTGTTTAAGATCCCCTACTATTAATGTATTCATATCAATATGACGCTTTATCTTGATTAACAATTGTCTTATGTAGTTGGCTGCTCCCATATTGGGGGCATAAATATTTACAATTGCTTATCTTCTCAGTGGATAGACACTTTAAGAATGATGTAGTGTCCTTCTTTATCTCTGACTGCAGTCATTAGTTTAAAATATTATTTATTGGGTATGAGAATCACTACCCTAGCTTTGTTTTGAGGCCGCTTGGCATGAAAGATGCTTCTCCATCCCTTCATTTTCAGTCTGGATATATCTTTAGGTTCCAAATGTGTCTCTTGTAGACAGCATTGGGATGGGTCTTGTCATTTTATCTAGTCTGCAACCTTGTGCCATTTTATGGGAGCATGTAGGCCATTCGTGTTGAGAGTAATTATTGAAAGATATGTTTTTATTCTTCTGATCCAAGAGCATGGAATGGTCTTCCATCTTTTTGTGTCTTCTTCAATTTCTTTTAGGAGTGTTCTGTAGTTCCTCAAGTACAGATCTTTAACCTCTTTGGTTAGGTTTATTCTGAGGTATCTTATGGTTCTTGGTGCTATAGTTAATGGAATCGATTCTCTAATTTGCCTTTCTGTATTTTCATTGTTAGTGTATAAGAAAGCCACTGATTTCTGGACATTGACTTTGTATCCTGCCACATTACTGAATTGCTGTATGAGTTCTAGTAGTTTGGGGGTCGGAGCAGAAGAATAAACATCGTTAAAATGTCTATACTGCCCAGAGCAATCTATACTTTTAATGCCATTCCGATCAAAATTCCACCAGTATTTTTCAAAGAGCTGGAGCAAATAATCCTAAAATTTGTATGGAATCAGAAGAGACCCCGAATTGCTAAGGAAATGTTGAAAAACAAAAATAAAACTGGCGGCATCATGTTACCTGATTTCAAGCTTTACTATAAAGCTGTGATCACCAAGACAGCATGGTACTGGCATAAAAACAGACACATGGACCAGTGGAACAGAGTAGAGAGCCCAGATATGGACCCTCAACTCTATGGTCAAATAATCTTCGACAAAGCAGGAAAAAATATCCAGTGGAAAAAAGACAGTCTCTTCAATAAATGGTGTTGGGACAACTGGACAGCTATATGTAGAAGAATGAAACTCGACCATTCTCTTACACCGTACACAAAGATAAACTCGAAATGGATAAAAGACCTCAACGTGAGACAGGAATCCATCAGAATCCTTGAGGAGAACATAGGCAGTAACCTCTTTGATATCAGCCACAGCAACTTCTTTCAAGATATGTCTCCAAAGGTGAAGGAAACAAAAGCGAAAATGAACTTTTGGGACTTCATCAAGATCAAAAGCTTCTGCACAGCAAAAGAAACAATCAACAAAACAAAGAGGCAACCCACGGAATGGGAGAAGATATTTGCAAATGACAGTACAGACAAAAGGTTGATATCCAGGATCTATAAAGAACTCCTCAAACTCAACACACACAAAACAGACAATCATATTTAAAAATGGGCAGAAGATATGAACAGACACTTCTCCAATGAAGACATACAAATGGCTACCAGACACATGAAAAAATGTTCATCATCACTAGCCATCAGGGAGATTCAAATCAAAACCACATTGAGATACCACCTTACACCAGTTAGAATGGCCAAAATTAGCAAGACAGGAAACAATATGTGTTGGAGAGGATGTGGAGAAAGGAGAACTCTCTTACACTGTTGGTGGGAATGCAAACTGATGCAGCCACTTTGGAGAACAGTGTGGAGATTCCTCAGGAAATTAAAAATAGAGCTTCCTTATGACCCTGCAATTGCACTGCTGGGTATTTACCCCAAAGATACAGATGTAGTGAAAAGAAGGGCCATCTGTACCCCAATGTTTATAGCAGCAATGGCCACGGTCGCCAAACTGTGGAAAGAACCAAGATGCCCTTCGACGGATGAATGGATAAGGAAGATGTGGTCCATATACACTATGGAGTATTATGCCTCCATCAGAAAGGACGAATACCCAACTTTTGTAGCAACATGGACAGGACTGGAAGAGATTATGCTGAGTGAAATAAGTCAAGCAGAGACAGTCAAGTATCATATGGTTTCACTTATTTGTGGAGCATAACAAATAATATAGAGGACAAGGGTAGATGGAGAGGAGAAGGGAGTTGAGGGAAATTGGAAGGGGAGGTGAACCATGAGAGACTATGGACTCTGAAAAACAACCTGAGGGTTTTGAAGGGGCGGGGAGTGGGAGGTTGGGGGAACCAGGTGGTGGGTATTGGGGAGGGCACAGATTGCATGGAGCACTGGGTATGGTGAAAAAACAATGAATACTGTTATGCTGAAAATAAATAAAAAAATTAAAAAAAGATATGTTTTTATTGACATCATGTTGCCTGTGAAATCCTTGTTTCTACAGATTGTCTCTGTAAATTTCTGTTCTCTGTCACTCTTGGGTTCTTTCCTCTTTTATAGAATCTCCCTTAATATTTCTTGTAGTACTAGCTTGGTGGTCACATATCTTTTAAACTTTGGCGGTCTTGGAAGCTCTTTATCTCACCATCCATTCTGAATGTCAACCTTGCTGGATAAAGTATTCTTGGCTGCATGTTTTTCTCTTTTAGTGCCCTCAGTACATATTGCCGGCCCTTTCTGGTGTGCCAGGTTTTGGTTGACAGGTCTGACGTTATTCTGATGAACTTTCCTCTCTATGTAAGGAATCTCTTCCCCCTAGCTGCCCTCAGGAGCTCTTGTCTAAAATTATGATTCATCATTCTCACAATCAAGTGTCTTGAGGTCTTTCTAGATTCATTGATCTTGGGGGGTGATCTTTCTGCCGTTAGGAAATGAATGCTGGTTCCATTCCCCAGACTGGGAATATTTTCATTGAGAATTTGTTCAACTATATCTTCTAGTCTTCTTTCTTTCTCCTCCCCCACAGGGATCCCAGTAATTCTGACATTGGAATGTTTCATGACATCATTTATTTCCCTAATTCTGTTTTCATGGTTCTTAAGCTGTTTCTTCTATGCCTTCTCTTGATCCTTTTTCTCTATCAGTTTGTCCTCTAGATCACTAATTCTATCTTCTGCCTTGGTTACCCTAGCTGTTAGAGTATTTAGATAAGATCGGATCTCACTGATAGCATTTTTAACTTCTTCCTGGGCAGCTCTCACTTCCACCCTTAGAGATTCCATGTTGTCACTAATGGTTTTCTCCAACCTAGCCATTTCCTGCATAATTGTTACCCTGAATTCCCTTTCTGACATACTGTTTATGTCCATATCCAATAGTTCTGATGGAGAGGGCACAGTCTCTGAATTTTTCCTCTGTTGGTTGTTCCTCTTCCTAGTCATTTTGGTGAGAGGTGGTTGAGGGTATGTGTAGCTTAATATATCAACTGCAATCCAGGCAAGGTGCACCCTGGAATGCTTCTGAGCAATCGGAAGTCACCTTTTCCTAAAAAAGGAAAAAAAGGAAAAGAGAGAGAGAAAAAAAAGAAAAAAGAAGACCCAGCCAGAATGGGCACCGAAGGCAAGATTTATAAGGTATACAAACAAAAACAAATAGGAAGACCGACAAAAGAAATGACAAGAAAAAAAAAAAGAACCCAGCCAAAATGAACCCCAAGGATAAGATGTATATAATACCAGAACAAAACAAATACACAGAAACACTGACAGAAGAATAAGATGGGAATGTGGTTATAAATCCTTGATGTGGGTGAGGAAGGTTATTTTGATTCTTCCTGAGTGTATCTTGATATCTTTGTTAAAGGACTCAACTTTCCAGAGAAAAAGGGAGATTAAAACTGGTTTATATATAGGGGTAGTATTGATCAGGAAAAAAAGATTGCATTGAAGCTACATCTATATGTATATTTTAAAAAGAAAAAAAAAACAGGTATATGTATGAGAAAAGTTCAAGTTAAAAGGTTATTATGAAATATGTTGTATTAAACTTCTAGTTGCAATGGTAAGTAGGTTAAAAAAGTTAAAAGAACAAGAATCATGAAAACAAGTTTAAAAAAAAAAAAGTTGTGTCTATGAAATATACAGGTTTTAGGGCAATACCAGGAGCTTAATTTATTGTTTTCCCTGATGTTAGGGTTTTACAGTTTTATGGTGACCCTGTGGTGGTTATCCTCTTGTTCTTTTGGCTTGCCTTCTGGGGGAGGGGCCTGCCACATTGTTTTTCAGTCAGTCCTGCTTGGGCTGAGTCATCCTGCCCCCTATCAAGGGGCAGGGCTCTGTGGAAACCAGTTTTTCAGGCTTTTGTTCTGAGGACGTTATTGTTCTTTGGCGGCTTTTTGTATCTTTTCTTTTTTCTTTTCTTTTTTTTTTTTTTTAAGATTTTATTTATTTATTTGACAGACCTCTGTCTGTCATAAGTAGGCGGAGGGCGGGGTGGGGGGGGGAGTGTGTTCCCTGCTGAGCAGAGAGCCCAATGTGGGTCTCGATCCCAGGACCCTGGGATCATGACCTGAGCCAAAGGCAGAGGCTTTAACCCACTGAGCCACCCAGGAGCCCTTTTTGCATCTTTTCAAAGGTTTAGTGGAAAGCAAACTGCACCCAGACCTCTACCTCAGAGAGAAGCCTCAGTCTGCTCCCCTCTGGGTGGTCCAGAACACACAGACTCTCCCTCTGCAAACTCCGCTGAACAGCACAACCTCCCACAGGTGGAGCACACCCCCACACTGTCTCAGTGATCGACTGAGGTGCCTGCTTGTTTCTGCACCCCTGTGCCACTAAAGCCACAAGCCATATTGGTCCAGGGAACCCACTTCCAGTGGCTGACTTTGCTGGGACCGCCGTCTGGGTCCAGGCCCATGTAGGGTGCACTCAGACCCCATGGTCACACAGGTCACAGAAGGCTGCCACTGAGGGATCCTGACCAGAAACTGCAACAGGTTCTCCCAGGCTCAGGCTGGGAGTGTCCAGACCCTTGGCCAGTGGCAGAAGGCTGGGGTCCTAAAAAGTGCTGGTTGGTGCCCACACCAAGCTCTCACAGGTGCTTGTGGGAGTGCACTCAGACCCCATGGTCGTGCAAGGCATGCAGAGTGCAGAAGGCTGTGGACCTAGAGAGCACTAGCTGGTGCCCACACCAGACTGTCATGCACAGGTGGGAGTGTGCCCAGCTGAGCGGTGATGCAAGCAGCACAAAGCTGGGCCTTAGGGGCCATGGACTGGGGGCTCCACTGTACTCTCTCTGGCACCGGTGGTCACTGGTGGTAACTGTCCTGGGTCCGCGGGCTTATGCCCATGCCTGCATGATTCCACCAGTTGCCCCTTGAGATCTTTTGCCCTTTTTGAGTTCCTGCAACCAGACTCTGGGTTAATGCTGGTCTCTAACCACAGGGCACTTTCAAATTGGAGTATTATTTTCCAATGGGTCTCTTCTGGTGGCTCCCTCCCCCTTCTGCTTACCCTCCAATATCAGTCCGAGCATTCCCACTCTGCTTTACCTCTCCATTGATGTCTTCTGCCCCTGTAGAGATCCAAAAGTATATAATCCTACATCTCAGGTGGATTTCATGGGTGTTCAGAGTGTTCTGGTAGATACTTAGCTCACTTTAAGGAACCAGTTGAAACAGGGTCTCCTACTTCTCTACCATCCTGCCCCTCCTCTTTGTTATTGATTTCTAGTTTCATACCATTATAGTCAGAAAACATTCTTGAAATAATTTAAATATGCTTAGACTTTTTAAGATTTGTTTTCTGGGATGATACATGCCCTATCCTAGAACAGACTCCATGTATGCCTGAGAAGAATGTGTATTCTGCTACTATGCTGGCGTGTTCTGTATAGGCTAATTGGATTATTTGGTTTAAAATATAGTTCAAGTCCAGCGTTTCTTTATTGATTTTTTTTGTCTGGATTATCTATTCATTGTTGATAGTGGAGTATTGAGTTCTCTTGGTATTGTATTATTGTCTATTTCTCTCTTTGGTTCTATCAAAATTTGCTTTATATATGTTTAGGTGCTCCAATGTGGGGTGAATATACATTTAAAATTGTTACATCTTTTTCACCACCATGTGCATATATAAGTACTACATTTTTACTCTCTCCCACATTTTATCTTCTTAATATCACAATTTAATTTTCAATATTTATCTATAACATATCATTGTAGCCATAGTTATTTTAATAGTTTTGTCTTAGCCTTTATAATAAAGATAAAGGGATTTATATACCACCATTACATTATTTTACTTTTACCAAGGAGTGTTATGTTTTTATGTATTTTCATTATGTTACTAATTAGCATCCTTTTGTGTCAGCTTAAAGAATACCTTTAGTTCTTGTCAATTGGATCCAATTATGATAAACTTAACTCCTTTAACTTTTCTTTTCTTCCTTTTTGTTTTTTGTCTGGGAAAATTTTAATCTCTCAATTCTGAAAGATAAATTTACTGAATAAAAAATTCTTGGTTGGTAGTCCCCACCCCCCTCCTTTTAACAATTTGAGAATATCATCCAATTTCCTCCTGGGCTACAAGGTTCCTGCTTGCAGAAATCCACTAATAGGCTTATGAGTTTCCCTTGAGTATAACAGATCACTTTTGTGGCTTTCAATATTTTCTTTAAGTTTTGAGAATTTAGTTGTATGTTGCAATGTGGGTCTCTTTGTATTCATTTTGTTTGGTGTTGTTTGTGCTCCTTGTAAGTGTCTGTTTATTTACACAGGTTTGGGAATTTTTTAGCTATTGCTAGAGTAAGTTCTGCCCCTTTCTCATTCTCTTCTCTGTTTGTGACTCCCATAATACATATATTATTTTACTTTATGATGACCCATTAGCTCTTTAGTCCTTTTCATTCTTTTTTTTTTCCCCCTTTTTGCTCCTCTGATTGGATAATTTCCACTGAGTTGTCTTTGAGTTTACTGATCTTTTCTTCTGCTTCACCTAGTCTGTTAAGTAGTTGTACTGATTAAGTAGTTCTATTGATTTTTTTTTTCAAGTCAGTTATTTTATTCTTCAGCCTTGTGATTTATGTTTGGTACTCTTCCATCTCTGTTGAAATTCCTACTTTTTTCATGCATTAGTCTCCTGACATCAGTAAGCATCTTTATAACCTTTATTTTGAATTTTCTGTTGGGTAAATAACTTTTCTCTGTTTCCATAGGGTCAGTTTCTGGAGATTTGTCTTCTTTTGTTCAGAACATATTCCCATTTCTTCAGTTTAACTCTCTGTATTGTTTTGTGTGCACTAGATAAAACAGCCATCTCTCTCAGTGATGACAGTCTGGACTTGTTTAAGAGATAAACCTTGCCAATCAGCTTGGCCTACTCTTCTGTTTGCCTCTCAAACCTCTGTGCTTGTTTAAACTGCTGTCTTTGTTCTGAGTAGTGCCCAGGAGATTTGGGTGTGCTATGACTAGTCAGCAACCCAAAGACATTAGAAATGTCCACACACTCAATCATGCGCCGTGGATTACCACTAATTGTCCTTTTAGCTCATCAATGCAGGCTAAGTGAAAGCCAATCATCAGGCTGAAGATAGAAAAGTCAGGACGTTAGATAAGTAGTCTATCTCCTAGTAAGGAGAAACTTCGAGTTGGGTGTTTTTGCCCACTCACCCTGCGATGAGTTGGAGGAGATAGTCATTGAGAGTTATTTTGTATGCATATAGAAGTGCATCATTAATCTCTGCAGTCCTGGTGCTCTTACAAATGCCATGCTCCTTCAGGTCCCAGAACCACCAAGCCCTTATACAAAGAAGTTAGGGTGCTAGATGTATAGACAAACTCCTTTTAAGGAGAAGCTGGAGACTTGGCTTTATTCCTGGGATGAGCCATGAGAAGGCACAGGGAGTTCCTACATGCTTACATCAGCTTCTAGGGGATTATTAAGTAGCTTAACATTGTCCCAGGGGACTCACAAATACCAAACATTGTTTGTTTGTTTGTTTGTTTGTTTGCAGATATAAGTGATTTGGGAGCCCATCCATCAAGTGGCAGCTGTAAAAGTTGTGGACATGTTCCTTCTAGGGAGAAGCTAAAGACTTGGTTTTACTGTTTCTGCTGGAAGAAGAAGATAGAGAAAATGCCCACAAGTACTTTCAGGCTCCCAAGAAGGTCCTAATTAGCTCCCTCATGAAGCGTGATTTAAAAGTAGATGGAGAAGAATGCATTCAAGTCCCTTACAGAGAGAAACTGGGAGCCTTGTATTTTTGCCTGCTCCCTCTGTACTGAGCCCAGGGGGGTTGGCATTGGAAGTGTTCATGCATCCATTTAAAAATGACCTCTTTTTTTTTTTCAAGAAATAAGAAGTGTTGGTGAACATGTGGAAAAAAAGAAACATTTTCACACTATTGGGAATGTAAACTGGTACAGTCACTGTAGAAACAGCTTGGAGATTCCCCCAAAAAATTAAAAATAGAAATACCATATGATCTGATAATTCTAATAAATCTGATCTGGTAAGTACTGAGTACTTACCCAGAGAAAACAAAACTAATTTGAAGATATTTGCACCCCTATATTTATTGCATTATTTACAATAGCCAAAGTATGGAGGCAAACTAAGTGTCCATTTATAGACAAAAGATTAAGAAAGATTATATGTATGTGTGTGTGTGTGTGTGCGTGTGTGTGTACTATTCCATGTATATACATGGAATAGAATATTATTCAATATTACTCAGCCATAATGAAAGGTGAGAATGTGCTATTTGCCAGAACATGAATGGACCTAGAGAATATTATGCTAAGTGAAATATGTCAGACTGAGGAAGACAAATGCCATATTATTTCATACATATGCAGAATCTTAAACAAACCAAAAGCAGAATCAGACATAAATACAGAGAACAAATTAATGGTTGCCAGAGGGAGGGGATTGGGGGGATGGGCCAAATGGGTAAAGAGAAGCAGGTGATACAGGCTTCCAGCTGTGCAATGAATAAGTCAGAGGAATAAAAGACACAGCATTAAGGAATATAGTCAGTGATACTGCAATAATATATAGTGGCAGATGTAGCTACACTTGTGGTGTGAGCATAGTATAATGCATAAACTTGTCATGGGGTGCCTGGGCGGCTCAGTCAGTTAAGCCTCTGAATCTTGATTTTTAGCTCAGGTCATGATCTCAGGGTTGTGAGACGAAGCCCTGTATTGGGCTCCACACTGGGCATGGAGCCTGCTTAAGATTATCTCCCTCTCCCTCTGCCCCTCCCACCCCACTTATGCTTACTCTCTTAAAAAAAAATAACTTGTCAAATCAGTATATTATATACCCAAGACTAATGTAACACCATGTGTCAACTATAATCAAAAATAGAATAAAATAACATGGGTGTCCTCTTTTTAAAATTTGTTACCTTTAGGACTTACAAACACTAAGTCACTGGTTCTCCAAGCTAGTAATTTGGGAGCCAGGAACCTGGTTGGAAGCCATAAAATTTTTTTCAAAAATTTTTTCAAAAAAATTTTTTTCAAGTATGTGGTCCAGGCCCTTTGCTCTTTAGGAAGTTCCCTCCAAGTTGTAAGGCTTGTTCCAGGGTGAAACTTATGGCACTGAGTATGTTTCAGGTTTTCCTAATTATTTCAATTGTGGGTATTTTCTTGATTGCCTAATGTATAGGAAACACTCAACTAATTCCTGGATTTTTCTCAGAGGGAACTGGTCTGTGTTTAGCTGTATATGCAGTGCATCTATGGGAGGAAGAAAGCCAGGAGCCTCCTATTCTGCCATCTCTTTATATTTAATATGGGTTTATTGTAAACAACAGGTAGTTTTGTTTTTTGGTTTTTTTGGGTTTTTTTTTTACATCAACTCTGACATTATCTGTCTTTTGATCGGTGTATTTAGACCACTGACATTTAAAATGATGATTATTATAACTGAATTAGTATCTACCATACTCATTACTTATTTCTTTCTTTTTCTTTCCATTTTCTCTCTCCTCTCTTGTCAATGATGCAAACAGTTCGTTCTTTCTTTCTTTTTTTCTTTCTTTTTCTCTCTCTTTCTTTTTCTTTTTTTCCTCTTTCTTTTTTCTGCTATTCACCCTATGTACCTGATAGGGCTCCTGGAGGAAAATTTCATAAAAATGTGGGATATTATATAAGGCTATATCCTAGAACATTTTATCTCTCACTCTAGTTCATGTCCAGTCTCCAGCAATTATTCAATGATACTTTAATTTTCTTACTGGTTGCTGAATCCAGTTTTGGTTTTTGTTTTCAGTAAGATGTGATTCTCACTATCACCTATCTGTATAGTTTGGGAGTCACAGTTTACCCTATGACTTTAGTTCTCTGATGAAGCTAAGGGTTGTTGAATTTCAGTTTTTTTCATCTTTTTCTTGTTTTGAGCATGGGAGTGAGGACTTCCAAGTTCTTTCTGACTGGAAAGCAGGAGTCTCACATGTGTTTTAAAAATCATTTTTCCTAGATAGTGCATTTGTTTTGCTACTAATACAAATTGCATAACTCTAAAAAATGTTCATTTTCTAATTTTGTGTTCTTAGTATAGAGATATAAAATTGGCTTTTGTATAGTTGTATCTTATATCCAGGAATATTGTAAATCAATTGATAATGTTAAGAGTTTATGTGTAGACTAGGGATTCCTTTAGATTGCAATAACTGCACAGTCATATTGTCTGCAGCTTTGAGTTTTACCTCTCCCTTTGAATTTTTATAACTTTTCTTCTTACTTTATTGTAACAATTAGGGTAACCAGGACAATAATGAGTAGAAATACTGATAATACACATTTATATCTCATTCCCAATATAGATGGAAAATAATTTACTATTAAGTTTCTGAAAGTCTTTTGTATTTTAAGAATACAAATTCCAAATAAAGAAATTTTAATTAATTTGAGATAATTTTTTTCTTATTTGATTAATGAGGTAAAGTTCTACATTGCTTTTTATTCCCATAAAATTGGCATTAATATCCCCACTTTCTATTCAGATTTTTGTGATTTGAGTCTTCTTTCTTTTTTCTTCATCAGTCTAAGTTTTTCTCAGTTTCATTCATCTCATGAATCCTCTGTAGACAAAATATATTTGGAAAATGGTTTTGATGCATTCTACCAGTCTCTGCCTTTTATTTGGAGAACTTAATTGACTTACATTTAATTACTGATAAGAAATAATTTATTGCTGCCATTTGTAGCTTGGTTTTCCCCCCCATTTCCTCTTATGCTGACTCCTTTCATGTTCAGTTGATTTTTTAAAGCACTATATATTTTGTTTCCTTTCTAAATTTCCTTTGTATATATTCTATAGATTTTCTTTTTGGTTACCAAGGGGATTATGTATAACTTCTTAAAATTATAACAACCTAATTTAAATCAATACCAAACTTAACTGCAAACATCCAAAAACTATGTCTATACAGCTCCACCCCCCTTCTTTTTGTATTGTCACAAACCACATTTTTATACATTGTATGGTCAATGACATCGAGTTAGCATTATTTGTATATATTTTCTTTACAATATTATATAATAAAAAGTGGAATTACAAACCACAATTTCAGTAATGCTGGCTTATATATTTGTCATGGACTTCACTAGAAATGTTTATTTCTTCATATAACTTAAAATTACTGCCTAACATCCTATCACTTTGACCTGAGAGATTCTGTTTAGAGTTTCCTATAAGGCAGGTCTAGGAGCAATGCCTTGAATGCCAGGAGATCTTCTATTCTTTGTAGTTTGGTTTTGTGCTGGACCACTCCTTCACACTTACACCAAATTTTCTTACTATTTTGAAGATTTTTTTTCTTAAGTAGCGTTCTCTTAGTTACTGTAAACATTTGATTATTTTCCACTGCTCTGACAAAGTCAGATTTGATAGTTTCTGGAGTTTTGTTTGTTTTTTGTTTTTAACGTTTCTTCTAAAGATCAAGAATTTGGGGCATCCTCATCTATTTTGTTGCTTTATGGTGGTTGTTTGGAAACTGTCTCAGAATACTCAGTTTACATTTTATTGCGAAGTACTTAGTCAACTGGCCACACCAGCTTTACACATGTTCTAACTTCTTACATATTTTTCTCACCATTAGAAATTTCCCAACCTGGTGATAAGATAAAAAGCAGCCATATTATCTATTTTGTGAAAGCTCCATTTATTTATTCCATCTTGTTATTAGAAAAGATGGTGTAAGAAATGAATTATGTTCTCTAAGAAACTGATCATATAACATCCAGTTTGTTATGAAATTTCACAATATAGGGTGAATCCTATATATTTTTTGTTTCATAAACAGGAAAGGAAAACCAATTAACCATTAAGCACCATTACCCAGTGAATCCTTGTTTGGTGGATTAATGTGCACATAAAAAATTCACCTAATGATAAATATTAATTGATTGATTAAAATAAATTTACTTTTGAGAAAAGTTGTCTTACATTTGGATTTCTTATATTCCTTTAACAACAGAATGATAGCTTTAAAATACTTTTAACTGTTAAACTGTGTTTTTCTTGCCCAAACATCATAAATCTTTACTTACCTATGACCTTGTTTAAATCTAATTGATGTATTAGATCACTAATTGATGAATATATTGCTGGACGATCTGCTGTATCTGAAAGTTCTGAGGCTGCTTCATTTTTAACTAGAATAATAACAGATTACCAGATTAGTTGATTTAAAACTAAAATTTTGTTTATGGTAAAATTATAGCACATAAAATTAATTAATTAATTATATAGTTAGTTAGACTTATTTTTTTAAGTTTCTTTTAAAATTCCAATTAGTTAATTTAGTGATTCAGCACTTAAATACAACACCTGGTGCTCATCACAAGGATACTCCTTAACCTTATTCACTTTACAATTTAACATACATTATCCAATTAAACACAAATGTGCCTAATAATTTTTAAAACTGATTAAATAGCCACTATGTGCTAGGTTTTATACTAAGCATTTTTCAAATATTACCTCCTTTAATATTCATAATTCTAGGAAGTAGGTATTTAATCCCTATGGGAAATAGAGTTGAGAGAGATTATGAATATTTTAGAAATTCACATAGTTATTAAGTACAAAAGCATGAAATGAATTTTGTTCTTTTAGGATCCAAAATCTATTCTCCAGCTAGTAGATTCAAATGTGTACCAGACAGCATGTAATGTGAGTGAAATGGAATTGCCTAAGTTTGGAGTAGCATGAATAATGAAGGGGAATGGATAGTATATGTTTATTAAAAATAAAAACCTATTACTCTTCCTGTTACAAATGCAGGCCTGGTGTTCCTGGATCATCTAAATTCTCAAGAGAATACAGAAATGTAGATATTTGCAAGGAATTCCAAGATTTTAAAATATTTTCAAGTAATTTAAAAGTTTTAAGCATGTTTGTGGGACAAAAGAAATCATCAGATATTATCACAAGAGATTCACTCAATTTTATAAAGGATTAACCGTTAACACATGGATAAGATTTAATAGTCAATTGCTAGGTTACATTTCTTTGTAAAACATCATTCTTTATCCACCAATTTGTCTATCATCTAGAAACAGGAAAATAAGTTCTAAAATCCTAAGGAAATCAGCACTTTCGGAAGAAAAAAATACCAATAAGCAAAATATGCCAAGAAAAAAGTGGAAAGAACAATTAAAAATTAAAATTCACAATTAAAGTAACCTTTCCAAAGGCCAGTCCTCCACATTTAAATCCATGGAATTCCTTATAATTCTTAAAGAATTAAATCCTATGCCATAGTACATAAAAAGGGAATTTTTGCATTCCTTTTACAAAGTCAAAATATTCATTGCAAAGATATTGACATTGAAATAGATATAACTGGCATAATTGCAATTTAAAATGCACATAGAAATATAATGCAATGAAATATAATGCAAGTTACATGTGTAACTAAAGATAATAATACCTTTATTAAAAACAAAAAAAAACAAGTAAAATCAATTTTAGTAATGTTTTAACAAAATAAATCCAAAATATCATTGCAACACATAAAAAAACACAATTCATGAAATATTTTAAGTAATCATTTTCACAGTATGTCTTCAAACTCAAGCATGTATTATAAACTTGTAATACATCTCAATGAAGGTTAGCTGCATTTGGTATCCATATGTGGTTAGTGATTGCTATGTTACACAGTACATGTTTAGAATATAAATGCAAAAATCTTAAATAAACAATAAGGAAATAAA